>NC_053025.1:408529621-409129621 GCF_003073215.2 Triticum urartu
ACCCTTAACAAAACATATGTAGGGCTCAGGGGCATATCATGCACACAATAATCATGGCAAAAATGACAAATATCTAAATGGAGCAGCAGATCTGACAATTATCTCAAATAGCACTGTTCCAACAGCATTTCGGGCATCAAGATGAACTCAAATGAAAATGATGCAGTGATATGAAATGATGTACTCTTTGAGACGAACATTTTGATATGCTATATGCCCAAATCGGAGCTACGGATGCGGAGTTATAGCATGATGAAGATGGCACAAAAAATTAGGGTTAGGGAGGCAAAAGTCAACCTCCGAATTCCAGATCCAGATCCAGCACGCGGACCGAGGAGATTGCCGGAGTTTCCTGTAGCCACCGGAGAAGAAGAGGCGGCCGGCGAGGGCGCGGTGGTCACCGGAGCTTCAAGGAGTCGGGGAGCTCGTCGGACGGCGAGGTCGGCGGCCTGGCGGAGAGGCGACCGTGGCGAGGAGGCGCGGTGGAGGACGGCGGGGTGGCTCGCCGTGGCCGGTGGGCAACTCCGGCGGCGACCGAAGCATGCGGCGGCGCGGGGCACCCGAGGCGGCAGGGGGCGGCCGAGGTGGCAGGGCCGACCAGGCGCGGGGCGGCGGCGCGCGCTTGCGGCGACCGAGCGGTGGCGGAGCGGATCGGGGCCCGGGCGGGCCTGCCCTGGACCCGGCGGGCTGCGGGAGGTGGGAGGCGCGCGGTGGGACAGGTGGCGTTGTCCGGTAGGCTGAGGCAGCGGAGGCGATGACGTGGCACACTCCGATTGGCTGGAGTGATGTGGCCGGCGAGATGGACGCGTCCGCCGGTGGGCGGACATGTCCGGCGGCGCGGAGGAAGTTGGATCTAGGGTTGGACTGCGAGATTTTTCGGGGGAGGCCACATATTTATAGGTAGAGGGAGCTAGGAGAGTCCAAATGAGGTGCGGTTTTCGGCCACGCGATCGTGATCTAACGCTCTAGATGATGGAGAGGGTTTTTGTGGGTTTTGGGCCGAATTTGAGGGGTGTTGGGCTGCAACAAACACGAGGCCTTCTCGGTCCGTCGGTTAACCGTTGGAGCATCAAACGAAGTCCAAATGATACGAAACTTGACAGGCGGTCTACCGGTAGTAAACCAAGGACGCATGGCAAATCTCGGTCCATCCGGAAATGTTTAATCCCCACACACGAAAGAAAGGTAGAAATGACCACCGGAGGAGAACGGAGCGCCGGAATGCAAAACGGACAACGGGGAAAATGCTTGGATGCATGAGACGAACACGTATGCAAATGAAATGCACATGATGACATGATATGTAATGCATGACACGCAAGCAATGACAAGGCAACAACAATGAATAACTGGAGGACACGTGGCACATCGGTCACGGGGCGTTACAACACTCCACCACTACGAGAGGATCTCGTCCCGAGATCTAGAATGGCACCAGAGGGACAACGGAAGAGAAAGAGAAGAGGTAAAACTAAGTTGCTTCTTTTACAAGCGACTGAAACCAAAGAACCTTGAAAAGGTTGAGAAAAATGAAAGAAAGAAAGCAACGGAGAAGAGCAAAGTTGAAAGCACTCCGTTAAGAAAGAGGAATAAGAACAAACCGATTCGGGTAGCACTTCGGTTGAAAAGAGATGAAGACTTGATAAAATGAGAGAGCTTGAGCAAAAGGGACACAACACTCCGGTTAAATTGATAAACCAAGAAAAGAATAGGATCCTGACAAGAACAAGAAGAAGGTTTGAAGAGAGCAGCAACACAATGCCTCCGGAACAAAAGTAAGAATGGAATGAATGAAGGGAAAAAACAAGAGCACGCTTACAACAAATGCTAGAACAGAATTGTTGGAAAACCAACAATGAAAAGAATAATCTTGATATGGTCTTATCGAATACATCTCAGATTATGAGGTGACAACCTGCCACTCACGGGAAGAAGAATTGAATTGATATGGACAAGGAGACGAGAAAGTATTTCACCGGAAGGATAAAGAAGAGCTTGGGTGAAATATAAACACCATGATAGCAACAATCCTCAGGGAAGGCTTTAGGTGAAACATGACACAAGATAACTCCAACGAAGAGATTGATGGACTTAAAAGACAAAGCATCTCAAACCAAGAATGTGGTATGAAGAACCACCGGAAATAAGGAATTAATCAATTGGATGAACAAGAACAAGAATTATGTTATGCGTATCCTTCACCAATTTAAATTTGATGACAAACAACGGATTTGGCATACTACTTATTCTTGTAGAAAAGTATTAAGATAGATATCGCGCCAACTTGGGAAGGTATAGAACGAACCACCGGAAGGGTTTGGGAGAACGAATGAATTGATATGATAACGAATGACGAGAACTCTTGAACGAACCACCGTAAGAATTAAAATGACCGAAGGGAAGATAAAGGAACACCGGGAAGAATTATGTAATGAACGAGGATACTTGAGAGAATTTAGATACAAGTGAACGAAGGGATCATGAACTGATTAGAGATCACTTGCACTAAGCACCGGTAAGATTTGGAGAACCATAGCTGAAAGCTGAGAATGAATAAATTCTGAGATGATGGGCTCCGGAGAACAAACTGAGAAGACTCTTGTATTACTCCGGATAGGTGAAAAGAATTCTCACGATCAAAACAATTACGAGAGGATGGCAACAAGCTAGAATCACGAATCTTGAAGAGAATGGAGCAAGATTAAAGAGAAACTCTTCTTCGGTCTTCAAAAGCTGATAATGACGACGAGAAACACCACCATGAATTGTTGAGATGCTCTGGAATGAAGAAGAATGGAAAAGTTGAAACAACGATGAAAAGAATTTGGAAGATCTTGGAGAGAGGCATTTGATTGATGATAATTCATTCTTACGTCAAACTTCAAAATGAATTTGAAAAGCTCCGGGAAAAATAAGAAGAGTCAGGTAAGATCCTCGGAAAAGACCTGTGGGTTAGGCCCACTCAAAAGAAACACAGTTGAGATGATTTAAAGAGAGAGATTGCACCGGTTGAATTAAAAGACTTGAATGAGATAACATCCTCGAAAGAGCTTGAACAAATGTAGAGTGGAAACACGAATCTTCGAGATATCTTGACCAGTCCGGAACAATTGAATAGCGAGAAGTGGATGATTACAAGGTGCACCAGTATGATAAAACTTCTGAAACGAGGAAAGGATATGATCAACACCAAAAGCTTGAATTGAATTCATCGAAGATGAAAAGAATGAAGAATGACGAACTTGAAGCTCCATTAGAATCTTCCTGAGAATCACCGGATAAGAACATTGATGGAGAAAAATGGAGAGACTTCATAACCAATAAGATGGATACTTGACTAAGAAAATCCGAGTCCTTGACAAAACAAGGGTGGGTGGGCAGGAAAACAAAGACAATTTGGGATGGATGAAACGAACACCGTTGAGAAGAACTGATAATTGATCTTGCGAATGTTGAAGTGATCGGATCCACTTGAAGAGAAAACACGCCGGTTGAAAAGGATTGACATGACAATCTCGATGATCGAGAAGGATTGGTATCCACATAGAAATATGAGAACACCGTTTGGAAAAGGTATGGAATCAACATTTGACTTCGAAGCAACTCGAATACCACAACTCAAAACAAAACAAAGGATTGGCTTGCAGAATAAGCCGGAACAAACATATGATAGAGATTTCGTTCGAAGTTTTCGTGGTGGGGCCTACACGGGCTCGATCGTACAGCACCATCATGTACAAGGCAGTGCACATGACATACGAAGCGTCCCCAAGTCGGCATAGACAAGGACTCTTTAAGACACAACGAGACCACTGTAAAACTGACCGTGAATAGGCGGACCACTAGACGTCGAACCCCAATTTCATATCATACATCTGTCGGAAAGATATCCTAAGAACTACTTGAATTCCCACTTATAAACTCCCGAAACTTTCCGGTTATGCAATCAGGTGTTGGGGATACAGGGGAAGCATAATATCTCACCCAAAACTAGCAAATCCTACATCCAGCTGTATCCATCCTGCAACACATAACCAAGAAACCTTCGGAAATCATCTACCTCAACCTTCGAAAAGCATCCGTTATACAAGTTATGGCAATACTCCCGAACTCCCGCCCCAGTACTGGGTGGCGTCGAGGTTATCTCACCAACGAACTGCATAGAAGAGATTTTCGATGTCGGCATACTAAACTCAGGTATTCCAGAACTGCAACGATAAAATTATGATGACAACACCTCAGAGCTCAACTCCCCGGGACACTTCCACAAAACCCCTGACAGGAGGCACCAAGACAATGTTCTCGTCATAAAACCATCGGAACAATTCCAAGATACCCGCGTGATCCTAAAAAAATTTAGTGAAATTTGAGAAGAGAAGAGTCAAAACTCTACGTCAGGATGCCTTACCAGAGCGATGAGGAGACTGGGAAGTAAAAAGAATTCCTAAACTCTCCGGTATATAATTCCTAAATGACTCAAAACATTTTTCTAGACACAACTCGGCCGCTAAAAACAATCAAGCAATGGGGGCTCCTATGGTCGGGGAAGGCTCTGATGCATAACCGCATTGAAAGCAATGTCGCAAGTGAGGTAATCTTCACACAACCCATGTAATACATAGGGAAAGAGATACATAGTTGGCTTACAATCGCCACTTCACACAATTACATGAATAAAGCATTACATCATCCAAATACAATCAAGGTCCGACTATGGAACCAAATAAAAGAAGATACCCGCCGCACGCGATCCCTCCGATCGACCCACTGGGCTCCACTACTGATCAACAATAGTAGAGACGGAACAACACCGCAAGGACAGATCTCATCGATCTCCCGACGGGCTCCATCATGCAACTGGAACGAAACAGGACAAGATCTTCATCGAGCTCCTTATCTGTGAGTCACGGGGACTCGGCAATCTCGCACCCTCGCGATCAAGACTATTTAAGCTTATAGGAAGGGTAACAGGTATGAGGTGGAGCTGCAGCAAGCGACTAGCATATATGGTGGCTAAAACATACGCAAATGAGAGCGAGAAGAGAAGGCAAAGCATGATCGTGAAACTATCATCAAGAAGTGATCCTAGAACAACCTACGTCAAGCATAACTCCAACACCGTGTTCACTTCCCGGACTCCACCGGAAAGAGACCATCACGGTTACACACGCGGTTGATATATTTTAATTAAGGTCAACTTCAGGTTTTCTACAACCGGACATTAACAAATTCCATCTGCCCATAACCGCGGGCATGGCTTTCGAAAGTTCAAAACCCTGCAGGGGTGTCCCAACTTAGCCCATCACAAGCTGTCACGGTCAACGAAGGAATAGACCTCCTCTCGAGACGTTCCGATCAGACTCGGTATCCCGGTACAACAAGACATTTCGACAGGGTAAAACTAAACCAGCAACACCGCCCGAATGTGCCGACAAATCCTGATAGGAGCTGCACATATCTCTTTCTCAGGGTACACTCAGATTGTCTTAGGTACGGGTAAGCCAGCCCAGAGTTGCCCCTGGTGGTCACCGGCAGCTGACAGGTTGGACCAACACTCAGAGGAGCACTGGCCCGGGGGGGTAAAATAATGATGACCCTCAGGAGTGCGACTCCCAAGGGAAAAGAAAAGGCTAGGTGGCAAATGGTAAAACCAATGTTGGGCATTGCTGGAAGAGCTTTACTTAAGGCGAACTGTCAAGGGGTTCCCATTATTACCCAATCGCGTAAGGAACGCAAAATCTGGGAACATAACACCAATATGACGGAAACTAGGGCGGCAAGAGTGGAACAAAACACCAGGCATAAGGCCGAGCCTTCCACCCTTTAACAAGTGTATAGATGCATTAATTAAATAAGATATATAGTGATATCCCAACGAGTAAACATGTTCCAACAAGGAACGGTATCTCCATGTTCCAACAAGGAACAAACTTCAATCTTCACTTGCAACTAACAACGCTATAAGAGGGGCTGAGCAAAGCGGTAACATAGCCAAACAACGATTTGCTAGGACATGGTGGGTTAGAGGTTTGCCATGGCAATTTGGGAGGCTTGAAAGCAAGTGGTAGGCATCGTAGCATGGCATAGCAAAAGAGCGAGCATCTAGCAAAACAAAGATAGAAGTGATTTCGAGGGTATGATCATCTTGCCTGAAATCCCGCAAGGAAGAACAACGCATCCATGAAGAAGACAAACGGAACGTAGACGGACGGTTACTCACAATGCAACGTTATTGGAACCAACCCGAAGAAGCAACACCGGAAAGAAACAAACAATCATAGTAAACAACCAACACATGAACATGGTATGATATGCGAGATGCGGTATGCGATGCATATGCATGATTGGACAAGGAATGCATGAACCTGGCCTCAACTTGGAAAACCAAGTGTGCCACTGGAAAGATGAGATGAAATCGCTTGAAAATGATGTAAAGATCACCGGAATCGGAGTTACGGTTTGGAAATGGCAAGCAATTCAAATATGGCATCGATCTGTGATTTACAGCAAGTAGCCATCTAAAAGCAACAAGATGAACATGCTACAGCACTCAAACATGACAACAAAATACATGGCAGGGATCCATTCATGATGCTTAACAAAAGTCTAGCACTGAGCTTTGGCTAATTCATCCATTAACAGGTTCAAACAAGCATGGCAAAATTGCAAATGGTAAAAAGATCTCAGACTTAGTGAAATTAACACAAGCCTGGAATTTCAGATCAGATAGCACTCTTCGGAGCATAAAAACTATATGCTACAGGACGTGAACATGGAAAAGTAAAGCATGGCATGGAACTACTCAAAGATCTTAAAAAAGTCCCTTAGTGACCTTGAGCCAAAAGGGATCAGAAAATACAATTGCAAGCATGTGAACATGGCAAAAATATAATCAGATTACAGACTTAGTGAAAACTCAAGCATGCTGAAAACAGATATCAAGCAGGCATGTTTACGAGCTCGATGCACTCACTACAGAGCAAGGCATGACAATCTAAGCATACACCCATCAAGAATACACAAAATGCAAGCTAGACATGGCAAGATCAATAACATAGCATGCACGGATCAACTACAACATCCTCGGCAAAATCGCTAACAAGTAGACAATCTGCCCAGATTCACGAAGTGGCAAAAGTAGAGCTCGATCGACTCAAGATAGGGTGCTTCATAAATGCAAACAAAGACACGGATGGATAGAGCACTACAATATTAACAGAACATCCTTACTGATCATCCTCAAAAGAGACACGGATCACTAGGAAACAACATGAACATATGGCATAATGAGATAAACAGGTCAAGGACTTAGGGGAAATGCTAAGTCCCTGAAATCAGCATTACCAAGTGCCTCAGTTGGCAAGCTTGTGCTAGTCACCACACACATCACAAAAATACATGGGTTGCACCTCTGGAAAGATGACAAAACCCTTAACAAAACATATGTAGGGCTCAGGGGCATATCATGCACACAATAATCATGGCAAAAATGACAAATATCTAAATGGAGCAGCAGATCTGACAATTATCTCAAATAGCACTGTTCCAACAGCATTTCGGGCATCAAGATGAACTCAAATGAAAATGATGCAGTGATATGAAATGATGTACTCTTTGAGACGAACATTTTGATATGCTATATGCCCAAATCGGAGCTACGGATGCGGAGTTATAGCATGATGAAGATGGCACAAAAAATTAGGGTTAGGGAGGCAAAAGTCAACCTCCGAATTCCAGATCCAGATCCAGCACGCGGACCGAGGAGATTGCCGGAGTTTCCTGTAGCCACCGGAGAAGAAGAGGCGGCCGGCGAGGGCGCGGTGGTAACCGGAGCTTCAAGGAGTCGGGGAGCTCGTCGGACGGCGAGGTCGGCGGCCTGGCGGAGAGGCGACCGTGGCGAGGAGGCGCGGTGGAGGACGGCGGGGTGGCTCGCCGTGGCCAGTGGGCAACTCCGACGGCGACCGGAGCATGCGGTGGTGCGGGGCGCCCGAGGCGGCACGGGGCGGCCGAGGCGGCAGGGCCGACCAGGCGCGGGGCGGCGGCGCACGCTTGCGGTGACCGAGCGGTGGCGGAGCGGATCGGGGCCCGGGCGGGCCTGCCCTGGGCCCGGCGGGCCGCGGGAGGTGGGAGGCGCGCGGTGGGACAGGTGGCGTTGTCCGGTAGGCTGAGGCGGCGGAGGCGATGATGTGGCACACTCCGATTGGCTGGAGTGATGTGGCCGGCGAGATGGACGCGTCCGCCGGCGGGCGGACATGTCCGGCGGCGCGGAGAAAGTTGGATCTAGGGTTGGACTGCGAGATTTTTCGGGGGAGGCCACATATTTATAGGTAGAGGGAGCTAGGAGAGTCCAAATGAGGTGCGGTTTTCGGCCACGCGATCGTGATCGAACGCTCTAGATGATGGAGAGGGTTTTGGTGGGTTTTGGGCCGAATTGGAGGGGTGTTGGGCTGCAACAAACAGGAGGCCTTCTCGGTCCCTCGGTTAACCGCTGGAGCATCAAACGAAGTCCAAATGGTACGAAACTTGACAGGCGGTCTACCGGTAGTAAACCAAGACC
Organism: Triticum urartu; assembly: GCF_003073215.2. Lineage (NCBI taxonomy): Eukaryota > Viridiplantae > Streptophyta > Magnoliopsida > Poales > Poaceae > Triticum > Triticum urartu. The sequence continues at coordinate 408,538,179 of NC_053025.1, forward strand.
GCATGGCAAATCTCGGTCCAATCCGGAAATTTTTAATCCCCACACATGACAGAAAGGTAGAAATGACCACCGGAATAGAACGGAGCGCCGGAATGCAAAACGGACAACGGGGAAAATGCTTGGATGCGTGAGACGAACACGTATGCAAATGAAATGCACATGATGACATGATATGCAATGCATGACACGCAAGCAATGACAAGGCAACAACAACGAATAACTAGAGGACACGTGGCACATCGGTCACGGGGCGTTACAAGTTTTCCCCCACAAGTGCGGACGGTGAACATGATATACGCCACCCACGTCCCCAAGAGGGAGCGGAAGCGCGCGTTAAGGGACGTATATGCGGTAGAGCCAGTCGCCCCAAAGTTCAACCCATGGTCCTTCTGCCCGATCACCTTTGATCGAAGAGACCATCCCACTAGCATCTGTCATGGCGGATTCGCCGCATTGGTTCTTGGCCCAATTATTGACGGATTTCATCTCACTAGAGTCCTTATGGACGGCGGCAGTAGCCTGAACCTGCTTTACCAGGATACAGTGCAGAAAATGGGCATAGATCCCTCGAGAATTAAGCCCACCAAAACGACCTTTAAAGGCGTAATACCAGGTGTAGAGGCCAGCTGTACAGGCTCAGTCACACTTGAAGTGGTTTTCGGATCTCCGGATAATTTCCGAAGCGAGGAGTTAATCTTCGACATAGTCCCGTTCCGCAGTGGCTACCATGCACTGCTCGGGCGAACCGCATTCGCCAAGTTCAATGCGGTCCCGCACTACGCATACCTTAAGCTCAAGATGCCAGGCCCTCGAGGAGTAATTACGGTCAATGGAAACACCGAACGCTCCCTCCGAACGGAGGAGCACACGGCGGCCCTTGCAGCGGAAGTACAAAGCAGCCTCTCCAGGCAGTTCTCCAGTCCGGCCATTAAACGTCCGGACACAGTCAAGCGTGCCCGGAGTAACCTACAACAAGACCGCCTGGCACGTTCCGAGCAGGCGTAGCAATGCGGCCCCAACCCCAACCCCCGCAAAAAGGCGACGCCAGTACTTCGCGTACATAACTACGCCCTAGAAATACCAAGGGCATAGGGGGAGGGGCGCCATCACGGCATGCCCAAAACACGGCTTAAACCGCACCAGGGGCTGCCGACTTTTTTTATACTTTTCTCTTACTTCCAGGACTCTACTCTTTGGAAGGCTTGTTCGGCAGTTCAATTCCCGCACAAACGATGCAAGGACCAGGGAAGCAGACAAGCCATGCCTCATTACGGAAATCCCAGGTGGTCTCTATCACGAGCAGTATACCTGTTTCGCATACTATCCCGCAGCTTGCCCCTGAAGCAGACATGTTAAATAGTCCAACTTTTCGTTTATCACATCACTTGTATCGTTCTGCTTTGATCGCAGCTATTTTAATGACCAATGCATAGCTTTTGTCTATTTTTGCATTACCTTTTTTTAATATATATATATATATATATGTTCCTTCATGACATGTTGCACCCGTACACTTTGGTACGGCCAAAATACGCCAGGGGCTTCAGTACCCCTCAACACGGTGTGAGAAGTCCGAACACTTTAACAAGTGCGGCACCCCGAACTTATAGCATTATATGCATCGGCTCCGAATCATGTTTTGGGTCAATAGTTGGGTTTGCCCGGCTCCTATGTTTTGGTGCCTTACGTTCCGCTATAACGGCTAAGGTAGCACTAAGAGAACCACTGCAATTGTGCCCCAGTTGAGCTGGGCCGAGCACCTCAATGGAGAAAGCTAAAACTGACTGTCATGATGAAGCGAGAGTTGGTCGCTGTTCGAGAGGTTTTTTGAGTCCCTAAAGACTTATGCCGCTTCGGGCGAGGAGTCGGCTCTGTCCGGCCAAGGCGTGGATAGCGCCCCGAAATCGGTCTACCGAATACTAGGGGCTTCGCCAAAATTTAAAATTATAGAATTCTATGGCTAAGTGAGAGTGTTCATGCATTATAGTCCGATTGCCTCGTTCGTTGGGCTGAGCTCCTCCCTCGAAGGACCCAAATATGGGAAAAAGAGCGCCCAGGTTTATCCTCGAACACCCCAGCACTAGCGGCATGGGGGCAGAAGCCGACGACTCGCCATCTCTTAGTATTGATAAACAGCCGCACAGAAGGTAATATTTTAAATTCAAGCAGCATTGCTTAGCACATATGAACAAGTTTTCAGCGCACAGGATAACACGAGTGGGTTTTACTCAAAAAATACATCCTTGGTACATTCATCCGCAACAAGGCAGGCACCCTTCAGAACATCCTTATAATAATTCTTGGGCTTGCGATGCTTTTTCCCCGGCGGTGGCCCGTCCCTCACAAGCTTCTTCGCATCCAGCTTGCTCCAGTGCACCTTAGCACGGGCAAGGGCCCTACGGGCACCTTCAATGCAGACGGAGCGCTTGATGTCTTCAAGCCTCGGACAGGCCTCCACCAGCCGCCGCACCAGCCCGAAATAGCTCCCAAGCAGAGCCTCTCCAGGCCACAGCCAAACTAGGAGGCCCTTCACGGCCTGTTCAGCCACCTTGTGGAGCTCGACCAGTTGCTTCAGCTGGTCGCTCAGGGGCACAGGGTGTCCGGCCTCAGCGTATTGAGAACAGAACACCTTCTCCGTCGAGCTGCCCTCCTTGGCTCGATAAAATGCGGCGGCATCAGATACACTCCGGGGAAGATCTGCGAACGCTCCTGGAGAGCTCCGGATTCGGGTAAGTAACAGGTAACTCACATTTATGTGTTTGCTTTGCATAAAGAATGCCTTACCCACCGCAATCTTCTTCACCTCATCCAACTCCTGGAGGGTCTTCTGGGACTCGGCCTTGGCAGACTTGGCATTTTCTATAGCTGCCGCGAGCTCGGACGCCCGCATCTTCGAGTCAAGCTCCAAACTCTCATGTTTCTTCATGAGAACCTGGAGCTCTTGCCGCACCTTGCCAACCTCATCCTCATACCTCTCCCGCTCGGTGCGCTCCACGGCCACACTCTTCTCGGCTTCGAGCAGCGCTTGCTTAAGGGTCGCCACCTCAGACGTGGCCCCTACAATAGACATGTTAATCCTGTCATTTTTTGCAATTGCACCTTTTTATATACATTTTCAAACAGGGTATTTCTTACCTTCCTTCTCCTCGAGCTGCTTCTTGGCACGCCCGAGCTCTTGCTCGGACTTCTCGAGACTCTGCTTCAGCACGTCCACTTCCGCAGTCAGTGCGACGGACGCTAGCAGAGAAGCCTGCATACGCATATTGACTCCTTTTGTTAGACTCCTGCGAATTCTTTGATCCTCTATTCGGCTTTTCTTCCCGAACGCCCAACAGAGCATCAGGGGCTACTGTCTATGCGGTAACATTATTTGAACATTCTTTACTTACCTCAAAGCCTGTTAAAAGGCTTGTACAAGCTTCAGTCAGTCCGCTTTCGGCGGACTGAACCTTCTGGATCACCGCACTCATAATAGTGCGGTGCCCCTCGTCGATGGAGGCACCTTGGAGTGCCTCCAACATATTGCCCGGTGCCTCCGGTTGGACGAAGGCCACCGGCACGGTAGGCTTACTCCTCTTGGAAGGAGGTCGCCCACCGGACTCTGGAACCCTTGAAGATTCCGGAGCTGTGTCCGGCCTTAAGCCGGACTTGGAGCCCTGGGGGGTTTCATCCCCTTTACTCCTGGAGTCCGGGAGGTCGCCTTGCGGCGCCTCCAGGACCACCTCCTCCCGGCTTGGAACCTGTTGGGACAACACTTTGGTGTCGTCCGCAGGCCGGGGGGATGAAGCCGTCGGAAGCGAGTTCACCTCCGACGGGTCCAGTGAGCCGCTCGACGATGCGTCGAGCCGGTCTTTGGGTGGGCTGCATAAACATATTCGACATAAGGAAAAGTTGTGCGAAAACGAATACTATGAATTACACCGGTATCCGGACACTTATGATTTCGCCAGGGGCTTGGCCCTGGGCTGCCACTCCTCTTCGTCGTCGTCGGTGTTGGTGGAGCAGTCCGGAGGAAGGGTTTTCCCCTTCTTGGACCCTCCAGCCTCCTCGGAGAGGGCGGCCTTCCTTTTCTTCTCTCCTCCCGCTGGAGGGGGAGGGGTCTCTTCTTCTTCCTCCTCGTCTTCACGAGAGGAAGGGGCTTCGGGACCGTCGGATGACTAATCCGACACCTCCTGGCGCCGGGCACTCTTTTGAGTCCCCATGGCCCTTTTCATGGCCTTCTTCTCCGGCACCACATAGGGCGCCGGAACCAGCAGCTTCGCCAAGCGAGCATCCGCTGGGCCTTCAGGCAGAGGAGCCGGACAGTTGATCTGTCCGGACGTCGCCACCCAATCCTATCAAAGATAAGGGAACTCAGATCCCGCATAGAGTCAAACTATGAAAAACTGATACCCTGTAAAAGGACAAAAACGGCTTACCACATGAGCGTGATGCTGAGTACTGAATCCGCGGTCCTCGGCAGCGGATGTGGGAGCCTCGGCGCCCTTGAAAAGCACCCTCCAGGCATCTTCGTACGTCGTGTCAAAGAGCCTGTTTAGAGTTTGATGCTGCGCGGGGTCGAACTCCCACAAGTTGAAGGCCCGTCATTGACACGGGAGGATCAGGCGGATGAGCATAACCTAGACTATGTTGACAAGCTTGAGCTTCTTGTCCACCAGGGTTTGGATGCATGTTTGGAGTCCGGTCAGCTCTCCTTTTTTACCCCACGACAGGCCGGTCTCCTTCCAGGAGGTGAGCCGCATAGGGGGTCCGGACCGAAACTCGGGGGCTACGACCCATTCGGGGTCGCACGGCTCGGTGATGTAAAACCACCCCGATTGCCACCCCTTCAGGGTCTCCACAAAGGAGCCCTCGAGCCACAGGACGTTGGCCATCTTGCCAACCATGGCACCGCCGCACTCCGCCTGGCTGCCGCACACCACCTTCGGCTTGACGTTGAAGGTCTTTAGCCATAAGCCGAAATGAGGGCGGATGCGGAGGAAAGCCTCGCACACGACGATAAATGCCGAGATGTTGAGGACGAAGTTTGGGGCCAGATCGTGGAAATCCAGGCCGTAGTAGAACATGAGCCCCCGGACAAATGAATGCAGAGGGAAGCCCAGTCCGTGGAGGAAATGAGGGAGGAATACCACCCTCTCATGGGGCCTGGGAGTGGGGATGAGTTTCCCCGTTCCGGGAAGCCGGTGCGCGATGTTGCTAGCCAGATATCTGGCCTTCCTCAGCTTTTTGATATGTCCCTCCGTGACGGAGGAGACAATCCACTTGCCTCCCGCTCTGGACATGACTGGAGAAGGTCGAGGTGGTAGTGCGGACTTGGGCGCTGGAGCTCGAATGTGCAAGAATGGATAGGCAAAGGACGAAGAAGGCGTGGGTGAAAAGGTGGATCCTTATCCCCTTATATGGGTGGGCGCGACTACATGCCCCCACCAGCCTGGTAAAACTTGCTTATCTTCAAGCACCGTAATCAAAGGCACGGTTGGGTTACCCACGCCCGTATTGATGAGAATCCCGGAATAAAGGGACACGGTCTCTGCTTTGACAAGACGTGCCAAGGAAACCGCCTCGCATTACGCGCTGAGGTGGGATAATGAAATGATTTGGATAAAGGCTTGGCCATGGCGTGTCGCACCACGGAATACGTCAGCAGATTAGATTTGTGTTAATATTATTATTCTCTCTATGGCAATATGTGGAAACTTATTTTGCAGAGAAGGACACTATCTTTGTGTTCAAAATCTTCTATGGAGTGCTTGGAGGAGGAACCCGCCTTGCAATGCTAAAGACAATTTGCGCGCCGGACTCGTCATCATTGAAGCCTGGTTCAGGGGCTACTGAGGGAGTCCTGGATTAGGGGGTGTTCGGATAGCCGAATTATACCTTCAGCCGGACTCCTGGACTATGAAGATACAAGATTGAAGACTCTGTCCCGTGTCCAGAAGGGATTTTCCTTGGCGTGGAAGGCAAGCTTGGCGATACGGATGTTCAGATCTCCTACCATTGTAACCGACTCTATGTAACCCTAACCCTATCCGGTGTCTATATAAACCGGAGGGTTCTAGTCCGTAGGACAACATACACATCTACAATCATACCATAGGCTAGCTTCTAGGGTTTAGCCTCTTTGATCTCGTGGTAGATCAACTCTTGTACTACCCATATCACCAATATGAATCAAGCAGGACGTAGGGTTTTACCTCCGTCGAGAGAGCCCGAACCTGGTTAAAACTTCGTGTCCCCTGCCTCCTGTTACCATCTGGTCTACACGCACAGTTCGGGACCCCCTACCCGAGATCCGCCGGTTTTGACACCGACACTTATAGTGATGAGCATTACCGAGAGGTCCCGGAGATACCTCTCTAACAATCAGAGTGACAAATCCTAATCTCGATCTATGCCAACTCAACAAACACCATTGGAGACACCTGTAGAGCATCTTTATAGTCACCCAGTTATGTTGTGATGTTTGATAGCACACTAAATGTTCCTCCGGTATTCGGGAGTTGCATAATCTCATAGTCATAGGAACATGTATAAGTTATGAAGAAAGCAATAGCAACAAACTAAACAATCATCGTGCTAAGGTAACGGATGGGTCAAGTTAATCACATCATTCTCTAATGATGTGATCCTGTTAATCAAATGACAACTCTTTGTCCATGGCTAGGAAACTTAACCATCTTTGATTAACGAGCTAGTCAAGTAGAGGCATACTAGTGACACTCAGTTTGTCTATGTATGCACACATGTACTAAGTTTCCGGTTAATGCAATTCTAGCATGAATAATAAACATTTACCATGATATAAGGAAATATACATAACAACTTTATTATTGCCTCTAGGGCATATTTCCTTCAAACCCATCACCGCCCAGCAAGCCTACGATGGAATTACTCACGCACGGCAGTGAGCATCATGAAATTGGTGATGGAGGAAGGCTGGTGATGATGATTGCAATGATTTCCCCTCTCCAGAGCCCTGAACGGACTCTAGATCCGTCCTCCCGATGAAGAACAGTGGGTAACGGCGGCTCCATATCGTAAAACATGATGAATCCTTCTCCCTGATTTTGTCTTCCCGAACGTGAATATATAGAGTTGGAGTTGAGGTCGGTGGAGGTCCAGGGGACCCACAAGGCAGGGGGGCATGCCCTATGGGGGGCGCCCCCACCCTTGTGGACAGCTGGTGGATCCCCTCTAGTTGATTCTTTCGCCAATATTTTTTATTAATTCAAAAAATATTCTCCGTGAATTTTCAGGTCATTCCGAGAACTTTTATTTCTGCACAAAAATAACACCAAGGTAATTCTGCTCAAAACAACATCAGTCCGGGTTAGTTCCATTCAAATCATGCAAATTAGAGTCCAAAACAAGGGCAAAAGAGTTTGGAAAAGTAGATATGATGGAGACGTATCACGTTTCCACTATACCAAAATCTTTACGTGATGTGCTAGGCCTTCATGATTTGGATGAATGTTCCCTTAATTTTCACTTAGAGGATTCCACTATTAAGAAAGTTTTGATAGAATAAATGATGCGCTTATTCTTGCAAATAGAAATTATGTGCCCATCGATTTCATTTTCCTTTATATTGATTGTTATCGGTCTTTTCCTATAATACTTGGTAGGCCTTTCCTATGTACCATAGGTGTTATTATTGATATGAAAGAAGGTAATACAACATTCCAATTTCCATTAAAGAAAGGAACGGAACACTCCCCTAGAAATAGAATTAAGCCACCATATGAATCTATTACATCGGATTGATCTGATAGGAGATCATTGTATTGAAAATAAAGAGAGAGAGAGAGAGAGAGAGAGAGATAAAGCCATCCAGCTACTGCTATGGACCCGTACGTCCTGTGGGAACTACTCACACATCATCATGTAGGCAGCAAGGTTGATGAAGATGGCCTCCCCAATGGTTTCCCCCTCCTGCAGAGTATCGACAAAGGGCTCCAGATGGGATCATAATAGAACAGAGGCTTGCAGCGGCGGGAGAATTATTTCAGGTCCCACTTCGAGGATTTTGGAATATTAGGAATTTATAGGCCATAAATTAGGGCAAAAGGAGCATCAGGGGGTCAACAAGCTCACCCAACGCGCCTACCACCCAGGGCGTGCCACCAGGGCTTGTGGCCCCCTCGTGTCTTTTGGTCTCTCCCTGAAGCTTCTAGGACCTCTTATATTCTAGAAAAAACCACTGTAAAGTTTCATCGTGTTTGGACTTCGATAGGTATGGTTTTTTTGCAAAACAAAAAACATGCAAAAAATAGGAACTAACACTAGCTAGGGACTAAGTTAATAGGTTAGTCCATAAAAAACATATGAGATGGCATATAAAGCATAAAAAGCGATAATATAATAGCATGAAACAAAAAAATTATAGATACGTTGGAGATGTATCAACGACCGGGGCCCGGAAGATAAACTCAAAGAAGAAGCATCATCATCTGTCCAAGTGCCGCACCTATGAGGACTAAAAGAACCTGACCTAAACTACTAAGCAAAGCAAAGACACCAGGATTCCACTCCCTACCGCCGGCCGTTGGAGCGGGAGGTAGAGGGGAGGTGAATCTATGGATTCCATGGCGAAGCCTGGAGGGGTTTGCCCTAGCCGCTTAGGTTTTGTGGGAGGAAAATGAGAGGAAGTCACATACAACTCTCATATGATCCTTTGTTTCCTCCCTTTACCATATCACCTTCATGATATTACCGGCGCACTGAGCATACACGCATGGTTTGGTGTAGAGAGGGACCTTCAATAGTGCCTCACCAACATAGTGAGATTAAAGTCATTGAGATATGTAAGTCCCATGTCACATTTCTTCTTTGGCACACACATCCTCCACTGAAAGAACCAATGCATACAAGTATGAGCATCATTGCGTCCCACTATAATTGTGCCATTGTATGTGTTATTCCTTGCACACTCTTTTCAGAATTTTGAAAACTAATATATTTGCTTGCCACCACTTTTAGCAAGATTTCTTTGCAGTCTAAAAACAAAGTGTATTCCTTCCATCCATTCGGCTTTAACATATAGGCCTTGCAAATGTTCAAAGCAGTTACTATGGCCAACTTCTAACATTGTAGGTGAAACCAAGATCTAACACATGGCATATGTTTGCTCCAACTTGAACCTCGTATTGGGTTGAAAAAATATTAGATTTTGCAACCCACACCAGTTGTCCAGAGTAGAATACAGACAATAATCATCTAACGCTTACCATAGTGAAGTTGCATTATCCATGTCTGCCCTTGTTAGAACTAGAGATCATGCTTGCATTTTCTGCTTTATTTTCTTTATTATATACTCCATGTGTCTCAAAATATAAGACTATGGTACAAAACCTTTTCCTTCAAACAAAACCGACCGTAAATTATCTTTTTGACGAGGGGTATATAGAATAGGAGTTTTTGCCACAAAGTTATCACAAGTCGCGCCTTACTCACGTGATCGCACGTGACTTCTATATCGCTAACCTAGTTGCCCCCTATCTCCAAAGCCGGAGGAGCACGAGGAGGATATGGAAGCGTCGGAGGTGGAAGGGGAGGATGTGGTGGTGGGGCAGATGCCAACGTTCATGGTCCCAAAGCACATCAATAAGCGCGCCCTCAAGAACAAGGCCCTCTCCATCTCCCTCGACAATAAAGCCCTCAAGTACGGTACCGCAACCTCCTTCGGTTCTCTGGGCTGTAGCGGCACAGTGCGATTTGTGTTTGCGTGGGCTTTTAATTTTTTCTAACGTGAATCTTGGATCTATAGGGATTTCGTGACTGGGTTTCACAAGAGAAAGAAGAAGAGGAGAAAGGAGGCGCAGAGGATTACGCAGGAGAAGGACAGACGGAAGCGAATAGAGGCTCGCAAGAAGGTGAGAAGCTCTCACACGGCATTCTACTTTTCTGTGTTCTTAGAGCATCTCCAACGGATGGTTTAAATTTTGGTGCCACTTGTTCCTCTCCATGTGCACCATCATAATCAAAGTAGTATCCTCCCCTTCGGCCCACTCATATTCCTCTTCGGAGGAGGAATCATCCCACAAAGAGAATTCAAATGAACTCATCTACAACACAATACTTTCCATCACAATCGACTCCTACATCGCAATAAAAAACGAAAAAATGAATTATTTTTACCTTAGAGGCTTTTTGCCGAACACATAGTGGGCACCGAAGGAGCAGCGGTCGCCGGCGCAGCTAGGAATGGGCTCAGGGGTGGTGCACCGAAGGAGCAGTGGTCGCCGCTGTAGCTAGGAATGGGCTCAGGGATGGTGCACCGAAGGAGCAGCGATCTTTGTGACGTCGACAAGCTGGGGGTAGCGGCAGGAACCGCCGTCGCCTCGTCGTCTGGCAGCTGAGAGCTCTGAAGGAGCAGTAGCTCTGCGGTGGTAGCGGCGGTCATGTGGGGGTCACGGCGGCCACTAATGGATCTCCAAGGCGAGCACCGGTACTTCGCGGCCATTTCGGGCGGTGGTGGGCGGGGGACGGCCGGAATTGCTGCAAATCGGGCTTCGGTGGATCCTGAACCAGCGACGGCGGCGGGGGTTGTTGCGGGCGTTCGGAGCGACGGGAATGGGCGGTGGAGTGGCGGCTGGGCCGGGGCGGGTGGTGGACTTGCGGCGGTGGCTGCAACGGCGAGATCTAGCCGGAATCGATGTTTGGTGGTGGCGGGGGAAACTTCAGCGTGGCAGTTGCAGTTCACGCAGCTGTGTTTGTGTTTTGAGGAAGCCGGTAGATATTTGCAGCACTTGGGCCAAAATTTGGGGCTACTCAAATTTTTTTGCATCACTAAATAGATCATCTTCTGCTGGAGCTGGTTTTTTGTGCCAAGTGCCCAAATAACAGTTTTTTGGGCACCGCCGCTGTTTTACGTCATCTGTTTGAGATGCTCTTATTATTCTTTGGATGTTTTATTGATTTAGTAATAATTGGTCAAAAGCAAATATTTTCAAGAGAAGGTTGATTGACCATCGTTTCCTCTATTATTATGTGCCCACCGGACTGTAGGATCCTTAGGCGCCAACATTTGGAGAAGTCTAGGAAGAAGTGTATCATCAGAATGAATGAAAAGCTGAATGGTTGTATCCTACATGGGGTGCATTTTTCTTGGGTTAATGCTACCAATAACTGATAGGGATCACTAGTGGAACATTAGGTAAGGGTACTGCAAAGATTTGTTGTGTTGGGTCATTGGGTGGTATGTTGAAGGGAAGATGCCTAGAGCTGTGGAATACACAATGCATTCCTCAGAGCTCGACCATGTGCTTTCTGGTATGGGAAAACATGCAAGAAACCAGTTTTCTCTGTTAGACTGAAGGGTGATTTGATGAAACAGGAATGGTAGGGACAGCACTGAATCTGGGCTTACTGTCATTTCAAGTAGATTATCTAGCGTGTTTCTGTCACATAAATAATATGGACAAGACTTGAAGGGTTTACTGACCAGTTTCATTTTATGTATTTCCAGAGAAAGCAAGAGAAAGAGATTGCTCTATACGATAAAGTCGTGTCATCAAAAAATGCGGATGGTCAAGACGGTGATGGTGATGGTGATGAGATGGATGCAGCTGCTCCTGGTGAGTAAGAGGGATGAGATTAACTTTACAGCAGTTACTGGCATGATGTTTGTTAATCCTATTGTGCCTTATTTGGTGCTTATGTAGAAATCAACACATATGAAGATGGCGGGACTAGAATAACAGTAGTCACCAGTGAAATTACTCATGGAGAGGAGGATGACCAGAAACCCGTGTCAAGGAGCTATGCTAAGAAGATTTGCGGTGTGGTTAGTGCCAAGAAGCAGCCCAGTTTAGGTGTGAAGAAGAAGCCGCCATCAAAGAGGCAATTCGGCAAAAGCAAGAAGACTAAGAAGGTTAACATGAGTAGACGGAAGAACAAAGGAAAGCATTGACGTTGTGTATGCCTGTGGCTGTGGACGGACGGGCCTGAGTTGCATTTATTTTATTTTAAGATAAAGAAGATAACAAATTTGGTTATGAATTGAGTTCCTGTTGCTGCATTTGTGTTGTTCTGGCAATTTCCTTGTCATGGTAGGACAAAGGCAACAGACGCCTTGGTTGATGCCAGCGAGGGCGCTCCCCTTCAGTACTCTGGCCGATGCTGCACTCTCTCATCGTCTCCTCCCCGACCCTTTCTTCTCCTTCCCCAGCACAAGAGCCTGGGGTCGTTGTCTCGGTCAGTAGTTTGCCTCCACACTATTTTCCCTTCGGTTGCTCTTCTGGATTGAATCATCATCTATTGTTACCCCAGAATACTGGGGAGTCAAAATGTTTTGGCGTTCGCTCTGCTACCTGGTTTGTGTGCTAAACAGCTATTTCCATCAAGAAAAGAAAATCATTGATGCATCAGCCTTATCATGTACTAGTATTTGTCTCAGACCCTCATGTTTCATTCACTGGAAGTTGGCAAGGATCTTACTATATTCTACTCTTGTGTTGATTACATCTTTCTACTTGTGAAATATGTCCTTGAGCTTGTAAGCTGCTTTCAAGAAAAGTTATTGGGTCAAGTACTTGCTTAGAGGTTATGTATGTTGTTGACAACATTTTCACTCGCATGCCATGTCCTGCTCATTGTCGCATTTCAAGAATATATGATAATTTATCCAACCTTTTCCCTGTTGTTCAAATGTATCACACGATTTTGCAAGTCACAAATCTTGTGCACTTTCTCTGGATGTATTATCACCAACTACTTAATAGCCCTATATTGGATTTATAAGTCGCCAACACCAAACAATTTATTGTTTTTTCCGCCTCTTATTCACTAGTAACCTGGAAGATATATTTCCTCCTTCATCCTAGTGAAGAGGCAACTTATTCAAATAAAAAATTTATAAGAATATTTTGCACGACATGAAACAATAAATGTTCTTGCCTCATTCGGGAAAATGTTGTTTTGCGTGTATCGTGATGTATGAATGTTCATGTCTCTGGCACACAAACATACATGAAACTGGACAGCTCCCTAACTAATATGAAACTGCCATTAGCCATAAATTATAAAGTCACTAAATAAGCCAATCTATCACTAGTGCTGAAAAGCCTAGCTATGGCGTGCCAAAAAGAGCCTTAGTGATGTGGACACCCGACACCACCAATATAGCGTCATTCTCAAAAATTAGTGTTGGTGTTGTACCCTACACCAACAATATTTTTGATGGTAATTGTCATGTGGACAATGCCAACACTAATATTCATCAGTTGTAACGTTCCATGTTGTAGTGATGCTAGTAATTTGATTTTAAGATTTGAAATAAAAGCTGTACAACAGCAATCACAACCAAAATGACAACATAATCCAGTTTAAGAACAATAAATAAATCAAATATAAATAGACCCAATAACAACATTTAATTTCAACAATGCACTTATTGATATAGTTCAACAAAATAGGCAAAGTAACACACATGAATGTACAAGTTTAAATAAATAGTGGTGATAATAACATGAGATTTTTCATGCATGCCAACTAGCTAACTAGGACTTTTCTGCAGGCGGAGTCAGGGTCATAGTCCGGAGTAAGTGAACCATCGTCGCTGCCAGCAGGCCTGTAGTAGACCATGATCTCTTCACCATCGTAGTCGAGATAGAACATGGCTCTCTCCCCAGTTTTCATATCGTAAGTAGTTGCAAGGGCTTTCCAACTAGGCAACCGAAATAGGTACGATTTGCCTTGTTGGTGACAAGACAATTGAATTGTTGGGCCATCAGCATCTTCATGAGGGTGCCCTCGAATGTGATGGTGGCATCTACTCAAACACGAAACTACTCTAAGAAGTCACGCCTTGCCCCACAAGGGATGAACCGAGGAAAATTGAAATAAAGAACTAGCTAGTTATCAATTTTGGGCACAACCGTATACATCACATATGAAACTCAACCAGAACATGATGAACTTAAACATACCGTCCTAGTGAGGAAGTCATTAGACAGATTTATGAAGAACTTCTTATCCCTTTGGCACTCACTGAACCACAGGTCTCACATTGGGCATCCATTTACTGCTTTCATCAAGTTGAGAAAAATAAGCATACATAACAGATGCATATTTTTCTGGCTTTGATCATGTATACGTCCTTGAAAAGTAGACCGGCTCCTACTTGCATCTACTATTATTACTCCACACATCGACCGCTATCCAGCGTGCATCTAGTGTATTAAGTTAACAAAAACGGAGTAACGCCTTAAGCAAGATGACATGGTGTAGAGGGATAGATCCAATCAATATGCACAAACCCCATCTTTTTATCCTTAATGGCAACAATACAAATACGTGTCATGTCCCTTTCTGTCATTGGGAATAGGCACCGCAAGATTGAACCCATTACAAAGCACTTCTCCCATCGCAAGAAAAATCAATCTAGTTGGCCAAACCAAATGAATAGATCGGAGAGAAATACTAAGGTATATAATTCATGCATAAAAGAGTTCTGAGAAGACTCAAATAATATTCATAGGGAATCTGATCATAAACCCACAATTCATCGGATCTCGACAAACGCACTACAAAAGAAGATTACATAGGATAGATCTCCAAGAACATCGAGGAGAACATTGTATTGAAGACCAAAGAGAGAGAAAAATACATCTAGCTACTAGCTATGGACCCGTAGCCTGTACATTGCATGGAATAATGCAAGGAATAGAAATGCTTGCTTTGACAAAGGGCAATGTGGTGCTGATTCACTTTCCCAATATATGGAGGACCAAGAAGAGAAGCAAACTAGAGTTGATGATTCACCATGTGCTCGGGAGGAGCAATGGCTTGATCAAGAAAAGGAAGATGGTATTGAAGTAAGATTACAATAAGAGCAAGGGGATGATTGTAAGTATAACCAGCTGCAACAATGCCTTCAATATTGCTAGGTCTACTATGCCTGAACCATTCGATAACATGAGTACCCATAATTTGGATTATCTGAAATTAGTAAGACATGTAGAAATGGATGATGGAATATCTCATGTTCATGATTTATATTGTGTCATGCTTGCTAAACCTATTCAAATGAGTTGTCATATCACAAACATTTCTGAAATCACGCA
This sequence comes from Triticum urartu, assembly GCF_003073215.2. NCBI lineage: Eukaryota > Viridiplantae > Streptophyta > Magnoliopsida > Poales > Poaceae > Triticum > Triticum urartu. The sequence goes on from NC_053025.1 coordinate 408,553,244, forward strand.
TTCAAACTCATTATAAAACCTACACCTACTACTTTAAGTTTAATTTGATTGGAGATTATGGTGTTGGTGGGAAGTTTGTTATGAACAAAATATGCATTTCTTGCAATAGACTTCGAAAACTGAAAGATAATCATGTGGGAAACCATTATGATGTGGATTTTTTTGTCATGTGATAAGAAATTGTATGTTTGCGGTGAATGTCTGATATGTCTCCGACGTATCTATAATTTTTTTATTGTTCCATGCTATTATATTATCAATCTTGGATGTATTATATGCATTATTATGCTATTTTATATCATTTTTGGGACTAACCTATTAACCTAGTGCCTAGTGCCAGTTGTTGTTTTTTCCTTGTTTTTGTCTTTACAGAAAATCAATACCAAATGGAGTCCAAACGAAACGAAACTTTTTGACGACTTTTCTTGAACCACAAGATACCCTAGAAGCTTCGGGAGGAGGCCAGAAGGGCCACGAGATGGCCACAAGCTCGGAGGGCGCGCCCTAGGGGGGTCAAGCTTGTGGGCTCCACGTGGCACTTCTAGTCCTATTTTTCTTCTGTAAATACGCAAATATTCCCCGTAGACCAGAGGGCACACAAAAAATACATTTCCTCCACCGCAAGTTTCTGTCTTCATGAGATCCCATCTGGAGAACCTTTCCGGTAATATGCCGGAGGGGGATTCCACCACGGAGACTTCTACATCAACCTTGTTGCCCTTCCGATGATGTGTGAGTAGTTTACCACAGACCTACGAGTCCATAGCTAATAGCTAGATGTATTCCTCTCTCTCTCTCTCTTTGGTCTTCAATACAATGTTCTCCTCGATGTTCTTGGAGATCTATCTGACGTAATCTTCTTTTGCGGTGCGTTTGTCGAGATCTGATGAATTGTGGGTTTATGACCAGATTCTCTATGAATATTATTTGAGTCTTCTCTGAACTCTTTTATGCATGAATTATATACCTTAGTATTTCTCTCGGATCTATTGATTTGGTTTGGCCAACTAGATTGATTTCTCTTGCGATGGGAGAGGTGCTTTGTAATGGGTTCAATCTTGCGATGCATATTCCCAATGACAGAAAGGGACATGACACGTATTTGTATTGTTGCCATCAAGGATAAAAAATGAGGTTTGTTTATATTGATTGGATATATCCCTCTACATCATGTCATCTTGCTTAAGACATTACTCTATTCTTGTTAACTTAATACACTAGATCCATGCTGGATAGCGGTCGATGTGTGGAGTAATAGTAGTAGATGCAGGCAGGAGTCGGTCTACATTTTCGCGTTGTTCCTGGCTGCATACTGAAGTAGCATCATCTTGTTGGTCTCCACGAGTTTGTCATCTCTCGCAAGCTCGCTCACCAATGGGTCGAAGAACTGCATCTCGGCATGTTTGTTCTCCTTCTCATCAGCCCTAGTGCATATCCTCATGCCTCCGGCACGAGGAACTTCGCGTACTCACGAAACTCTGGGAAGTTCAGGATCGCCCCTTCCTGAAAGAACTCTACCGCCATGGCATCATAGGCGCGCGCCGCTAACTCCGAGTTGTCCCAATGGCCAAGCTCATGCACGACATTGCCCTTCCTAATGGTGACATCGTACTTATTTCCCTTCGGTCGCACACCAAAAAACTTTGGAGCCATCGGTGACGATGCATATATAACTAACAAGTTAGTAAAAATGGGCATTTAATGAGTACCTGCAAAACCTACACTCTACACTATAATAAACGTACACTACAACTACACTAAAATGATAGTCTACAACTACACTAAATTCTGTCACTACAAATACACTACATATAGAACTACAGTAAAAGTACAGTAGCTAAAATCATATACTATAATCTTATACTAAAATTTTACAGTACTCTTACACACAAAATTTTACATTATTCTTACACAAAAATTGTACGCTACAACTACAGAAAAATCTTACACTACAACTACACAAAAATCTACACTACAAATTCTACAGCACAACTATTACAATAAGAATTCTACACTACGATATGGACCTGAAACTTCAGGTTGACCAGCCATGGCCTCTATGGTCTCCCTCTCCGGAGCGTCTTCTTCCTCCTCTGGGTCGCTTGAATCGCCTCCAGCCCAGCCGCCCTTCAGGTCCATTGTCGTCGGCCCGAAGGTGCTGGGCATGGCGTTCAGGCCTATCCCGCAGGGTGGAGCTGTCGGTCCTTCCTGGCCTACTATGGTAGATTCTTCGGCGTGGCGCACCCAGACGGGCCGCCCCCCTCGCAGCCCTGTCTCGCCACCCCACCCACCCGCCACTCGCCGTCATCGCTCTCCAACCGGCATCCTACCCACTACGAAGCCACCCAAGACCAGCATCCCCACAGTCCTCCATGGGTGCTGCTGCAACTGCGGGGAGGAGGGCCACATCTCGGCCAACAGCCGGAACCCCACCAAGTGTGTGCATTGCAGTAGGAGTGGCCACATCGCACGTGGATGCACCAAGCCGCAGAGCCCATCACCAGCGAATGTGGAGGCGCGCGCACCTCCGACGCTGCACCAGCCCGTGCGGCCGCCTTCCCGAATGCAGATTTTGTGAGCTTATGCACCCGGGCCTCACTATCCTAGCACTCCAATGTTGCTTTGAGATCTGTGCTACACAACTACCTTATTACATGGAATTTTCTCTTTTTTGTTCCTCTCATATAAAACATGTCTTGAACTTCAAACTTTGCAGTACAACATAACTTTGTAACTAGAATATGAGATAAAACTTTCAGATTTTTTTGTCCGACATAAATATGAAAAATAAGATTTTTTTAATCAAACAAATCTCATTTTGTATATTTATGTTGGACCAAAAAATCTGTAAGTTTTATCCCACATTCTACATAGAAAGCTTTGTCGTGCTGCAAAATTGAAATACAAATACATGTTCTATATGAAAAAAACAAAAAAGAGAACATTATTTACACGAATCGTGATGCAGGAATGAGTGGTTGGATAAGGAGTATCCGGATACATAGGCTCTAAAACATGTTTTCGCCGCCTTCCCGCGCTAGCCCGCTGCCTTCATCTTCGCCCCCCGCGCAGCTTCAGGTAGATTTGGGCCGCTTGGCGTCCGGCCTGCCGCCACCACCGCCGAGGCCTCCTCCGCCTGGGGCGGCCAGGCTTGGTCGGTCATGGAGCGAGGTGGTCAGGTCTGAGGCGGAGCCTGCAGTGGCCGGGCCGGGGTTCTCAGTCCCCTTCTCAGGCCATGTGGAGTCCGGTGCGTAGCTACAACAGGTGCTACTACCAGTGGAGTGGTGCTTTCTGGAGGCCTATGAGGATCTCATACGCATGGAGGAAAACCTTGCGCATGCCGTGGTGGTCACGGTCACTCGAGACAGACAGGAGGTCGATCTCACGTCGGCGGCGGCCCTGCACGCGTAGTTCGGTATTTGCTCGGCGGACATGACTATTCGCCCGTTCTTCCCTAAGGATTTCCTGGTAATCTGCGAGCGCCCGTTCATTAGGTAGTTGATGGTTGACCGTGGACTTGGTGTTCTCTCTCTCTCTCTCTCTCTCTCTCTCTGCGGCCATGGCTTCTGCAAGGGCAGGCCACCGGTGCCGCCATGCCTTTCTTGGTGCCCTTGGAGCTGCTTGGAGTCCCGACGCATGCATGGACGAGGAGGACTGCGGAGGTGGTTTTGCGGGACCTGGGATTTGTTTCTCAGGTGGCGGACAGGACATCAAGACGATACGACATGGTCGAGTTTCGTGTCTGGCTTCGAACAATCCGGCAAGAATCCGTGGCCGCTGCCTCTTGTTCATCAAGGAGCCAAGGGAAGCCTAGGTGGAGGGCGTGCATAGGGCGCCGTGGTATCCGATCACAATCAACATCCTCGGCGCGCCCATGATGGAGGCTGGCGTCGACGCGTCGGCTCCGCCAGCGCCGCCGATGCCATCGCCGCCATCAGGCGGTGAGGACGATCCTGCTAGGCCTGGCTCGTTGAATGATGGTCAACCGGGTGTGCGGGGGAGGGGTGGATCGACTGGTGACTCTGGTGGTTCCTCTATGTCCTCGTCGGCAGCGCCACCACTAGCGGTGGTGCAGCACCGCGCCATGATGGTGCAGGAGGCCCGGACGATGACATCCTCTGAACCCAGTGTGCCTTGCAGCCGTTGTGCCAACGTCAGGAGTGCACCTTTTGCAGCAGAGGTGGAACAACTTTTGACCGCCCAAAGCAGGATGGGCCAGCCTGATCCTTGACGTCAGCAGTCATCTTGTGGGTCCTGCGCGCTAGTTGGCCACACAGTGGATCCGAGAGCCTCCGGTGGAGAGCGGGGCCCACCTGATTCGGTGAACTTTCCACGGTGGAGGGCCACTCGGCTAGTGTCCAACGACAACATGGGCATGGTGTGGCACAGTGAACAAGATGGCCAAATGGATGGGGACCTGCAGGAACTAGATGGTACTACTAATGTCCAGATTGGCTCACTCAGGCCCCTTCCAATGCTCCACCTTGGACAGGTGCTAAGCCTGCCACATAGGCAAAAATCAGACGTAGCATATTAATTAATAAGGAGAGAGAGCGAATCGGTATCCTCATAAAGAAACGATTCCAGGCGCTCGTACCTAGGCGGAACGCAGTTAATTCGATCCTATGCGCCGTGCACGCCGCTGAACAGACTCGCCTGTTCTCTTTTCCCCGTCTTCCCCTTTGGCCTCCTCCACCCGCTCGCCCTGCACCGCCGCCCCGGCATAGCCACCTCTTCCTCGCCCCGTGGCGCTGCCACGCCTCTTAGGCGTTGCCTCCATGGACCACCGCCGGCAGAAAGTATCAGGGACCCCCTCGGCTCAGCTCGCCGCCACCGGTAGTTCCTCCGGCCAGTTGCGGGAGAAGATATCTGGGACAACACCAGCGCCCTTGGTTCAGTTCGCCGTTGCTGGTAGCTCCGCCGGCCAGCCACAATCTGCTCGATGGTATTTGTCCTTTCACAAATCAGAATACTTTTTTGTTCTGTATCCTAGTGTGCCTCATGCTTTATCCCTCCCATTCTTGCTTAGATGAGATTTTTCTCTGCATCAGACTTGGGCTGTGGCCAAAATTTGACTGGTAATTGGCCAAGAAGACCTGGTTGATTTCAACTCATAATTTTTGTTCGGTTCAGAACGTTCTAATTGATTTCAGAACATACTAGTTCAGCTCATAATACACAATGGTTCAGTTCAGTTTAGTTTGGAGTTACTTGTAGTTGAAAGGAACGTAGTTGATTATACTACATCTAGATACGTCTGTACCAATCATTTTATATAGGATCAAACTGAGTTCAGTTCAGTTTTGAAGTTCTATGAGAAATTGGTTCAGACAGAATAAGATTACGGTGTACAAAATTACTCTGTTTTTAGTAGATGAAGCAAAATTTGCACCGATGCTATCTTGTCATACAAATAATTAGACACAAACTTTTTTTGAGAAATCAAACGCAATTCTGTTTTTATCACTAGAAGTTCATCACTTACCTTTCATGTTATTGTTCTCTGGTTCAGGAATCTAAACAGTGTCGCCCAGCTGTTTTTTTTGTTCGATCTTATTCTGATGTGTACACTTGTTGTCTTGTTTGTTACATGTTTCAGGCCTATGTATAACCATCCACCAGATGATCCTGATGATACAGATCAACAACATGATAGTGATGCCAGAAACACTACATATCCAGCAGAGTATACACACTTGATGAATTCCTAGCCGAGGAGGACCTGCTAGACTCCTTCGCCGAGGAGATTGCTGTGGAGTTGAAGGGAACACTTGAGGCTCTTCAAGCAAGAGCACTTAGCAGGAGTGGTCCAAGGATATACATGAATAGACCGCGTGAAGAAGCACATCAACATCTTGTACGAGATTACTTCTGCGACAATCCTCTCTATGGCGCCAAAAAATTTCGGAAATTTCGGACTTCAATAGAGATTTCCGAAATGAGTGACTCATATGAGTATGTAGTCACTGCATCCATTAACTGCATGGATAATATTATATTTTTATTGCCAATGATATTTAGTATCGAAACATAATTCCACTCATACCAAGAGGGTATGTTACATCATAATCGATGTCGGGTCTCTGCGTGAACCCTTTTGCTACAAGGCTCGCTTTCTCACCACCTCATTGACTTTGTTTATGAATGAGAAGTTTTTAATATTCCATACGGAAGATACTTATGAGGAGTAGGTATTACTGCGGTAAATACCACTCGTTTGCATAGCGAGTGCTATTCTTCATTACTTGCTTCCTTTTATGTGAAACCAATATGAATGCAAGAGGCACTCTACCATGGATTTTGGTTCAGGGCCCAAAAGGTTTTAGCAATATTGAGAAGAAATATATGTCGACAAATGTAGTCTTTAGTTTATATGATTATGATGGAATCATTGAAGTTTGTGGATAAAATATTTGTTCCATTTTAACTCCTTGTGATTTCCTTCAACAAATGGAGTCAAGGTGTTTCGATGTACCAGCACCAAAACATTTGTGCACATTTATGCCGGGCTTTGGATTATGAGCATCTAGTGAGGTGTCTTTCTACTTGATGTTGAATTACATTTACTGGTTGAGGATTCGATTTCCTCTGTTTCTGCGGAAGTATATGAGAAGTTATATCTCGTCTTATCAGATTTTCTCCCCCTCTTGCTCTCATTTGGGGAGAAGAGTGGTTTATCAGGTACCTCCACTCTTTCCGATACTTTACTACAGGAATTTAGAATTTAGTGACACCTTGTCATCAGTAAATGTATGTGGCAGATTTGCAATGTGTTGCAAATATATGATTCTCTAAACTTTCTAGTTCAGATTCTTTGAGTATGTGGATATAAGGATTGAATGTCAATAACATTTCTAATTTATTTCTCCGCATTCTTTGTGGTACTTATCTTCCCCTAATGCCGAAAAATATCCTTATTGCTGATGCAATCAACATACGGGCTATGAATAATTTTGATTGACGGATAAATTGATATTCCTCACATAGATCCCTAATTTTCTGTGAGTGCCCACTGATGTACGTTGGAGTGGTGATATCGGTATGTAACCGAATTATCGCAGATGGGAAATACTTTGTTGATTTCCACATAGTTACTATAAGGGGGAAGTAGTATGATATGCAGTTGGTATGATTTAGATCATACTTACGGTGTGTAAGGCCGTATGTATCCAGCAACAGGCTGGTAAATTTACAATTCTTTAAAAGTGGTCATGTAATTCATTTACTACCTTTGATAAGAAATTTAGTTAAACCATTCTGGGTATGTACATAGGGTACTAAATGCAATCAGAAAATTCTCGTGAAATGAGTTCAATGACATTGTCCATTCAAATGGTTTTATCCTTTGTTCAGGAGAATTTGCTCTTACTTTGATAAGTTAAGCAATTTATCGGGTAAGATCATGGTTGTGTGTGATAACACACACTTAAAACATTTTATGAGTGTGTATATGAGTACCATGAAGTGTCTAAATTACCCCAGATAATGGTTCAACATTCCACATATATCTTTTGAATGTGTGCAAGAAAGAATAATTGTGTGACGCCCCCGATTTAATCGTACACTAATCATACACGCAAACGTGTACGATCAAGATCAGGGACCCACGGGAAGATATCACAACACAACTCTACAAATAAAATAAGTCATACAAGCATCATATTACAAGCCAAGGGCCTCGAGGGCTCGAATACATGAGCTCGATCATAGACGAGTCAGCGGAAGCAACAATATCTGAGTACAGACATAAGTTAAACAAGGTTGCCTTAAGAAGGCTAGCACAAACTGGGATACAGATCGAAAGAGGCGCAGGCCTCCTGCCTGGGATCCTCCTAGCTACTCCTGGTCGTCGTCAGCGGGCATCACGTAGTAGTAGGCACCTCCGGTGCAGTAGGAGTCGTCGTCGACGGTGGCCTCTGGCTCCTGGGCTCCAACATCTGGTTGCGACAACCAGATAAAAGGGATAGGGGAAAAGAGGGAGAAAGCAACCGTGAGTACTCATCCAAAGTACTCGCAAGCAAGGAGCTATACTACATATGTATGCATTGGTATCAAATGGAAAAGGGTATCATATGTGGACTGAACTGCAGAAAGCCGGAATAAGGGGGGATAGCTAGTCCTTTCGAAGACTACGCTTCTGGCAGCCCTGTCTTGCAGCATGTAGAAGAGAGTAGACTGAAGTCCTCCAAGTAGCATCGCATAGCATAATCCTAACCGATGATCCTCCCCTCGTCGCCCTGTGAGAGAGCGATCACCGGTTGTATCTGGCACTTGGAAGGTGTGTTTTATAGTATCCGGTTCTAGTTGTCATAAGGTCAAGGTACAACTCCAAGTCGTCCTGTTACCCGAAGATCACGACTATTCGAATAGATTAACTTCCCTGCAGGGGTGCACCACATACCCACACGCTCGATCCCATTTGGCCGGACACACTTTCCTGGGTCATGCCCGGCCTCGGAAGATCAACACGTCGCAGCCCCACCTAGGCACAACAGAGAGGTCAGCACGCCGGTCTAAACCTAAGCGCACAGGGGTCTGGGCCCATCGCCCTTAGCACACCTGCACGTTGCGACGCGGCCGGAAGCAGAACTAGCCCCCTTAATACAAGAGCAGGCTTACGTCCAATCCGGCGCGCGCCACTCAGTCGCTGACGTCACGAAGGCTTCGGCTGATACCACGACGTCGGGTACCCATAACTACTCCCGCGTAGATGGTTAGTGCGTATAGACCAAATGGCAACTCAGATCAAATACCAAGATCTCGTTAAGCGTGTTAAGTTCCGCGAACGTCGAACAGGGCCAGGCCCACCTCTCTCCTAGGTGGTCGAACCTGCCCTGTCGCTCCGCCTCAAAGATCCACTCGCGGGTGCTCCTCAAGCCGACCCGTCTTTAGTCACCACCATGTATCATGTATAAAGTATATAGTATATACCCGTGATCAACTCCCGAGTGATCACGGCCCGATAGTATAGCATGGCAGACGGACAAGGATGTAGGGCCACTGATGATAAACTAGCATCCTATACTAAGCATTAGGATTGCAGGTAAAGGTAACAACAGTAGTAGCAAGGATAGGCTATGCATCAGGATAGGATTAACGGGAAGCAGTAACATGCTACACTACTCTAATGCAAGCAGTATAGAGAAGAGTAGGCGATATCTGGTGATCAAAGGGGGGGCTTGCCTGGTTGCTCTGGCAGGAGAGAGGGGTCGTCAACACCGTAGTCGTACGGGGTAGCAGCGGCGTCGGTCTCGGTGTCTAGAGAGAGAAGAGGGGGAAGAAACAATAAATATAATGCAAGCATATGCATAGTGATGCATGACATGACAAGTTACGGCGTTAGAGGTGCCCTAACGCGGTAGTAGGTGATACCGGTGAAGGGGGGAAACATCCGGGAAAGAATCCCCGGTGTTTCACGTTTTCGGGCAAAGGAGCCGGAGGGGGAAAGTTGTGAGTTGGCTATGCTAGGGATGCGTGGCGGACAAACGGGCTGCGTGTCCGGGTTCGTCTCGTCGTTCTGAGCAACTTTCATGTTGAAAATATTTTAATCCGAGTTACGGATTAAAAGATATGATTTTCTAAAGATTTTATTAATTTCTGGAATTTAATTAATTATTTAATCCAACATTATCCAGAATAGTAAATGATGACGTCAGCATGACATCAGAGTGATGTCAGCAGTCAACGTTGACCATTGACCTGGTCAACCTGACGTGTGGGTCCAGTGGGACCCACCTGTCATTCTCTGTTTAGGTTAATTAGTGATTAGGTTAATCTAATTATAATTAATTAACTTAATTAATTCCTTAATTAATTAATTAATTAATTTTATTATTATATTTTTTTAAATTCCTTTTTTTTATTAAACGTTCTGGGGAGGGCCCCACATGTCTGTGGCCCCAAGGGCCTAACGGGCACAGGGCGGTGCGAGCATGGGCACCGCCCGAACGGGCATGGGTGCTGGGCGCCCGAGACGGTCTAGGCGCGGCCCGCCGCACGGTGGGAGTGGTAACGCGCCGGCGAGGTTTTGGGCGGGGCGCCACCGGCCGGAGCAGTGCGGGCGGGGGCATGGGTCAAAGGTGGCGGCGGCGGTGATCGCAGTAGCGCGCGGGAGGCCGCGCGGGGTAGTGGGCGAGGCCGGCACGAGATGCGGGCGCAGGGGAGCAGGGCGCGGGGGCCGGGATGCCGGAGTTGGCCACGGGCGTAGCGGCGTCGCCGGCGTAGGGGGGGGGTTCGGTGGCCGCAGCGGAGGCGGCAGGGGGGGCTGCGGGCCACGGCAGGGGCGGTGCGCGAGCACGGCGCGGTGAACGCGCATTGGACGCGGCCCGGAGCGCATCAACCGCGGGCGAGATCGGCGGGGACCGCGGCGACGAGTGCGAGCGCGCGAGGGAGAGGGAGGGAGCAAGGCGGGGCTCACGGCGGGGAGCAGGGTTCATGGCAACGGGGGTCGGGGTGATGGTCGGAGACGATGGCGTCCACGTAGACGACGCAGACCGACGAGGGAGCGCTCCGGGGAGGAGCTTCGGCGGCGGCGACGTTCGGTCGCGAGGCGGCGGTTGGCGCCGCGAGCCCCGATCCGATCTGGATCGGGGGAAGGGGGCGCGTCGTGGGGAGGGGACGGGGACGCGTGACGGAGCGGAGGAGGGCGGCGAGGTGGCGGCGTACTCGCGTGGGGGGGCGGCGAGCTCCGTCGGCTCCTCTGGATCCCGATCCAGATCGGGAGAGAGGAGGGGGAAGAGCGAGTGGGGGGGGCGAGTGGGTGGCGGCTAGGGTTCCGCTGGGGGTGGGAGGGATAAGGGGAGGGAGTGGCCGGCTGGGCCGGGGGGGCGGCCCGTTCGGTCGGCTGAGGCCAGCTGGGCCACTTGGCCTAGCGGGGGGGGGGGCTTTCTCTTTTTTTTTAGTTTAGTTTTTTTTATTTATTTATTTTCCTTTTCTGTCTTTATTTATTTTAAAATACTTAGGCAGTCTATAAAATTGTGTTTATTACACCATATTGACCTATGTAAAATATGGCATCTCCCGAACACTTTTGTTTTAAATTTTGAAAAACTTTTATTGTTTGCTTTGATTTTGAAATTTGAATTCGAATGGGATTGAATCAACGCGAGGTTTACAACAGTAAGAGTGGTGACGAGGCATCATTAGCAGAGGTTACTGTAGCTTGATTATCTGGGCGTTACAAATTGGCTCATTTAGAATTTTAAGGTGAGAGTTCCTTAAAACAGATTTCCCCTATGGCACATGTGGTGCACATATAATTTGATGATATGAGGAATATTTTGCAACTTGTTAAGTTGTGACCAACAGAATTGTCAAATAATTTTCTAATCATCTCCAAACCAGGATGGCTAAGGCTATCAAGCCTAATATTTAATTCATTAATACTTAGAAAATCATTGTGTACGCAACAATATTGAGTACGAATTGAAACATACATACAAATTTATCAAATATTGTATCCAATGGATATGATATTGGACATTTTACTACATGCAGTAGTACAAGTATATGCTAATAATATGTTGGGATAATTAGGAGATTACCCGAGGTCTCCGATATTCTTGAGTGCAAATGAGTTTATCCTCCATTTTCTGTACTAGATTGTGGTCCTCCTTCTGATGAAGATTCTGAGAACAATCCTTTACCAGAATCTGGTTGTTATTTGCAAATTTTCAAATTTATCCCATTGAACTTATTGGCCTTTTAATAACTTTGTGGTGTGGTTCGACCATATGTTTGAGGGTTTGGTAATCATAGGTACAATAGTTATATAACCACACATTTGACAAATTTGAGAGTTGTCTTTTGATCATTTGAAAAATGACAGATTCCTATTAAGAGATAATTCTATCTTTGGTTGTCTATGAGCCTCCACTTTACTTCGAATTCCTCATGGTTCTCTTTTGTGACCACTAACTTGCATAGTATTCTCGGTACTAGCAAGAATTTCGAATAATGGTATAGCACCCATTGGGTGAATATGATGATTTTAAGAAATTTCATGTTTCTTCATCATAAAAATGGTAGTACCATCTTAAGAGGAGGTAAAGTGTATAAGGAATTTTCAACCGGATCTGCATATGAAAATATTTGATCACGGGATCTCAACTTGAAAGTTGATTAAGTGACAGAACTGTGAGCTACAGTAGAGGTGAGGTCTTGAAAAAAACGAATGGGTGATCATTCGCAATGTGTTCATGTCAACATGTATCTCTTAAGGGAAATATTCAAAGTAAATGAATATTCATCCATTATGTACTTAGTTTAAGAACTAAGTGAAGTTGGTGACACATATGAACATACTTAGCTACTAAGAGAATAGCCATGACACATTTTCAGAATGTGGAGTTATAGTGCCACAATGCCATAAATGGGTACAATGACTGATGTCATAAATCATCTTAAAATAAACACTCTCACCTAACAGGAATTTGCATTTACAAATGTCATCCATGTGTTACATGAAAAAGGCTCATGCATTTATTTAATTTACTTTTAGGAGTAAGCGATGATATGGATAGAATGATTTGTTTGAGAACAACCTTTGTCAAGGTGTTCCTTAGTGAACCTGGGTGTATCCTTCAATACAACGCATGTGACGAAGTCATTGCTAACATTCTGGACTTTATTCTCGAGGAAATATGCAACTTTAGAATCACTGGGTATGCATATATTTGCGTAATTCTCTACAACTTATTCAAGCAAAATGAGGCTTGAATAATTGATATTGGTAGATAATACCATTCAACATCTAATGATCATGCATGAATTTACTATGATAGTAAATCATTTTAGTGAACAACAACAATTGCTTCAAAGGAGCAAATTTTGAAATCGCTGATGCTTTATAACCATATGTGTAGACCTCAATTTATAGGATAACACTTTGAAGATAATCACCAATATGGTGTAGATCTCGTAGTAATAGAAACATAGTCTGACTTTTGTCAGTAGATGTTCATAATTCTATTACCTTATGTTATGCTAAATGGGTAAAATCACATTGAAGGTAATCATCTATGAAAGTGACATAATGTAGACCTTACAGTAATAGTGGATAGTCTGCAAAATTTTGCAGTAGATGCCAGTATTACCTTATGATATCTTGAGGTAGTCACATATAATATTAATATTTGGAAGAGTACTATGAAGGTAGTCATCTTGTTAAAATAACAAGATGTAGACCTCATAGTAGTGGTGGATAATCTGTAAATGGTGGAGTAGATACCACCAATACCTTGTGATTCACAAATAACATTTGGGCTAGTCATATTAAGTATGACACTTTATAATTTTTATTAGAATTTCATTATGATTTGCAAGAAATTTGAAAATTTCGGTTGCAAGATCATAGTTGTTGTCATAAATCGCATCTAATGCTAGGGGTAAAGATATAGAAAATGTCTCACATTTCGAAGGAATAAGGTTTGAAATGCTAGCAAAACATTGTTTGCAATAGTATTACTGAGGTAATACATGTAAATGCGAAAATATTTATACTTCAACAATATTTAAAGACCCAAGGTTTTAAAATGGCAAATTTTACATGTTGTAAAATGATGCATAATTATATTTTATGCAATTGAGGAGATTTGTTCTAAGGCCAAGGGCTTAAAATGTATTGTGTATATGAGAACAACCAGAAGTCTAAAATGCTAAAAACAATCAGTATTAGGGCTATGCTATGAAGTCCAAATGAACCAATGGTTAGGTTGTAAACTACAGTAACTCAGTAAGGCAGAGGTCATTACTGGGGCTGTTTTTCATAGTGAAACAAGCCGGAGGGCTTGAATGAGAAATACAGGTCCTCCTCGTTAATGAATAAATTAGGAAGGGCATAAATGCAAATGCGATGAAGGGATAAGGTTTCCCCAATTTCTCCCGTGCAGTACGGTTGGACATTGTTGCATCCGCCGGACCGCCGCCGACCGTGCGCTGTAGTCGCGGATCTTCTGCGGGGAGCCGTGTAAGAGAGGAGAAGGGAGGAGGACCGAGCGTGTGGAGGCGCATCCGTGTCGAGGCCGAAGGCCATGGCTGATTGGACGGCCACCACCATTTGAACAAGCGCGCAGTTCCGCGTCCAATGCAATTTAGAGGTATGAACATGACGAATTAAAGAAATACCATATGGGTGTTGACGATTCTTGGGTTGGATTTTCAATCAATTGACCGTGGATGTCAATTCCCATGTCTGTTCGTCTTTTTCTCTGCCGATGTCTCGCTGATGGAAGGATGTGAACATTCCCAATTCCTGGTCACACAGATTAAACAAGGATCAATCCATTGCAGTTTTCCGCTGCTTACCTTTGTTGACTGAAAACTGTGGCGAATTTCCAGTTTCTATTGTTTTCTTGATTATAATGAATCTGTTTCTTCTCAAGCGTGCGTTTAATCTATTGTTTCCTCTCCCGTAGGAGTTCATGTTGATACACGCTTGTGTCTCTCTTGCCGTGAACAGCGTCATGGCTGCTGATGTTTCTTCGATTTCGATTCCTTTTTGCCTTGTGATGAAAGCACTCGCGCCGCAGAACTGGAGCCGCGGGCGCCGCCAATCCACGCTTTGGTCAAACAACGGACGAAGGCCACGCCACCGTCGCGCCGGTAGGGCGGTCGCTTGCCGGCAGTTGTCCGTTGTCATCTGATTCTGCTCCGGGAGGAGGAGGTATGGGGTCGAGGCCCTCGGTTGTCTCCGTCGGACGCGCGCCTATACATTGCTCGATTGGAGAGCAGCAAGTGCTGATAACGTGTTTTGAGTGAAAAGTAAAAAACAAGAGAGTTGAATGAAAGATGATCCATTGGTCTTTATTGATGATAGAAGTGGGCTATTTATACCCAGGCGGAAGTACACATGGTGCTTTGTGGTCAAGTAAACACATAGTTACTTGAGAGCCAAGGAATTACATAGTTGCCTTGAGAGCTAAGGAAGTACATGGTTACTTGAGAACCAAGCAACCTATCTAACAATTAACTTAATCCTAATTAGTTTAATCAATAAGCAACTATTCTATTCTTAACAAGCTTATCAGCAGAGCCCGAGGAGGCCACTTGCCCAGTCCTCATGGGTGGGGACCCATGTACGCCATGCACTCCCGTAGCAATACGTAGCCAAGCAAAATCTCTGTGCATGGAACTAATGCACGCTTTAACTCCAATCCGTTACGCTTTTCCCAGCGACAAGCCTGCTATCACCAAGAAGCACCCTAGGTAGAAGAGGTAGCCAGTCTCTAACCCACGAGGAAGCATTCGGCTGGCCAGAGGAGGGGGCAAGGCTCCAAGGTGTCTAAGCAACAAAATGTGCTCATCTGTAAGCTGTGCCTAGCAAATGAATGGGAGACAATTAGCGATACCGCACTGCAAGCCTATGCGCAGCTGTTTGAGAGACCATTATCTAACACACACATCAAGGCAACCCTTTCCTTGTTTGGTTGGTAGTCGTCGATCTTGCCGGTGTTTGCGGAGGAGGCCCTAGTGGATGCCATGCAGTAGTGCGTAGCTACGGTGGGTGGAGGCGGGTTGCAACATCCCAAATTTTTAATTTGGAATGTTATACATTAGATCATCATTGCATATCATATTTATTGCATTTTGGTTGATCCTAGAAATTTCACGCAACTCGAGGACCCTCGGAGAGAGTTGGGGATTTCGTTATTTCATATTTGAGTTGTCTCAAATTTTGAAAATAGGATCATTTGATTTTATTTATTTTATCTTTAATTATTTCTATTATAAAAATTATGAGAGAGGGAATAAAATGACTTTCCCCAAAATAAAAAAATATTGGGGATTTAATAAAAAATCAAATAAGATTTTATTTTGGTTTTATTTGCTATTTTATTTGTATTAGGGAAAAATGCGTGTTTTTCAAAATTGCATTTAGGCCCCAAATAAATGTTCATCCTGTGCGGCTTGATTTTAGAAGCCGGGGAAATTTTATTTCGTAACTTTTGGAGCCCGTTTAGTATTTCTTTTGTTTTTTTCTGAGCGTAATTATTTTAAAAAAAATCCGAACCGACCTTGAGCCGTAACCGGCCAGGACTCCTCCTGGTCGGGCCTTTTTATAGCGCCCCGAGGCCCTGGCCAAGCCCAGCCGCGCCCCACCCGAAAACCCTAAACCTAGCCGCCCGCCGCCGCTGCCGACATCGCCGCCCGCCGGATCCGCCGTCGCCGGAGGTTGTCTCGCCGCCGCCGGTTTTTCTCGAAAAACCGTTTGGTTTTCCGACGGTTTTGTTCGTTTTTTTTTCGTTTCAGTTTTTTTAAATAGATCATTTTTTCCGGTTTATTTAATTAGCGAGGGTTCGTTCATTTTAACGAACGTTCATTGTTTTTCTTTTTCTCGGATTAAATCCGTGATTTTTCTAATCGCGATTTTTGATCCGATTTTCTTTTAGTCTAACTTTTCGCTCGTTTATCGGAATCAGGCGATTCAAGCGCCTGGAGTTTCGTCTTGAAACCCTCTTTCCGTTTAACCAACTCAAACAAGTTTTTGCCACTGTAAAAATTGCCTTAGATCCAGAATAGTAAACGAAGCCTGTTTCTTTTGTCGTTTGTCTTTCGTTGCTTCATTCGATTTGATTCTTTTTGCCAACCGGAGTTCTTAAGTTGAACTTTCTGGTTAGATCTCTTATTTGAGTTTTACCTGTGCATTAGTTGAGTACTTATTGTATGATTGTTTGTTTGCGATAGAGTACCCGGAGTGCGCCGCTTGCTACTTCGAATCGCTAGGTTTCCCGGATCATCAGCAAGGCAAGTAACACTTTGATCATGCTTTTCCCTCTACCCAGTTTTATTGCATTAGATCAATCCTCACACATTGCATGATTAGGATCTTATTAAATTGTGGGTTTGAGAAGTAGTTGAGGTAGTACCTATTACCTGTTATTATCAAACCTTTGGGAGTTACTTCTACGTTTGCATATTATGCCATGCTATGCTAGTAGACGTGGATTGGGTGAGTGTATCCATGACAGATGTGAGATGTTAATTAATGGTTTACTTAAGGTGGCAACTTAAATACACATCTGGGTGGATTGAGGCACCTGGGTATTCCAGCGATTGCTTGTTTTTCTTTTGGACCCCCACCCAGGCTCAAAGGGATCATGAGATTATTCATGATAGAAACTTCCATGTGCAGCCACAAGCTATTATGGGCTCTAGCATAGTTGATTAAGTCGTGCGAACTCTTAAAGTGGTAGACTAGCAGACGTAGGGGATGTAGGTTGGTACGGTCTACCCGTTCGTAAGGTGCTAGCGCTTCTGAAAGACTATGTCTCGGTCATCCGTCTTCTCAAACACCATGTAGTGCGAGAAACCAAACGGAGGCGATCGAGTCTTGTGGGGAAAAGTGCGCAAACCTCTGCAGAGTGTATAAACTAATCATGATTAGCCGTGTCCCTGGTTATGGACATCTTGAGTATCTAGTACCTGGATTATCATGTGAATCTCAATATGTTACTCTAAAATTAATTTTGTTGGGTTTTGTTTAATGATGATGCTTAATTGGGATTGAGAATGCTGTCAACCATTCTCAATGTCTAACAACTACCATGATAGTTAAGTAAAATTTATTCCTTTGCAGTAGGGAAAAATTGGCTTTATGCAAAAATGTAACCATAGAGCTTTCCACCAACCAAATATGCATATAGAATAGCCTGTTTCATTCCATTACTCTCTATGTGTTACTTTGACAGCATATTTCATGTGCTGACCCGTTTCGGGCTGCAACGTTAATGTTGCAGACTTTTCAGACGACAATTAAGGAGTTTTAGGTCGTGGTTCTATACTCAGTGATGCCGTTGGAGTTGATGGACTCACTTATCTTAGATGGCCTTAAGCCATATTTATTGTAATAAGTTCTCTTTTGAGACACTCGATGTAATAAGTGTGTGATTGCTACTCAGTTATAAATCCTTCAAGTACTGTGTGGTGTTAGCATTACTGATCCAGGGATGCCACCTGAGCATAGAGATTGGACCGTTTTAGGTCTGGTCGCTACAAGATGGTATCAGAGCACACGCTGACTGTAGGACACGACCACTAAGCTAAAGACCTAGATCACTACTCACTCTCTTCTCTTTCTGACTTCTCATCTTTTCTACTCTTTTAGGATGGAGGATGTAAGGAACAAGTTCACTCAACCGAATGAAGATACACCCTTTGGACGTCACTTGAAGGAAGTCACTAGATACCCGAACATAGGAGTACCAAGCTTCACCGGAACTTACAACGCCAGTCTACCTGAAGAAGAGCGCTGGATGATTCAAGTTCAAGTTCCAGGAAGGACGTTCATGCCAGTCACTGAGCCCATAGAGTTTTATTTTGATGCACCAACTTGGAGTCTAGGAAAGAGCATGGCAGCTCACATCGCCATGGGACGCATTGGAGAACTCTACCGCAATGATCTCAAGGATACTATCTACCAGATTTGTCGGCGCCGAGATGAGCACTGGGAGATGATCAGCACCAGAAAGGATAGATCAGTTGCAGCTTTTATCCAGGAGTTAAACCAGCACATTCAACGTCAGGAGAACCAGATGTGCGCCGACATGATAGATCTGAAGAAGGCAAGGACAAGAATCAAGGAACTGGAGGAAGAACTCAAGGCTACACGTGAATATTATGAAGAGGAAATCGAAGTATTAGTGGAGAAAAATGACGATCTGATCAAGAAAATCGGAATATTTATGGGAGGCCCTACACCAGTAGAAGAAGACGAAGAACCCAAGGAGATTCACCCGGAAGACTACATCATCATCGACGACACCGACTCGGATCCAGATGATAGCGATGATGACTATGTCGATGAAGCTGGAGCAGATATCATGGAGTCTGCAACCGAAGAATATTTCTAGTAGACCACCCCAACAGTAGTAGTAGTCCACCATGTAAATATAGTAGTCCGGGCACTTTTGCGATAGTTAGATCGATTGTATGCCCTTGTTTGATTGAATGAAGTGAATTGTTTGCTTTTGCCTCATGTGCATATGGGTAGTGTTTTCTCTCTAGACCCCTCTCTATTCTTAAATCTAATCTTTTCTAAACCCACAGATGCCTCTGAGACGTGACCCCAGATTTACCTTCCCACCGGAGCTCACCCAGTTGATCCAGCAGCAGAACACATTGATGCAGTTGCTAGTCCAGAATCAGAATCAAGGGAACAACAACAACAACCCACCACCACCTGTTGATCACTTAGCCCGTTTTCTTAGGCTGAATCGTCGGTGTTTTCCAGTAGCACCTAGCCGATAGTAGCAGACGATTGGCTCCGCAAGACAACAAGGGAGTTGACCACGGCAGGATGCACAGATGCGGAAAAGGTGAAGTTTGCCGCACATCAGCTTGAAGGACCCGCAGCATCATGGTGGGAGAATTTCACAGCCACTTTCCCTGTTGACACTGTCACATGGGACCAGTTTCAGCAGGCTTTCCGTACTGCCCATGTTTCAGCAGGAGCTATGGCCATGAAGAAGCGAGAGTTCGCAATTTGCGCCAAGGAGGACGGACAGTTGGCCAGTATGTGGAG
Source organism: Triticum urartu (assembly GCF_003073215.2). NCBI lineage: Eukaryota > Viridiplantae > Streptophyta > Magnoliopsida > Poales > Poaceae > Triticum > Triticum urartu. Next base: position 408,572,763 of record NC_053025.1, read on the forward strand.
GACTTTAGTAAGTTAGCACGTTATGCCCCAGATGACGTAGCTACGGATGCAGCTAAGTAGGAGAAGTTTCTGGAAGGACTGAATGATGAGTTGAGCATGCAGTTGATGGTAGCAACCTTCAACAACTACCATGAGTTGGTAGATCGTGCTCTTATGATTGAAGGGAAGTAGCAGCAGATTGAGAATCGCAAGAGGAAGTACGGACAAGGGAAGTATAATTCAGGAGCTCAGCAGAAGCCACGTTTTACCCCTAGACCGGGAGGACATTTTCAGCATACCAATGGAGGAGGTAGCTCGCACAATCACAATCGCACCAAGAATGGTAATGGGAATGGAACAAGCAACGGCCAGAACCACACCAACCCATCAACCCCAGCCAAGAGAGACCTGAGCCAAGTCACTTGTTTCAAGTGCCAGAAGACCGGACATTATGCCAATGAATGTCCTGAATCCCAGAATGGAAATGGCAATGGAAGCTCTGGGAAGAAGCCGAACCCTTTCAATAGGGGACAGGTGAACCACGTTAACATGGAGGAGGTTGAAGAGCAGCCGGATGCAGTAATCGGTAAGTTTTTGGTTAAGTCATTTACTGCACTCGTTCTTTTTGATACCAGTGCATCGCATTCATACATATCAAGGGAATTTGTGGATAAGTATAACCTGCCCACCAAAGTTCTTAGAACACCTATGCTAGTAAGCTCACCAGGAGCGGAGTATGTGGCTAGTAAGGGATGTTTTCAAGTGCCATTGAGTATAGGTAGGCATGTGTTTCCCTCGGATTTGATCATTTTGGAATCAGAAGGTTTGGATGTAATTCTGGGTATGGATTGGTTGTCGATGTATGGAGGAAACATCGATTGCGCCAGTAAGTCAATTTTGCTTACCACCCCAGAAGGGAGAAGGATCAAGTATGTATCCCGGCATGTGCCGAAGAGGACTCAAGTAAATTGTTTAACAGGAGTTGTGCAGGAGGAAGTACCAGTGGTGAAGGATTTCCCTGATGTATTTCCAGAAGAGTTGCCAGGCATGCCGCCGGATAGTGACATTGAGTTTTTGATTGAGCTTTTGCCAAGAACAGGGCCAATATCTAAGAGACCATATAGGATGCCCGCAAAGGATTTGGTGGAGATTAAAAAGCAAATTAAGGAGTTACTGGATAAAGGCTATATTCTCCCAAGTTCTTCACCTTGGGGATCGCCAGTACTTCTAGTGGAGAAGAAGGATGGGTCGTTAAGGATGGTTGTTGATTATCGAGGATTGAATGAAGTAACCATCAAGAACAAGTACCCACTATCGATGATCAACGATCTATTTGATCGATTGCAAGGAACTAAGGTATTTTCCAAGATTGACCTGCGGTCAGGATACCATCAGTTGAAGATTCGAGAACAGGATATACCTAAGACGGCTTTTACCACCAGGTATGGGCTGTACGAGTATATCGTTATGTCATTTGGTCTAACTAACGCACCTGCATATTTTATGAACATGATGGACAAGGTGTTTATGGAGTTTTTGGATAAGTTCGTCGTAGTGTTCATTGATGATATCCTGGTATATTCGAAGAACGAAGAGGAGCATAAGGAGCATTTGCGTTTGGTACTTGGTAAGCTCAGAGAACATCAGTTGTATGCCAAGTTTAGCAAATGTGAGTTTTGGTTGAAGGAAGTTGGATTTCTCGGACATGTTATATTCGGAGAAGGTATAGCAGTAGATCCCACCAAGGTTGACACTGTGACAAATTGGGAAGCGCCAACGACAGTTGGAGAGATCCGGAGTTTTCTTGGACTTGCAGGATACTACCGGAGATTCATTCAAATTTCTCGAAGATTGCGAAACCTATGACGGAGTTGTTGAAGAAGGATACCAAGTTCATATGGACTGAGGAATGTGAGGCCAGTTTCCAGGAGTTGAAGAAACGTTTGGTTACATCACCCGTGTTGATTTTGCCAGATCAGACCAAGGATTATGAGGTGTATTGCGACGCTTCACGTCGAGGACTTGGAGCAGTGCTTATGCAAGAAGGAAGAGTTGTTTCATATGCCTCACGACAGTTTAAGCCTCATGAGTTGAATTATGCTACGCATGATTTGGAGTTAGCAGCCGTAGTGCATGCATTGAAAATCTGGAGACACTTTCTCATTGGAAACCATTGTGAGGTATACACGGATCACAAGAGTTTGAAGTACATTTTCACGCAAAAGGAGTTGAATCTCAGGCAAAGGAGATGGTTGGAGCTCATCAAGGATTATGACATGAGATTGCATTATCACCCCGGAAAGGCTAACATAGTAGCTGAGGCGTTGAGCCGTAAAAGTCATGTCAACACCTTAATGACGGGAGATTTACCAAGGGAGTTATGTCACACCCTAGCTAGTTCATGCATTAGAGTGATTGCATCATGTTTAATTTTCCCAGAAAGATGAAATGGGGATGACAGAACCCCCAGCACCCCCCCTTGGAACAACTAGGGTTTACTAAAAACTTTTTCAATGAACCTGAAATGCCCTTCTAAAAAGTCCACCCTTTTTGTTTTGGATTAAAACCTTTGACAAAAATGGTGAACATTTTTCTGAGACATCCTAAGGTCATTGGATTAATCCATATAGTATTTGCATTTGGGCATTTAAATGCTATAAAATAATTTAAATGCCCAAATAATCCTGAAAGTAATTTTAGGCTGTTGAGAATTTTTCCAAATGTGCCTCTGATTATTTCTAGGGTTTTTCTAAATGAAATAGTATTTTTACTATTCCAAAACACAAGACAGGATAAATAAAAACAAAAAAAGAGAGAAAAGGACTAACCTGGCTAACCCCCCCCCCCCAGCCGGCCCACCTGGCAGCCCAGCACTATACTGGCCCATGGCCAGTCAGCTGCTTCCTCTCGCCAGGTAGGCAGGCAGGAGGTGAGCGCCAATGTGCTTGGGCTCGCCACGGCGCCACCTGCTTGCCGCCCACGCCCCTGGACGCCTGGACAACCTCCACGTCGTCGCCTCGACCCTGCAGACCTCTCCATTCACCCCCTGCCCTCTCCCTCGCCCTCTCCCACCATGGCCGACTCCTCTGCCGCCACACCATCGCCATAGCCGCGCCCTCCGTCATCCTCGCGTAGCGCCGTCGTGTCCACAAGCTCCGTCGCCGTCGACTACGTCGAGCAAGCCGAGCCCCGAGCGCTCGCCCGCTCTAGAACCGCCCTGACCTCGTCTTCCCCAACTCCGGCCACCGGAGATCCCCTTCACCGTCCTCGCCGCATCAGCTCGCCCCCGACCCCGCTGACTTCCTCGTCGAGACCCCCGTGAGCTCAGCCATCTCCCCATCCTCTCTGTTTCCTCTTTTGCACTCCGTAGCGACTGCACCATGCTCACCCGCATGCGCCACCGCCCGCGCTCATCACCGGCGATGCTCCGGTGACCATTTGGTCCCGGGCATGCCCCCAACACACTCCCCGCATCATGTAGAAGCCCCGTAGCACCTCGCCGCGCTCGTTTGCGCACCACAGCATCATTCCCACCTGCACTCGAGCTTCGGCCGCCGCCAAGCTCGTCGCCGGCGCCACTCCGGCCACCCCCCCGGCCGCGCCACCACCCTGGTTGGATGCGGACGAGCGTCCGCGTCCCATAGCTGTGCTCCGCGCGCCGAACGGCGCCCTGTAGGTGAATCCCGCGCTGCTCCGCCACGTCTGGCCTCGCCGGCGGCTAAACGCCGGCGAGTTTGACCCTGTTTGACCCCATGTGGGCCCAGGTTGACCTTCCCTGAGTCACTGACGTGTGGGCCATGCCCCTGTCTAATTAGAATTAGTTTAGTTAACACTAACTATTTTAGTTAACAGGTTGACTCACTGACATGTGGGCCCAGGGCCTAACTAACCTAGTTTAGTGCTAACGAAACACTAACTAACTCTGTTAGTTAGTTGTGACACTGACATATGGGGCCCACCAGTCCGGTTTGACCTGGGCTGGCGCCTTTGACCTGCTGACATCACGCTGACGCCAGGCTGACGTAGTAAATCCTTTTCTGGATTTATTCTTATATAGGAAATTCTAGAAAATAACCAAAACTTCTAAAAATCATAGAAAATAATCTATAACTCAGATTGAAAAGATTTATATATGAAATTTGATCAGAAAAATTCAATCTTTCCATCTGTAATGGTTCCATGCATGACAAAACACTTTAACCTTGATGTTTAGGTGAAACAAGCTAATACACTTATAATGCATAAGAACTTAAGCTTCTATTTGAATCTTTGATTCAAATGGACCCATTTCAACTTGTTTCACATTGCATTAGGCAGGACACCTCATATTGCCATGTCATAGCATGCATCATATTGTTGCATATTGCCATGTGATGATTGTGTTCTGTGGTGTCCTTCGTGGTAGGTTCTGCCTCCGAGGATAATTCCGAGTATCCAGCTGAAGGGCAGTACCCTACTACCACTCCATCAGGCAAGCAGCCCCATTGATCATATCGATACAATCCCATGTTCTTGCTTCTGCTCTCACTTACTACATTAAGACAACAACGTTTCAAACTGCTGTGTGCTACGGTAGTTGAAACCTATCCTCTGCATGACCTGTCATTGCCACAGTAACTAGATGAAACCCACTAGCATGTGTAGGAGTTGATTGAGCCATGTATGTGTTTCCTACCTTGCTATGTCTGCTATGCTTAGAGTTGAGTCAGGTCTGGTTCATCTGGGTGATGGGCTAGAGTGAAGTGATTATGTTGGTAATGTGAGAGATGTGTTGAACATGATTTGGTAAAGGTATCGATGAGAGGCCATGTAGGAGTACATGGTGGGTAGTTTCATTGAGGCCGTCCCTAAGAACTGAGATCTGTATGTGTGATTTAAGAATCAGATACTACCATGCATTGGGATCCTTAATTGACCCTCTCGGCTTCTTAATCACCCTAGTACTCTGTCTAGGAGTTGCAACTATTTTCTGGTGTTTATAGGTTATGTGTTGGCGGCCGTGCGTAGCGCTGACCCTAGGGGTGAGCTATGATGCGGTAGATACACCGTGGCCGGGTATGCCGGGCGCCCGTTTGGCGTCTCGGGACCCTGTTCACATCGCTCGGGGCCGTATGTGGAAACCTCGGCCGGACTCCCTGCAGATGGAACCTGGATAGGCGATAAACCTGAACTAGAGACTTGAGTGTTTAGGTAGGTCGTGGACGACACCCTCGTTGGGCTTCCGCTTGAAGGTTGCCGAGTACATGTCGTGTAAACGACGGTAAGTGGTGAGAGCGTGTATGAAGAAGTACACCCCTGCAGGGTTAACATCATCTATTCGAATAGCCGCGTCCGCGGTAAAGGACTGCTTGGTTGCCTATACAGTTCATAGATAACTTGAAGTGGATACTCTAAAACTCGCAAGATAAGCATGAGTGCTATGGATGGCCTTCTCGTAGGGAGACGGGAGAGGATCCATAGTGGTGTATTGATATGGTGAATATGTGGACTCTTGTGCGCCACCTCAAAAGAGTTGCTTGTAGTCGTAGTTCAGGTTAGCCACTGAGTCAAAGCTGGCTTGCTGCAGTTAAACTCCACTACCCCTTTGTTGATACCGATGCATATGTAGTTAGTTTTGATGTAAGTCTTGCTGGGTACATTTGTACTCACGTTTGCTTAATTTATGTTTTGCAGACAGACTTCAGTCTCGCTAGTAGTTTCGTGTGGACTTCGATGTTTAGCTTGATACCTCAGCTACGATCTTGTGCCCTCGGCAGGATCTGGTAGATAGTCAGGCTTCTTAGCCTTTTTCATTTGTAGATGTTTGTACTCAGACATGTTAAGCTTCCACATGTGCTTTGATTTGTATGCTATGATTGTTGGGTCATGAGACCCATGTTTGTAATATCTCGCTCCTCGGAGCCTAATGAATAAATACTTGAGTCGTAGAGTTATGTTGTGATGCCATGTTGTATTTACACATATCGAGCATATTGTGTATGATTGAAATGCTTGGTATGTGTGGGACCCGACAATCTAGTTGTTTGTCCTTGGCAGCCTCTCTTATGGGGAAATGTAGTCTAGTGCTTCCATGAGCCATAGTAGTCCGCTACAGCCCGGTTCACCGGAGTCCTGCTAGCCCAGCACTACTGCTCAGGACACTTAACTGGCCGGCATGTGTTTCACTTCGTTCCTGTGTCCGTCCCTTCGGGGAAATGTCACGCGATGACATCCGGAGTCCTGCCTAGCCTGCTACAGCCCGGGTTCCCGGAGTCCTGTTAGCCCAGTGCTACAGCCCGGATTCACACGCTGCTGACCGACATGCTCGATGTGATTCATGTATGCCTGTCCCCATAGGTTGGTGCCGCTTTGGGTTCACGACTAGCCATGTTGGCCCGGGTTCTCTGTCATATGGATGCTAGCGACACTATCATATACGTGAGCCAAAAGGCGCAAACAGTCCCGGGCCATGGTAAGATGACACCTGTGGGAATACCGTGCATGAGGCCGCAAAGTGATATGAGGTGTTACCGGCTAGATCGATGTGACTTGGAATCGGGGTCCTGACAGCTTTGGTATTAGAGCCTGACTGCCTGTAGGATTATCAAGCCAAGCTGGTCGAAGTTGACTCTAGAAATTCTTTAGTTATATAAGGGAATTGATTGTGGAAGGGAACGTAAGACTCTTTTACTCCTTTACCTTATGCCCTCTGATCTGAGCCATTATCTTCTCATTCTACGTGGGTTAAGGACTAGGCTCTCTTCTCTCTATCAGGTTCACGTGTTACTAATCCGTAGTAGCTTATAGGATTGTTGTTACAAGCCTCAATACAGTTTCTACTACTTTTAGTATGTTGTCAGTTGAACCAGAACCTGGATATGATGTTGTTGAGTGGTATTGCAAACTGTTGTGGATGACTCAAATCTTTTTCTGAGCATTTACAGCCGTTATGCTGTCCGATTTCCCCTAGAAAATTCTAATGCCTTTGCATTGTTCTGTGCTTTCAGATGGCCACCCATTCCCAGAACCAAGTGGTTCGTCTGACCCGGTGCCTCGATGTACCCGGTCACACGGCCATGTTGGTTCGAGTGATGGTCGAGTCAGGCTATCGGTGGTATCCGGAATATACCATCGAGGAGCAGTTCTGAGACTTCAACCAGAGCCAGTACCTTTGTACCGTCAGGATATATCCCTCTTACCCTGGAGCCACTGAACCCCTTCACTGTTCCTATGTACTTGGGGTCACTATTGAGATGTCTGTGCAGGATGCATCTTACTCAATGATGACTATCATTCGAGCCAGGACTGCCTTGCATCAGAACACCGAATTCCGTTACATGCCAGCCTCACTCCCTGGAGCACAGGGGTACTATCAGGCTTTGTACTATGACTCTACACATGAGGAGTCACTACTCCGCACCACTGCCGAGATGCTCGAGGATAAGGACCGCAAAAATCGAGCCTTGCGTATGGAGCTTTTCCACACTCGTTCTGATCATTGGGCCACTTTGACTCGGTTTGCACCTGCCAGAACCGTACCTTATGGTTTGAAGACCGTGTTTATGTGCCTAATGATTCGGAGATCAGGAAGTTGATTCTGCAAGAGGCCCACGATTCACCGTATTCGATTGACCCAGGAAATACCAAGATGTATTTGGATTTGAAGGATATTTTCTGGTGGACTGGAATGAAGAAGGATATTGTTGAATATGTAGCAGTTTGTGATGTTTGTCAGAGAGTAAAGGCAGAGCATCAGAAGCCAGCAGGATTGCTACAACCATTGCCGATACACGAATGGAAGTGGGATAAGCTAGGCATGGATTTTATTACAGGATTGCCCAGAACACGTTCAGGCTATGACTCGATATGGGTTGTAGTCGATCATTTGACAAAGGTAGCTCATTTCATTCCAGTGAAGACTACCTATACTAGTGCAAAGTTGGCAAAGATATATATGACCAGAATCGTTTGTCTGCATGGAGTTCCAAGGAGCAAAGTATCAGATAGAGGAACCCAATTTACCTCCAAGTTCTAGAATCAGTTGCATGAAATTTTGGGTACCAAGCTAGAATTCAGTACAGCTTACCACCCGCAGACAGATGGACAGACTGAGAGAGTCAATCAGATTTTGGAGGATATGCTAAGAGCTTGTGCGCTAGATTACGGATCTAGCTGGGACGAGAATTTGCCGTATGCAGAGTTCTCTTACAACAACAGCTATCAATCCAGTTTGAAGATGGCCCCTTTCGAAGCCTTGTACGGAAGAAGGTGCGGGACCCCATTGTCTTGGGATGAAGTTGGAGACCGCCAGTTGTTTGGACCGGATCTGATAAAGGAGTCTGAACAGAAGGTGAAATTGATTCGCGATAAGCTCAAGGTAGCCCAATCCAGGCAGAAGAGTTATGCAGATTCTAAACGCAAGGAGACCGTTTACGTCGGAGACCGAGTTTATCTTCAAGTATCACCACTTCGAGGAGTTAAGCGCTTTGGAGTTAAAGGAAAGTTAGCGCCCCATTTTGTAGGCCCATACAAAGTTTTGGAGTGTATGGGAGAGGTAGCCTATAAGTTGGAAATGCCCGAAGGATTGTCAGGAGTTCACGACGTGTTCCACGTTTCCCAGTTGAAGAAGTGCAACGCAGAGATGGCTGATATACCGCTGAGAGATACGGTACCACTGGAAGCAATTCAGTTGGACAGTGATTTGACCTATGAGGAGAAACCCATTAAGATTTTAGAGTATGCCAGTCGAGTCACCCGCAGTAAGGTTATCAAGTTTTGCAAGGTTCAGTGGAGTCACCACACGGAGGATGAAGCCACCTGGGAGCGAGAGGAAGATTTGCTGAAGGACCACCCTCACCTATTTTCTAGCCAACCCGAATCTCGAGGGCGAGATTCATCTTAAGGGGGTAGGTTTGTAACATCCCAAATTTTCAATTTGGAATGTTATACACTAGATCATCGTTGCATATCATATTTATTGCATTTTGGTTGATCCTAGAAATTTCACGCAACTCAAGGACCCTCGGAGAGAGTTGGGGATTTCGTTATTTTCATATTTGAGTTGTCTCAAATTTTGAAAATAGGATCATTAGATTTTATTTATTTTATCTTCAATTATTTCTATTATAAAAATTATGAGAGAGGGAATAAAATGACTTTCCAAAAAATAAAGAAATATTGGGGATTTAATAAAAAAATTAAATAAGATTTTATTTTGGTTTTATTTGCTATTTTATTTGTATTAGGGAAAATGCGCGTTTTTCAAAATTGCATTTAGGCACCAAATAAATGTTCATCCTGTGCGGCTTGATTTTAGAAGCCGGGGAAATTTTATTTCGGGATTTTTGGAGTCCGTTTAGTATTTCTTTTGTTTTTTTCGAGCGTAATTATTTAAAAAAAAGTCCGAACCGACCTTGGGCCGTAACCGTCCAGGACTCCTCCTGGCCGGGCCTTTTTATAGCGCCCCGAGGACCCGGCCAAGCCCAGCCGCGCCCCACCCGAAAACCCTAAACCTAGCCGCCCGCCGCCGCTGCCGACATCGCCGCCCGCCGGATCCGCCGCCGCCGGAGGTTGTCTCGCCGCCGCCGGTTTTTCTTGAAAAACCGTTCGGTTTTCCGACGATTTTGTTCATTTTTTTAGTTTCGGTTTTTCTAAATAGATCGATTTTTCCGGTTTATTTAATTAGCGAGTGTTCGTCCGTTCGTTCGTTTTAACGAACGTTCATCATTTTTCTTTTTCTCGAATTAAATCCGTGATTTTTCTGATCGCGATTTCTGATCCGATTTTTGTTTTAGTCTAACTTTTCGCTCGTTTATCGGAATCAGACGATTCAAGCGCTTGGAGTTTGGTCTCGAAACCCTCTTTCCGTTTAACCAACTCAAACAAGTTTTTGCCACTGTAAAAATTGCCTTAGATCTAGAATAGTAAATGAAGCATGTTTCTTTTGCCGTTTGTCTTTCATTGCTTTGTTCGATTTGATTCTTTTTGCCAACCGGAGTTCTTAAGTTGAACTTTCTGGTTAGATCTCTTATTTGAGTTTTACCTGTGCATTAGTTGAGTACTTATTGTATGCTTGTTTGTTTGCGATAGAGTACCCGGAGTGCGCCGCTTGGTACTTCGAATCACTAGGTTTCCCGGATCATCAGCAAGGCAAGTAACACTTTGATCATGTTTTTCCCTCTACCCAGTTTTATTGCATTAGATCAATCCTCACACATTGCATGATTAGGATCTTATTAAATTATGGGTTTGGGAAGTAGTTGAGGTAGTACCTATTATCTGTGATTGCTACACGTGGTGGAATCTTGTTGGCTTGGGATGCGTCAGTGGTACATTTGTCAAATCCTCACTACACAGAATACACCCTCACGGCTCTGGTACGGCCGGTGGAGGGGCCTCATTGGTGGATTACCGGAGTATATGGGCCGCAACACAATCATGAAAAGCTAATGTTATTGCAAGAGTTGGTAGACATTCAGGAGTTGCATGATGGGCCGTGGATGGTAGCAGGAGACTTCAACCTCCTAGTCAACCAAGAAGACAAGAGTAACGGCAGGATAAACCGAAGGATGATGGCCGCTTCCGAACCAAGCTCAACTTGTTGGAACTTAATGACATATACCTAAACGGCCGTTGCTACACATGGTCTAATGAGAGAGCGAGAACAACACGGGAGAAGGTGGACCATTTCTTATGTACTACGTCCTGGGAGGACCTACACCCAACATGCTGTCTCACGGTGGTAGGCTCGGCTGTGTTGAACCAATGTCCGCTTCTGCTTGACCTTAATGCGGACTTGTGTAGTGGGAGACGATTCAAGTTTGAGGCCTTCTGGACAAAGGCCGATGGGTTTATGGAAACTGTTGTGGAGGCCTGGGGTTCGGTGCCTCGCAAGGGGAATCCATACATGGTCCTGGATAAAAAATTGCGGGCCATGGCGTAAAGCCTAAAAATGTGGAGCGACCGGTGGATTGTTAATGTGAAACTATAGATTGCAGTTACATCTAGGGTCATCTTTCGGTTGGATAAGGCAATGGACATGAGAGACCTCTCGGAGCAGGAGAGGGAACTACACAGAATATTGAAACAATAATTGATGGGCTTATGTTCATTGGAGAGGTCCATTGCGCATCAGCGATCCGGGATTCTATACTATAGGGAAGGGTACGGCAACACGAGACTATTCCATCAAAGTGTGTGCCACTAGCAACGTAGAAACATGACCACAACATTGACGAATGTCACTACAATTTCCACGAGCCATGAGGAATCGCGAGCATGGTAGATGAATACTATAAGGAGTTGCTAGGCATGGCTCCAAACCGGGCGAATTCCATCAATCTGGACATCCTTGAGCTCCCATGCCAGGACATGCCTGGGTTGGATATTGCATTCAATGAGGAAGAGGTGAAGAAGATAGTGAAGTCAATGCCCATGGACAAACTCCGGGATCGGATGGGTTCACCACCCGCTTTTAAGTGACATGGTGGGAAATAATAAAGGAGGACATCATGGCTGCATTCGATTCCTTTTTTGTGAAGACATGAGGGGGTTGCATGTGATCAACAAGGCCATCGTTACCCTGCTGCCAAAGGTGGACTGAGCTATTGATGTGAAAGACTTCAGGCCAGTCAGCTTGGCCCATGGAGCCATTAATTTTTTGATAAAGTGCTCTCATCGAGGTTGGTAGTCGAGCTACCGGGGCTGGTTGGTAAGCATCAGTGTGCCTTTGTGAGGAGCCACTCCATCCATGACGACTACATGCTTGTCCAAGGTACAGCAAGAAGACTTCATGCACTGAAAGAATCGACTGTCATGCTGAAGCTTGATATATCAAAGGCTTTTGACTCGGTTCAGTGGCCCTTTATTATGGAAGTGATGCGATGCATGGGCTTTAGTGCAGGGTGGATCGACTAGATATGTGGCCTAATTGCCACCTCTTCTACACGAGTAATGGTCAATGGCATGCCCGACAAGCCTACCTACAATTTCCAAGGCCTGCGGCAAGGTGATCCAGTCTCACCAATGGTCTTCATTCTCACAATGGAACTGCTATAGAGAATGTTCGACCTGGCAGTACAGTGAGGCACCCTATCTCCACTAGCATCGTGGGGCCTAACTCAGAGAGTTTCTATGTTTGTTGATGACGTCATGATTTTTTATGAATCCTAATGAAGGAGACCTCATTACTTGTGCATCATTTTTGACACTTTTTGGCGAAGCTTCAGGTCTTAGAGTTAATCTAGCAAAGAGCAGGACACTACCAATTTTGTGCAGCACGGAAACTATGGAGAAAGTGACACAAATTCTAGGGTGCAAGAGGGTACGTTTCCTTGCAAAATTTTTGGACTCCCGCTCACTATACAAAAGAAAACAATTGTGCAGCTTGTGGGACTGGTGGATCAGCTAGCGCGGTGTCTCCCAGGGTGGATGGCTGCAATCATGCCGATGAGTGGTCGAATGGTTCTTGTTCAATCCGTGCTCTGTGCGATCCCTATGCACGCGATGATGGCACTTGACATACAATAGAAAACTATCACGGCCATGAACAAAATATACACAGGATTCTTATGGTGTGCTAAAGATCACGCATCCGACGGCCAGTGCAGAGTGGCTTGGGAGGCCGTTTGCTCGCTGATACATCTCCAACGTATCTACAATTTTTGATTCTTCCATGCTATTATATTATCCATCTTGAATGTTTTATATGCATTATTATGCTATTTATATTTTTTGGGACAACCTATTAACCTAGTGCCCAGTGCCAGTTGCTGTTTTTCCTTATTTTTATCTTCTACTGAAAATCAATACCAAACGGAACAAATATTTTTGACGATTTTTCTTGGACTAGAAGACAACCACAAAGCTTCAGGAGGAGGCCAGAGGAGCCATGAGTTGGCCACAAGCCAGGAGGGCGCGCCCTAGGGGGGCACCCTAGGGCTTGCCGGCCCCTCGGGACTCTCCTAACCCTAATTCCAGCTCCATAAATACCCAAATATTCCCCGTATACCAGAGGGCACACCAAAAATACTTTTCCGCGGTCGCACGCTTCTGTTCTCATGAGATCCCATCTTGGGGCCTTTTCCGGTACACTGTTGGAAGGGGATTTGATCACAGAGGGCCTCTACACCAACCTTGCTGCCCTTCCGATGATGTGTGAGTAGTTTACCATGGACCTAAGGGTCCATAGCTAGTAGTTAGATGGCTTCCTCTCTCTCTTTCTCTCTCTCTCTCTCTTTGATCTTCAATACAATGTTCTCCTCAGTGTTCTTGGAGATCTATTCGTTGTAATCTTCTTTTGCAGGGCATTTGTTGAGATCTGATGAATTGTGGATTTATGATTAGATTATCTATGAATATTATTTGAGTCTTCTCTGAACTCTTTTATGCATGACTAATATAGCTTTGTATTTCTCTCTGATCTATTGGTTTGGTTTGGCCAACTATATTGATCTTTCTTGCAATGGGAGAGGTGCTTGGTTTTGGGTTCAATCTTGCGGTGTCCTCACCCACTGACAGAAGGGGTAGCGAGGCACACATTGTATTGTTTCCATTAAGGATAAAAAGATGGGGTTTTTACCATATTGATTGGATTTACCCCTCCACATCATGTCATCTTGCTTCAGGCGTTATTCCGTTCTTGTTAACTTAATACACTAGATGCATGTTGGATAGCAGTCGATGTGTGGAGTAATAGTAGTAGATGCAGGAAGGAGTCAGCCTACTTATCATAGACGTGATGCCTATATTCATTATAATTGCCTTAGATATCTTCATAACTATGCGCTTTTCTATCAATTGCCGAACATTAATTTGTTTAACCACCGCATGCTTTCTTCAAGAGAGAAGCCTCTAGTGAAATCTATGACCCCGGGTCTATTTTTATCATATTATTTTCAGTTCTATGAAAGCAAAAACCCAAAAATACCTTATTGCATTTTATTTACTTTTGCACCTTTATTTATCTTTTATACCTATCTCTATCAGATCTCATCCTTGCAAGTAACCGTGAAGGGATTGACATCCCCTTTATCACGGGTGCAAGTATTTGTTTGTTTGTGCAGGTTCTATCATTGGAGACTTGTGTGTTCCTCCTACTGGATTGATACCTTGGTTCTTAGCTGAGGGAAATACTTATCTCTACTTTGCTGCATCACCCTTTTATTTTCAAGGGAAAAACTAACACAAGCTCAAGAAGTAGCAGGAAGAATTTCTGACGTTGTTGCCGGGGAGGTTCTACATGAAGCCTATGAAGTGCCTATAGTAAAATCTTATCTCTTGCATTACATTATTTTCCTTTGCCTGTCATTTTCCTCTCCCTCACTTCTAAAACGTTTTTAGAAAAACACAAAATTAGTTGCCGTCTTATTTGCCTTCCTTTCGTTTACCTTTATGTCTTACTTGGTTTGTTTGCTTGTTTGGTTGGTATAATTGCAAATCAGAAACCAAAAGGTTTATGGACCCACTTAAAGTTTCTACTTCGATCATCTTTGATCCATATGTGCTCATGCTGAAACCCCAACTAGTTTACTTGAGGGAAAATCATTAGATGAGCATGTTCATTTTGTGCATCACTGTTTGTCTCAAAAGGGGGACTCTTGTGGAATCAAATAAATTGTTTGCTATGCTATTCTTGGAATCTATGCAAAATTTATGATTTTAATTGTTGCCCGGAAAACCCTAAGAAAACACCTTCCCTACCTATGTGAGTTTAACTATAATGAAATCCTATCTTCTTATGCCAAGGGTGTTTATATTTACTATGATATCGAACAAACTGAAGATGTAGCGACCCGGCCTCAAACGGTCAAGTCTATGTGCTTCAGTGTCATCCCTGGATCGGTAATGCTGACACACATAGTACTCGAATGATTTATAACAGATTAGCAATCACACACTTATTACATCGAATGTCTCAATAGAAAACTTATTACAATAATTATGGCTTAGGGCCATCTAATACGATAACAACGGAAGGCTTGGAAGATAAAGTAAGTCCATCAACTCCAATGGCATAGCTGAGCTGTACGGCAACGACCTAACGAACCTTACTCCTCGTCTGAAAAGTCTGCAACATAATACGTTGCAACCCGAAAACGGGTCAGCACATGGAATATGCTGGCAATATAACACGGTAGAGAAAGAACAGAATAATGCTATCACTATATGCACATTTGGCTGGTGGAAAGCTCTATGGTTAAAGTTTTTGCAAAAAGCCAATTTTTCCCTACAACAAAGGCATAGATTTTATTTAACTATCATGGTAATTGAAACATCATTGAGAAGGTTCCTCCAACTCTATCCCAATTAAAAGTAATTATCAACCCAATAATATTAATTTAGAGTGATGAGATACATATGATAACCCAAGTACTAGATACTCAAGATGTCCATAACCGGGGACACGGCTAACCATGATTAGTTTGTACACTCTGCAGAGGTTTGCACACTTTTCCCCACAAGACTCGATCTCCTCCGTTGGATTTCTCGCACTACATGGTGTTTGAGAAACGGATGACCGAGACACAGTCTTTCAGAAGCATTAACTCTCTACTCCGGATAGACTATACCACCTAGAACCCACTACATTTGCTAGTCTGCCTCTTCAAGAGCTTCACGCAACTTACTCAACTAAGCTAGATCCCTTAATAGCTTGTGGCTGCACACGGAAGTTTCTAGCATGAAATATCTCAGTTCCCTTTGAGCCTGGGTGGCGGACCTTAGGATTATCACACTGGTACTCCCGGATATCCTAGGACAACACTGGATTCTCCAGGTGCCCGACAAGCAATCCACCCAGATGTGTATTAAAGTTGCCACCTTAAGTTGAACCATTAATTAACAATCTCACATCTTTCATGGTTTCACTCAAACCCAATCCACATCTACGAGCATAGCATAGCAATATAAGCAATACGTAGAAGTAACTCCGAAGGGTTTGATAATAAACAGGTGAATAGGTACTACCTCATCTACTTCCCAATCCCACATGTTATCAAGTCCTAACCATGCAATGTTTGAGGGTTGAAACTAATGCATAAAAACAGGGTGATAAAGGGATATGATCAAAGTGTTACTTGCCTTGCTGATGATCTGCAAAACCTAGAGACTCGATGTAGCACGCTTCACACTCCGGGTACTCTATCACAATCAAACAAGCATACAATAAGCAATCAAACAAGGGCACGGGTAACACTCAAATAAGAGATCTAACCAGAAAGTTCAACTTAAGAACTCCGGTTTGCAAAAAGAATCAAATCAAACGGAGCAACGAAACTCAAACTGTGAAAGAAACAAGATCCGATTACTAATCTGGACTAAAGTCAAATTTTACTGTATCAAAATCTTGTTCAAGTTGGTTAAACAGAAAGAGGGTTTCGAGACGAAACTCTAGGCGCTTAAATCGCCTGATTCCGATAAACGAGCGAAAAGTTATACTAAAACGAAAATCGGATCAGAAATCGCGATCGAAAATAATCACGGAAAATCTGAGAAAAAGAAAAACTGACGAACAGGCTAACGAACGAACGTTCGCTGTCTGCGGCTAAATGGTGAAAACTGTTCGTTAAAACGAACGTAAAAATGGGTGTTCGTTAAATAACTAAACCAAAAAAATAAACCAAACCGGATTAAAAAAACGGATCTAGCGTTTCGAAAAAAGACCAGACGGTTTTCTCACGAAAACCAAGGCGGCTACCTCGGGTCCGGCGGGTTCCGGCGACGTCGTGGCGGCAGCGGCGCAGGCGCGGCGGCGGGCAGTGGCGCGGGCGGCGGGCTAGGGTTAGGGTTTGGGGCGGCAACGCAGACGACTACGGTGGGCTCGGGCGGCGCGGCTTAAAAAGACCCCCCGGGCGAAATCCCGCTCGGGTACGGCCTGAAGTCGGTTCACTTTTTTTTCAATAATTCCGACATGAAGAAAAAGAAAGAAAAGAAATATTAAACGGACTCCAAAAATTCCAAAATAAATTTTTCCTGTCCTCTAAAAATAAGCCGGACAAGGTGAACAATTATTTGGGCCTAGAATGCAATTTTGAAAAACGCATATTTTTCCTAATTCAAATAAAATAGCGATAACACTCCGAATAAAAATCTTATTTGATTTTAATATTAAATATTCGATATTTCTCTATTTCTTCGAGAACTATTTGATGCAATCTTCTTTTGCGGTGCGTTTGTTGAGATCCAATGAATTGTGGATTTATGATCAAATTATCTATGAATATTATTTGAGTCTTCTCTGAACTCTTTTATGCATCATTAAGATAGCTTCGTATTTCTCTCCGATCTATTGATTTGGTTTGGCCAACTAGATTGATATTTCTTCCAATGGGAGAGGTGCTTGGTTTTGGGTT
This sequence comes from Triticum urartu, assembly GCF_003073215.2. Classification (NCBI taxonomy): domain Eukaryota; kingdom Viridiplantae; phylum Streptophyta; class Magnoliopsida; order Poales; family Poaceae; genus Triticum; species Triticum urartu. Next base: position 408,590,072 of record NC_053025.1, read on the forward strand.
CAATCTTGTGGTGTCCTCACCTAGTGAGAGAAGGGGTAGCGAGGCACGTATTGTATTGTTGCCCTTAAGGATAAAAAGATGGGGGTTTTACCATATTGATTGGATCTATCCCTCTACATCATGTCATCTTGCTTAAGGCGTTACTCCATTCTTGTTAACTTAATACACTAGATGCATGCTAGATAGCTGTCGATGTGTGGAGTAATAGTATTAGATGCAGGCAGGAGTCAGTCTACTTGTCACGAACGTGATGCCTACATTCATGATCATTGCCTTAGATATTGTCATAACTATTCACTTTTCTATCAATTTCTCAATAGTAATTTGTTTACCCACCGTATGCTTTCTTCAAGAGAGAAGCCTCGAGTGAATCCCATGACCCTGGGTCTATTTTTATCATATTATTTTCAGTTCTATAAAACCAAAAACCCAAAAATACCTTTCTGTAATTTATTTACTTTTGCACTTTTATTTATCTTTTATACCCATCTCTATTATATCTCATGCTTGCAAGTAACCGTGAATGGATTGACAACCCCTTTACCGCGTTGGGTGCAAGTATTTGTTTGTTTATGTAGGTGCTATCATTGGACACTTGTGTGTTCCTCCTACTGGATTGATACCTTGGTTCTGAACTGAGGGGAATACTTATCTCTACTTTGCTGCATCACCCTTTCCTCTTCAAGGGAACAACCAACGCAAGCTCAAGAAGTAGCACTCGCCGTGGTGGGCTAGTGGACTCGGCATCCCAAACCTCAAGTGGCTCAACATTGCAATGCAGGCAAGATGACCTTGGCTCAAACGAGTGGACCCAACTAGACCTTGGGTGGAGTTCACATAGCAGTTCCTAAAAGATTGATGCAACTATTCTAGGCAGCCACTCATGCAACGATAGGTAACGGAGATAACACATTGTTTTGGGAGGATAGATGGGTGGACAGTTACAGAGTGAAGGAACTAGCGCCAACAATATATGGCACGGTACGGAAGAGCACAACAGGCGCACGTACGATGAGCTAAGGGATGCTACATGGAGCTTGGGCATTGAACATAGGGCTGGAGGTAACAAGCCAAGTGCTCCAGGAATACCTGAGGCTTTGGGAGCAACTAGAGTTGGCTCAACTTCACCCAGGTACGGATGATACAGTTCAGTGGTCCTGAGAGGCAAGTGGATCCTTCTCCACGCGGTTGGCATGCAATGCAAAATTCTGGGCGAAGGAAAAAGTACCAATAGCGGACAAATGGAAGTCCAAAGCACCATTGAGATGTCGCTTCTTTGCTTGGTTAGCATTTCAGAACAGATGTTGGACCTCAGACATGTTGGCAAGTAGAGGTTTGGATCATCAGGAAACATGCCCTTTCTGTGACTAGGAGGAGGAAAGTATCAACCACATTCTGCTACAGCGTGTCTTCGTGAGGGAAGTGTGGATGCGTGTTTGCATGGCTCTGGGAAAGTCGGAATGGGTTCCGACATCAACATCTAACTTGGCAGACTGTTGCATGAACACCGCTGAATGCGCCTCAGGGAGAAAGCATGTGAGGGCACTACTCATACTTGTAATGTGGGAATTATGGAGGCGTCGAAATGGGATCATGTTTGATGGTGATGCTTCGTCGAGCACCCACGCAACCCATAAGATATCGGTAGAATGTAGGGTGTGGAAGGCGGCATGCCTACTTAAGGCAGACATGGACCGATTCATAGCGGCCATGGCGGTGGGTCATGACACCAATAGTTAGGTTGAAATAGTCTGCGTGGAGTTAGGGTTATGTAACACTATTGTAACCGCTAACGTGGAGGGGCTTCTCACTCCCATCCTCTTCTTTAATATATAGCACGCACACTTGTGCGTATTCGAACTATTTAGAATTCTACACTACAACTACACAAAAATCTACACTACTACCATTACAATAAGAATTCTACACTACAACAACACGAAAATCTACACTACGGATTCTATACTACTACCATTACACTAAGAATTTTCTAAAATACTACTATTACACTACACTACACTAAGTAGAACTCACCGACGGCGGCATGAGATGGCGCGGGGGTGTTGCGGAGTGGAGATGATGGAGGCAGCGGGCGGAGACATAGGCTACAAGGCCGGCGGGGCGGAGGCGATGGCAACGGGGACGGCGACGGTTGAGGTGGAGACAATGGGGGCGACGGGGTGGAGACGAAGGCGAGAGCGGCAAGGGCGGTGTGGTGGAGGCGGAGGCAACGGCAACGACGGGATGGAGGCGGAGGCGACGGGCGCGGCGGCGGTGGAGGCAGCGATTTGGGGAGGTGGGATAGAATGAGAGAGGTGTGTGTGGGGGGGGGCATTAATTTTAGTCCGGGGGCAGCAGGCTAGTTGCTGGCATTGACCTACGTTGCCAACGCCATTGCTATTATCTTTATTTTTTATTTTTTACTTTTATGTGTTACACACATTGCTTTATATATTCATATATAGATGTTTAGTTTATTAGTTTATTATGTTTTCCTACTATTTATTATATTTTTATTTTGTTAATTATTTTATGCAAATAGGTAAACATAAATAATTAGAACACATCATCGATCTCATTAATCTGGCCTAGATATATATAACTTCTACTACTACTCTTGATCTAGACTAAGAACATCATCAGTGTAATGACTCCCATGAGAAAAAATGCTGCCACCGATCCAGCTGGGAGAACGAGGCCAAGCATAACACCAGCTAAAAGCGCATATCGAAGCATCTTGAATTTTTGGATTTGACCGTGCATCACATCAGTCTTGAGCTGCATCTCATCTATCTATTGTCTTAGTGGTCCAATGGAGTACTTGAGCAACTCGCTCACATAATTCTGCATGAGATCAACCCATACGCATGTGTAGCAATATTTTGTCCCTAACGCCCATGGATCACAATATACAAACACATATTCATGTGAGCGACACTAACTAGACGATATATAGAGTTGAATTGTGAAAATTAGCAGAAATGGGTCAAGAGGTATTTTCTGTGTTATTACCTTGCCATGGTTAGCGTAGATGTAGAACTCTCACTCTGGATTACATTCCATGTGAGACACATGCTTATCGGCAGGGCATCGATAGCCGCAATGCAGCACAGGTGCCCTCGCTCGATTCCTGACAGCTTCGGCGTCGGTGGCATAACTGCCAGACCAAACGGATGTCGCGCTGCAGCAGGATGATTCACCGGACAGGGCAGGCTAGCCGTGACGAGCTCCTGTCGTAGCCAACGGGGCTAAAAGAGAGCTCAGCCAAGGCAGCGGAGTCCCAAACCTTCGACACACCCCGCCAATGTGGGCTCGCATGCAGGGCTCGTGTCGATTCAACATGCTCCACTGGGTCCATTGTCATCAAAGCAACTAACTAAGAGGGAGTAGAATTTTGTGGAGAATGGAAGTGAATGTATTTGAGAAAACAAGGGCTTCCAACACTTCTATCTATAGGCAAAACTTAGTGCTGACGTTCCAAACGGTGGCACGACAACACTAGGTTACATATCTATGACGTTTTTATAAATCACAAGCCAGCAGTATCTTGCAACTGGTCACGACAACTAGGCCCACATAGTAGTGATGTTAGTAGAAATAACCACGCTAGTACTACCAAATTATAGCTGACGTGCCTGTTTGGCCGACGCCAGCACTATTTGAAAAAAAAATAGTACCGACGTTGATGAAAAATTGGCGTGCCACCAATGAAAGTTGTGGCTAGCCGTTTTTTCACTAGTGTATGCTCTTCAATAAACCTTTCCATCCATATTTAGAACTCACAACTCCCTAACTAATATGTAATTGCCATTAGCTGCAAATTACGAAGTCACTAAATAAGCCAATGTTAGTATACAATCCTAGTGAGCTACCATAATTTTAGACTGATAAAATAGCCAATGTTCTACAAAATAAATGGATTTGGGACTACCTAGGGGGCTACAATCCTAGTAATCGAGCACTCCATGCACACTTTGTATAATAAATGGATTTTGCTTGAATAACAAACTAACTTGCCGTATAGTATAATAGAAAATTCAGAACCATGGAAGTACAGGGAGATTGAAAAAACATGCCTGATGTGTTCTTTGTAGAAGATAATTTTGGTATTTTCTTCTAAATCAAACTTACTATATGCCCTGAACTGAACCAAACTAAAGTATACCGATTAAATCTAGACTAACCACACTCTTCTAATACATCAATCAGGAAATAGTTTGAAAATATACAAATAAGAGCATCCTGAGCAGTTTACTTGTTAGTCACAATGGACACAAATTTCAAATTTCCTTCAAGAAATAACATCATTGGTACTATGGCTTATGGTCAGTAGTGTCGCTAATGGTCGAATACATCACACCACTGAAAAACATTAGAACACCAGAGCAAATACTTTTATGATAGCTTTGAACTTCAGACATAATTGTGTTGAACAACTATTCAACTATAGCACTCGGCTCACAAGGAAAAAACCATCACATCTCACTGCATTCCTAGATTTACAGTGTTAATAAGGAGTAAGCTTACATGAAACGCTTACACTAACAGAAAAATAGTGGTTCCCGCTATTTAAGGATAATCATAATCCACACATCACAACAAGGATATTTTTTCTTTGACATTTGCATACAAAGGAATAGAACAAGCTCTTGAAGTGATGGTGGCTAAAAATCTGAATAGATATTCAAGAAAGATTAAGATAATATGATCAAACCATTTTACTCCTCTGTAAAGAAATATAAGTGATCTAAACGCTCTTATATTTCTTTACATAGGGAGCACAAGCAAATTATGCTCATTTTTGTGTTGTTAAAAAATGGTTTATACTTGTGAGTATTCCATATTAACCCACTGTTAGATACTATGCACTGGAAATAATAAGTTTGAAATACAAAGGTCTAAGATTTCAGAGTATTGAGTCATCTAATATGAAACAAATAACGAGGGAACAATTCCTACATGCCTAGCACGAAGAGCAAAGGTATGTGTATGAGCATGATGAGTAGAATTCAATTCTGAATATAAAGAAAAAGCCTAAAAGATTACTACGTGATATGGAGCATCATATGTACATCACCATGTCAAGAGTCCGTTTGGCAAGTGACACGTGCGACATCTACTTCATGCATACAAAGGTGAATCATCTCCTTTACATGCGTCCACTTGTACCTTTCGAGGATGGTATATTACTTGACCCCTCTCTCATGTGCATACATAGGTGTGAGCGGAGCTACACATTCAGTAAGGAGGAGTCCAAGAAGAAGAGAACATCTACACCATCCAAGAGGGAATCCTGGAAGCGAAGAAGGAAGCGCCAAGAAGAAGGTAACAGCTCCCAGGCGACCCCGTGCGCACGGGCCCCTCCGACCCCATGTCCACGTGCCTCCCAGGCTCGTGGTCCTGAAGACCTGTGCGCACGGGCATGTACCATGCCCATGGGAACCCCGTGTTCACAGGCCTCACGGACCCCGTGCACTCGGGCTCATGCGTTAGGTCTCTGGATTCCCCGTGTGCATGGGCCCCACTTACCCCGTGCACACGGCCCCCCTGAATGTTGGTGCGGGCTTTTCCCATGTAATCCCCATCTCGTCCGTCCTTACCCCTTCATGACTTGGACCTATATATACTCCTCCATCTCCTCCATTTAGACTTAGCTAAGAATAGATCTAGACATTAGAGCTTAGCTCATGTATCTCCCCTTGTGGGATTCCTCTTGAAAGAGAAGGCTCCATTGGAGTTCAAGGCCTCCATTGGAGAAGATCCTTAGGGATTCATCAATACCTCATCTCCCTTTGGGATTTGGGATGAACTTCACCATGCATCCATGTTCCTCTAGTTGTTCATGTTCCTTTGTGGATCTTGTGTGGATTTGAGTCTAGTGGATGTGTGATTTGGACTTGTTCTTGAGTGCTACTCTTGTGATTTTCCCTTTGTGTTCATCTTGTTCTTGGGGATTTCCCCTCCAATTTGTGAAAGATCCATCTTAGGATTCCACCCTACAACATCTAAGTATCATGAGCCATGGTTTCTCACGAAATTGGAGCCCCCCTCTTTGTTTTCTAGCCTAATTCTGTTTGTTATTGCCCAATTTCGAAAATCCCCACAAAAATAGCCATACCAATTTTTCGTGATTTGTTGTTCCTTGTGAGTTTTTGTTGATTTCAATCCATGGATCTGGTGTTTATCAAGTAGATCTACCTTCCATTGCGTCCCCATACCCCAATTTTTCTCACCCCTTTGAATTTGAGCTCAAAATCGCAAAATTTCCGCCTACCCCGTGCCCACAGGACCCAGACCCCGTGCGCAGGGGCCCCCGATACGTCCCAGGTGACCCCGTGTCCACGGCCTTGTACCGTGCATACCAGACCCCGTGTCCACGGGCCTAAGACCCCATGCGCACGGCCCTCCCAGAAACAGCCGCGCACGCTTTACGTTTTTGCCCATAACTTCCACTCCCGAACTCCGATTTTGGTGTTCTTTGGCTCATTGAAAAGCTAGCGACATGCCCGAGATGCTCATCTTGGTTTTACCACCATTTGACTCCATAAAATTTTGTCCAATTTTGCATCTTTTGCATAGACCTTCCACCATAACTTCCGCACCACCGCATAAAACTTCTGCAAACTAACCCATTTTGGTTTGTATTGTATCTGTGGTTGGTTGAGTTGTGATTTGAGTCTCATAAGGTGTTTTGGCTAGTTAGGGATGGTTACATCTTCATCAACCACCGATGACTTGTATCGTTCCATCAACTACATCTACCATGAGCTTCCGCATCGACGACGACCATCCATCCTTTGTGACCATCTTCAACCGGAAGCAATGCTAGTTACCCCCGACTTCGTGAAAGGTTAAGTGTGATGAAGGTATACATTCCATCATAGACTTTTCCTTCCTTGCCATTACATCTTGATATCCCCACCATCTTTGTGAATACCTTCATACCTATTGAGACTATCTATCCGAGTATTGCTGGGATTCGCGAAAACTTGTGCACCTTAGTGATACGATATCATATGGTTGCATCATTGGATATATCATATAGTGCAATTTCTTGCTCCCATGCATATCTTGTGATACTTATATCATGTTTGTGGTTGAGGCTCAATAATCATAGTGGAAAGGAAAAGAATAGAAAAAAAGGAAAAATCTTTTAAGCAAGAAATGAAAGACTAAAAGCTTATAAGCAAAAGAGTGTTGAGCATGAAAAGAGATACTTGTGCATGAGGATACATGGAATAGGAAAAATTCATCTTGCATACATATAGGTTGGTGCCAAGTGGTGAATCGTGCCCAAGTGTGCAATCAAGCTAGTGCTCTCCTAGTGTTTTGAGCAACACGAGCTTAGTCTTTGTTAGGCAATTTTGTATTGCTCATCCCTATAGTTGCACAAGCCCCATTATCCCATCATGTGTGTTTCTTTATTGTCATCCTCTATATTTGTGATCACTTGCTTTGCAGTTTGAGTCTGTTGGATTTGTTTCAACATTTACAATATCTTGGACTTCAATTTGCATGAATTTGTGCCACTTGTCCTAACCAAGCCACTCGATCAGCTTTACTTTGCAGGTGTGAGTGAACAAGTCCGGTACCAATTCCACTATTCTTTCATTTGACATTGAGTGACACTAGATACATCCTGAACTTTGGGAAAAGGTAGCTTGGTATTGTTTATCTCATTTCCTACTCACCTTTGCTTGAGTCTTGTGATGGATAGGCAAAGCACATCATCTCCGGTCTACAACCACGATGACGAGTTCGATGCCATGAAGAACTTCATCGACGCCAAGATGGAAAAGCACATGGAGGAGCTCAAGGTCCTCATCAACAAGCACAAGCGGTCTTCCTCATCTTTGAGTAGATGCTCAAGTGCAAAGACTTCCACACTACCATCTCCGGCAAGTACACCCCGGCATCGACACCAACAAGACCACGAAGCTCAAGACCATGAAGAGCGACCTTCTGGATGAGAGTTGGCTTCTCTGCCACCCCCGTGCACACGGGCCTCCGACCCCCTGCACACGAGACCCCGTGCACACAGCCTCCTGCAACCCCATGCGCACGGGCCATACAGTACAACATCATCAGCCCCAAGACTACGACTTGTTCAACAACATTGGCTTCTTCGCCAACTGAATTCAAGGCATCTTCACCTTTGGATGTACGGCATCTTCGGCTACTCCACGAGCTCAAGTCCACTACTTCCACGAGCTACTTCGACTTCACTGACAATGATGAGATTCCATTCTTTGGGACTCATGAACCCGAAGAGTACCTCGAGTGGGAGCGCAAGATGGACGACTACCTGAAGCTACACCAAGTCCCCTTTGAAGATCAAGTGAAGTGCGTCACAAGTACCTTCCACCATTACGCATCGATATGGTGGCTTCATAGACCTTCGACAAGCTTCACCATGACTTGGCCCATGATGAAGAAAGCGATGAGGAGAGAATTTGTGCTTTCCACCTACAAAGAACATCTTCAACGCCAATTGGAGAACACCATACAAGGATCCAAGTCCCTCGACGAGTACTTCAAGGACCTGGAGAAAGCCTTACGACGAGCCGGTGTGGACGACCCCATTTGGATGAAGTTCTAGTTCATGATGGGATTGAACAATGACATCTCCAAGACTATCTTCCTCGAGAACTACAAGTCCCTCGACGACAATTACATTGGTGCTCTCAAGGCGGAGCAAGAACTCAAGAAGGCAAAGTCTACTCGACCCCAGGCACACTTCATGATGACCATAGTCCAAGACGGTGAGCATGAGGCTAGTACCACCGATATGTCCAAGCATGACGAGCTCCAAGATGACGTTCCCAAGTATGACTTCATCGCCATCCCTCTTTGTGACATTGATGATGCCAAGTCTACTACGACTCTTTTTCAAGATGGTGCGGTAACGAGTATGACTACAGAGCAACTCAAGGATCAAGATTTGGAGGCGAGCGACACGGTGATGAGCAAGGATGAGAGTGATGATGTGCCATCTTCGGCCTTCATCCGTGACGAGAGTGATGATGTTCCATCTTCGGCCTTCATCCGCGACGACGACTATGAGATGGTTGAGCATGGGATTTTCCCTTCGACCACGGTGATGTATGATGACTTGAGTGATTTTTTCCACCGTATTGAGAGTGAGAGTGACTTCACCACTAGCCCCATATATGATGAGCTGCCCCAAATTCCCATGTGAGGTGAGCCATCACCACCACCACTTGAGTGATTTGAGTGACTCCACCATATGTGAAATTGAGTGCACCTACCGTGAGGGAGTGAGTGAGGGACCACCACATAGACAGAGTGAGGTAGTTGATAGGGCATGTGAGGCCATTTCGATTTCTAACAACTTAACCTCTACCTCTATTATGTCTTATCATTTGGTGCCAGGTCCCATCTACGAGAACACCACGGTCTTCGATGACTACATCCTTCCTTTGGACAAGACAATGTCCATGGTGGACTATGATGCACCCCCACATGGTACCATCACGAAGATGATGATGACCATGATTTGGTCACTACCACCTCACATGAGTGGAATGAGAAAGGTAACACATGTGAAGGTGATGATCTTGTCCCACTAGTGTACATTCTTGACATTGATTGCTTGCATGATGTTCATCCACCTATTACCATGCTTCATGCTAGTATGATTTCCCCATGCAATGATTTACCCATTTATGATGACTTTGATGATTGTCATGTGGAGTCTATTAGTTGTGATGCCATGTTATATAGGATTTCTTGTGATAATTCTCTTGGTCACATCATGTTTGCTAATCGGCTTGACTTGTCATATGTTATGCATGAAATCAATCATAGGTCTTATTTTCAATCTCATCGTAGTGACTATGCATATGCCATTAAAATAGACCCAATTTGCACATATGGCATAGATGACAAACCCATGGTTATTGGCATTTGTTTTTCCTGTGATGATATTGATATGCTCCCTTTGCATTTTTACCTCATATCATATGCCATGACCACCTAGCTTCGGACATGCATTGTTTACCATGTTGTCAAATTTCTCCGTATGATGCTTCCGATATTGAACATGAGGAGACCCCCATAGTTTCCTCATACATTTTAGGAGAATGTGATCCATCCCATCCATTACATGATTCCCATGATTGTGTGCGCCATATGCATCCCATGAATAAAAATGCTATTGTTGTGACACACACTTGCTATAATTTGCATCCCAATCATGTTGAACACAATAACTATCATTGCATTATGGATGAGATATTTCTCTACCATGCCCCAAATTTCTTTGAGCGATGCTTATCTTGTGCTAACACTCACATGCACATACACATCATGATGGGTGATGTGTACATTTACCACGCACACACTTTCTTTGGTTTGTGTCTATTTTGTGTAGGTACCCATGAATACTCGTCAACTTCACAATCCTATGAGTTGACGAATGATGATTTGGGATCCCGTGGATAGTCCTTACCACTGTTCCCTTCGCGCAAAGACTTCACGCATTTCTTCTACATGGCCCTCACATGGTGGGTTATATACCACTTCTCACTTTATGCCCATATTGCCATGTTCAATTTGCATGATATGCTCATATTTATGCCTTTCCATGCATTTGTGACCCATGCTTTGCATTTCATATGATGATTGATTCTTGTACTTGTATGTGTATTTGCATGCTTGGTGGAGATATTGCTTGTTATTGCAATGTTTGCTTTGTGCCCAATGCCTATGATGATACTTTGATCATATCTTGTTTTCATGCTTGTGATATGTCATGTGCATCGCGTATGCCTACTATTTACACACATGACATGATTTCCATGACTACCCTTAGTATGTTGCATCTTCGCGCTACTAGTTTGCATGATATGATTGACATGCTTACCTATGTTGCATCATCGATGATTCATACTTGCTCGTTTCATGCGGTTGATGGCATCCACTTACATGCTTTGCACATGATTATATTGCTTCTTGTCATATGTCTCCATATGTTACCTCTCTCATGCTAGATGACTTTCCTTGTATTGAGTGCAACAATGCTTTTAGCCTTGCTAATGAGATTGCCCCCATAGCTTTCTCGCATATGTTTGGAGCTTTTGACATATTTCTTGTGAAGCATGCTTGTCTTCCTTCTTTGCACCATATGGCTAGTGCCATGAAAATTGCAATTGTTGCATCATATTTCTCATGCACTTTTTCTTCTAACGGTTATGTGCAAGAGAAGAGAACCATCATGATGGATGATGTGTTTATCTACCATGCACGTACGTTGTTTGCTTTCTTTTGTGCATGTGTAGGATACTTGGACTTTGGGTCGACTTCCACTTCACGTGAGTTGACCATTCGAGCTCTTGAGAGCGAGCCTCATACATTCGACCACGACTCGCTTCTACACCACATTTCCTACCACTTTGGCATCGTGAAGGATGCACAAGGACATGCTTTTGTGGTGATATCCTTCTCTTTCGAGAAATAGAAAACCCTGAGCATGGATATTGTGGATCATACTACTTGTGTTGCTTCCACCATGAAACTTATTAGTCATCTGGACCGCTTGGTTGCACACATGTTAGAGATAGTGCTTTCATTCATGATTTCCGCATTGCTATGGCTCATGACATATATGCCTTGTGTGTTGCATCCAACTTGTTCATTATTCGCTCCTATCATATGTTTGGTTGTAACAATGTCATTTCTTCACGTACGCCATGCACCTTTGATTGTCACATGATTGAGTTGATTGCCTCACACATGTTGAACAATTTCTCTTTACATTGTGTTGAGTGCCATGGTATATTCACTACACCCTATGCACATTATGCTTGGATTGTCTTGCACTTGCCCCATGTGTTTAGACACATCATTATATTTGGTGTTGTGGATGATTCTTATGCCTACCATAGACCTTTTGTTGAGCACTTTGCGCATTCTTGCTATGACCTTGAGGTAGATGCTTGTTCACTTGTCAAACTTATTTCCATCCCTACCTCACATTTGCATGCTTGTTTACATGATGTCCTTGATTGTGCTAAATTTATATGCTTAAATGCCATGCCACACTTCATTTTCAAACCATATGCTATGCTTGATGACGACACTAGTTGGGTGAATCACCTCTTGAATGCTTGGTTTTGCACTAACGCTAACCACGTTTGTTTTTCCAAGTGTTTGTTGTCTTTGCTCCTTTTAAAGGAATTCCAAGACAATGTGACATTGGAGAGTGCCCATTTCGAGCTACAAGATGATGAATGCATGTCGACATCATATCTTTCCCATGGTGATTTGGTTTTTTGATCCGAGGTAGGATATTTCCCCAGGGGAAGGGGATGATGCGGAGCATCCTATGGACATCACCATGTCAAGAGTCCGTTTGGCAAGTGACACGTGCGACATCTACTTCTTGCATACAAAGCTGAATCCTCCTTTACACGTGTCCACTTGTACCTTTCGAGGATGGTATACTACTTGACCCCTCTCTCCTGTGCATACATAGGTGTGAGCGGAGCTACACATTCAGCGAGGAGGTGTCCAAGAAGAAGAGAACATCTACACCATCCAAGAGGGAAGCCTGTAAGCGGGGAAGGAAGCACCAAGAAGAAGGCAGCAGCTCCCAGGCGACCCCGTGCGCACGGGCCCCTCCGACCCTGTGCCCACGGGCCTCCCAGGCTGGCGGTCCAGAAGACCCCGTGGGTATGGGCGTGTACCATTCCCACGGGATCCCCGTGTCCACGGGCCTCACGGACCCCATGCGCACGGGCTCATGCGTTAGGTCTCTGGATACCCTGTGCGCACGGGCTCCACTTACCCCGTGCAGACGGGCCCCCCCTGAATGTTGCTGCAGGCTTTGCCCATGTAATCCCCATTTCGTCCCTCCTTACCCCTTCATGACATGGACCTATATATACTCCTACATCTCCTCCATTTACACTTAGCTAATAATAGATCTAAACATTAGAGCTTAGCTCATGTATCTCCCCTTGGGGATTCCTCTTTAGAGAGAAGGCTCCATTGGAGTTCAAGGCCTCCATTGGAGAAGACCCTTAGGGATTCATCAAGACCTCATCTCCCTTTGGGATTTGGAATGAACTTTACCATGTATCCATGTTCCTCTAGTTGTTCATTTACTTTTGTGGATCTTGTGTGGATTTGAGTCTAGTGGATGTGTGATTTGGACGTGTTCTTGAGTGTTCCTCTTGTGATTTCCCCTTTGTGTTCATCTTGTTCTTGGGGATTTCCCCTCCAATTCGTGAAAGATCCATCTTAGGGTTCCACCCTACAACACTATGTTTTTCATTGCCATGTGAGAATGAAGGCTTGAATCTTTCATTTGATGACACAATATACTGATACAGCTCCTTGTAGTAGTGTTTTCATAATTAACAAAATGAATAAAAAGGCTAGAAATAGAGCCTTATGTATGATCAATGCAACATCATAATTGGTGGCGAAACAAGTGACCGACCATGTTCTAGTTGCTAGCCCTTAAGTTCTAAGAGAAGTAGTAGTAAAACTAAAATGGATAACCCACAATGTTTTTCTGTCCAAAATGTAGATGGATGATATGACATTCAAAAAGAAACATAAGGATGTCAAATCAAATGATAGCAATCTCATAGCAGGATATGCCCCAAGATCATCATCACCAGCTAAAAATGAAACAAATTGAAACTTTTTCCTGTCAGAAACTTTTCCACTACCTGTAGCAAAGTCCACATGTCAATGATCAACAAAGCAGTGTCCATTTATTCATGAACCAAAACATTGGAACGGCATGCATTGGAATGCTTCCGTCCATTTCTTCTTTCTTGATCAGTCAGAACTTCGAAAGCACAGGAAAAATAACAAAGATATAATAGAGATAGCAATGTTACCTGCTCAAACAAAAATGACAGGCGGTGCACAAATCGTTACTGAACCAACCACCACCAGTTCCCCTTCCTAGTGCCAGCTCCTTACCATCATCGCAAACTCCATGGTAGTCACGTGCATCATTTATTTAAATAGAAGGACTATTTTCTCCCCTACTGATTTGATCTAAGCATGTCCCTCAACACAAATGAGTGTGTAGTAAAGGAATTGCCAAAAGAAATGGTTCCATGATTCATATTGCTATCCAAAATCCACAAAGCATATACTTATGTAAACATGAACTTAGCTGATCATTGAGGCCATCATGTAAATTGGAACTTAGCTGCGGTTATTGAGAGTTGATACATTGATCAAAATCGAAAGTGATACTATGTGTATAGCGAATATGATTAGCAGATGGTTAGCAGACATCACAAGTCAACCAAAAAAAGGATAATAAAAAAGGGAGTCGTACTAAATTGAAATTTAATTGTATTATTTTCACAAACACGTACTTATAATCACAGAGGCCACATATGTTGCTTCCTTGCAGGCGACACACAACATGTGGTCGTAACCCACGCATTTGAAACCGGCAATGCAGATGGGCGAGTACCTTGATGGAGGACATGTGAGTTCCCTAGACTGGTTGTCGGGTGATGTCTACTATGCAACTTTATTCTTGTAGACACATGTTGGGCCTCCAAGCGTAGAGTTTTGTAGGACAGTAGCAATTTTCCCTCAAGTTGATGACCTAAGATTTATCAATCCATGAGAGGTGTAGGATGAAGATGGTGTCCCTCAAACGACCCTGCAACCAAATACAAGAAATCTCTTGTGTCCCCAACACACCCAATACAATGGCAAATTGTATAGGTGCACTAGTTCGGCGAAGAGATGATGATAACAGCATAATATTGATGGTATAAATATATTTTTTATAATCTGAATAAATAAAAACAGCAAGGTAGCAAATAGTAAATGGGCACAAAAACGGTATTGCAATGCTTAAAAACAAGGCCTAGGGTCCGTACTTTCACTAGTGCAATCTCTCAACATTGCTAATATAATTGGATCCTATAATCGTCCCTCAACATGCAATGAAGAATCACTCCAAAGTTCCTATCTAGCGGAGAACATAAGACGAAATTGTTTGTAGGGTACAAAACCACCTCAAAGCTATTCTTTCCGATCAATCTATCCTAGAGTTCGTACTAAAATAACATAAAGCTATTCTTTCCGATCGATCTAACCAAGTGTTTGTACTAAAATAACACCAAAGCAAATTCAGATTCATAATATCCAATCCAACACAAAGAACTTCAAAGAGTGCCCCAAGATTTATACCGGAGAAACAAAGACAAGAACGTGCATCAACCCCTATGCATAGATTACCCCAATGTCACCTCGGGAATCCGCGAGTTGAGTGCCAAAACATATATCTAGTGAATCAATATGATACCCCATTGTCACCACGAGTATTCAATTGCAAGACATATATCAAGTGTTCTCAAATCTATAGATGTATTCAATCCAATAACAACGAAATCTCAAAGGGGAAAACTCAATTCATCACAAGAAGACAGAGAGGGGAAAACACCATATGATCTAACTATATTAACAAAGCCCGCGATACATCAAGATCGTGACATCTCAAGGACACAAGAGAGAGAGAGAGAGATTAAACACATAGCTACTGGTACAAACCCTCAACCCCGAGGGTGGACTACTCCCTCCTCATCGTGGTGGCTGTCGGGATGATGAAGATGGCCACCTGAGATGATTCCCCTAGATTGGTTTTTGGTGGTTACAGAGCTTTGCGGCAGTGGAACTTCTGATCTAGGTTAACCCCGAGGGTTTTTGGAGTTTTTGGGAATTTATAGGGTAAAGAGGGGGTGCGGGGGCCCACCGAGGTGGGCATAACCCAGTTGGGCATGCCTGGGCCCCTAGGCGCGCCCTGGTGGATTGTGACCCCTTGGGGCAACCCCAGGTGCTTCTCTGGCCCATCCTGGGTGTCTTGGTCCATAAAAAATCTCCAAAACATTTCGTGGTGTTTGGACTCCGTTTGATATTGATTTCCTGCGATATAAAAAACAAACAAAAAACAACAACTAGCACTAGGCACTGGGTTAATAGGTTAGTCCCAAAAAATGATATAAAGTTGCTATAAAATGATTGTAAAACATCCAAGAATGATAATAAAACAACATGACTTCATAAACTCTAGATACGTTGGAGACGTATCAGCATCCCCAAGCTGAGTTTCTACTCGTCCTCGAGTAGGTAAATGATAAAAGAAATAATTTATGTAGTGTGAATGCTAGCAAAGTGCATAAGTTTGATCAATGATAATTTCAATCACTTTTCCTAGCATCATAACAACAATTCTTTCTTATGAAACTTCTCACGTTAAAGTAGCAACCAATTCACATGTTAAGGTTTAAACAATGAACTCTCTTGAAACTCAACAACCTATGTTCTTAGTCACCAAGAAATTGCAATTCAACTTATTCAAAAGAGTTTAAGTAAGAGCTCCACATAATCAACCATCATATAGTCTTCTATGATTGCTAACACTCACTGCATACACATGAGCAAAACATTTCAACCGGACACATAGAAAGATAGGGTCTTATAATTTTGCCTCCCAACGTATTCACCTGAGGGGTGATGTCCATAATAATAAAAACTCATGGTACCCATATCCAACTGGATATATGTGCCTAGATCTTTCCTCACCACATGATGCTTGCCAAAAGATAAAAATAAAAAGGAATAGAGAGAAGAACTTTGACTCTTTGCATAAAAGTAAATACATAAAAGTAGAAGGTAGGCCATTCGCAGAGGGAAGCAGAGGTTGCCATGCACTTATTTGTTTGTATGCTTAATCCCTTAGTGTGAAAGAACGTCACATTGTATTGCCCCTTGTGATGGAAACCTTTATTATGCAGTCTGTCGCTTTTATTCTTCACCATCCCAAGTTCGTAAAATGCTCAATTTTCTCTTACACTAAATGATCTCATGCTTTAAGAAGCAATTTTTATTGCCTTATTGCACCGATGACAACTTACTTGAAAAATCTTGCTCAATCCTTAGGTAGGTATGGTGGACTCTTGAAGATAATATTTGGGTTTAAGGGTTTTTGGATGCACAAGTAGTATCTCTACTTGGTGCGGAATTTTTGGCTAGCAAAGATGGGGGGCAAGCACCACATGTTGAAGGATCTATGACAATATAACTTCTATGTGAATATGAACAAACATAAACCATTACATTGTCTTCCTTGTCCAACGTCAACAATTTTGGCATATAATATTTTGATGGGGGCTCACAATCACAAAAGATTTCCAAGATAGTGTATTTGCATGTGAAAGTTCTCTTCCTTATACTAATTATTCGTGAATTGCTTGTATGAGCAATATTGTGATTTTCAAGCCTCAAAAGATTTCACTTTATAAACCTAATGTGAAGCTACCACTAGGCATGATATGATTTCAACTTCATGACATTCAGTTTATTCAACAATTTACTCATAGGATATAAGTGAACTTCAAGAGTAAATGACAAGTTACTCCAATAAGATATAAATAAAGATCATCAGCATAATATTTGTTTCTCTCAAATTAATTTAAGTGAAGCAAGAGAGAATTTATTCAAATATACTAAAGCACACCATGCTCAAAAAGATATAAGTGAAGCACTAGAGCAATTCCATAGAAAAGAGCTTCGTTGACGAGATGTGAATTCCACTTACCTAGCCTCCCTGGCAACTATTTGAGGACTCTATTTTATTTAAAAACTTTCAGATCTAAGAATTTTATTATAAAAGAAAGCAAAACAAACAAAATGACTATTATAATAATAGCAAAACTCATGTGAAGAAGCAAAAACTTAGGCTCCACCGATACTAACCGATAATTGTTGAAGAGGAAAGGTGGAATGCCTATCGGGGCATCCCCAAGCTTAGATGCTTGAGACTTCTTGAAATATTAACTTGGGGTGCCTTGGGCATCCCCAATCTTGAGCTTTTATGTCTCCTTAATTCTTCTCATATCACGGTTTTCCTAAATCTCAAAAGCTTCATCCACACAAAACTCAACAAGAACTCGTGAGATAAGTTAGTATAAACCAATGCAAAAACCTTATCACTCTCTACTGTAGCAAATCACTAAAATTATTATTCAACATTGCACACTAAATGCCTCTGCATATTTAATACTCCTATCCTCAAATAGAATCATTAAACAAGCAGACATATGCAAACAATGCAAACATAACGACAATCTGCCAAAACAGTACAATCTGTAAAGAATGCAAGAGTATCAATACTTCCCTAACTCCAGAAGTTATGAAAAATTTCCACACTGTAGAAAATTTATCAGATCTCATTTTTCAAAAAGTTTCAACATTTTATCACATTCTGACTTTTCTAGGGAATTTTTGCAACAACGGTAAACTTTCTGTTTTCAAACAGCAACATGTATACTTGCAAAATAAGCATGGCAAAGGTTATCATTGCCACTTTTATTGAAATAAAAGATGCAAAACATTATTCTAAATAACAGCAATCAAATCCTAACAAAATAAACTAACGCTCCAAGAAAAACACATATCATGTGACGAATGAAAACATAGCTCCAAGTGAGGTTACCGATAATGTTGGAGACAAAAGAGGGGATGACTTCCGGGGCATCCCCAAGCTTAGTTGCTTGGATCTTCCTTGAATATTACCTTGGGGTGCCTTGTGCATCCCAAAGCTTAGGGTCTTCTCACTCCTTATTCTCTTCATATCTACATCTCACCAAAAACTTGAAAACTTCAATCACGCAAAACTTAACGGAACTTTGTGAGATAGGTTAGTATGATAAAGAGCAAACCATTTCACGTTTGGTACTGTCAAAGACAAGATTCATAATTGTTCTCACACAATTCCTATTGTAGCATATCATTTCCATAATTTATATTGAGCAATATAAGCCATGGAAACTTGAAAACAAGCAAACTATGCATTCAAAACAGAATCTGTCAAAAACAGAACAGTCTGTAGTAATCTGTACTCCAACCATATTTCTGCTACTTAAAAAATTCTGAAAAATTAGGAAAACCTGGGTAATTTGTCTATTAATCTTGTGCAAAAAGAATCAGCATTTTATAATGCTTCTTTCGAAAATGAGAATTGTTTTCCTGAGGGGAAAAGGTTTTGTTTTTCAGCAAGATCAAATCAACTATCACCATAAGCCATCCCAAAGGTCTTACTTGGAACTTTATTGAAATAAAAGCAATAAAACATGATTACTACAGTAGCCTAATCATGTTAAAATACAAAAACAGTAGGCAAAAGTGTTGGGTTGTCTCCAACAAGCGCTTTTCTTTAATGCCTTTTAGCTAGGCATGACGATTTCCATGATGCTTGCATAAAAGATAAGAATTGAAACATAAAGAGAGCATCATGAATCACATGGCAAGCACATTTAAGTCTAACCCACTTCCTATGCATAGGAATTTTGTGAGCAAACAATTTATGGGAGCAAGGGTCAACTATCATTGGAAGGCAAAACAAGTGCAACATCAAAACTTTCAACCTAAAGAGAGGAAACTTGATATTATTGAGATGTGTAGAAGCATAAGTTCCTCCCTCATAGTAATTTTCAATAGCATCATGAATGTATTTAAGAATATAACTATCACATAAAACATTCTTTTCATGATCTATAAGCATAGAAAATTTATTACTCTCCATATAAGCAAAATTATTCCCATGAATAGTTGTGGGAGCAAACTCAACAAAATAAGTATCATGGGATTGAAAATAAGAATCATGATGACAAGTTTCATGCTTATAATTATTCTCTAATACATATATGTCATCACCATAATCATCATAGATAGCAATTTTGTTGTACAATCAATTTAAACCTCTTCCAAAATAGTGGATTCATCACTAAATAAAGTCGTAACCTCTCCAAATCCACTTTCATAAATATAATCATCATAAATAGGAGGCATACTATCATTATAACAAATTTGCACATCAAATCTTGGGGAACTAAAAATATTATCTTCATCAAACATAGCATCCCCAAGCTTATGGCTTTGCATATCACTAGCATCATGTATATTCAAAGAATTCATACTAGCAACATTGCAACCATGCTCATCATTCAAATATTATGCCAAACATTTTATAGAATTCTTCTTCTATCAATTTAGCACAATTTTCCTTTCCATCATTTTCAAGAAAGATATTATAAAGATGATCAATAATATGATGCAACCTCAATTCCATTTTTTATGTAGTTTTCTTTTATAAACCAAACTAGTGATAAAACAAGAAACTAAAAGATTCAATTGCAAGATTTAAAGATATACCATGAAGCACTCACCTCCCCGGCAACGGCGCTAGAAAAGAGCTTGATGTCTACTACGCAACTTTATTCTGGTAGACACGTGTTGAGCCTCCAAGCGCATAGTTTCGTAGGACAATAGCAATTTTTCCTCAAGTGGATGACCTAAGGTTTATCAATCCATGAGAGGTGTAGGATGAAGATGGTCTCTCTCAAACGACCCTGCAACCAAATACAAGAAATCTCTTGTGTCCCCAACACACCCAATACAATGGCAAATTGTATAGGTGCACTAGTTCGGCGAAGAGCAGATGATAAAAGTGTAATATTGATGGTAGAAATATATATATTTTATAATCTAAATAAATAGAAACAGCAAGGTAGCAAATAGTAAACAGGCACAAAAACGGTATTGCAATAATTAAAAACAAGGCCTATGGTGCGTACTTTCACTAGTGCAATCTCTCAACATTGCCAATATAATTGGAGCGTATAACCGTCCCTCAACATGCAATGAAGAATCACTCCAAAGTTCCTATCTAGTAGAGAACATAAGACATAATTGTTTGTAGGGTACAAAACCACCTCAAAGCTATTCTTTCCGATCAATCTATTATAGAGTTTGTAGTAAAATAACACGAAGCTATTCTTTCCGATCGATCTAACCAAGAGTTTATACTAAAATAACACCAAAGCAAATTCAGATTCATAATATTAAATTCAACACAAATAACTTCAAAGAGTGCCCCAAGATTTATATCGGAGAAACAAAGACAAGAACGTGCATCAACCCCTATGCATAGATTACCCCAATGACACCTCAGGAATCCATGAGTTGAGTGTCAAAACATATATCAAGTGAATCAATACGATACCCCATTGTCACGATGAGTATTCAATTACAAGACATATATTAAGTGTTTTCAAATCCATAGAAGTATTCAATCCGATAACAACGAAACCTCCAAGGGAAAAACTCAATTCATCACAACAAGATAGAGAGGGGAAAACCATATGATCTGACTATATTAGCAAAGCCTGTGATATATCAAGATCATGACATCTCAAGAACACGAGAGAGAGAGAGAGAGAGAGAGAGATTAAACCCATAGCTACTGGTACAAACCCTCAGCCCCGAGGGTGGACTACTCCCTCCTCATCATGGTGGCCGCCAGGATGATGAAGATGGCCACCAGAGATGATTCCCCCTCCGGTAGGGTGCCGAAACGGGGTCTAGATTGGTTTTCGGTGGCTACAGAGCCTTGCGGCAGCGGAACTTTTAATCTAGGTTAACCTCGAGGGTTTTTGTATTTTTTGGGAATTTATAGGGTAAAGAGGGGGTGCGGGAGGCCACCAAGGTGGGCACAACCCACCTGGGCGCACTAGGGCCCTCAGGCGCGCCCTGGTGGGTTGTGCCCCCCTTGGGGCACCCTCCAAGTGCTTCTCTAGCCCATCGTGGGTGTCTTGGTCCATAAAAAATCTTCAAAAAGTTTTGCGGTGTTTGGACTCCGTTTGATATTGATTTCCTGCGATGTAAAAAATAAGCAAAAAACAAGAACTGGCACTGGGCACTAGGTCAATAGGTTAGTCCAAAAATGATATAAAGTTGCTATAAAATAATTGTAAAACATCCAAGAATGATAATAAAACAGCATGAATACTTCATAAATTATAGATACATTGGAAACGTATCATCGGGGATGGGTTCCTCGCCGGGATTGGATCAAGATTAAGGACAGCGGTGCCGGCAACAGCAAGAGGCGAGGAGTGTGGGTGGCTTGACGACTGGAGACGATGGAATGGGTGGGGGCGAACGTGAGGATGAGTAGCAGCAAAATTCAGGTGGTACCCTGGCGTCGAATCGCGAGCTGTAGCAGCGCCTCCACGGCATCGGCAGCGAGTGAGACGAGAATAATAGTACTGGCAGATTACCGAATAAAACAAGTCATGGCCTCGCCATTGAATGGAGCTACCGCCCGGGCTATATTGTGGTCCTGCGCCGAGCCATCTTCAGCGGCCACCACGCTAATCCACTTCTGCTGCGGTTGAGACGATTTACAGAAATTTGTTATCACTCATTGATGGCAGAGACCGAGTTTTACACCCAAACTTCCGGGTCGGCCTCCACTTGCAAGCCAGCCTGTCGCGTCGAATCACCGAGTCGCCTCTGCTGTTATCCTCTGGGCTGCCCCCACGTCAAACCGACCTATCGACCAACGGGCCTCGCGCCGTTTCAGCCTCATCCCCGCGCCTGTGCACCGCCACGACCGTCACGACCTCCAAGCTGAGACCCGCTGCGTATAAATTTTTAGGCCTCCTTTGGTTTAGAGGAATTTCATAGGAATTCTAGAGGATATGATTCTTATAGGATTTTTTTCCTTTAGAACCCTTTGGTTCATAGGAATGGATTCCTATTCCTATATAGGATTGGTTCCTATCCTCCACATTTCATAGGAAAATAAAAAAGAGCCTAGACTCAATGGAAAAATTCTTTTGATGTCAACCAAATGACATCTTGTTTCCTATTCCTACTCATAGGATTTGAGATACATGTCATCTCATTTCCTATAAGATTCCTATTCCTATGATAATCCTATCTTATGAACGAAAAGAGGCCTTAGCCACGAGTTGTTGCTGTTGTGGGCAGGTTCAGAGTCCCAACGTTGAATCAGACAAATTCATCTGTTGTTAAGGATACACACACGGTTGGATGTTGCTTCCGGTTATAACATGAAGATCGGGTCAATACGAAAACAAGTCAAAAAATCTCCCGAGTCACTTCTGAGCCATCGGTCCGGTGCTGGCCGGTTCAAGCCTCCGCTACTGTTAGTCATGCTTGTGGAGTCACCGCTTTAAAGTTGATCCCGTGACTCGCCTCCGTTTTAAGTCGCTTCTCTCGGCTGCTGCTGGGCCATATATCTGCCAGAATTTTTAATCTGCCACAGCCCTGCTATCCGTTTCCATCTGCCGGCTTGTAGCGTTTGAGCCAAACCTTGCTGCGGGTCGCCACCGCCGTCGTTGAATCGCCTGGAGCCACCCCCACGGGTCCGCCTCGTTTTTCTACTTCTGAGCCGCCAAGTGGCCTCTACTAAACCGCCGTCGCCACTTCCAGAGCTGCCGCGAGCAGAAGCCGGCCGTCGCGCAACATCACTCCGCCTCTGCTGTAAGCCTTATGCCGGATCAGCCGGGTCATACCGCGGCACCGCGTCCGTGCCGGATCGCCGGGTCGCCGTGCTCGCCTGCTCTGTCTCTGCTCCTCCGCCGCCATGGTCAACAGCCGCGACCACGCCGAGCAGCCGAGGCTGATTGCTTCCACCATCCACTGTGTTGCTCCGCTTTGCTGCATCAGTGTCCGCCGTCGCCATCTCCCGAGCCGCCCTAGATGCGAGTCGCCCCGCCGTTGAGTCACTGCTCCGCCCGGTGTCCCTCTGGCTGTGGCTCGCCTCGCGCCCTCAAGTTGCCGGTTTACTGCGGTCGCGCCCTCGAGCTGCCGGCCGTTTTCAAAACGCCTCTGCTCCTGCGGCCATTAAATCGCCATCGCCGTGGCACTGCCTTTGCTGCCGTGGTGCAGCTACCGCGCCTCCGCGGCCTCATCGCGCCGTTTCACCTCGCCTGTGTCACCTTTGAACCGCTGCTGCATGGCCGCGGCTCCGCCTCGACTCGCCGGGGTACGGGCGTCTACTGGTACCACTGCTCCATCACGCCTCCGCCTCACATGGATAGTACAGCTCCGCCGCCGCCGCGTTGAACCGCCCCCACTGGTCCGACGAGTCGCCGACGGCCGTGACGCACAGCGTGGCCTTGCTTTGCCTAAACCGCCACTGCCGTGGTGTGCTTGGTCTCAGTGTTACGCTGTTCCGAACATGACTCCGGGTTACCATCGGACCTTGCCGTGTTTGAACCGCCTCGATTCTCAGCTGTGGCCTTGCTTATCCGCCTCCGCTGCCGGGTTGAGCCGGCCCTACCGCCTCCAAGTCACTGCGCCTCTGCGAACTGGCCGTTTCCCAAGCACCTCTGCCCCTGAGGCCGTCCGAGTCTCCATCGCTGAAGTTAACTCATCTTCGGCAATGGGAGAGCCGCCACCCGCATCGAACCGCTGGCTCACCCTTGCTGCTACGGACTCAGCCGTTATGACCCGCCTCCCGGTTGTTGCCTCACCCTCAAGCCCCCGTCTCTATTGCGCATGCGACCTCAACATGACTCGGCCCAGCTTGGCCTTGCTTTTGCCTTAAACCGCCCTCACCTCTTCCTGCTATGCGCATCGGCCTTAACCCGCTGCTCCCGCATTGGAAACCGCCGCTCCAAGTCACGGTGACCACCACGACTGCAGCCTAACGAGCATGCTACCCTCGAGCCGCTGTTGGTATTTGCCTCAGCTCTTGTACAGTGCCTGGCGCTGCCGTGCTTCCCACCGGCTCGTCGAACGGCCGGCTGTGGCTGTGTTTCCTGCTGGCTCGCACTATTATGTGATCCGTTAGCATGCTGGAGAGATTAGTTTACAGTTTTGCTAAATCACATCTAGATGTCCAATAAGTATTGCACATCTAAGTCATATGTCATTGATCTTATGTTGAGATTCATATGGATATTTCTTTTTCTCTTTATGCTTGATTCACTCACTTAGATGTGCAATAAATAGAGCACATCTAGATGTATCCTAAACACATCCATTAGTTTATTAATTTACATGGACGTCTTGATGATGACAAAAATAAAGAAATATCTGCTATACATGCATGTGAGGACAAAAAGCAACCGTGGGGCGGAAGCAAGGTCCATCAGTTAATTCTGCCGCTGCTCACGCGAAAGATTCGATGGTCAGGTGCTACTTGCAGGACAAAAGCAACTATATACTCCTAGGTACTTAAAAACAAGGGAACCAGTATTACTGCTCCTCTCAACAAAGCACAATTTCTAAAGAAACAAAAGGAGACGTGTTGGAAGATCAATTCTTCTATCGAAAGCCAAAACATCACTATTGCAGGGAAAAGTCAGAGGAGACGTATTTATCTACTTTCACAGCATCCGGTTTATCTCACAAAATATAATCAGGTGCTGTTGTTTCTATCTACTTTTAGTACATATTGTTTTTATCAAAAAACAATTATGTTGGTCTGTATATTTTTATGTGCAGGACAAGAATTCATTATAAAATGGTGCCATGCTATATCTATGAAGTGTGCGTTGGCATCATCATGCACCGGTGTCCGTGCCCACTTGTTGTTGAATGGGTGTGTGCAAGCCGCCGCCCGTACAGCTCAATCTACATCAACTCGGCGGGACGGCACCCGCGATTGACTCGCCGTTCGCATGGCTTACCGTGCCGGTGATTGACTCGCCCGTCCGCGCTCGCTTAAAATGCTGTGGCCAGCTCATTTTTCCACTCCTGCGGACGACTCACCCATGATTGATTTCAGCTTCACCATGGTGATCATCAACCCCGCGGTGTGTATTAACTGGCCTGACATATCAGGTGAAATCCATCCAGTATATTTTTTATTGCTTTCTTTAAAAGAGCAATTATTCCGGCTTGCAAAGTTATTTAATGCAGGACCCTAAATTGCCATATTGGTGCAAATTTAAAGGCCGTCAGAAAATTTCCGGCTTAAAAAGAAAGATTCCGGTTTAAAATCCGGTTCAAGGGAAAGCTGTGTCCCACAAAGCTTTGAAGCTCTCAATATCCGGTCTAAGAATTTCCGGTTCAAAAAGAATACTCTCTCGCAAGTTCGAGTTCTCATGAGAAATTAAAGGGACCAAAGAGAGTCTGTTACAAAAGCACAAGCTCAAACATAGGTACCCCTTGAGCACAGCTCGCAACATCATTTGAGGGCTTCCTGTTCAAACATAGGTGTATTCACCAAAAAGAACATAGCGTTACTACCCTCTTGATCCGGCTATCAAGACAATATTATCATAAGGGGCCAAAGAGAGTCTGTTGCACAACACAACTCAAACATGGGTATCCCTTGAGCACAACTCATAATATCACTTGGGGGCTATGTTCGAACCATAGTCACACCTCTTGATCGGCGTAAAGGCCACCAGGGAAATCACTTGGGGGTTTGGGCGTATTCGAACCATAGCTACACCTCTTGATCGGCGTAAGGCCACCAAGGAAGTTACTTGGGGGCTCTTTGCTTCGCAACGAACTAAGAGCATGCACCCTTGTAATAGGCTATCAAGCCAGGCTTGGAAGCCATGTGTACGCACCTAAAACCCCGGATTAACCTGCCTTCTTTAAGTAAGTCACTCTTCCCAGGTAAACCTGGTACGACCCGGGAACATTTGACAGTCAATCTCATAGACCCTGAACTTGTCAAAGTTAAAACATGATTGGTTAAAGATTGAGGTCCATCTTAAGAGGCTTTGTGAAATGGTTAATTTAGTGGCCTGGCAGCCCATGAAAGGCCTCGATTTGGAGCCTGGCAGCTCGTAAAAAGCCTCGCGTGTTCTTTTTTGTGTTCTATTTGCCAAGTTTTTTCGCCTTTGTTGAGGTTCATAATATCTTCTGATAAACCGGCGTCCTTGACCCGGCTTGGCTTTCAACTACAAGTTGTCAGTACATAATTAGTTATAATCCGGTGTTCATTAACCCGGTCTGGTTTTGACTAACAAGTCACCAGTGTTATAAGGAAAATCCGGTGTTTATTATATCCCGGTACGGTTTATTATCATAATCCGGCAAATTAAGGAAGGAGTTCTCAAATACTCAAGATTGGGGTTACCACCCTCACTACAAGAATTGGTTAAACCAACGAGGTGATTCAATGTCACAGGTATCATCTATGTCATATTTGATTATCTTCAGTTATAGCTTTGGTTATAAACCCTAGCTATTTATATGGGCATTATGACCCGCCCTGCGGTAAACCGCCAAGGATTCTTGTGATCTACTTGTGTGCAAGATAAGAATGCATTCGGGTGGCTACCCACCCTGGCTTTCGATGTTAAGTCGCCAGGGCATATGTTATTTACACTTTGTGCAGGTTTTGCAGAATTATGACATATAAATTCAAGCTCATCATCCAAATTGATGCCTGAAAAGGGTTATCCATTTTGGATTTTCTCAAAAGCTATCAACCGCCGGGTTATAAAAATTTCGGCTTACAATGAATGCGCATTAAGTCGCCATCGGCCAAGAGTCGTCGAGTATTTAAACTCCGGATTTACTTATCAACTGGTTTTGAAAGTCGCTTTAGCGCAATAACTATCATATTATCAATGGATATGATTTATTCTATAATTGAAGGAATAGTCCCGAGTCATTGCAGGCTTACGACCC
Source organism: Triticum urartu (assembly GCF_003073215.2). Classification (NCBI taxonomy): domain Eukaryota; kingdom Viridiplantae; phylum Streptophyta; class Magnoliopsida; order Poales; family Poaceae; genus Triticum; species Triticum urartu. The sequence continues at coordinate 408,617,549 of NC_053025.1, forward strand.
GGCACTTGGGGGCTACATTATTCAAGTTGGGATTACATCAAATACACAAGTTTCATGTCGCTGCAAGCATGCACCATGACACTTGGGGGCTAACGCAAAGTCATTATTTGCTCACTTATTGAAGACCCGACTCATCACATCGTAATGAGCCGGCCCTTGGGGGCTACCAGTTGCTCCTGTCAACAATTCAAGGTACACAAATTTTCATCTATTATTGAAGGATCCACTGCTCAGTTGGTAAAGCACAAAGCTATCAACCTTGTGGACGTGGGTTCAAGCCCCATGAGGGGGGTTATGCACCATGACACTTGGGGGCTAATGCAAAGTCATTATTTGCTCACTTATTGATGACCCGACTCATCACATCGTAATGAGCCGGCCCTTGGGGGCTACCAATTGCTCCTGTCAACAATTCAAGGTACACAAATTTTCATCTATTATTGAAGGATCCACTTGTGACGCCCCCGATTTGACCGTACACTAATCATACACGCAAACGTGTACGATCAAAATCAGGGACTCACGGGAAGATATCACAACACAACTCTACAAAAAAAATACGTCATACAAGCATCATATTACAAGCCAGGGGCCTCGAAGGCTCGAATACAAGAGCTCGATCATAGACGAGTCAGCGGAAGCAACAATATCTGAGTACAGACATAAGTTAAACAAGTTTGCCTTAAGAAGGCTAGCACAAACTGGGATACAGATCGAAAGAGGCGCAGGCCTCCTGCCTGGGATCCTCCTAAACTACTCCTGGTCGTCGTCAGCGGGCACCACGTAGTAGTAGGCACCTCCGGTGTAGTAGGAGTCGTCGTCGACGGTGGCGTCTGGCTCCTGGACTCCAGCATCTGGTTGCGACAACCAGAATGAAAGGAAAGGGGGAAAAAGGGGGAGAAAGCAACTGTGAGTACTCATCCAAAGTACTCGCAAGCAAGGAGCTACACTACATATGCATGGGTATCAAATGGAGTAAGGGTATCATATGTGGACTGAACTGCAGAATGCCGGAATAAGAGGGGGATAGCTAGTCCTATCGAAGACTACGCTTCTGGCCACCTCCATCTTGCAGCATGCAGAAGAGAGTAGACTGAAGACCTCCAAGCAGCATCGTATAGCATAATCCTAACCGATGATCCTCCCCTCGTCGCCCTGTGAGAGAGCGACCACCGGTTGTATCTGGCACTTAGAAGGGTGTGTTTTATTAAGTATCCGGTTCTAGTTGTCATAAGGTTAAGGTACAACTCCAAATCGTCCTGTTACCGAAGATCACGGCTATTCGAATAGATTAACTTCCCTGCAGGGGTGCACCACATACCCCAACACGCTCGATCCCATTTGGCCGGACACACTTTCCTGGGTCATGCCCGGCCTCGGAAGATCAACACGTCGCAGCCCCACCTAGACCAACAGAGAGGTCAGCACGCCGGTCTAAACCTAAGCGCCCAGGGGTCTGGGCCCATCGCCCTTAGCACACCTGCACGTTGCGTGGGCGGCCGGAAGCAGACCTAGCCTAGTGGCGTTCCAGTCCAATCCAGCGCGCGCCGCTCCGTCGCTGACGTCAAGAAGGCTTCGGCTGATACCACGACGCCGGGATACCCATAACTACTCCCGCGTAGATGGTTAGTGCGTATAGACCAAATGGCCAGACTCAGATCAAATACCCAGATCTCATTAAGCGTGTTAAGTATCCGCGAACGCCGACCAGGGCCAGGCCCACCTCTCTCCTAGGTGGTCGGAACCTGCCCTGTCGCTCCGCCACAAAGTAACAGCCGGGGGCCGTCGGGAACCCAGGCCCACCTCTACCGGGATGGAGCCACCTGCCCCTTCAGCCCCCATCTCCAAACAGTTTCTCCGGTAACGTAACAGTGTAAAGTATATAGTATATGCCCGTGATCACCTCCCGAGTGATCACGGCCCAGTAGTATAGCATGACAGACGGACAAGAGTGTAGGGCCACTGATGGAACACTAGCATCCTATACTAAGCAGTAGGATAGCAGGTAATGGTAACAACAGTAGTAGCAAGGACAGGCTATGCATCAGGATAGGAATAACGGAAAGCAGTAACATGCTACACTACTCTAATGCAAGCAGTATAGAGAAGAGTAGGCGATATCTGGTGATCAAAGGGGGGGCTTGCCTGGTTGCTCTGGCAAGAGAGAGGGGTCGTCAACTCCGTAGTCGTACTGGGTAGCAGCGGCGTCGGTCTCGGTGTCTAGCGAGAGAAGAGGGGGAAGAAACAATAAATATATCGCAAACAAATGCATGACATGACAAGGCCTGATGCTAGGTGTGCCACTAACGCGGTACGAGGTGGTACCGGTGAAGGGGGAAACATCCGGGAAAGTATTCCCGGTGTTTCGCGTTTTCGGACAAATAAACCAGAGGGGGAAAGTTGCGTGTTTGCTATGCTATGGATGTGTAACGGACGAACGGACTGCGTATCTGGATTCGTCTCCTCGTTCTGAGCAACTTTCATGTACAAAGTTTTTTCATCTGAGCTACGGTTTATTTTATATTAATTTTAAAAGATTAAAATCATTTTTAGCATTTATTTAATTATTTTAATCCAACATTATCCAGAACAGTGCACGCTGACGTCAGCATGACGTCAGCAGTCAATAGAGGCGTTGACTGGTCAACTGATGTGTGGGTCCCGTTTGTCATTGACTGTTTAGTCTAATTAATGTTTAACTAATCTAATTACTGTTTAATTAAACTAATTAGTTAATTAGGTTAATCTAATTATGATTAATTAACTTAATTAATTCCTTAATTAATTAATTAATTTAATTATTATTTATTTATTTAATTATTTTTATTAATATATTTTTAAACGTTTCTGGGGCTGGGGCCCCCATGTCAGTGGCCTAGAGGGGCCATAGCGGGCGTGGGTTCACAGGCGTCGGGCGCCGGGTGCGGGCGCACCCGAGCGGGCGCTCGCCCGCAGGGCGGGACGAGGCCGCCGGGGTTCCGACGGCGGGGCACGCCGGCGCGGCCAGCCGGGGCCACGGCGGGCGGAGGCGAGGGGTGGCGCTGGTGCGGCCAGTGGCGCGGTGGCGCGGCCGTGGGAGGAGGAGAGGGCGGAGACTAGGCGTGGCGAGGCACGGTGCCATGGGGCGCCGGCCGGAGCAGCAGGGGGGCAGGCGGTGAGGGGAGGCAGCGCAGAGGGGCGAGGCCACCGGCGACGGGGCGCTGCAGTGGTGGTGGCCGCACCGCCGCAGCACAGCAGCTGCTGCTACACCTCGTGGCGGGGCACGGCCAAGAACGACAAGGGGCGACGGTGTGGCCGACGCGGTGGTGCGCGTGCGCACGGTCGGCCTCGAGCAGAGGCAGGGAAGGAGGAGGACGAAGCCGTGGCCTCACCGGGATTCGTAGGGACGGGACAACGGGGTTTGAGGAGGAGGACGGTGACGAGCGGCGTAGGGGATGCAGGCCGGCGAGGAGGAGGATGCAGTCCGGTGGGGGGGAGGGAGCTCCGGGCGCCGGCATCGGCATCGGGTGGTGTGGTGGCCTCGGATGCTGTCGACGACGAGCGGCGATGGGGTCGGGGTGCTGCGTCGCCAACCTAGATCCAGGGGAGGAGAGGGGTGCGAGGAGGGGCTCGTTGGGGACGAGGACGGAGGCCGGCGAGGCGGCTCCAGGCGAGGGCCACGAGGCCATCCCCGATCCGATCTGGATCGGGGGAGAGGAGAGACGTGCGGGAGTGGGGAGGTGGGCTAGTTCACGGGGGGGGGAAGAGGGGGGTTAGGTAGTGGGGTGGCTCGGTCCGAGTGGGCCGGCCAGTTGGGCCGAGGCCCAGTGGGCCAAGGGGGACTTGTATTCTTTTTTTCTTGTTTTGTTTTGTTTTCTCTTTTGTATTTTATTTTTCTTTTATTTCTTTTCCTTTCTGTTTTAATTCAATTTAAAATATTTATGCATTTTATAAAACTGTATCTTCTACACCATAATTATCTATGTAATATTTAGTACAAACCGAACATTTTTATTTTAATGTTTGAAAACTTTTATTGTTTTCTTGTAATTAAATTTTGAACTTGTTTCGGTTTTGAATTATCTAGGGTTTATCAACAGTAACCGAGGTGACGTGGCATCATTAGCGGGGAATCACTGTAGCTTAATTATCCGGGCGTCACAATTCTCCTCCACTACAAGAAATCTCGTCCCGAGATTTAGGAGGGGAGTAAGGGGCAGAGATTGGTTACGAAATTCTAACGGATCTTCTCGGTGTTGGTTGCTCTTCTCGAAGAGGTCAATCCAATATATTGATGCCTTCATACTTCTGCTTCAGGTCAAAATGATGAAGTCGTCATCCTGTCTTTGGGATCTTCATCGTACTTACGAAAAGGTAAGGGGTAGCTCGGGTACGACAGAATGCTTAAGGGGTAATCGTCTGGGGTTTTCCCGTGAATGAACAGATGAGTATCTCTCGAGTTGAACAAATCGAGAGTAAGGTAAGAAGGTACAATAAGGAGTTTGAAGCGGATAGACAATCGTCGTTCCCTGAAACGATGTGTTGAAGGGGTTTAGAGCAATGTGAATAAGCAGTGCATCTGATACCAGAATAGATCAACAGACAGGTGGCACGTGAATTACATATGAAGTCAAGCGCGAGGAATAACTTTGACAATAGGTTGTACAGGAGAGTCAGGTTTCGATCCTGTGGAACTATGGGTTATGGGCCCACCATGTGGTTTTTTTAATAGGAGCAGTGACATCTTGCACGGTCATGATAGCAAGGCATGTTAGAGAGTACCATGTTAGTTATGTCGGCAACAACGTTGGTACCAAGGGCGAGGGACGAAGAGAACCATTTTCCTGCTCGTTGAACGAGGCGGACTAGTAGGCAAAGTTCTCGTCCATCGGTAGTTACCGGAATGTCATCAACAAAAGTAACAGGGTCTTTCTGATAGAATCGTGCACCGAGTTGGTTACATAAGCAGGGAATTGTTACTGCTTAGATCATATTGGTCGCAAGAAAGGTTAAAGAAAACAATGGAAAGGAAAATGTGTTTAAACACATATTTCAGGGGTATATCCTTTCCAAGGATAAGCAGAGCATGATATCCATGACATGATATAATGTAGAAAACTCTTTAGGTAAGGGGAGAGAGATTTCATGGCATTACCCATACAACGGTGTTTGGAGAATTGAGCAGGAAACATTTAGCATTGGGCTTTAAATGTTCTTGTTGAAAATCGGAGTACCATAGACATGCTTCGAGATAGCATTGACATAGTCTTCAAGCAAAGGTCGTACTTTGGATACACCAAGGATTCATCAGGAACACCTTATAGAATAAGTCTTGCAATTTCCTCATGGAAGAATGCATAACCCTGCTAATAAGAAAACTATAACAGTAGGTCCTCCGGCCAGGTGTGCTGGCATGACATCACCTTACCAGGTCATATGAGGATCAATGTTATTAATCTTGAAAGTATGTTCCAACCATCATATCTGACCGAGATTCAGATCTGATCGGTGTTAGGAAACCTCAGACTCAGGATGCCTGAGAAGACAAGGTGCGACAAAATGACGAGAAGACATTATAAGATTCTCGGAAAATGAACTATGGAACCGAGTTCCGAAACAAGAGTTCATCAGTAAACCAAGGAGAGGATGAGGAGGTGGCTGATGGACTCAGCGACAAATCATCAAGACTTCCAAAGGATAGATTTCCCCAATTAGGTGAACAAGGGGATGACAATTGTCAGTTAAAATGATACAATGAGGTATGCTCGGGGAAACATACCCTTTTAAACATTGGTTGAAAGGTGCACCCGAAATATGGGCTGGGTCGCACGAACAACGTTAAAATGGTGACTTAATGAACAAAAGAATTAGAATGAAACTATCGATCATTCACTTCAAGAAATAGGGTTGCTAGAAGTTTTGAATTCACACCTCAAAGTTCAATTGCCGGTATTCCGATTAGAATCGACACGGGGACCAAGAATTAATGGCGATGGCGAGAAGTATTACTATACCAAGAATTCTTAGGAGGTGGTGAAATTCTCACAACCTTCTTCTTGAGATAAGAGATGGTAATGTTCCAAGGTAAAGAAGAACAATTTTGGATAGCAAGGAACTCAAGGTATAACACCAAACACGAATAGGCTTGTGTTGGTGGGAAGGCAATAAAGTGGTCGACGACAATAAAATTCATCGAGGGCAAGGATGGTATTTCTCATCATGAATTCAATTGATATCCTGGACGAGACCAAAATGTTGATGATGATCACGACACAATTGTCGAGATATTTCATGAAGGTGTTATCAATCGGCGATGACATCAAGTCAAAGGAATGATGAAGCGAAAGGTTATTGGAACCACGGTTACGTCACAAACTCGGAATCAAGCTTATTGTACAAGGCGAAATGATAAGACGAGGAAAGTCGATGTAAGCTTAGCTCATCGTCGAAAAGTTGTGCTCCGGGAAGAAGGACCAGGTAGCATAGTTAAAAAGTTGCACGATAATGATATAGCCGATCAAGCTAGGATTAACTTGAAGGGTTATTAAATCATAAGCAACGAAAATTACTTAGAGTTATTGAATCGTAGTGCGGAATCGGTTTACTTAACGGTGTTCTCGAGTGTTTAATAACTCAGGGCCCGTGAAAAATTGGAACCAGTGAGAATGTAGCACTTGGTTGAAGAACCCATAAGAAGTTATGCAGTTCCGTGATAATCTTGAGATACCAGGGGGGTAATACTCGACGACAAATCAAAGTAGAGGTTGGACTGGGGTATTACCCCGTAGAAGACAAGTGCTTAAACTTGCACGGAAAATGTTATTTAAAGGAGAACATGGTCAGAACCACGATTGCAAAAGGCCAGATCCCAGAGATAAGATGAACTTATACCAAGGGAATAATTAATTTAAGAAAAGCTTTAATGATAAGATCTACATCGTGTCCATGGGCATGAACACAAAGTTCAAGGTCGAGTCCCACTTCTTCAATATATAACCTTCCATTCACTTTTCGCTTTGATAAAGGCATTAGTGTTGAAAGTTTTATCTGGTGAAATACCAGATGAGTATGACTCGTGAAAACTTCCGAGTTCACACATATAAAGGAAGGCATAGGTTCAACCCGTCAGGGTATCGTGGAAACATATAACACAAGCTTCAATAGTAAATACGACCAGCTCAAAAGCAGAGCATGGTTGACAAGGCAGAGGATACAATTTACCAAAGGTATTATATAACGGTGGAAAAGCTTACAAGGTTATTGAATAAGATGTCGGATGAAATCCAACAATGGATCTGACGATCCACAACGGAGCTGATGTGAGTATCGGTACTCTACCAGAAGAAGAAAGAATGCAAGGGGATCAGCTGATAGAAACAACTAACTAACTCAAAGCTTAATGTAAGGAAATTTTATGATTTCCAAATCAAGGGATCAGAAGCAATCGTTCTGATCGAAAATGAATAAGTTCAATAGACTTAGAAGCACAAACAATCAAGGAATTTATTGGTCAAGAACCAGCTCATATCCAAATGACGTCTGAGCCAGAAGGGTGAATCCTAGGATTCGACTGAGGAATGCGGGCATCCTCAACATATTGAATCAACAGACTTAAAATGATGAAGTCAAGGGAGGCCACTAAGATTACGAAACTTATGGGATTAACCATAATGCAAGCAAGCGAGAATTTCAAGAGCAATAGGCTGCTCGGGATTTTCGAAAGATCGAATGATATTTTGAAGTCTTTGGCGAAACACTTGAACAACTGGGAATGAGCGGATACTCGATAAGTGCGAGAATTATCCGTAGGGGTATTCAGGTGACAAAGAACAGCAAGGCAGTAAGCTCAAAGGATTCTCGAAAATACGACGAGTATTTCGGGGTATCTTGTAATAACAAGACCAACTGGGGATGAATGCAAGAATAACAACTGCAAGTAGTTATCCATAAGGGTTGATGGTGGAAGGGGAATTGCAAACGCGATGAACACAAGTTCTCGGGTTAACAGCGGAGAGTATCTTCAGGGTCTTCACGTGCAGCAGACGATCACCAGTAATAAGGGGCTCTCCGGGTGAAAGTGATAACGAGATCCTAATGTTAGATTTAGCAAAATACATTTAACCCGAATAGAAGAAAGATCAGAGTCCCAGAGTATAGACAAGGAGTAAAAGATCCTACTACCACCCAATGGCGACGTGGGCCCGTAAGACACACAGCCATGTTAGTAAAAGTTTTTGCAATGTCTAGACTCGACTTCGGCCAAGGAGTGTGGAAGGGGGATTCCTACAGGCAGTCTGCTCTGATACCAACTTGTGACGCCCCCGATTTGACCGTACACTAATCATACACGCAAACGTGTACGATCAAAATCAGGGACTCACGGGAAGATATCACAACACAACTCTACAAAAAAAATACGTCATACAAGCATCATATTACAAGCCAGGGGCCTCGAAGGCTCGAATACAAGAGCTCGATCATAGACGAGTCAGCGGAAGCAACAATATCTGAGTACAGACATAAGTTAAACAAGTTTGCCTTAAGAAGGCTAGCACAAACTGGGATACAGATCGAAAGAGGCGCAGGCCTCCTGCCTGGGATCCTCCTAAACTACTCCTGGTCGTCGTCAGCGGGCACCACGTAGTAGTAGGCACCTCCGGTGTAGTAGGAGTCGTCGTCGACGGTGGCGTCTGGCTCCTGGACTCCAGCATCTGGTTGCGACAACCAGAATGAAAGGAAAGGGGGGAAAAGGGGGAGAAAGCAACCGTGAGTACTCATCCAAAGTACTCGCAAGCAAGGAGCTACACTACATATGCATGGGTATCAAATGGAGTAAGGGTATCATATGTGGACTGAACTGCAGAATGCCGGAATAAGAGGGGGATAGCTAGTCCTATCGAAGACTACGCTTCTGGCCACCTCCATCTTGCAGCATGCAGAAGAGAGTAGACTGAAGACCTCCAAGCAGCATCGTATAGCATAATCCTAACCGATGATCCTCCCCTCGTCGCCCTGTGAGAGAGCGACCACCGGTTGTATCTGGCACTTAGAAGGGTGTGTTTTATTAAGTATCCGGTTCTAGTTGTCATAAGGTCAAGGTACAACTCCAAATCGTCCTGTTACCGAAGATCACGGCTATTCGAATAGATTAACTTCCCTGCAGGGGTGCACCACATACCCCAACACGCTCGATCCCATTTGGCCGGACACACTTTCCTGGGTCATGCCCGGCCTCGGAAGATCAACACGTCGCAGCCCCACCTAGACCAACAGAGAGGTCAGCACGCCGGTCTAAACCTAAGCGCCCAGGGGTCTGGGCCCATCGCCCTTAGCACACCTGCACGTTGCGTGGGCGGCCGGAAGCAGACCTAGCCTAGTGGCGTTCCAGTCCAATCCAGCGCGCGCCGCTCCGTCGCTGACGTCAAGAAGGCTTCGGCTGATACCACGACGCCGGGATACCCATAACTACTCCCGCGTAGATGGTTAGTGCGTATAGACCAAATGGCCAGACTCAGATCAAATACCCAGATCTCGTTAAGCGTGTTAAGTATCCGCGAACGCCGACCAGGGCCAGGCCCACCTCTCTCCTAGGTGGTCGGAACCTGCCCTGTCGCTCCGCCACAAAGTAACAGCCGGGGGCCGTCGGGAACCCAGGCCCACCTCTACCGGGATGGAGCCACCTGCCCCTTCAGCCCCCATCTCCAAACAGTTTCTCCGGTAACGTAACAGTGTAAAGTATATAGTATATGCCCGTGATCACCTCCCGAGTGATCACGGCCCAGTAGTATAGCATGACAGACGGACAAGAGTGTAGGGCCACTGATGGAACACTAGCATCCTATACTAAGCAGTAGGATAGCAGGTAATGGTAACAACAGTAGTAGCAAGGACAGGCTATGCATCAGGATAGGAATAACGGAAAGCAGTAACATGCTACACTACTCTAATGCAAGCAGTATAGAGAAGAGTAGGCGATATCTGGTGATCAAAGGGGGGGCTTGCCTGGTTGCTCTGGCAAGAGAGAGGGGTCGTCAACTCCGTAGTCGTACTGGGTAGCAGCGGCGTCGGTCTCGGTGTCTAGCGAGAGAAGAGGGGGAAGAAACAATAAATATATCGCAAACAAATGCATGACATGACAAGGCCTGATGCTAGGTGTGCCACTAACGCGGTACGAGGTGGTACCGGTGAAGGGGGAAACATCCGGGAAAGTATTCCCGGTGTTTCGCGTTTTCGGACAAATGAACTGGAGGGGGAAAGTTGCGTGTTTGCTATGCTAGGGATGTGTAGCGGGCGAACGGACTGCGTATCTGGATTCGTCTCGTCGTTCTGAGCAACTTTCATGTACAAAGTTTTTTCATCTGAGCTACGGTTTATTTTATATTAATTTTAAAAGATTAAAATCATTTTTAGCATTTATTTAATTATTTTAATCCAACATTATCCAGAACAGTGCACGCTGACGTCAGCATGACGTCAGCAGTCAACAGAGGCGTTGACTGGTCAACTGACGTGTGGGTCCCGTTCGTCATTGACTGTTTAGTCTAATTAATGTTTAACTAATCTAATTACTGTTTAATTAAACTAATTAGTTAATTGGGTTAATCTAATTATGATTAATTAACTTAATTAATTCCTTAATTAATTAATTAATTTAATTATTATTTATTTATTTAATTATTTTTATTAATATATTTTTTTAAACGTTTCTGGGGCTGGGGCCCCCATGTCAGTGGCCTAGAGGGGCCATAGCGGGCGTGGGTTCACAGGCGTCGGGCGCCGGGTGTGGGCGCACCCGAGCGGGCGCTCGCCCGCAGGGCGGGATGAGGCCGCCGGGGCACCGACGGCGGGGCACGCCGGCGCGGCCAGCCGGGGCCACGGCGGGCGGAGGCGAGGGGTGGCGCTGGTGCGGCCAGTGGCGCGGTGGCGCGGCCGTGGGAGGAGGAGAGGGCGGAGACTAGGCGTGGCGAGGCACGGTGCCATGGGGCGCCGGCCGGAGCAGCAGGGGGGCAGGCGGTGAGGGGAGGCAGCGCAGAGGGGCGAGGCCACCGGCGACGGGGCGCTGCAGTGGTGGTGGCCGCACCGCCGCAGCACAGCAGCTGCTGCTACACCTCGTGGCGGGGCACGGCCAAGAACGACAAGGGGCGACGGTGTGGCCGACGCGGTGGTGCGCGTGCGCACGGTCGGCCTCGAGCAGAGGCAGGGAAGGAGGAGGACGAAGCCGTGGCCTCACCGGGATTCGTAGGGACGGGACAGCGGGGGTTGAGGAGGAGGACGGTGACGAGCGGCGTAGGGGATGCAGGCCGGCGAGGAGGAGGATGCAGTCCGGTGGGGGGGAGGGAGCTCCGGGCGCCGGCATCGGCATCGGGTGGTGTGGTGGCCTCGGATGCTGTCGACGACGAGCGGCGATGGGGTCGGGGTGCTGCGTCGCCGACCTAGATCCAGGGGAGGAGAGGGGTGCGAGGAGGGGCTCGTTGGGGACGAGGACGGAGGCCGGCGAGGCGGCTCCAGGCGAGGGCCACGAGGCCATCCCCGATCCGATCTGGATCGGGGGAAGAGGGAGACGTGGGTAGTGGGGGGGGGAAGTGGGGAGTGGGCTAGTTGGGGGGGGGGGGGGGGGGGGGGGGGGGGGGGGGGGGGGGGGGGGGGGGGGGGGGGGTTAGGTAGTGGGGTGGCTCGGTCCGAGTGGGCCGGCCAGTTGGGCCGAGGCCCAGGTGGGCCAAGGGGGACTTGTATTCTTTTTTTCTTGTTTTGTTTTCTCTTTTGTATTTTATTTTTCTTTTATTTCTTTTCCTTTCTGTTTTAATTCAATTTAAAATATTTATGCATTTTATAAAACTGTATCTTCTACACCATAATTATCTATGTAATATTTAGTACAAACCGAACATTTTTATTTTAATGTTTGAAAACTTTTATTGTTTTCTTGTAATTAAATTTTGAACTTGTTTCGGTTTTGAATTATCTAGGGTTTATCAACAGTAACCGAGGTGACGTGGCATCATTAGCGGGGAATCACTGTAGCTTAATTATTCGGGCGTCACACCACTGCTCAGTTGGTAAAGCACAAAGCTATCAACCTTGTGGACGTGGGTTCAAGCCCCATGAGGGGGGTTATATTATATAATGTTATTTTCAATGAAGTATATATAAATTCCCAGCTCAATATTATCTTACTGAGCCGGCCCTTAGGGGCTACACGTTGTTGTTCAAGTCTACATGATCATATCTATAAAGTCCCTGCTCATTATTGCATAATGACCCGACCCTTGGGGGCTACACTGGTTGAAGTTTTTATAAGCATAAGGCAATTTCAAGTCCCAGGTTGCTGCAAGCATGACAACCCAGCACTTGGGGGCTACATATGTGGAATACTCAATTCTGACTGGTGATTGAGATGAACAACCTGGATTTCTTAAAGCTTGTGACATTCATATTGAAGCAAGTCTTAAGCTGTTGCTATGCTACCTTCTTAAGACTTGGGGGCTACAAGTGATAGGCATATAAGAGGTATATTTTCAAGCTTGATTTTAACTACAATTATGACCCAGTGCCATCAATGTTTGTAAACCGGCAATGATAAACCGGCAAGTTTAAGTCTTAAACCGACAAAGTTCTACATTCTTAAACCGGCAAAGTTCTACATTCTTAAAATGGCAAGTTCTACACCGGCTGAAGATCAAATGAGTATTTCAAAGGCCAATATTTTTGTTAAGCATTGGGAGATGAAGTCAAAGGAGTTATTCTTCACAATACTTCTCTATGACAAACCAATGTCAGCAAATTGATTATGAAGCTGGTCCACTGACTTGAATTTTATAGAAGAGGGAAGTGACAAGGACTTAAGGATGATCAGGATCAGTTTAACATGGATAAATCCAAATTAAACTGGGGGCTAATGTCAGGGATATACCCCGCGGTATGATTTGGCCGGAGTTATAACCCGGCTGGGACTTGGTAAACCGGCAGGTGTTAAAGCTGGTGGTAAACCGGCAGGTGTTAAGACAGGTGGTAAACCGGTTGGTGCTAAGTCAGACGGTAATCGGCAGGTTGTTAAACCGGCTGGCAGTTAAGACAGACAGGTAAAACAGGCAGTTAACCCAGACGGTAAACCGGCCGATTGTTAAACCGGCTGACAGTTAAGACAGGGGTTAAGTCTGATGATAACTCAGCAGATATTCTTAAACTGGCAGACTATCTTAAACCGGCAGAAGTTAACTCCCGGCAGACAATCTTAAACCGACACCAGTTAACTCCCGACAGACAATCTTAAACCGGCACCTGTTAACTCCCGGGCAGGCAGTGGTAACTGGGTTGCCAGGAGTTATGAAGCCCAAGACGTTATGAAGCCCAATATGTTAAGAAGCCCAAGAAGAGAAGTTATAATAGTTAAGTCTTAAGTCCGAGTTGGACTCTACATGTAACCCACCCCTTCAACATATATAAGGAGCGGCAGGCCTCCCCAAAGAGGGACAAGTAAGGAGAAACAATCTTAAAGGTTAGGGTTAACTGGGAGAGCCGGTTTACGGCGACTTCCTCATGATCATAATGAGAGCTAGCCTCAAACAGCACATAGGGTTGTTACCGGATGATGTTTCCCGGGGCCCGAAGCTGTCTAAACCCTTGTCTTATGTTGCGTCTCTCGATTCTGCTCAACCCCTCTCAAGCTACCACATAGACGCGTTGGCCTCACGACTAAGTCCTCACACTAGGACATCTGCCGTGACAAATCCACGACAGATCCTCCTTGGTGCGTGATGCTCGGCTCGCTGCCACGCGCATGGGAGTGCAGGAGAAGCACATGTGAGGGAGTCCTGGATTAGGGGGTCCTCGGGAGGCCGACCTGTCTCTCATGGGCCGGATTGGTGGGCCGCATTGTATCTAGACCGAAGGCCTTCTGTACCTTGGAGTACACCCCAAGGAGATATGGATGATCTGATGTTTCCTTTGTAATCGACTATCTGTAAACCCTAGCACCCCTGGTGTCTATATAAACTAGGGGACTTAGTATGTAGAGGCTAGAGGAACAATCACCATCCTACTAGTTTGGGTTTAGTTTGTCTGATCTCGTGGTAGATCTACTCTGTAACCCCCTTATACACAAGCAATATAATCAAGCAGGATGTAGGGTTTTACCTTTACGAGAGGGCTCAAACCTGCATAAACATCGTGTCCCACGTCCAGTGTTCCCCATCGATCCAAGGTCCACAGTTTGGGACCCCCTACTCAAGATCTGCGGGTTACCGACATTGGTGCTTTCATTGAGAGTCCCGCTGTCGGATCACCAAAGGATTGATGGCTCGCCTAATCACTAGAGATGACATTAGCACCGGAGACATCTTCGTCCCCAGGAAGCTCTTCGCGTTCGACAGTGTAGGTCTACATGCCGACGCAACCGGCCACCTTAACTAGGTCAACAATTTCACCCCTGAGTAGCAGATCAGGTTTGGCAACTTCGAGTACGCCACCGATGCTCGGGGCAACCTGATCTTCACGGGCTTCTCAGGCCCACCCGCGACAACCATGGCCTCCAAAGCATTAACTTCTTGGGTTTTTCCTGACCCGATCTCCGGATCGACCCCTACTACGCTATCGGCATCAAGCTTGGAAGCATCTCCTAGGGCCGAAGACAAGGAATCAACCCTATCCGGGCCTTGCCGCCTTGACGAGGATCCAGCTTTAAGCCCTAACGAGAGTTCGGTTCCCGAAGACTGGGAGGCAGCCCCAGCCATACTTGCTATAGATCCGACGAAGGGCTTAGACACAAGAACAATGCCCGAAGAGCAAGATCTCACCCTGGCCGGACCCGCATCCCTCCCCACTACGGAGATCAGCTCCGAAGAAATCTCTTCCACCGATCCGGTCAACCTCGCTCTATTAAACAAGGCGCTCGATCGTATCCAGACTATGACTATTGTCGATGACCCGCCCCCGGCTCATGCTCGACAAAGCCTTGAGGCACGCCACAGGGAATTTTATGTCCCACCCACCACCCATTTGATAGCCACTATCAAAGACTTAACCGACATGCTAGACTATGCCTCTGAGGAGGCCGACGACATGGATGACGACGAGAAAGCCACAACCTGCATGGACACCGCCCCTCCCGTCACCGGCCGCTGGGTAGCCACATCCACCTATGACATCTACACGGTGGACACCCCCAAGGATGAGGCGACGACGCTAATGGGGATGGCACCCCCAGTAGGAATGGTAACAATCCCGGAGAGGAGCCCCCCAAATGCCGAAGAAAACACCGGTGATCCAACGGGAGACGTAGTACGGAAAGCATCGCAGGCACCAGAGAAGGTGACACTCCGGACAAGACAGAGGGCCTCGGCGACCCAGCCCCTGAGCACCTGTCCGACGGCTCGAAGGGGCATGAGGATGAGAATAACCCCGAGGACCCTGATCATTCCAAAGACATCAATTATATGCCCCTCTCCGAAGAAGCGATCAGCCTTGGAGCCGAAGACTTCATCGTCCCAGAAGATCCACTGGATCAGGAGCGCTTCAAGCTACATCTCATAGCCACCATGCAAATCCTAAAAAAGCAGCTGAGGGAGTACTGGATCAGGGGGTCCTCAGGTGTCCGGGCTGTATGATATGGGCCGGACTGATGGGCCATGAAGATACAAGGTAGAAGACCTTTCCCCGTGTCCGGTTAGGACTCTCCTATCCGGGGATGGCAAGATTGGCATCCGGATGTATAATTTCCATCGTCTGCAAACCGACTCTGTACAACCCTAGGCCCCTCCGGTGTCTATATAAATCGGAGGGTTTAGTCCGTAAAGGCTATCAGGATTCATATAGGCTAGACATCTAGGGTTTTAGCCATTATGATCTCGAGGTAGATCGACTCTTGTAACCCCTATACTCATCAAGTACAATAAAGCATGACGTAGGGTTTTACCTCCATTAAGAGGGCCCGAACCTGGGTAAAAATCATGTTCCCAGTGTCCCTTGTTACCTTTGATCCTTAGACGCATAGTTTGGGACCCCCTACCCGAGATCGGCCAGTTTTGACACCGAGATTGGTGCTTTCATTGAGAGTTCCACTGTGTCATCGGCAGATGGTTCGATGGCTCGTTCGATCATCAACAACGATGCTTTTTCTGGGGAAACGTTCCTCCCGGGACAATTTTTGTGTTTGGCGGCTTCGCTCTGCATGCCAAGTCAGTTGGTCACCTTGAACAGATCGACAACTACGCCCCTGGTCATCATATCAGATTCGGGAGCCTAAATTACGTCGCCGATATCCGAGGAGACTTGATCTTCAAAGGGTTCATGGCCTCGACCACTATTCCTCATCTCCAAGAAGGAAGCCCATCATATCCATCATCAGGCACCGCTCAAAGACCAGCTATCATCCCTGCCCTGGTCGTAGATCCAGAGCAGACCACCTCACTTGAAGATGGGAGTTTGAAACTCACCGGACTCTCTCCTACTACGAAGCTCTTTGCCGGAGACCAATAGGCGACTATATCTCCGGCAAGCCTGGAAGCAAGCAGGACTCTCTTTGTCATCGGAGAGCCGAATTCACCCCTGGAGGCTAGTTCCGAAATCTCAAGGTCTGCGCCCATTGAGTACGGCCAGGTGTCATGTACCATGCCCAGCTCCGCAGGACCTCGGTTCCCTTCCGGCCTTCGCTCCTAAACGAGGCCTTGGTCTTAATGTGATCTCTGACCATCACGGAGGTATCACCTCCGAATTACGCCCAGCCCGGAATAGGGGCTGAGAGCGGGGAATTTTGCTCCCCACCCACCACCCACTTAATAGCCACTGTCGAGGACTTGACCGACATGCTAGATTACGCCTCCAAAGACATCGACGATATGGACAACGATGTCGGAGACGAACCAGGCTGGAACCCGCCTATTACCGGGTGTTGGACGGCCACCTCCACATATGATGTGTATATGGTGGATACACCTAAAAAGGACGACGATGACGGCAGCAAGGATCTGATTGAGGACAAGCCCGTCGAAGCACCACCAAAATGTCGACATCAGCGGCGCCGCTCAAAGTCTCGTCATGAAAAGGAAAGCAATACCGGCACTGGAGACAATAACACTCCGGATGATGCCGAAGATCCCGAAGACCCCACCAAGCCTGCGTCCGAGCAGGATGAATGGGAGGAGGGACAAGTCAACCTCGATGAGCCTGTCAAAAACGAGGATTCGGAGGATAGTAACTATCTACCGGTCTCCGAGGAGGATGTCAGCCTCGGCAATGAAGACTTCATCATGCCATAGGAACCCCTCGAGTTAGAACGCTTTAAGCGACAACTAATCGCAACTACGAGGAGCCTAAAAAATAAGCAACAACAGCTTCAAGCCAAACATGATACACTCAACGACAGATGGACCCAGGTCCTAGCTCCCGACGAATATGTCCTAGAGCGCCCAACAAAGAGTTATCTGAAGCGTCGGCTACTGCCACAATTCGATGATGAGGCCCTTGAGCCAATACCGTCAAGATATAATCACGCTGATGAACTAGACCGACCATCACGTGGGTGAGATAAAGCGGTGCTTATGCCGAACACCAGCCCGCACCACCTCGCCGTCGAGGTAAAGAGATAGTGGCTCCGGGCTACACCTACGACTTACGCCAGTACCTGGATAATAGAGCAGGCCAGGCCAGATCAATCTATGGATCATGGGGGCGTGCTCCAACTCAAGATGACGGCCATCAAGCCTAGCGCGACAAGCATAACCTCACCCGGGCTGAAAACTGAACACGGATGTCATCTGAACACTCTTGCGACGTTGCCCAATACAGAGGCGCCGCACACCCCTTATGCTTCACCGATGAGGTAATGTAGCACAAGTTTCCAGAAGGGTTTAAACCCGTAAACATTGAAGCGTACGATGAAACGACAGATCCCACGGTATGGATTGAAGATTTTCTTCTCCGTATTCACATCAAAATATTATATGCCATAATTGTTGACGTTGGACAAGGAAGACAACTTAATGATTTATGTTTGTTCATATTCACATAGAAGTCATATTGTCATGGATCCTTTAACATGTGGTGCTTGCCCCTATCTTTGCTAGCCAAAAATTCCGCACTAAGTAGAGATACTACTTGTGCATCCAAAAACCCTTAAACCCAAATCTTATTTTCAAGTGTCGACCATAATACCTAAGGATTGAGTCAGATCCTTCAAGTAAGTCGTCATCGGTGCATTAAGGAAATAAAAATTGCTTCCAAAAGTGTGATATCATTTAGTGTAAGAGAAAAATGAGCGTTGTACGAACTTGTGATGGTGAAGAATAAAAGCGACAGACTGCATAATAAAGGTTTCCATCACAAGAGGCAATACAACGTGATGTTCTTTTGCACTAAGGGGTTGAGCATACAAAAAAATAAGCACATGGAAACCTCTGCTTCCCTCTACGAAGGGCCTATCTTTTACTTTTATGTATTTACTTTTATGCAAGGAGTCAAAGTTTTCTCTCTATTCCTTTTTATTTTTCTCCTTTGGCAAGCATCATGTGGTGAGGAAAGATCTAGGCACATATGTCCAGTTGAATATGGGTAGCATGAGTTATTATTATTGACATCACAGGTGAATACGTTGGGAGGCGAAACTATAAGCCCCTATCTTTCTATGTGTCCGGTTGAAATGTTTTGCTCATGTGTATGCGGTGAGTGTTAGCAACCATAGAAGACTATATGATGGTTGAGTATGTGGACTTGCCTAAAGGCTCCGATACATGACCCTTCCTGAAAACATGATGAATTGTAGTTGCAAAGTTGACTGAGAACATAGTTTGCTGGTTTCTAATAGAGTTTATGCTTTATACTTCAATAGTGTCATGAATTGTCACTTATTCATGAGAAGTTTATGATAAAAGTTCTAGATAAAAGTATTATGTTTTAGTTTGTTGCTGTTATAATAATCAACATGATGCTTCTATGTCCGTATTTTGTTTTTATCGACACCTCTCTCTCTAAGCATGTGGACGTGTTTTTCGATTTCGGTTTTCGCTTGAGGACAAGCGAGGTCTAAGCTTGGGGGAGTTGACATGTCCATTTTGCATCATGTTTTCTTACTGTTATTTATGATGTTTTTATGCATAATAATGCTTTTTTGGAGTAATTCCAATGCATTTTCTCTCATAATATGCAATGTACACACAAAGAGGGAGAATTCCGACAGCTGGAAATCTGGACCTGGAAAAGCTACGTCAGGCTACCTATTCTGCACAACTCCAAACAAGCTGAAACTTGACAGAGAATCTTTATGTAATATATGAAGAATATTGGAGCAAATAAGTACCCGAGGGGGACCACTAGGTGGGCACAACCCACCTAGGCGCGCCAGGGAGCCCAGGCGCGCCTTGGTGGGTTGTGCTCACCCAGGCCCACCTCCGGTGCCCATATTCTGGTATATAATTCAATTTGACCTAAAAAAAGAGAGTACTTTCAGGATGGAGCGCTGCTGTCTCGAGGCGGAACTTGGGCAGGAGCACTTCTGCCCTCCGGCGGAGTGATTCCGCCAGGGGAACTTCCCTCCAGGAGGGGGAAATCATCGTCATCATCATCACCAACAACTCTCCCATCTTGGGGAGGGCAATATCCATCAACATCTTCAACAACACCATCTCATCTCAAACATCTTGTGTTCAATCTTGTTACCAGAACGATAGATTGGTGCTTGTGGGTGACTAGTAGTACTGATTACATCTTGTAGTTGATTACTATATGGTTTATTTGGTGGAAGATTATATGTTCAGACCCAATATGCTATTTAATACCACTCTGATCTTGAGCATGTTTATCACTTGTGAGTAGTTAATTTTTTTCTTGAGGTCATGGGATAAATCATGTTGCAAGTAATCATGTGAACTTGATATGTGTTCGATATTTTGATAGTATGTGTGTTGTGATTCCCTTAGTGGTGTCATGTGAACGTCGACTACATGACACTTCACCATATTTGGTCCTAGGGGAATGCATTGTGGAGTACTTATTAGATGATGGGTTGCGAGAGTGATAGAAGCTTAAACCCTAGTTTATGCGCTATTCCGTAAGGGACCGATTGGATCCAATAGTTTAATGCTATGGTTAGGATTTATCCTTAATACTTTTATCGTAGTTGCAGATGCTTGCGAGGGGTCTAGTGATAAGTAGGAGGTTTGTTCAAGTAAGAACAACACCTAAGCGCTGGTCCACCCACATATCAAATTATCAAAGTAGCGAACACGAATCGAATCGACATGATGAAAGTGACTAGATGAAATTCCCGTGTACCCTCAAGAACGCTTTGCTTATTATAAGAGACCGTTTTGGCCTGTCCTTTGCCTCAAAAGGATTGGGCTACCTTGTTGCGCTTTTGCTATTATTATCATTACTTGCTCGTTACAAAATATCTTGCTATCAAACTACTCTGTTACTTATAGTTACAGCACTTGCAGACATTACCTTGCTGAAAACCACTTGTCATTTCCTTCTGCTCCTCATTGGGTTCAACACTCTTACTTATCGAAAAGAGCTATAATTGATCCCCTATACTTGTGGGTCATCAACTTGTCATGGCATTGGGGTGGAATCAAGCAGTTGGAACCCATATGAGGACATCAGCTCGCAGAAGAAGTCTGAATATGGGTGCGGCAATCCGCAATTAAAGTGCGCACAAAAGAAGGGGTAGGAGTTGCTTGGAACCTGGGGCTGAAGGGGAGAACCTTGGGGGCTCTAAGGCTATCGGTCTCCTTCCCGCACATATATGCATACCTTTCGATCAAGGTATTGGCGGACAAGGTTGGCGGCGAGAAGACGACGTTTCCCTGCCGCCGTCTCTCCAAATCCTCCAGCTCCCTGATGTCTACTACATAAATTGTTCTTGAAGACTCGTGTTGGGCCTCCAGGTGCAGAGGTTTGTAGGACAGTATACCTCAAGTGGATGACCCAAGGTTTATCAATCCGTGGGAGGTGTAGGATGAAGATGGTCTCTCTCAAACAACCCTGCAATCAAATAACAAAGAGTCTCTTTTGTCCCCAACACACCAAATACAATGGTAAATTGTATAGGTGCACTAGTTCGGCGAAGAGACGGTGATACTAGTGTAGTAATGATAGTAGATATTGATTTTGGTAATAGAAACAATAAAAAACGGCAAGGTAGCAAGTAACAAAAGTGAGCACATACGATATTGCAATGCTTAGAAACAAGGCCTAGGGTCCGTACTTTCGCTAGTGCAATCTTTCAACAATTCTAATATAATTGGATCATATAACCATCCCTCAATGCGCGATGAAGAATCGCTCCGAAGTTCTTCTCTACTGGAGATCATAAGAAGAACTTGTTTGTAGGGTACGAAACCACCTTAAAGTTATTCTTTCTGATTAATCTATCCAAGAGTTCGTACTAAAGTAACACCAAGTTATCCTTTCCGATCGATCTATCCAAGAGTTCATACTAAAATAACACCATATGATACACAACAACCAACTCTAATGTCACCTAGATACTCCAATGTCACCACGAGTATCTGTGAGTTGGTTATACAATATGCATCAAACAATTTCAGATTCATAATACTCAATCCAACACAAAGAACCTCAAAGAGTGCCCCCAGATTTCTACCAGAAACAAAGACGAGAATGTGCATCAACCCCTATGCATAGATTACCCCAATGTCACCTCAGGAATCCGCGAGTTGAGTGACAAAACACACATGAAGTGAATCAATATATACCCATCAGCTATCCTATACCCAATGGGTATCAAGTGGGTACATTATATAGCATTTGAAATTTCCATGTAAAGAAATGAGTTTAAAATTCAAGTGATGGTGGGCTAGTAGTATAGCACCGACACGGTCTCCTCCGGTGGGTGGGATCTTGGAGGTGTCAAGGGAGTATGTGTTGGGAAACATAGTAGAAAACAATTTTTTTGCCCTACGATCACCCAGGAACAATATGAAGATGCATAACAGGTTGTCATCAACAATCGTTATCGACTGCGGGAGTGCAATGAAAGTTGACGAGTTGGTGTAGATCGTACTTGAAGTCCCTCAAACGCTGATGACGATCCCGCGAACTGCCCATGAACGGAAGACCGAAAGCACGACATCTCTACTTGGTTGCAAGTGTACAATCTTCACGACCCGGCAGCGCTTCACCGTCCAGAGCTAATCATCGCCGGAGAATTAGAGGGAGGAGATTAGAACCACACGAGGCTTCTAATTATGAGGAGTAGAGGTGGCTACAACTTGCTCTAATTAGTCAACTAAGACCAACTAGAACGTGCACTAGATCAACTAGAGGAAGCTCCAAAACTTATGTCTACATAGGGTGGAAATCCTCTAGTATATATAGGATTGGGGAGGAAGAGGGGGCTGCCACCTAGGGGGAAAGAGCCCCCTTGGGACGCCGGCCAAAGGAGGGAAAGTAGGACTCCACCTCCAAGTAGGATTCACCCCTCCCCCCTTTAGGAAAAGGGGGTGCCTCCCTTGTTGGGCCCTTGTGGCCCAAGTCCTTCTCACTAGTGAAAACAGTGCTAGCCACAACTTCCGTTGGTGGTGTGCCATTTTCCATCCACGCCAGCACTATTTTTTTCAAATAGTAATGGCGTAGGCCAAATCGCATGTCAACTTTACAAGCTTAGTGCTGGCGTTGATTTTTGGAAACGCCACAAATCTTGGCCCATATGCATTCACCATTTGGAACGCACTGGTGACATTTGTTTTCTTTGCATGCCATAGTTAATTTGTTAGTGCTCGCGTTCGTCTTCTTTGCATGCTAGAAACACTTTTTCCATTTGATAAAGTGTTTCAAGTATTTAATTATTATACTAGTCACAAAATAATGAAAATTTTATATTATTATTTTTGTCATCATTAATTTTATAGTTTTTTTTATCATTTTAGGAATTTTATTTCTTTAGCACTAGTTCAAATTTTGACTCTTTTATTTTGTCAAGTCTTTCATTAATCTTAGTCCTTTTTTATTTGGCCTGTGATTAGCTATGGCATTGCTATTTTATCCAACGCTAGCAATAACCTATCTGAGTTCACTTAGTAAAAGACCTATGTCACCACTCTCTCTCATTTCTCACCCCACCCAGCCCGGTTGTAGACACAACTCCTCCCCTTGGACAAAAGCTGCCGCCGCCCCGTCGCCGCCCCATCACCGCCCCTCGCCGACACCAAGGTTAGATCCACTACTCATCCGTTCACGGACATGCCACACGACCGGGATCCATTGGGATTGGCTTTGTGTCATGTAGATTCCAAAGTTAGTTGCATGGGTTGCTTTGTGCAGAAATTGTATTGATAATCCGATTGCTATTGTGTGGAATCCGATATTTATAGTGCATTTTTACTTGTGTGTCTCCCTCCCTTGGCGGATCTGAGCTAGTTTAGTAGAAATTGATATATTTAGTAGAAATGGATAGAATGTGTTATGTGTAGAATTTATTTACTTGTGTGTCTCCCTCCCTTGGAGGATCTGAGCTAATTTAGTAGAAATTGATATATTTAGTAGAAATAGATAGAATTTGTTATGTGTTGAATTTATTTACTTTTGTGTCTCCCTCCCATGGCGGATCTAAGCTAGTTTAGTAGAAATTGATATACTCAAAACCACGGAAGTGCAAACGATATTGTGCTTGCTTCACTCCCCTCATCTTGCGATGGTTTTACCATGATTTACAACATGAACGGGATGGATAAAAGTGCAAACGATTTGTTTGCTATGCTCAAAACTGCGGAAGCTGGAATGCAGAAGAACAAAGAAGTGTTGATGGTCAACAAAACTACCAGTTTCAAAAAGAAGGGCAAGTCCAAGAAGAAATCTACTGGTGCCGGTAAGACCGTCTCTTAGAAGAAGAACAAGGGCGGAGCCTCTAAAAATACGGAATGTTTCTATTTCAAACAAAAGGGTCACTGGAAGCAGAGCTGCAAGAAATACCTGGTAGAAAAGAAGAATAGTTCTTCCGGTAAAGGTATAAATGTTAAACAAAGTTAATGTTATTTACCTTGTTTCTGTAAGTCACAACTATTTGATACTTAATGATTGCTCTTGTTTGCAATCTAAAACAGTGGCTGCAAAAAGCTCACAAGTTGAGAAGAATTAAAAGACGTGATGCTAGTCAAGGATGGTGATACACTGGTGCGTGTCGGTCCTAAACAAACAGTTTTAACCCCTTTCCGTGACGGCATTTGGAACCATCGCCAAGTGAGTGTGGGCGATAGGGGGGTCCTTCCCACACGACCCAGAAACCATCAGGGATAGGGACCCTACAGTACTCCTACTCATTTCTGCTCGCATTGCCATAGCAGTCGGTATTCTGTGGTGCTACATTTATGATGCATGACCCATCACAAACGGCTCACTATTATAGAATGTGTATGATGCGCGTCCCATCACAAACGGTTCACTGTTAAGAAGATTAGCTAATCATCATACGAGTGTCGGACAGGTTTACGAAACGTCGGACCGTCGTAACATCGTTGTAAACGGCAACTATCGCACATGCTATTTTGTGGTGCAACATTTACGATGCATACTTCATCAGAAATAGTTCATAGTTGTGAATCGTGTACGGTAAGGCAACTAACACAAACATTTAGTTTGCCCGCACCGTTTGTGAAATTGTTGACATTGCACACACTTTGGAAACGACAATTGTGTGCATGCTTGCACATGTTCCCTCTTTGTGAACCGTCTTGGATTAAGGTGTATATCGCAAACGTTTGTGTTTTACCAACCGTGTGTGCCGTAACAACCTGGAGAGCATAATTTCACCGTAATTAAATTGCTGCTATTTCAAATTGTATCGGATTTGAATTTGAATTTGAATGTATGCTACAAGTTTATTCATATCCATCAGGTTCAAACAACCAATGCATTATTCGATTCATAGGTACATATGTTCAAGAATTACATAAGAACCAAATAAAGAATGATGAACCACAGTTGTATACTTGTACTATTAAAGACGGTAAAGAAAGAGGCAAAATATATTCTCGTTGTTGAACAAGGTGAAGCGGAATGCCCATATTGTGCCCTCCTCCATGTAGAAGGCACGCACGACTCTAGTCCAACCCCTTGTGATGGCCGACCGCCCATCCTTTGCGGTCTTCATGAAAACATCTAGATAATCATCGTGTTCTGGTAGAAATACTTTAACCTTTGCATGCCCACCAATCATGTAGTTTGAGAGGTAATCTTGAGTAAACTGCTTTGGCAACCACTGCAAAGGAAAAAGATTCAGACATTGTCATCTAACACAACTCACTATGGGCAGTAAAAAGAAGGCTGCAGAGTTCTTACTTACCATCCCGCAGTTCGCTGTTGTCTTGGATAAAGTGTAAACAAATAGTTTAATTGCCATCTTTGGACCCATTTTACTAACAATCTTTATCATCTTCCTCACTTGATGCTGGTTCATCGATATCTCATTGCCCCATACGCAGAAAGGGTCAAAGCACATATCTTTACCAATGACATATGTACCTAAAAGCACCAAGTTAATATTAGAAGCTAAACAACAATTGCACAATGATGTAGTACAACACTCTTTTATAATATGTCTATATACATCCGTATGTGGTAGTCCATTTGAAATCTCTAAAAAACAAATATTTAGGAACGAAGGGAGTATCTTATAACATCCAATATACTCACATATTAGATGAATTAAGGAGTTTAGTGCATTCTTACAAATTATCGGCTGATTAACTGCTATTGTATCCAGGGGTTATAGTTAGTTTGAGCTAGTTCGAGCTCAAATAGCCGTAAAGTATATCTAAACATGAGGGCTAGTTTGAGCTAGTTGCATATATAACCCACCCAAAAAAACTATCCAACCCAAGAGGTGCTAATTGGAGCTAGTTCTCCTAGTGCATTTATTGTCAATCTAACCCTGCCATCCAAACAACTCTTTGTATGAAGTTAAATCAGGGTTAGGAATGAGCTAGAAACTAACTCTAGCCTCTAGCTAAGTTGAGTATCCAAACAGGGTTGTGTTGTTGTTGTTGTTGCTGCTGATGCTACCCTTCTACGTATATCTAGACATCATTAGAACATTAATGTAACACTCTTCCTTGTTGCTATGTAGCCTAGGATTGCATATTTAGACATTAAGTATAGTGCATGCTGCTATGTAGCCTTAGGTATATTAAATATGGCCCTAGTTAACCTAGCGATAAATGGGTTGCAGATATATTCAGTTAAAAGTCCGGTTCACAGATTAGTCCCTTATCAGCCGCCAACCAATATGGTACCAGCTACCGATATCCTGAACAGTGAGAATATATAAGCCATGTGATGAAACTAACCTCGATGGAAAACAGCAGTCGTTCCCAAAATTGTCCCATGTAGTACATCGATAAGCATGCTAAGCACAATAGTTCATACTTGCACATATAGAACCTCACGTTGTGAATAACTGGAATAAACAAGGCATACTACGAATAACCAAAGATAGCATTTGAAAGGACATATGCTAACTACAAACAACTGAACAATCAAAAAACTTTAAAAGAGTTATATGCTAGCTATAATAGGCTTAACAGGAAGCAAGTATATGCATTCCTATCAGTATGTTTAAAACTGGATTGATTAAATGTACTGCACAGTAAATACTTGCACATATAGAGCATCACATTGTGAACAACGGAAATAAACAAGGCATACTGCAAACAACCAGATATAGCAATTAAAACTGGACATATTCTCACTACACTACAAAAGGGACTCGACAAAACAAATCATGGGTTTCCCCCTGTGAAGAGGCACGACAAAACAAATCATGGGTTTCCTCACTTGTCATAGATGGGCTCGTCCCCGTGGGAAGACCACGGACCCTGGATGTGCTCCATGTTGTCGCAGATGGGCTCCTTCCCCTTGGAAGAGCACGGCTATAGGGTACCCTCCCTGATGTCGCAGACGGGCGCTTTCCCCTTGGAAGAGCAGATGGTCTCTTTCCCCTTGGAAGAGCAGATGGGCTCTTTCCCCTTGGAAGAGCCGGAGAGGGTGCCCTCCTTGTGGTCATCGTCGTTGAGGCCTGACTTGGAAGCTATGGATCCCAAGCCAGCGTCGCAGAACGTGTCCTTTAGAAATGACAAAAGGGGCTTGATGGCGATGTAGAATGGCAAATTGTTGACAGCGAGCCAGAGGAGATCAGCGGCGGGGCCATGGATGAGATCGACGGCGGTTGAACCCGAGGGGTTGGGGGTGGGCCACTTAACCTGTGACATAGCCCGCCTTAGGCCGTCGCTGTCAATGACCTCGATGTCATAGCCGGCGGCTGTGACATGCCTGCATACTCTAGCCCACTGCTTGAGTGCCTGCCGCCAGTAATGGTGGTCAGCTTCCTTGGTGACGTCGGGCGAAGAGGCCGCTATACACCTCTTTTGGGCCAGTCGCTCCTCGAGCTCCACAGGAAGCGTAGCCGGGCATAGGCTGCGACGCTCTAGAGTGGGGGATGGGGATGGGGATCTGTGGGAAAGGGGGCGTTTGGC
This sequence comes from Triticum urartu, assembly GCF_003073215.2. Taxonomy (NCBI): domain Eukaryota; kingdom Viridiplantae; phylum Streptophyta; class Magnoliopsida; order Poales; family Poaceae; genus Triticum; species Triticum urartu. The sequence continues at coordinate 408,645,007 of NC_053025.1, forward strand.
AGGCGTCATCTAAGAAACTTAGGGCGGCCTGGGTATGGAGATCGGTGGGTAAGCTGCACGGGCAAACCGGCAGATGTTGGCAATGGAGGCCTTGCGGTGGCGGGGGAGGGGGGGGACCTTGCTAGGGTTTCGAGCGAGGGAGGGGTGTGTGTGTGTGCGCACGTCCGAGGAGGTTTTGGTGTGTGTGTGTGTGGAGGGGGCGGGGTGCTTGAGGAAATGACGCGGGTACTGAAAATTTTACTACGCGGGAGTCAAACGCGGGAGTGAAATGCCGGGCTATTGAAAATGTTGATGATAGTGCATCGCACACGGTCCGGAGATAGCAACCGTGTGTTATGAAACAGAAAAATCCTCAAGGCAGGCAGATATTTTCTAGGGATGCATACATGATTGGGAACAAGAAACATCGCACATGGTCCGGAGATAACAACTGTGTGTTATGAAACAGAAAAACCCTCGAGGCGGGTAGATATTTTCTAGGGATGGAGGCGGGATTGGGAACAAGAAACATCGCACACGGTCCGGAGATAACAACCGTGTGTTATGAAACAGAAAAACCCTCGAGGCGTGCAGATATTTTTGAGAGGGGGAGCCTCGTGGAGCCCAATGTACTGTGCGGATGTGTGCGTGTCAGGGGCACCGACGTGGCACACGGTTAGTTTGAGTGAACCGTGTCTGTTGCGTTATCCGACTTGTCTAATGTTCATAAATTTGGCGAAAAATGACGCAGGAGAGGGTCAGAACATGAACACATTTGCATGTCGACCAAATTTATGTATCAAAAGGGTGGTTTGATTTTAAAGTACCAAATGCAACTTCGTTGTGGCACCTCTCTCGCAAAGCGCACAGTATTGCTTGGCCCCACCCAACTCGTGTCAGCACGAATTGGGAATCCTAAGCTATGAATGCATGCCCCCTCCCCCCCCAACCGAGGTTCACCTAGCAAAGTGCGAAGTAGCTAGCAGCCCCCTCCTCCCTCGTGTCGGCACGAAGGGAATCCTAAGCTATGAATGCATGCCTCCCCAACCGAGGTTCATTCACCTAGCAAAGTGCAAAGTAGCTAGCAGCCCCCCTTCCTCGTGTCGGCACAAAGGGAATCCTAAGCTATGAATGCATGCCCCCCAACCGAGGTTCACCCTAGCAAAGTGCAAAGTAGCTAGCAGCGCCCCTCCCTCGTGTCGGCACAAAGGGAATCCTAAGCTATGAATGCATGCCCCCTCCCCCAACAGAGGTTCACCCTAGCAAAGTGCGAAGTAGCTAGCAGCCCCCTCCCTCGTGTCGGCACGAAGGGGATCCTAAGCTATGAATGCATGCACCCCAACCGAGGTTCACCTAGAAAAGTGCGAAGTAGCTAGCAGCCCTCCTCCCTTGTGTCGGCACGAAGGGAATCCTAAGCTATGAATGCATGCCCACCCCCCCAACCGAGGTTCACCTAGCAGAGTGCGAAGTAGCTAGCAGCCCTCCCCCCTCATGTCGACACGAAGGGAACCCTAAGCTATGAATGCATGCCCCCTCCCCCCCAACCGAGGTTCACCTAGCAAACTGCGAAGTAGCTAGCAGCCCCCACCACCCCACCCGTCATGTCGCCATGAAGGGAATCCTAAGCTATGAATGCATGCCCCCCAACTGAGGTTCACCAAACAAAGTGCAAAGTAGCAACCCCCCTCCTCCCACACACACACTTTCAGTCGGCGGGCCAGAGAGGCATATCTCGCCATGATCGATCGTAAAACGGACCAATAATAATCCACCTTGGTCGTACAACCTCTCTATTGTTATTGGTCAAAGTGATAGCCGTCCATGCGACCCGGAGATGGGCTAGCTCACCAATAATCACACAAGTAGCTAGTCCCCGAAGACAACCACTGCATGCATGTGGCCCAAACATATGTATGGAGAGGTGTGATTCTGAGTAACAATGGAACAACTTTGATGTGGCATCGTGATTTCGAACTAGAAATCCCCACACCGAGTGAGGGTTAGGTGGACGATGCATATGTATGTTACACCACACTTCAAGCCAACGACGGGGATTCATGCATGCATGCGTGCATAGTATATGTGCTCAAACGTAAGGTCTGAATCTCACCATGACCTAAACTATGATAACACAAACCAAATGAAGAATCCGCCATGGTAACCTATCTTGTTGTTGGTAAAGGTGATCATGGATGTCCACGCGGGCCCACGAATATATAGGCTTGTTACCGATAACCATGCAAGGGAGTGTACCATTCGAAGGCAACCACTACATGCATATGTATGGAGGTGATGCATGCATGCATGTTTGAATACACAACATTGATGTGGCGCATGCGTCAAAAATCGTACACTAGCTCCACACACAGAGCGAGATCAGTTCATGATGTGTCATTGTACTAGCCACTTCGACTCGATGGGAGGGATTCATGCATACACATGCATGTGTATGTGCTCAAACTGTATCATTCATGTCATCCCAGAGCAAAAATAATAATACCCTCCTAAGTCAAATTAACATCTCTTGTTGTCAGGCGAAAATTAGTGATGGACCAAGTGGGCCCACAGATGGAAAGCATCGATATCACTGATAACCGCTTAAGTGGGTGCGAGAGGACAACCACCACCGCTTTGCATGTGGGCCAAACATATATATATATATGTTGAATACCCAAAATGCACAACTTTGATGTGCCACATGCCTCAAAAACCGTAAACCATGCACGCACACAGAGCAAGGTTCATCAAGCGTACTACATATGATGGTCCCTTCCCCCCTCTTCACCGCATACTATATGCTCCTGCCATAATATATGTGTACAACCCAAAAGAATCCTCATCAATGGTGGAATTAATTAACCTCTCCTGATGTAGGTCAAAGTGATGCATGCATGCATCGACGATGGCCTCGTGGGCCCACAGATGGAAGCGTCACACCTGTGTGTCCTAGCTAGGATATGCATGTGGCCCAAAAAGGTGTTGTGTGATGTTTGAATAGCCAATTTCACAATTTTGATGTGGCACGTGCCTTGGAAACCAAAAAGTCTCGACATTGAGTGAGGTGTACTTGTTCACGGACGCGTACGTATAGTATATGTGCTAGTCCCCTCCCACCTCTTCGACGCGTACTATATACCACCATAACACTAACAAAAAAGATTCTACCTTGCTGGTGAAATTAACCTCATTACCGGATATTCGTCAAAGTGATGGACGACGACCTCACGGGCCCACAAAAAGCGTCACACGTGAGTATCGAGTGTCGTGTAGGACAACCATCGACTGCATGTGGCCAAAACATTTATGTATGAAAGGGTTGTGTAATGTTTTAAATAACGATTTCACGACTCTGATGTGGCACCGGCCTGCCTAACAAAACGGCCAATCCAAACGGTGGCTCACAACTCATAGTGTACTGCGAGCCACCGCCACCCCCAGACGCACACACCCACATCCACACCTCAAATCCACCGCAACTATGATGCATGTTAAATTAATTATCCCGCAGTGAACATATATGTTATCGAAGGAGGGACGTTTTAATTTTAAATAAATCACAGAGATCATTAAGACGTTTTAGTACGTTGATTGATTGATTTTCTATGGGTATAATGTGCAAAAATCAAATTCGAGCTACATGCACGTGTGACAGTGCACCTAAATGGATTGCAAAAACACAAGTGTCTCACTGGGTGCATGTTTACTCCCCGTGCAACAAATTTCAAACATTGAGAATCTTGATTTTTAAATTCTAGTACATCCGAAACTTATTTGAAGTACATGAAACTTATCGTGTTGTCATATCGACACCAATACAAAGTGGCATTGTACTTTTTTGGGTCAAATTTGAGACTAGTTTTGATGTAATCTTCATCTAACTACAAACGGGAGATTATTAATAATTGGGAACCAATATCCCAAATGGATTATTTATTCGAACCGTGAGCGTTAGACCAACAATGGATACGTGCCATGCTTCGGTTAAGCAATAAAGTGGCAGGATTAATCATCCAAATAGAAAAACAATATACATGCCGCCGCGTGACACGTGTGCCGTGCGAGCAGGCTTGAGTTGACGGGACGCGTCCACCACGCAGGTAGACGGGGAGGCATGCGTGCAGGTGTGTGAATTGACGGAGGCGTTCTCACTGCGCAGTGTCATCGGGAGGCGTGTGAGTAGCTGTGTTAAACTTTGGTAGGCATGCCAGCAGTCCGGTGCGCAGGCTCACCGGGAGGCGAGACATCGGTTTGACCGTGCCCGCCTCTCTCCCACAACTCCCACTACTCCATATTAATGGTGCGCCTGAGCGGCCGCACCCCCCATCCTCGCTACATACATACAATCCTCTCTCTCCGCTTGCATCCTCGACGCCGCTCTGAGTCATCAAAGCCGTCAGTGTATGAGGATGCCGCTGAAGCACCCCATCGTAGGGAGTGGCGATGCCGGGGCTGCTAAAGCACCAGAGCACGGCGTGGAGATGGAGATAGAGGTTGCCGTCACCGCCGGCGAGTTATCATTGCACCTTGACGTCGTCGAGCTTCCACAGCCGGAGGCGGAGTTCGACACTGACTCCAACGACCACTCTGGCGACAACTCCGAAGACCACTCCGACGATGACTCCGACGACCACTCCGGCGATGACTCTGATGACCACTCCGGCGACGACTCCGACGACGACAGACAGCTGGTTAGTCATCTATACCCATTTATGTGTCAAATAGGTCATAGGGTTTCTCTGGTTACTCCCCCCCTTTTGGAATAGAAATCCTATGGTTATGTTCTCCCAATCCATGAAATTTGAGCAAGTTTCGTTAGATCCGTGTAGTGTATTGATTGTTTGAATGGTACAAGTGATAAGTGATTAGTTGTTTTGTTTGTGCAAATGATTTCTGCTAGTAATCCGACTAGGGTTAGTGTTCGTCCTAATAATTCCTAGCCAGGACTTGACAATTGATTTTGAATGACCTACATATGTTTGTGCCATTATTTTCTTCAAGATTGGTCTGTACATGGACGACTGTGCTTAAAAATCGAACCATAATATTTGGATATGTATAAATAAATAGCCATAAATTCCTAATCCTACTTCACGGCATGTAATCATTGATTTGATGCCAAATTTGTTTTACTATTTGTATAGGTGCTGTCTGACGATGTGGACAGCGAGGATGAAGATGTCCAGAGGTGGTACAACAGGCAAATCCTGAGGGAGCTTTATGCGGGAATGCATAACAGGCGTATTAGGACCTGGAACGGTGGCTATGGATGCCCATTTTGCAACTAGAAGCTTCATGACACGTATCTAAGTGTTCTGGCGCATGCAAGAGGACGAACCATTGGCTCCTTCAAGCAGAAGTACTCTCGTAGGATGGTGCACGACGCGTACACCGAGTACCTGGAGAAGCTTCAGGATCGTGCCGGCCGCATGTGAGATGAGATGTGGGATGGATCAAACTATGTACGCTTGAGTATATATGCTTAATGCGGTCGAACTATGTACTGATGGTTGAACTATGCTTATGTACATGTACGCATATTATCTATGTCTGAGTATGTTAAATATTTGGTCAAAATTTGATAAAAATTACAAAGGGGGTCCAATAAACCAAGACGGAGGTAGTACGTCAATCACAAACGGTTCCCAAAATTGGAACGATGTGCAATGACTTCCATTTTGCCTGTTGCGTTAATCACACACAGTTTGCTCTAGCAAACCGTCGCCCCCAAAATTCTTTATTGGACAGAAAACCCTCACCACCCAATTCAAAAAAGAAAAAAGAAAACCCTCACCATCCCCATGTCACAAAAACCCTCACCCTGCCCGCCACCCCCTCGGCCCCTCCGGTACGTTCCCCGTCCACACCTGCACAAGCTCCTCCGCATCTATGCCATGGCACCGCCTGTCACGACGGTAAACACTTATCTCGACGCCTGCTACCGCCGCCATGCTGCCGGCAAAGCCCACCGCCTTTCGCCACTTCCGCTTGCCGCCGCCTATCGCCATTGACTTTCTCGTTGCTACTCGGGGTCGACCCAGCTCCGCTCGGTTGGATAATCTGCCGTACCGAGGCTTCTTTATCATGGACGACAAGGTAACTAATTTAACGAGATATTATCTCATCTCTTATCCCAGTTCATCTTCCTCCTTTAGTCACCCGGCGGAAATCACTGTGAATTCATTTTTATTCGAGCTGATTTGAGGGTTTTCTTTCATTCATATAATGTACAGTGCGCTGACACTTCAGGACTTTGTGACCTCCACCAGAGATTCCATCTCACCGTCCCAGATAACTTGAGGACGCGCGCAGTATGTTCAATCTCACCCTAAATCGGTTGGCATGGCCTACTTTCCTGAACATATTCGAAATATTGCTACATTTGGATAAAAGGTGCCACATGCACCATATACGTCAAAGGGGATTTCCCCCCTCTTCTTTCTATATTAGGCAAATTAATGATGTATTGTTCTTTCGATTACTCTCATATTTCCATGACATCATGTTTACCCTATCTGTTTAATATAGATTTTTGTCCTTCGATTTCAACTGCTGTATAGTTCTTTCAATTTGGGCTCATATTTGCATGTTACCATATTTTCTTTAACAATCCTACCATTTTCTGCAGAACATCCCCTGCTATGCAACAGATTATGTAGTGCACAATTTTTCCCTTTACATAGATGAAGGCTCCACGGATGTCATACTGCACACAAACCATGGATGTACCATCGTTGCTACTATAAGACTTGATGAATATGGTGACTCCTATTTTGGCACTGGCTTTTGGAAAGAAATTGCAAAGTTTTATGTACTGAAAGCTGGCACTAAAATTGCACTTCACATAAAAGGGACTGGCCATGAGTTATATGCTAACTTCCCCGACAAAATCATCTGTCCAGACTTTGTTCGAAGTAAGTTTTCTTTTCAACTATCTGCATATTGACTTACCCAACAATGTCAAATGAATTGTGTAGTATTTAAGCAACCAATTGTTATTCCCTTTTCTTACTATATTCCTACCTAATAACTTCTAGTTACCAATACACTTTTTATTGCCCTGTTTTAACTAAATATTCCCTGTACTCCCATTTCTATCAGAAAGCGCCGCTGACAAGGAGACTCCAGAGGTGGAGAACGGAGCTGCCAACAAGCGGAGGCGGGGCGAGCTAGAACCACAAGCGACTCCAGCAGGCCTAGATTTCATCAGCAGCCTCCCTGATGATATATTGAGAGTCATCATCTCCCTCCTCCCAATCAAATATGGGGCACGGACAACCATCCTTTCCCAGCGGTGGCGCCCCCTATGGAACTCCAGCCCTCTCGACCTCATCGACACCAACGAGCTCTGCCATCGCTATCGCAAAAGCTTAGATGTGTTCTCCAAGATCCTCGGCAGTCACCTTGGCCCAACCAAAGGCCTTAGAATGGGCAAGTTCTGTTCCAACGGCAAGGACCGAGCCAAGCTTGACGACTGGTTCTGATCCCCCACCCTAGATCAGCTCAAGGAGCTCACTTTTGATGATGGGCATATGCGGTCGCTGCCAACGTCTGCACTCCGCCTCGTGCCCACGCTACGTGTCGCCAAGTTCAGGAACTGCCATCCCCCCTTAATGACGCGCCCGCTCTTATTCTACCACGACTGAAGAACCTCGAGATCGTCGCCGTCTACCTCTCAAGCGGTGACATGAAGCGCCTGCTCCGTGGCTGTACTGCACTCGAGTACCTTTGTCTTCAAGCGATCAATGGGTTGAGTACCTTCCACATCACCTCCATGACTCTCCGTACTATTTATGTGTGTTGCTGGTGCGGCAGGAAGACATCACAAGATGTGTACCACGGTATGGTCATCTAGGACACACCTGCACTTGAGCGATTACTTGTAGTTGATCAAGAAGGTCCAACAAGAATCAATGTCATTTCTGCGCCAAATTGACAGAGGTGGGCTACTCGTCTGACAAATACTCCGAACTTGTTATTGGATCCACACTCGTTTAGGTACAACAGCCACCTTCTACCTCTCCTTCTACAAATTAACATTATTTCTAATTTTGAAGATGTTTGTCTGTCTGTCATTCAGAAAATGATTCCAACAAGCTTGACCCCGAAACTATGCACAGTGAAGGTCTTGGCACTAGAATCTATCGGCCCCAACCTGGAGCAAGTTGCCAGTTTCCTGAGATGCTTTCCGTGCCAGGAGAAGCTATATATCGAGGTGATGTTCCTTTCCTCTTAAATGTTAACCATAAGGGAGTTCAAGTTTTCTGAGGGAACTTTTCATCCACTCCAACTTCTTGTGAAGAAGGCTACATTTTTCTAGAATGCAATCAAATGCCCATGTTAATCATGTCATATCTAAGATGACATCTTAGTGCATTTTACAAATCCTGCAAACCAAATAGGCCTGTAGTAATGTTCAAAACTGCATGTGGGCACGAACACGTTTTCTTCTTTTGCAGATAAGATTAGGCCCAGTGGTGGATAATGTGATACAATATAACAACCACATCGAATGCCTAGATCGGCATATCTCAGAAATTACTTTGAAGTCCTACCAAGGGACCTTACCGGAGATTATATTTGCCACGTTCTTTGTTCTTAGAGCAAGAGTGCTGAAGGAAATGAGGTTTGTCCTATATTTATTTCACAAATATGAATGGTTTGTTGATCAGTGCCGGCACCTAGTAGAATGGAGTAGGCTCCAAAAATGCTGAATTTCATTTTGGAACTTTAGATGACAGAGTAATCGGGAATCATCGTGTCAACCCCATACATGAGGTTTCGGAACTAGACATAGAAGCGGTGATATTAGTTTGAACCTCTCTGATATCCATGTTCAGCGGATTAGTGCGAGCGTTTGCAGCTGATGAGCTGAATTTCATATCTAATATCAGTTTGAACCTTGTAATCTTCGAATTTGAGCTATATAACTCTGGAATTTGAACCTTGTAGCATTTCAAGCTTTTGTGGTACAATCATTGAAATGGCATCGCATGAGACTCGTATATTGCTAACACTATTTTGACCTTAATATGCAGTGGTCTTAGATTTTATTAACCATTATCGAATCAGTTTACCTTGTCGATCTCACAGCACACGATCTATATAGCTAACTTGACTGCGATCTTTGACATTATTGCACACAATTGGTTTCTTCCACGGTGTGCACTGTAGAGCACAGAATTAATTATCGCAGTCGAGTGTCCATCATCACCCTTCTGTGTAACTTTGACCTCATCACCCACAGGTAAACTTATGATCGAAGTCATTCCACACACTTGTTTTTACAAAGCTTTTAACGCCCACGATTTGTCCCTCTTCTAGCCGACGCGTGGCCAAAGTAGCCGGGCGGGAAGCTTGCGCGGTAAACAGCGTGGTAGCGCGGGAACAAGCTCACCGGCGATACATTTTGTGCCTTTCAAGCCCATGCATGCGGTGCTATGTTGTCAAGCGTGCACTGGAATCCTCTGCTATGAACGCTTTGACAAGACGTGACGATTACAGGCCGGCCGACCCCCATTTATTACATCGGCCATTTAACCCTTGTGTCTCTTCAACCTTTCGATCACGCCCCACCATTGCAAGAAGCACACCCACCACGAGAAATTCTTAGACGGTATCCTGCGCGGCTCCAATGGTGCTCCGAGCGGCTGCCGACGACGAGCAGCAGTTCACCATGCGTGCGTGGTGGACACCCACAGAAGGTTCATGGACCTCTCAGTTGTGTACACCAACAACCCGGTCTGGGTGGAGCACTCCATCCACATCATGGAGCTGTTGCTTGCCGCGGAGAAGTACAAGGTGGTTGGGTTCGACCTCGAGTACACCCGCGCTCGTGCCGGGTCTCGTCCCAAGGTCGTCGTCACCCAGATGTGCATGCGCCACCACGTCCTCTTCTACCACTACTACCTGGCCACAAGGCCTTGCGAGCGTTTTGACAGGTTTGTCAACAACCCCCACTACATGTTTGCTATGGTGGACATCACCAACAATGTAAAAGCACTCGAGAATTCGGACATCGCCTGCCAGAATCTTGTCGACATCCAGGGACAATACAAGATCTGGAGCAGCAAGGAGCATGAGAAGGACTCGCTGGTTCACCTTGCCGAGGCCATCATCGTCCCCTACTACAGAGACATGAAGGATTCGTGCAACAAGGACAAGCGTGCCTGACACTCGGCCTGGATGGAGAAACTCGACAAAGCTCACTCGTGTATGCGGCCAAGGAGGCGTACACGAGCTACGACATGTACAGGCGGATCATTCACATGAGGAAGTGCCTCCTTCCCCAAAAGGCCAGGGATCCAGCCAGAAGTAGAGCAATGGCAATCGTCATCGCAACGATAAGTAGATGATTAGATCCTCGTTTCTCCTACTTTAGTATGCATGTAATTGCTTACTTTGGTGTGTGGAAATGTTATGTGTGTAGTCACTTGTGTAATTGTATGCTTAATTTGGTTATGCAATGTTATCTTTTAAGTATATATGTTGATGCTTTGTAGACAGAGTGTAGATGTTGTGCGGACAAAGAAAATCACATCGCACACGGACTAAACAATGGAACCCGTCGGTGATGTTTTCATCAGTCACTCACAATTGTATACCAGCAATCGTTTGCTCACAACACACACGGCTTGTTAGCAGTAATCGTCTATGTTGTTATCGATCTTCACACACGTTTCTGATTACAGACCTGTTTGCCTCGTATCACACACATCTTGTTCATTTGAACCGTTTCTGCTCTCATGTCTCAATGCAAACAGTTCATCCGAGTGAACCGCATGTTGTATATCACACACACCTTTGATCTGGCTGACCGTTTCTTTTGTGTTACCTAGTCACAAACAGTTCATCTGAGTGAACCGTATGCTGTACATCGCACACACCTTCATCTGGATGCCCATTTCTTTTGTTCCTCCTCATCGCAAACAGTTAATTGAGCTGAACCATATGCCCTGCATCACACATGCAACTAAAATCTGAACAGTGTTTGATGCATCCTCCATCGCAAACGTTTTGCACCTTTTTTGACAGTTTTTTACACCATCGTTTGCGATTGTGGCATCGCACACCGTTTCGTCGAAGGGTCTCTGATCGTAGTGTCACGTTAGCAGCAATCTGCAATAATGATAGGATCGCTACTCAGGACCGATGGAATCATGGATTTAATTTATCTTCAAGATTCATCTTAGTATCGAATAATTGTTTTTGCGTAACGGAGTTGTATAAGACATTATGTTTTGGATTATGCGACACATGTTCTTATAATATTTTGAACAATAGTTGTTAAAGTGGATATAAGAATATGTTTGGATTTACCGCAATTTTTTGATGGTTTATTCAATGAATCTTGATTTGAAATTTTTATCATTAATGCTAAACGTCTTGAGAAGACTGATATATCATGTGACGCCCCGAGACCGATGTGCCAGGTGTCCTCCAGTTATTCGCTGTTGTTGCATTGTCTTTCGCTTGCGTGTTGCATCTTGTCATGTCATCATGTGCATTGCATCATCATGTTTTCAAAACTTGCATCCGTCCGGGTTTCCCTAGTTCCGTCTATTGTCCGTTCTGAGCCCAACCACACTCGCATGCGCCTGCGGCATGTCCGAAATAGTATTTTATAAGTGGCCGGAAAATGTTCTCAGAATGGGATGAGAGTTGTTTATTATAGTGTAGATAGACCGCCTGTCAAGTTTCATCGCATTCGGAGTTCGTTTGATAGCCCAACCGTTAAACTATAGCGGCATTATAGCCGGTCTTTTCGTCGGACGTTTTCGGTCTCCAGAAACTGTCGCCGGGTCTTTCCCTCTTCTCTTTTCTCAGCCTGAGGCCTTCTGCACAGTCCTCTACTCACCGTCAGACCCTACCTAACCTCTCTCGTCAGCCCGCGGCCAAGCCTCGCGCGCGTTCAAAAATTGTCCCGGACCCGACCCGAGCAGTCGTCACCGTCGTGTCCGGATCATCCCCAAACATCTACAAAACGTCTCTGTTTTCTTATTTGGACTTCCTAGTCTATTTATCTCGACCACTCGATTTTAATTGGAGGGGCAGATTAGCCCCTAAACTCTCCCTCTTTCCTTATATATAAATACTCCCTAGTCTAAAACTAGACCAACCCTAGATCCTAGGCAGTTTGTCCCTTCCATCCTACCCTAGCGCCGCCGCCCAATTTCTCCTCAATTTCAGCGCCACCCAGTCGCCACCTGCCTTCCTCGATTCGCCCCGCCCCTGCCTCTCTGAGTCCATGCAGCCCCTGCCCCGAGCACCCCCGCAAGCAGCAGCAGCTCCCGCAGCTCAAGGAGGAGCCTTGCCGTTGGTGGTCACCACCAGGCTGCACCTCTCCTTCCCTTCTTCCTCCTGCTTATTCCCCTCCCTTCTCACCGAATCTCTCTCTCCCTCTCACCAGGGAGCGCCACCGCCCGGAGCTTCCCGAGCTCGACGTCGCCGGGAATGAGGCCCCCGGGGCCAGATCTATCCTCTCCGCCCCCCCCCCGTCGCCCTAACCTGCCGGAGATGCCGCTGCCCCGCCGTTGACTTTGGGCGCCGCCGCCACTGCCTCCTGCTCGTGCAACTCAGGCACGAGGAGAACGACGATCGCGTCGTCAGCTGCGTGGGCCACCGCTCGTCCGCGTGAGCCTCCTCCCCGCATGCGAGGCCCAGCGCTAGGCCTCCCGGCCCAGCCTCGCCCCTGTTGGCCTCCCTCCTCCACCGTCAGGCCCAAGGCCCAGCCACCCGCTGCTAGTTTTTTTTCTTTCCTGCAGGCCTCCCTCTTCGTCCAGCCGGGCCAGGCCTAAAGTGAGCAGCTCCCACCAGCCCAGATCCCTCAGATTTCGGCCCATTTGTTTTTTTCCTTTGTCCAACGAATTTTTGCAATTTATCCAGTGCATGCATATTTACAGCATATGCCATCATTTTATAATGCTCACGCCTAAATAACCATGCATCGGAATTAATTAAACTTTATAAGAAAGTTGCTTAGATTTTTGTCTAGTTTAATAATATGTCACTTTCATCCATGTTCAAAATGTTTAAAATGATGTTTGTTTAAATTTGCCCCTATGCCATGATAAAATGATTTATTTCATAACTAAATAACCGTAACTCGGATTTTAATAAACTTTATATGTATATGGGGTAGAATTTTGCCTAGTTTAACAAGGTGGCATCACTTTGCATGATTAACAAATATAAAATATGGTTTAGGGCATAACAGTACCAAATCTAATTTATGCACATGAGGAGTTTCCCAATTTGTTGTTCGTTGTTTCCGGCCTCATTTAACCTTGACTAGATAGGTAGTTTTACTTTGCTTCACCCTCTTGCCATGTTTAACAACATTTAATATTGTTGGGTACATAGACGAGATCGAACTAAATAACTTGTCGTGGTGTTTCGCCAATATGCAACTCATTGCATATTGAGCTCCACTTAATTTGTAGGATTGTTTGTGCTCGTTGCCATGCCATGCCTCATTAAACCGGACATGCATCATACTCGATTGTGCATCATCCCATATTTATGTGGTGGTTGTTTACTATGATTGTTTGCTTCTTTCCGGTGTTGCTTCTTCGGGTTGATTCCGGTAACGTCGTGTTGTGAGGATCCGTTCATCTACGTCTGTTTGTCTTCCTCATGGACTCGTTCTTCTTCCTTGCGGGATTTTAGGCAAGATGATCATACCCTCGAAATCACTACTATCTTTGCTTTGCTGGTTGCTCGCTCTTTTGCTATGCCTATGCTGCGATACCTACCACTTGCTTATCATGCCTCCCATATTGTTAAGCCAAGCCTCTAACCACCTTGTCCTAGCAAACCGTTGATTGGCTATGTTACCGCTTTGCTCAGCCCCTCTTATAGCGTTGTTGGTTGCAGGTGAAGATTGAAGTTTTTTCATTGTTGGAACATGTTTACTTGTTGGGATATCACAATATATCTTATTTAATTAATGCATCTATATACTTGGTAAAGGGTGGAAGGCTCGGCCTTATGCCTGGTGTTTTGTTCCACTCTTGCCGCCCTAGTTTCCGTCATATCGGTGTTATGTTCCCAGATTTTGCGTTCCTTACGCGGTTGGGTTATAATGGGAACCCCTTGACAGTTCGCCTTGAATAAAACTCCTCCAGCAAGGCCCAACATTGGTTTTACCATTTGCCACCTAGCCTTTTCTTTCCCTTGAGTCGGCCGGCTCAAGGGTCATCTTTATTAAACCCCCGGGCCAGTGCTCCTCTGAGTGTTGGTCCAACCCAGAGCACCGTGCAGGGCCATCCCTTGGGAACTTGGGTTACGTCGGCTCCTGTACGCTTAGCTTATCCGGTGTGCCCTGAGAACGAGATATGTGCAGCTCCTATCAGGATTTGTCGGCACAGCGGGTGGTCTTGCTGGACTTGTTTTACCATTGTCGAGGATGTCTTGTAGAACCGGGATACCGAGTCTGATTGGAATGTCTCGGGAGGAGGTCTATTCCTTCGTTGACCGTGAGAGCTTGTGATGGGCTAAGTTGGGACACCCCTGCAGGGATTTGAACTTTCGAAAGCCGTGCCCGCGGTTATGGGCAGATGGGAATTTGTTAATGTCCGGTTGTAGAAAACCTGAAGTTGACCTTAATTAAAATACATCAACCGCGTGTGTAACCGTGATGGTCTCTTTCCGGCGGAGTCCGGGAAGTGAACACGGTGTTGGAGTTATGCTTGACGTAGGTTGTTCTAGGATCACTTCTTGATCATACTTTTATCGACCGTGCTTTGCCTTCTCTTCTCGCTCTCATTTGCGTATGTTGGCCAACATATATGCTAGTCGCTTGCTGCAGCTCCACCTCATACCTTTACCTTACCCATAAGCTTAAATAGTCTTGATCGCGAGGGTGCGAGATTGCCGAGTCCCTGTGGCTCACAGATACTTCCAAAACCAGCTTGCAGGTGCCGATGAGTTCGTGCAGACGACGCAACCAAGCTCAGGAGGAGCTTTATGGGGATCTTGTCCTTCGTATTGTTTTCGTTCTAGTTGATCAGTAGTGGAGCCCAGCTGGGGTCGATCGGGGACCGTGTCGCATTTGGGGTTCTTCTTTTATTTTGGTTCCGTAGTCGGACCCCGATTGTATTTGGATGATGTAATGCTTTATTCATGTATTGTGTGAAGTGGCGATTGTAAGCCAACTATGTATCTCTTTCCCTTATGTATTACATGGGTTGTGTGAAGATTACCTCACTTGCGACATTGCTTTCAATGCGGTTATGCCTCTAAGTCGTGCTTCGACACGTGGGAGATATAGCCGCATCGAGGGCGTTACAAGTTGGTATCAAAGCCTTCCCCGACCTTAGGAGCCCATTGCTTGATCATTTTTAGCAGCCGAGTTGTGTCTAGAAAAAAATGTTTTGAGTCATTTAGGAATTATATATCGGAGAGTAGGAATTCTTTTTTACTTCCCAGTCTCCTCATCGCTCTGGTAAGGCATCCCGACGTAGAGTTTTGACTCTTCTCTTCTCAAATTTCACTAAAATTATTTTAGGATCACGCGGGTATCTTGGAATCGTTTCGATGGTTTTGTGATGAGAACATTGTCTTGGTGCCTCCTGTCAGGGGTTTTGTGGCAGTGTCCTGGGGAGTTGAGCTCCGAGGTATTGTCGTCAAAATTTTATCGTTGCAGTTCTGGAATACCTGAGTTTAGTACGCCGACATCGAAAATATCTTTTATGTAGTTCGTTTGTGAGATAACCTCGACGCCACCCAGTACTGGGGCGGGAGTTCGGGAGTATTGCCATAACTCGTATAACAGATGCTTTTCGAAGGTTGAGGTAGACGATTTCCGAAGGTTTCTTGGTTATGTGTTGAAGGATGGATACAGCTGGATGTAGGATTTGCTAGTTTTGGGTGAGATATTATGCTTCCCCTGTATCCCCAACACCTGATTGCATAATCGGAAAGGTTCAGGAGTTTCATAGGTGGGAATTCAAGTAGCTCTTAGGATATCCTTCCGACAGATGTATGATATGAAATTGGGGTTCGACATCTAGTGGTCCGCCTATTCACGGTCGGTTTTATAGTGGTCTCATTGTGTCTTAAAGAGTCCTTGGCTATGCCAACTCGGGGACGCTTCGTATGTCATGTGCACTGCCTTGTACATGATGGTGCTGTACGATTGAGCCCGTGTAGGCCCCACCACGAAAACTTCAGACGAAATCTCTATCATATGTTTGTTCCGGCTTATTTCGCAAGCCAATCCTTTGTTTCGTTTTGAGTTGTGGTATTCGAGTTGCTTCGAAGTCAAATGTTGATTCCATACCTTCCCCAAATGGTGTTCTCATACTCCGATGTGAATACTAATCCTTCTCGATCATCGAGTCTGTCATGTCAATCCTTTTCACCGGTGTACTTCTCTTCAAGTGGATCCGATCATTGCAACATCCGCAAGATCAAGTATCAGTTCTTCTCAACGGTGTTCGTTTCACCCATTCCAAATTGTCTTTGTTTTTCCCCCCCTCCCTCCCTTTGTTTTTCTCCAAGGATTCAGATCTCTTAATCGAGTATCCATCTTATTGATGTGAAGCCTCTCCATTCTTTTTCTATCAATATTCTTATCCGGTGATTCTCATGAAGATTCTAGCGGATCTTCAAGTTCGTCTCTCATCACTCGTTTTCTTCTCCGGTGGAACCAATTCAAGCTTTCCGTGTTGGTCATATCTTTTTCCTCGTTTCAAATGCCTTCTCATAACAGTACACCTAATAATCTTTCACCGCTCGCTACTCAATTGTTCTGGAGTGCTCAAGATATCTAGAAGAATCGTGTTTCCACTTTGCTTTCATTCAAGCTCTTTCGAGGATGTTATCTCTTTTGAGCTATGTAATTCAAATGGTGCAATCTATCATTTAAATACTTCAACGATGTTTCTTTTGAGTGGGCCCTAAGCCACAGGTCTTTTCCCAGGATCTTACCTGACTCTTCTTATTTCCCGGAGATATCCTCAAATTTCTTGTCAAAGTTTGACATAAGAATGAATTATCATCAGTCAAATGTATTTCTCCAAGATCTTTCAAATTCTTTTCATCGTTGGTTCAACCTCTTCGCTTTTGATTCTTTCGGAGGGTTTAAATAATTCATGGTGGTGTTTCTCGTCATCATTCTCAACATTTGAAGATCGAAGAAGAGTTTCTCTTTAATCTTGCTCCATTCTCTTCAAGATTCGTGGTTCTAGCGTTATGCCATCCTCTCATAGTTGTTTTCGATTGTCAGAATTCTTTTCACCCATCCGGAGTAATTCAGAGTATTTTCTGTCGGATTATCCGGAGCCCATCATCTAAGATTGATTCAGTCCAGCTTTCAGCTCGCATACTTTAAATCATACCGGTGTCTAAATCAAGGATTCTCTAATCAGCTCGTAATCTCTTCGTTCTCATGGATCTAAATCCTTTCAAGCATCTTCGTTCATTTGTTAATTCTTCTCGGTGTTTCGTTATGTTTTATTCATTCTTTTTCAATTCTTACGGTGGTTCGTTCAAGAGTTTTCTTCCTTCGTGTATCATATCTATGCATTCGTGCTTTTCAAATTCTACCGGTGGATCATTGAAGACTTTCTCAAGTTTGCGCTATATCTATCTTAATCTTTCTTCGAGGATAAGTAGTATGCCAAATCCATTGCTTGTCAGCAATTAAATTGTTGAAGGATACGCATAACATAATTCTTATTCTTGTTCCATCCAAGTGATTAATTCCTTATTCCGGAGGCTTATCAAATTCTCAGTTTCATTGGTTTCATCTTCTCTTTTCCCGGAGTTCCAACCTCTTTCAATTATATCACCACGAAGATCCATCTAATCATTGCAAGGATTCACATTATGTTTTCAACTTCTCTTTCCTTTCGATTGGTCATTCTTTTATTACCAGAGTTCTTCATGGAGGCTCTACATGATGGTTCATCAAGGATTTAATTCCTTCTCGAAGTGTTCATTGAGATTCTTTTCAGAGGAGCTCAAGCACTCTCCATCTTGCAATCCGGAGTGCAATTCTTTCTTCCGTATTATTGAAGGTGGTATTATGCCATTCTTGATAATTTGAGTTCAGGTTTTCACGATTCACATGTTGTTAAGAATGGGATATTTTAAATCCATTAATCTCGTCATTGGAATTATTTTGGGTTATATTTCACCTTAAAGCCTTCCCTAAGGAGTGTTGCTAATTATGGTGATTATAAGTGACCCAAGTTCTTCATTTATCCTCCCGGTGAAATAGTGTTCTCGTCTCCTTATTCATTCCAATTCTTTTCCCATGAGTGGCAGGTTGTCACCTCATATTTTGAGTTGTATTCTATGAGACCACTTCAAGCTTATTCTTTTCGTTGTTGGTTTTTTTTCCAACAATTCCGTTTGACCCTTCTCCTAAAGAGGCCTTTTCAAGCTCTTTTGTGGCAGAAGTTGGCATTGTCTTCTACATTCTTTTGTCTCAATTATCCTTATTCTATTCTTTCTCCTGGAGGTCTATTGATGTTGTTCTTTTCACCCATCTTCTCATTTTGTCAAGATCATGTTCAATTCCTTCCATTTCCAAGCGGAGTGTTGTCGTAATTGATCTTTATCGTTCCTTCTACTTCTCGTTTCAACTGGAGTGCTTGCATATACTTCTTGTTCATTGCAACCTTTTTCTTTTGTATTTCAACCTACAAGGTTCTAGTATTGTTCCTTGTTTCTCTTTTCTAACGGAGGTTTTCAACTTTATTCTTTTTAGTTGTATTCTTTCTTTCAATTTGGCTTAACCTTTTCAAGGTTCTTTGGTTTCACTCGTTTGTCAAAGGAGCAACTTAGTTTTTACCTCTTCTCTTCCTTTTCCGTTTCCCTCCGGTGCCATTCTAGATCTCGGGACGAGGTCCTCTCGTAGTGGTGGAGTGTTGTGACGCCCCGAGACCGATGTGCCAGGTGTCCTCCAGTTATTCGCTGTTGTTGCGTTGTCTTTCGCTTGCGGGTTGCATCTTGTCATGTCATCATGTGCATTGCATCATCATGTTTTCAAAACTTGCATCCGTCCGGGTTTCCCCAGTTCCGTCTGTTGTCCGTTCTGAGCCCAACCACACTCACACGCGCCTACGGCATGTCCGAAATAGTATTTTATAAGTGGCCGGAAAATTTTCTCAGAATGGGATGAGAGTTGACGTGTGGTCTTATTATAGTATAGATAGACCGCCTGTCAAGTTTCATCGCATTCGGAGTTCGTTTGATAGCCCAACCGTTAAACTATAGCGGCATTATAGCCGGTCTTTTCGTCGGACGTTTTCGGTCTCCAGAAACTGTCGCCGGGTCTTTCCCTCTTCTCTTTTCTCAGCCTGAGGCCTTCTGCACAGTCCTCTACTCACCGTCAGACCCTACCTAACCTCTCTCGTCAGCCCACGGCCAAGCCTCGCGCGCGTTCAAAAATTGTCCCGGACCCGACCCGAGCAGTCGTCACCGTCGTGTCCGGATCATCCCCAAACATCTACAAAACGTCTCCGTTTTCTTATTTGGACTTCCTAGTCTATTTATCTTGACCACTCGATTTTAATTGGAGGGGAGGATTAGCCCCTAAACTCTCCCTCTTTTCTTATATATATACTCCCTAGTCTAAAACTAGACCAACCCTAGATCCTAGGCAGTTTGTCCCTTCCATCCTACCCTAGCGCCGCCGCCCAATTTCTCCTCAATTTTAGCGCCACCCAGTCGCCACCTACCTTCCTCGATTCGCCCCGCCCCTGCCTCTCTGAGTCCATGCAGCCCCTGCCCCGAGCACCCCCGCAAGCAGCAGTAGCTCCCACAGCTCAAGGAGGAGCCCTGCCGTCGGTGGCCACCACCAGGCTGCACCTCTCCTTCCCTTCTTCCTCCTGCTTATTCCCCTCCCTTCTCACCGAATCTCTCTCTCCCTCTCACCAGGGAGCGCCGCCGCCCGGAGCTTCCCGAGCTCGACGTCGCCGGGAATGAGGCCCCCGGGGCCAGATCTATCCTCTCCCCCCCGTCGCCCTAACCTGCCGAAGACGCCGCTGCCCCGCCGTTGACTTTGGGCGCCACCGCCACTGCCTCCTGCTCGTGCGACTCAGGAACGAGGAGAACGACGATCGCGTCGTCAGCCGCGTGGGCCACCGCTCGTCCGCGTGAGCCTCCTCCCCGCATGCGAGGCCCAGCGCTAGGCCTCCCGGCCCAGCCTTGCCCCTGCTGGCCTCCCTCCTCCACCGTCAGGCCCAAGGCCCAGCCACCCGCTGCTAGTTTTTTTTCTTTCCTGCAGGCCTCCCTCTTTGTCCGGCCGGGCCAGGCCCAAAGTGAGCAGCTCCCACCAGCCCAGATCCCTCAGATTTCGGCCCATTTGTTTTTTTCCTTTGTCCAACGAATTTTTGCAATTTATCCAGTGCATGCATATTTAC
Source organism: Triticum urartu (assembly GCF_003073215.2). NCBI lineage: Eukaryota > Viridiplantae > Streptophyta > Magnoliopsida > Poales > Poaceae > Triticum > Triticum urartu. The sequence continues at coordinate 408,665,358 of NC_053025.1, forward strand.
AGCATATGCCATCATTTTATAATGCTCACGCCTAAATAACCATGCATCGGAATTAATTAAACTTTATAAGAAAGTTGCTGAGATTTTTGTCTAGTTTAATAATATGTCACTTTCATCCATGTTCAAAATGTTTAAAATGATGTTTGTTTAAATTTGCCCCTATGCCATGCTAAAATGATTTATTTCATAACTAAATAACCGTAACTCGGATTTTAATAAACTTTACATGTATATGGGGTAGAATTTTGCCTAGTTTAACACGGTGGCATCACTTTGCACGATTAACAACTATAAAATATGGTTTAGGGCAGAACAGTACCAAATCTAATTTATGCACATGAGGAGTTTCTGGATTTGTTGTTCGTTGCTTCCGGCTTCATTTAACCTTGACTAGATAGGTAGTTTTACTTTGCTTCACCCTCTTGCCATGTTTAACAACATTTAATATTGTTGGGTACATAGACGAGATCGAACTAAATAACTTGTCGTGGTGTTTCGCCAATATGCAACTCGTTGCATATTGAGCTCCACTTAATTTGTAGGATTGTTTGTGCTCGTTGCCATGCCATGCCTCATTAAACCGGACATGCATCATACTCGATTGTGCATCATCCCATATTTATGTGGTGGTTGTTTACTATGATTGTTTGCTTCTTTCCGGTGTTGCTTCTTCGGGTTGATTCCGGTAACATCGTGTTGTGAGGATCCGTTCATCTACGTCTGTTTGTCTTCCTCATGGACTCGTTCTTCTTCCTTGCGGGATTTCAGGCAAGATGGTCATACCCTCGAAATCACTACTATCTTTGCTTTGTTGGTTGCTCGCTCTTTTGCTATGCCTATGCTGCGATACCTACCACTTGCTTATCATGCCTCCCATATTGTTAAGCCAAGCCTCTAACCACCTTGTCCTAGCAAACCGTTGATTGGCTATGTTACCGCTTTGCTCAGCCCCTCTTATAGCATTGTTGGTTGCAGGTGAAGATTGAAGTTTGTTCCTTGTTGGAACATGGATATGTTGTTCCTTGTTGGAACATGTTTACTTGTTGGGATATCACAATATATCTTATTTAATTAATGCATCTATATACTTGGTAAAGGGTGGAAGGCTCGGCCTTATGCCTGGTGTTTTGTTCCACTCTTGCCGCCCTAGTTTCCGTCATATCGGTGTTATGTTCCCAGATTTTGCGTTCCTTACGCGGTTGGGTTATAATGGGAACCCCTTGACAGTTCGCCTTGAATAAAACTCCTCCAGCAAGGCCCAACATTGGTTTTACCATTTTCCACCTAGCCTCTTCTTTCCCTTGAGTCGGCCGGCTCAAGGGTCATCTTTATTAAACCCCCGGGCCAGTGCTCCTCTGAGTGTTGGTCCAACCCAGAGCACCGTGTAGGGCCATCCCTTGGGAACTTGGGTTACGTCGGCTCCTGTACGCTTAGCTTATCCGGTGTGCCCTGAGAACGAGATATGTGCAGCTCCTATCGGGATTTGTTGGCACAGCGGGTGGTCTTGCTGGACTTGTTTTACCATTGTCGAGGATGTCTTGTAGAACCGGGATACCGAGTCTGATCGGAATGTCTCGGGAGGAGGTCTATTCCTTCGTTGACTGTGGGAGCTTGTGATGGGCTAAGTTGGGACACCCCTGCAGGGATTTGAACTTTCGAAAGCCGTGCCCGCGGTCATGGGCAGATGGGAATTTGTTAATGTCCGGTGGTAGAAAACCTGAAGTTGACCTTAATTAAAATACATCAACCGCGTGTGTAACCGTGATGGTCTCTTTCCGGCGGAGTCCGGGAAGTGAACACGGTGTTGGAGTTATGCTTGACGTAGGTTGTTCTAGGATCACTTCTTGATCATACTTTTATCGACCGTGCTTTGCCTTCTCTTCTCGCTCTCATTTGCGTATGTTGGCCACCATATATGCTAGTCGCTTGCTGCAGCTCCACCTCATACCTTTACCTTACCCATAAGCTTAAATAGTCTTGATCGCGAGGGTGCGAGATTGCTGAGTCCCTGCGGCTCACGGATACTTCCAAAACCAGCTTGCAGGTGCCGATGAGTTCGTGCAGACGACGCAACCAAGCTCAGGAGGAGCTCGATGGGGATCTTGTCCTTTGTATTGTTTTCGTTCTAGTTGATCAGTAGTGGAGCCCAGTTGGGGTCGATCGGGGACCGTGTCGCATTTGGGGTTCTTCTTTTATTTTGGTTCCGTAGTCGGACCCTGATTGTATTTGGATGATGTCATGCTTTATTCATGTATTGTGTGAAGTGGCGATTGTAAGCCCACTATGTATCTCTTTCCCTTAAGTATTACATGGGTTGTGTGAAGATTACCTCACTTGCGACATTGCTTTCAATGCGGTTATGCCTCTAAGTCGTGCTTCGACACGTGGGAGATATAGCCGCATCGAGGGCGTTACATATCACTTCTTGTCTTTATCAGGAAAAAAAATCTTCATATAGATGAAGTATTGAAATATCTTTATTGAGAAATAAAATAGAATATACATAATGATGTATGAAGTCTGATAAACAAAGCCAAAGCACGACGCTTCATTAGAAATTAGGTAAATATGATTTACTTACGAAATCTAAAATATTTGAATAGTTCAAAGAAATTTCATAATATATTTGAAGAGTACAAATATTTTTAATGAAGATAAGGATCATTATGACAAAAGATAAAGTAATTCTTCGAGAATGAAGAAAATTATCCGAGTCATAAGTTTAGCAAAACACTCAACTAATTATGGAATTATTTATTACCGATCTGCTTTTATACTTTGGGATATAAAGTGAAACAACATGATATACACTAAATAGAGCACCGTATATTAGTCTGGTTAATGAAACCATACAAGTTATGGAAATTATAAACCATATAAAGGTAATTGGACATCTCAAAGGAATTATTTGGGTTCCTTCCATTGAAATGTTCAAAAGGTAAAATGTTTGACATAGATGGACACTTTTTCAAGATTTTTTTCTTGTCAAAGAAATAAGTGGGAGGATATTACAACTTATAAAGGACTATTGAGTCCCTGACGGTAATAAGCAGAATTAACAAAACCGGAAATTGTTCCGACAAAGTGTCTACAAAATAAACCATAAGTTACTACATTGGATGTAGAAATTCTAAAGTTTTTAACTGGTTTACACAGATCAGAAATGTTGTTGTATTTTTGAAATTTTACAATGAGATATTCATCTTTGCGAGAAGATGAACTAGCATACTCCAAAGAAGCAATAGCAGCTCCTAGCTCGAAGGAATGGCTTACAACCATGCACACCAGAATAAAAATATAATTAAGTTTAGAACTTTATTATAATTGAAAAGTTTGGAAATTGGTAGATACTTCAAAGAGTTTTGAGGAAATTGGATATTTAAATAAGTTTCCTAAAAGAAAGGATGTATGAATGATACAACCGGAATGATTTTAAAATCCTTAGGACACCGGATAGAAGTGCAAACTTCAAAAGAGTTTTGAAGATTATAACAAGTGAGCTGATATTGAGATTTTGATCTTATCAAAGGAACCTTGTGTATATACATAGCTCTGTGGGAGCCATATAGTATTTTTGATTTCATATATTTATAACATATTATGAAAGGGAAATAAGATAGCTTCTTAGCAAAAATAAAATGTTATTGATACATGTATTCATCAAATAGAAAGGCAAAATATTGGGCACAAAAGAATCTGTAAAGACAGATTAATATGTCTGATTGAGCTTCAAAGTTTATATTTTTTTACAAAGGTTTAACATGTTTAAATAGAGAAATTTTCTCTCTCAGTGTCATATAACTAGATGCTTATCTATTAATGAGCATGAGTAGAAATAAATTCATCTTAATAGTTATAATATATATGAAAGGCCAAAGAGTTTTACTTGGTGTTAGTAACATATATCAAGGATCTCAAAAGAATAAATGTATTATTTTGAGCATATCAAGTCAAAAAATCATTATTGAGAATACATGAATATCAACTTCGTGATTGATATAATTAGGGCTATAATAAAATTATCTTATGAACAATATTATTGATTCTATAAAAAGATAATTTATGTTTTGAAAACATTAGATGTTTCAATGTTGTCCGAATCAAGAAGTGTCTTGATATGAAAGGGAAGATCCAATAATCAAGAAATGTCTTGATATAATTGGATGTTACAAAAGTTTTAAAGATCCCCATTAACAATATATTGAGAATATGGCCAATCAAGAAGATTCTTGATATAAAAGGGTAGATCCAATAATCAAGAAATATCTTGATATAATTGGGTATTACAAAAGTTGTAATAAACCCATAAGCATTATATTATGAAGATGGCCAGTCAAGAAAAATCTTGATATAAATGGGTGAATCTGATATATGATTGTAAGTGCAATGAGTCTGAATGATATTTTATTTTGAATAAAATGGTAAAGCTCGAAGAAAGGTGGATTGAGATCCTGTAAACAGACAAGACTGACACAAACGTTACTGAGGTTTGAATATGTCAAAACAAATGACAAAGGCTCTACCACAAGCAAAGCATGAGCAACACCAGAATACCCATAAGTGTTTGTAATACCATGCAGCTAGATTATTGACTCTAGTGCAAGTGGGAGACTGTTGGAAATATGCCCTAGAGGCAATAATATATTATTATTATATTTCCGTTATTCATAATTAAGAAGTTATATTTCATGCTATAATTGCTATGATCCTGGAATATGCGATTCAGTGGAAAACTCATATGCACGTGTGAAATGATAAACGGTAAACAATAGGTTCCCGATCTCGCATCTAAGATCGACTCAAGTGTTTTTGGTGATCACTTTTTCCGGATCTTAGAATATCGTTAAGTGTAAAGATAGTTCTAATACAACATTGAGGGTATGACACTAGAAGAAAGATCATATTGAATCGACCCACTACTTGTCTGTTATACTTTGTGATCATATGGTCTGAAATCATCTGTTATAACACGGAGTGTTAGCATGTGTGATAGTTCCTCTGAACATGAGAGTTTCTCGGTCACCTGGTACTGGACGGTGGGATTTGGGGTTGCTCGAACATCATCTGTAACAAGGTGATCATAACGACAACTTTCAAGCACACCGAAAAGTTTGACAAGTGATTGGATAGCTCGAGAGTGGGATTTACTCCTCCGACGATGGAGAGATATTCTTAGGGCCCTCTTAGTGTGACGGCATTTATCATCGTCTGGCCAGGCACATGTGACTATGTCACGGGGATACCGAAAAACATCAACGAGAAAGAAGAACAAAACCGGTAACGACAACAACGGTATAGTGAGTATAGTGATGAATCAGGAGGATACAGATGCACATTAGGTCTTCTAAAGTATCATGAAGCAAGGGGACCATCTCATGATAACCAAAGGTTCACTCGAATATCATTCTTGTAATCATAGGTACCTATATGGATGTCCATGGTTCTGCTATCGGTCATTGAACGAAGGGGTTTCGTTCATGTCTATGGTTTACCGAACCTATGGGGTCACAAGCTTAAGGTAATCACGATCTGCTGAGTGTTAGTAGGACAGGACTAATGAGAGTATATTTGTGGAATTATTCATTAATATCCAGAATAGTTCTGAGAGGGTCCGGAAGTGTGTCGAGGTCAATAGAAGGGTTTCGGTTAATATCGGGTAATACTGGGTATTAACAATTAATATATATAGGTGGAAATGCTTTCGGAGACGTTAAATTATATATATTATGCTCAGAAAATGTTTAGAACAAAAATATATTTAATTTAATATCAACGGGCCAAATAAGACAAAGAGGTGGAGACACTAGTGGAGAAAATCCTAGCTATGGCGTGCCAAAAACAACCTTGCTGGCATAGACACGCAACACCACTAATATGGCGCCATTGCTAAAAAGTTTTGGTGGCATTGGAGGACACGTCAGCAGTATCCTACACCGTGTTGCCGTATCACCAGTCCAGTGCCAACACTAAGTTCATCATAACTCTGGCGTGCCTACTTGTCCGACGCTAGCAAATGTTTTTTTGGTAATAATTTTTTTGCTCATCAACACTAGCTACTTACTTAATAGATACTACTGAACATAATATACTCATCAACACTAGGTACTTCCTTAATAGATAACCATTATAGAAGAGGCTCATGAACTCAACAAATTGATATTAAACTTCACAAAAGTTGCTCACTCAAGTACTCTAGTTACTCGATCTTCATAACTAGTAAGATGAACTAGCTAGCTACTTAAAAAATAATCTTCATGAAGGAGTATGCCCAGCTGGAGAAGCTTCTTTCTATCCCCCTCTACGTCTCTTCTGAAATGATCTATGTTCATCTTCAGGTCAATGCTCTCAGCCCTGAGGCGTCTCCTCTCCTCCTTCAGTTTATCCCGATCGTCAACGAGCTTATCCCTCTTGTCCCTAAGCTGATTAGTCTCCTGAACAAGCCGAACAGTATCCTTGTGTATCTCTTTAATACCCCCCTTTAGATTGTCATTTGCCCCTTGCACGCTCTTGATGACAAACTCAAAAGTGTCTAAGAATTCATTGTTAGCCATGTCCACATCGCACAATGACTCATTGTTGCCTCCAGAATTGCGACGACCTACAAACACATGTATACGATCAAGGTAATATGCAATTTCATATCACTGAATATTTACACCAATGTAAAGTAGTTCAAATATTGCAATGTATAGGACTAATTAAACTAGATAGCATGTGGTGACCTACAACAACAAATTGCCTGGATTTTAAACATATACATTCTATCCATTTGTACTATACCCCTCTTTTAATATTCCCCTTTAGATCGTCATTTACCCCTTGCATCGTTATACTTTACAAGACCCGATGTGCATCGGTATCCTCTTGAGTCATCACTATACTCACTATACCGTTGATCCTGTTACCGGTTTTGTTCTTCTTTCTCGTTGACATTTTTTGGTATCGCCATGACATAGTCACCTGTGTCTGGCCAAACAATGATGAATGCTGTCCGATCACTTGCCAAACTTTTTGGTGTGCCTGAAAGTTGTCATTATGATCACCTTGTTACAGATGATGTCTGAGCAGCCCCAAAGCCCACTGTCCAGTACAAAGTGACCGAGACACTCTCATGGTCTGAGGAACTAAAACACATGCTAACACTCTGTGTTATAATAGATGATTTCAGACAATATGATCACAAATTATAACAGACATGTATTGGGTCGATTCAATATGATCGTTCTTCTAACGTCATACCCTCAATGTTGTTTTAGAACTATCTTTACACTTAACGATATTCCAAGATCCGGAAAACGTGATCACAAAAAACACTTGAGACGGTCTTAGAGGTGAGACCGGGAACCTATTGTTTACCATTTATCATTTCACACGTGCATATGAGTTTCACTGAATCACATATTCCAGGGTCATAATGATTATAGCATGAAATATAAACTCTTAATTATGAATAACAAAAATATAATAATACAATATTATTTCCTCTAGGGCATATTTCCAATAGTCTATCACTTGCACTAGAGTCAATAATCTAGCTGCATGGTATTACAAACACTTATGGGTATTCTGGTGTTGCTCATGCTTTGATTGTGGTAGAGCCTTTGTCATTTGTTTTGACATATTAAAAACACAGTTATATTTGTGTCCGTCTTGTCTGTTTACAGGATCTCAATCCACCTTGCTTTGAGCTATACCATTTTATTCAAAAATAAAATATCATTCAGACTCATTGCGCTTACAATCATATTTTGGATTCACCCATTTATATCAAGATTTTTCTTGACTAGCCATCTTCATAATATAATGCTTATGGGTTTATTACAACTTTTTTAATACCCAATTATATCAAGATATTTCTTGATTATTGGATCTACCCTTTTATATCAAGAGTATTCTTGATTGGTCATATTCTCAATATATTGTTAATGGGGTTCTTTACAAGTTTTGTAGCATCCAATTATATCAAGACATTTCTTGATTATTTGGTCTTCCCTTTTATATCAAGACACTTGTTGATTCAGACAACATTGAAACATCTAATGTTTTCAAAACATCAATTATCTTTTTTATAGAATCAACAATATTGTTCATAAAATAATTTTATTATAGCCCTAATTATATCAATCATAAAGTTGATATTCATATATTCTCAATAATGATTTTTGAACTTCATATGCTCAAAATAATACACTTATTCTTTTGAGATCCTTGATATCTGTTACTAACACTTAGTAAAACTCTTGGCCCATTCATATATATTATAACTATTAAGATGAGTTTATTTCATCTACTCATGCTCATTAATAGATAAGCATCTAGTTATATGACACTAAAAGAAACAATTTCTTTATTTAAACATTTTAATCCTTTGTAAAAAATATATAAACTTTTAAGCTTAATTAGACATATTGATCTTTCTTTATAGATTCTTCTATGACCAATATTTTGCCTTGCTATTTGATGAAAACATGTTTCAATAACATTTTATTTTAGCTAAGAAGCTATCATATTTCCATTTCATTATATGTCATAATATATGAAATCAGAAATACTATATAGATCCCACCGAGTTTTGTATATACACAAGATTCCTTTGATAAGATCAAAATCTCAATATGAGCTCACTTGTTATAATCTTTGAAACTCTTTTGAAGTTTGCACTTCTATCCAGTGTCCTGTGGATTTTAAAATTGTTCTCTTTGTACCATTCATACATCCTTTCTTTTAGGAAACTTAGTTTTAATATCCAATTTCCTCAAAACTCTTTGAAGTATCAACCAAGTTCCAGACTTGTCAATTGTAATAAAGTTCTAAACTCAATTATATTTTTATTCCGGTGTGCATGGCTATAAGCCATTCCTTTGAGCTGGGCGCCACTATTGCTTCTTTGAAGTTTTCCAGTTCCTCTTCTCTCAAAGATGAATACCTCATTGTAAAATTTCAAAAATTTAACAACATTTCTGATTTGCGAAACCAGTTACAAGCTTTACAATTTCTACATCGAATGTAGTAACTTACGGTTTATTTTGTAGACACTCTGTCGGAACAATTTCCTTTTTTTAATTCTACTTATTATCGTGAGGGAACAAATGGTCCTTTATAAATTGTAATATCCTCCCACTTATTTCTTTGACAAGAAAAAAATTCTTGAAAAATTGTCCATCTGTGTCGAACAATTTACCTTTTGAACATTTCAATGGAAGGAACCCAAATAATTCCTTTGAGATATCCTACAACTTTTATCTGGTTTATAATTTACATAACTCTTATGGTTTCATTAACCAGACTAATATGTGGTGCTCTGTTTAGTGTATATCTTGTTGTTTCAATTTATATCCCAAAGTAAAAAAGCAGATCGATAATAAATAGTTCCATAATTATTTGATTGTTTTGCTAAATCTATGACTCAGATAATTTTCTTGATTCTTGAAGAATTACTTTATCTTTTGTGATCATGATCCTTATCTTCATTAAAAATATTTGAACTCTTCAAATATATTCTGAAATTTCTTTGAACTATTCAAATATTTTAGATTTTATAAGTAAATCATATTTACCTAATTTTTAATGAAGCATCGTGCTCTGGCTTTGTTTGTCAGACTTCTTACATCATTATGTATATTTTATTTGATTTCTGAATCAAGATATTTCAATACTTCATCTATATGAAGTTTTTTTCCTGATAAAGCCAACAATTGATATATCTGTCTTCTCAAGACGTTTAGCATTAATGTCAAAAATTTCAAATCAGGATTAATTGAATAAACCATAAAAAATTTGCGGTAAATCCAAACATATTCCTATATCCACTTTAACAACTATTGTTTAAAATATTATAAGAACATCGGTCACATAATCCAAAACATAATGTATTATATAACTCTGGAACACAATAACTATTATTAGATTCTAAGATAAATATTGAAGATAAACTAAAGCCATGATTCCATCGGTCCTGAGTAGCGACCCTATCACCATCCTTGACTAGCATCACGTCTTTTATTTCTTCTCAACTTGTGAGCTTTCTGCAGTCCCTGCATTAGGTTGCAAACAAGAGCAATTGATAAGTATCAAATAGTTGTGACTTACGGAAACAAGATAAATAACATTAACTTGCTATAACATTTATGCCTTTACCGGAAGAACCATTCTTCTTGTCTGCCAGGCATTTCTTGCAGCTCTGCTTCCAATGATCCTTCTGTTTGAAGTAGAAACATTCCGTCTTTTTAGAGGCTCCGCCCTTGTTCTTCTTCTGAGAGACGGTCTTACCGGCACCAGTAGGTTTCTTCTTGGACTTTCCCTTCTTTTTGAAACTGGTAGCTTCGTTGACCATCAACACTTTGTTCTTCTGCATTCCAGCTTCCGCAGTTTTGAGCATAGCAAACAAATCGTTTGCACTTTTATCCATCTCATTCATGTTGTAAGTCATGATAAAACCATCCTAAGATGGGTGGAGTGAAGCAAGCACAATATCTTTACCGAGTGTCGGCGGAATTCCAAATTCCAGAGAAGCAAGTCTATCAACATAGCCAGCAAGCTTCAATATATGCTCACTCATTGAGGAACCCTCTTTCATCCTGCATTCAATAAGGGCATTCATTAATTCAAACTGTTCGGTCCTTTCTTGTTTCTTCTTCAGAACTTCTAGTGACCCAATTATAAATTGAGTGGTACATCGTTCAAAACGCTTCTGTAGTTCAAGATCCTTGAAAGTTAACATGAGACACTAGACTGCCTCATATTCATCACTACGAGCAGCATAAGCAGCAACTTCTTCCGGTGATGCATCTTTTTAGGGAGCATCACCTAGGGGTTGATCCAGCACATACTCATTCTTAGCACTTCTAAGAATGGATCTCAGGTTGCAGATCCAATCCGCATAGTTTCCACCATTTGCAACCAAATTTTCTTTCCAAAGAATAGGGGCTAAGTTGAACATATTGTGAGCCATTTAATCTACAACGATAAATACAAACAATTTTAGACATAATTCATAATTATTTTTGCACTAGTGTATTAAAACAAATTTTAATATTATAGTGCCCTCCCACTCAGATTAATATCTCTCATAATTAATTGTGAGTTATTCAAGATCCAAGTCTAGTTCTCAGTCATTGATGTGCACATTACTGGTGACGAGAATTTTTGACTGGCGGCCAAACTTTTACCGATCATATCTCCATATGACTCTTGTTCATCTTTCGATGCTTTGTGCTTCGAGCTCAGAATAATTCTGCTAGAACTTCAAGACAACCGAGTGTCATCTGCATATATGTTCTGATCATCCACATCTTACACTTCATGCCCCGTTTGTACTCATGTGGACAAGACGCACTTCAGAATGCTATGTGTTATAGATGGTTGCAACACTGGGAAGAGAACCTTTTATTTCAATTTTTATTATGAGAGATCACCTTAATAATTGACTTCTACGCAAACAAAGGGTGAAAATAATAAAGGGATAAATATCTCAGGCAATTCATAAAACATTGACATGGTATAACTCTAGGCACCGGGAGTTCTCCATGATTGTCTTCAATCTCCAACTGAAGCAACGTGACGGCCAATATTTCATTGTCATGGCAATCGTTTCAAAAACATCATCGTGGTGGCAATCTCAGAAAACATTGTCATGGCGACCATTTCGAAAACATTGTCGTGACACTAAAATCTCAAATTCCGTTGTGGCACAAAATTATAGCTCCTTGTCCCGCGCCTAGGTACACTGTCTCCTTGACGGGGTTTTCCATGTACGTCTTGCCACCATCACCTGTAACCTATCTCTATGATATTTACATTAAGCTGGCAATCTTGTAGCTCCAACCATCATGCCATGATGCGCATGCCACTTCACATTACATCATATAACCATCTCATATATAAACTCATTATCATGATGAAGGCTATACCACATCATATGCAAACCCCGCAAAACCAAGTTGGACGTCCTCTAATTGGTTTTAGCATAATTTTATTTACATGGTTAACCAGTTTTATCAATTAAGATTAGCTACCTACTCAAGCACAGCAAGGCGATGTTCTTGATGCTAGATTAAGTTTTAGGGTGTGTGAAAGAGAGACTTGATTAAAAGTCTCACCCCCACACTAAACTTCGTCAATACACGTGACCCCCTAGAAGATCATCCATCTTCAGCACCCTCTTGTTGACGCGACGGTTCACTATTCCTGACTTTATGTAGGCCAAGCAACTGTTATCAGATCATCAACAGCTAGAGCCGGTCGATTGTCAGAATCTTGTAGCAAAACTACATCATTCTGCCGATGAACTGAATCGAAGCAAGACTCATGGGAGGCATAGCAAGAACATCAAGCCTCACATATCATATGTGATCTAGATTGCAACTTGCATCTACTAATAAACCAGCTCATGATGCACTATTGGGAAACATAGTAGAAAATCAAAAAAAATTGCCCTACGATCACCCAGGAACAATATGAAGATGCATAATAGGTTGTGATCAATGATCATTACCGACTCTGGGAGTGCAGAGGAAGTACATGAGTTGGTTTAGATCGTACTTGAAGTCCCTCGAACATTCATGACGATCCCATGAACTTCCCACCAATGATCAATCGAATGGAAGACCGAAAGCACAACCTCTCTACTTGGTTGCAAGCGTACAGTCTTCACGATCCGGCAGCGCTTCACTGTCCAGAGCTAATCGTCGTTGGAGAATTAGATGAAGGATATTAGAACCACACGGGGCTTCTAATTATGTGGATTAGAGGTGGCTATGAGTCGCACTAATCAGTCAACTATGACCAACTAGAGCATGCACTGGATCAACTAGAGGAAGCTCGAAAACTTATTTCTACATAAGGTGGAAATCCTCTAGTATATATAGGATTTGGGGGGTAACAGGGGGCTGCCACCAAGGGGGAAAGAGGACCCTTGGGGTGCCGTCCAAGGGAGGGGGAGTAGGACTCCCCCTCCAAGTAGGATTCGGCCCCCCTTTTAGGAAAGGGTGGGGGCTCCCTTGTTGGGCTCTTGTGGCCCAACTCCTTTTCGACCTCTTGGCCTTATTTGGCCCGTTGATGTTAAATTGAATATATTTTCATTCTAAAAATTTTCATAGCATAATATATAATTTAACATCTCCAAAAACATTCTCCACCTATATATATTAATCGGTAATACCCGGTATTACCCGATATTCACCGAAACCCTTCCGGTGACCTTGAAATGCTTCCGGAACCTCTCGAAACCACTTTGGATATTAATGAAATCATTCCAAAAATATATTATCATCACCCCCATTGTACTAACACTCAGAAGATTGTGATTACCTTAAGTTTGTGACCCTGTAGGTTTGGTAAACCATAGACATGAACGAAACCCCTTCGTTCAATGACCAATAGCGGAACCATGGACATCGATATCGGTCCCTATGATTACACGAATGATATTCGAGTGAACCTCTGGTTATCATGTGATGTTCCCTTTGCTTTGCAGTACTTTACATGACCCAGTGTGCATCGATATACCCCTGAGTCATCGCTATGCTCACTATACCATTGCTCTCGTTACCAGTTTTGTTCTTCTTTCTCGTTGACATGTTCCGGCATCCCCATGACGTAGTCACCTGTGTCTAGCCAGATGATGATGAATGTTGTCATGCCGAGAGGGACCTAAGAATATCTCTCCATCATCAAAGGAGCAAATCCCACTCTCGAGTTGGTCGGTCACTTGTCAAACTTTCTGGTGTGCCTGAAAGTTGTCGTTATGATCACCTTGTTACAGATGACGTTCGAGCAACCCAAAAGCCCACCGTACGGTAGGAAGTTACTGAGACACTCTCATGGTCCGAGGAAACCAAAACACATGCTAACACTTCGTGTTATAACAGGTGATTTCAGACGATATGATCACAAAGTATAACAGACAAGTATTGGGTCGATTCAACATGATCGGTCTTCTAACATCAATGTTGTTTTAGAACTATCGTTTCAATTAACGATATTCTAAGATCCGGAGAATGTGATCACCAAAAACACTTGAGCCGGTCTTAGATGTGAGACCATAAACCTATTGTTTACCGTTTATCATTTCACACAAGCATATGAGTTTTCCACTAAATCACATATTCTAGGATCATAGCAGTTATAGCATGAAATATAAACTCTTAATTATGAGTAACGGAATATAATAATACAATATTATTGCCTCTAGGGCATATTTCCAATAGTATGAGTGGTGGTTGGTGGAAGCTCGACACTGTGGGAGGTGGTAGTGTGAATGGGGGATCGCTGGATTGAGGGTTGGACATAAGTCTGGTCGCGAAGAGTCGAGCTTTCATCTTTTCGAAGTCACATAGGACATAGGAGGAGTGGCGAGCAGGTGATTGCGTGCCTATGATCTATGGTCGGTTTATGGAATACGAGACTTAGGTTGGGCCATATGAGTTTGAAGATGACCTCACATGTCATAGGAGTTATTTTCATTTATTATTTTTCCTAGATATCCATTGGATTACCCATGGGCATAATTTCATACCCATACCCTACCCATAAATTTTGCGGGTATATATATCCATTAACCATGGGTAGAAATTCTCTCCAGGTGTTGCCCACATTATTTTCTGGTAGGGTACCCGTGGGTACCCATACCCATGGGCAAAACTGCCATCCCTAATCAATATGAGAACCCATTGTCACCATAGTTATCCATAGCAAGACATACCTCAAGTGTTGTCAAATCCATAAAAGTATTCAATCCGATAATAACGAAATCTCAAAGGGAAAACTCAATTCATCACAACAAGAGAGAGAAGGGGAAAACACCATATGATCAAACTATATTAACAAAGCCCGCGATACATCAAGATCATGCCATATCAAGAACACAAGAGAGAGAGAGAGAGAGAGATTAAACACACAACTATTGGTACAAACCCTCGGCCCCGAGGGTGGACTATCCCTCCTCATCATGGTGGCCGCCAGGATGATGGAGATGGGCACTGGTGATGATTTCCACCTCCGGCAGGGTGCCAGAATAGGGTCTAGATTGGTTTTTCGTGGCTATAGAGGCTTGCGGTGGCGGAACATCTGATCTAGGGTTATTTCTGGGGGTTTCTATATTTATAGGACTTTTTGGCGTTGGTTCCACGTGAAGATGATCTTCGAGGGGCCCACCACCCACCAGTGTGTCTTATGGGTAGCACGCCCCCCCTCTGGTGGTTCCTTGCTCCATTATTTCCCCTTTCTTCCAAAAAAATCGTCAAAAAGTTTCGCTGCATTTGGAGAACTTTAATTTCTGCACAAAAACAACACCATGGTAGTTCTACTGAAAACAGCATCAGTTCAGGTTAGTTCCATCCAAATCATACCAAAACCATATAAAATTATTGTAAACATGGCACGCATACTTCATAAATTATAGATAAGTTGGAGACGTATCAGCATCCCCAAGCTTAATTTCCACTCGTCCTTGAGTAGGTAAATGATAAAATAAATACTTTTTGAAGTGTGAATGCTAGCATAGTGCATAAGTTTGATCAATGATAATTTCAATCACTTTTCCTAGCATCATACAACAACTCTTTCTCATAAAACTCATCATGATAAAATAGCAATCAATTCACATGTTACGGTTCAAACAATGCCTTCTCTTGAAACTTAACAACCTATGTTCTTAGTCACCAAACAATTTCAATTCAACTTAATCAACAAAGTCCAAGTAGGAGCTACACATACTCAATCACCATATAGTCTTCTATAATTGCTAGTACTCAAAGGATATTTTTTGAACAAATGGCATCCGTCGAACGCAGAGAAAGATAGAAGCTTAATATTTTGCCTCCCAGCTCATTTATTATAGAGATAATTGTCAACAATAATAATTCATGATCAATTATAATTTACTGGTCATATGTGCCTAGATCTTTCCCCACCACATGATGCTTGCCAACTAGAGAATAATAGAGGTTGAAATGAGAATGCATACTATTGACTCTTGCATAAAAGTAAATGCTGAAAAGTAAAAGATAGGCCCTTCGCAGAGGGAAGCAGAGGTTGTCATGCGCTTTTTATTATTGGATGCACAATCCCGTAATGCAAAGGAACGTCATGTTATATTGCCCCTTATGATAGCAAACTTTATTATGTAGTCCGTCGCTTTTATTACTTTTCCATTACAAATTTGTACGACACTTATTTTACCTTACAATAAAAGATCAAACATATTTAGGAGCAATTTTTATTGCTTTATGCACCGACGACAACTTACTTGAAGGATCTTATTCAATCCATAGGTAGGTATGGTCGACACTCATGACAAGAAACTGGGTTTGAGGGTTTTTGGATTCACAAGTAGTTTCTCTACTTAGTATGAGTTTTTGGCTAGCAAAAGATCCTAAGCAAGCACCCCATGTCGGAGGATCCATAACAATGTAGCTTTTATGCAAATATACACAGCCATAACTCATTACGTTGTCTTCCTTGTCCAACTTCAACTAATTTTCTCAAGTTTCAAAAATAATTAATGGCTATTCACAATCGTAGAAGATGTCCGAGATAATATATTTATATGTGAAAGTTCCCTTCCTTATACTAATTGTCGTGGACTTGACACGGCAGATGTCCTAGCGCAAGGACTTAGTCATGGAGCTATCGCAACTAGGTTAGCTTGAAGGGGTTAAGCGGGACAAATGACATAGAGAGTTTACCCAGGTTCGACCCTTCTCAATGAGGTAAAAGCCTACTCCTGCTTTGTGTTGTATTGCTAGGGTTTCGATTACCAGGGAGCGAATACACTTGACCTAGCTCTCGATTGTTGTTACTTGTCCCTAAACCGCCGTCGGGTCGTCCCTTTATATACACAGGTTGACGCCCGGCGGCTCACGGAGTCCCGGCCGGCTCATACACAGTATGTCCGGCTCGGTGACTAACTACACTTGCCTTACAAAACAAGTTATACACACATGGCGGTTCATCGTCTTGGGCCTCAACTCACCTCTGGGTCTTGGGCCTTCACTGGGCTTTATATGAGCCGCCATCTTCATTTATAAGTCGCTAGTGGTATGACTTGGCCCCTCCTGGGCGGTTCATACCCTATAGTTATGTCCTCAACATTAGGCCCCAGGTTGATTTGAACTTGTTCATATCAATCTTCAATACCTGACTTGTCAAAATCTTGCATTGCTTGTTTGATAAACTTGATGTAACCCGCCATGACATCAGCTCCCAGAATCTTCTTAAACCGCCATGACGTCATTTCACATTAATTTCATACAAGGCCCAGAATATCTTTAACTGGTCCTTATCTTAATGACCATCCCAAAAATCAAGGTGTCCATATAGCCATATGATGATTTTGGCCTCCTCGATTCCTGCGCATGCCTTGTATCCATCCTCTTCTAAATAGGGACAGGGTCTTTTTCATTTCCTCCCCCTTTGCCTCGTCGCCTTCGTCTTCCTCTAGCGTCTCCTCTGCCGCCCAAGCTCCGCTGCCGCGACCTCCGAGCACTGCACCAACTCAGGCCAATGCATCAACCTGACCAGACCAGAGAACTCCGGCGCGCCACCGCTGTCCCTCATCGCCTGTAAGTGCTCCTCTCGTTTTACGTCAGATCTGCATTAGGTTTTCCTCTGTTAATCAGTGTTCTTCGCTGTTCTTCGTTTTCTCCTTCAACTCAAGCAGCTTTTAATCTGAACAGGTCATGAACCTTGTGCATTAGTAGTTTAGCATTCATTTTTATTATCAAAATAACTTCTTTCCATAGAAAATCTCATCACAACACACAAACTTTTCTGCTGCCGCCACCTTAGGTTTTAGAATTTACTGCCTTTTCTAAACTTCCGTAGATCCAAAATTATAGCTCTAGCTTGTGAAATCTGTTTGTCCATCACTTAGCAAAATGTTCACTGATAGATTTGACCCATAACTGCGATGGCATCTTATACCATAAACCGTGACCCACCACACAACATTAGGCCCTGTTTAAGCCGCAATCATACGCCTCAAAGTCAATAATCCAGCAATATCCTTTCGGCTTAACCCTGCTTGCTTATTCATCCTCATAATTCAGTTCTTTGTTTTGAAAACTACATACTCTGAACTGTATCTCCATTGCCATTAGCCCTTTACAACGGTTTAAATGATAATTTGTAACCTGCCAGATACCTACCGGTTTAATAACATCTTAAATCGCCTTGTGTAGGCCGTGCATCCAACCATGACCAAGATAGTCACATCATGTGACTGGGTCCCATCCATCGTTAACGAAGAAAAGCTCCAGGATTATGTCAAAATTGGCTTCTTACCGGCAAAAAAGGTCATTCATTGGCGTGCTCCAAAACGATGAAGTCAGACCTCAGCGCTGGACGATAAAGTTATTGTTTTCACTGATGACATGAACCAGGGCTTCTCACTGCCCGAGTCAAAATTCTTCCGTGATGTTCTACATTTTTTGCAACTTCATCCTCAAGACATCAGACCCAATTATGTTTCAAATATCTGCAATTTCCAAGTCTTCTGTGAAGTATACCTTCAAGAAGAACCTAGTGTTGAACTCTTTAGTGAGTATTTTCATCTGAACCGCCAAAATGAATTCACTGACGGGCCCAGCCAGGAGCTTGGAGGGATCTCAATCCAGTGATGAAGAGATGCCACTTTTCGTTATGCTCAGCTTCCAAGTCATCCCTAGGATTGGAATGAAACCTGGTTCTATTACAAAGATACTTCTCCTACTGATGAAAACCCCTTGCCAGGCTTCCGCGACCAACGACTCAACCCGAAGCACCCTCTCCCCAAACGGCTTACCATTGCTGAACGAGCGAAACTTATGCCTACCTTTTCAAAGGTTAGAGCATTATTGGCCAATGGATTGACTGGGGTCGACCTGGTTCGATGCTGGGTAGCTTAGAGGATCATACCTTTAAGCCGTTGGTCCGGTTTAATGTGCACATATACTGGCGATGCCAAAGATCCATTGCGTTACAACTCAACATGTTTGACTGATAAAGCCATTAATGATATGACAAAAACTCTTCTCAATGAAAGCTTGGATAGCTGCAGCAAATTAGGGTTGAATCCCTTATGCACACTCAACCCGGCACTAGATGTAAGTCTGTCCAGTTTATATACTTCACTTCATTGTTCATATAACTTGCAATCTCCAACCTTTACTGTAATTTTTTGCAGGCTGGAGCCGCCTTTTGGGAAAGGATATATGATGAAAAAGCCATAAAGAAAGCCAGGGCTAAGACCAAAGCCGTGAAGAAAAATAAAAGGAAATCCACTACCTCTGATATGTTGAACTTGGACGAAGATGATGAGTCGAAGGTAGACCTTGATTCCCTTGGCTCTTTTGTCAACTATCTTATTGACACTGATTGCTATCAGGATAACGCAGAAACCAGCTAGGTGGGCGATGAAGAGGTAACTATTATTTCCTCCAACTCAGAGCCTTTGCCAAGACAGAAAATTCGACGAGTGACCCAGAAAGTAAGGATTTCTCACCCTTTAGCTCACTTGGATCCTAACTTTATTTTGAAGCAACAACAGCATGAGAACCGGCGGAGAGCTTTCCTTCGGTTTACCTAACACACCAGCCCCACGCAAACGCTGGAATGAGTTGCTTCAAAGTTCCAACTCTATTTATCCCAAGGCAGGTCTTATTCGTCAACCACTTAATCCTTCTGACTCAAATTATTAGGGGACTTCTCACTCTTCGTCTGGTGATTCATCTCAGGCTCAGCTTCCGACTTTCAAGACTGCCCCTGGGTACAGACTTTATCTTTGTTGTTTCACACATCTTATTTATACTGACCTTTTCAATCCTCTTGCGGTGGAATAGAAAAGCCGAGCAAAAAGGCTAAAATAAACAAGCCAATAGAAGACCCCAAGATTCATGAGCCGGAGAAGGAAGCACCAATATCTGAAGCCTTCATGCAACACCTGGAGGAGTTTGCTGATGACCCGCCACCAGAAAATCCTGGTGCCTCTGTTGAACATATAGTTGTCGATCCCTTGGATGCTGAACCGCCAAACCCGATCAAGCCTTCAGAACCAAACACTGAAGACGTTCTGATCACCGGCACTGGTTTTCAAGAACCGAGGAATCCTGTTTCTCTAGCAAAACATTCTGCCAAGGAGGAACTGATCGAGAAACACAAAGTCAAATTTGACATGGCCAATTATTCTCATCTGAACATTAATGAAATTCTCTCCGGCTACCCCAGCCAAGTACACAGCAGCCGCGATCTAGAGATTGACATGGTCAAGCACATGCACTAGAAATATGAGGTATTCTGCTTTTATATAAGATATATTCCTTCAGCCCCCAAGTCTATTGAATATGATAGAATAAAATATACTGTAGACTTGTGAGATAGCCTTTAGCTCTGTATCTGAATAAAAACCTGTAGCCCCCAAGGGCCGGCTTAAACTTCTGAAGATAAGCCGAGACTTTCAAGAATCAACTTTGCACCTGTAGCCCCCAAGGGCCGGTTTAATCATCATGAATAAACCGATACTTATCACTGTCATTGCTTCATAAAGAAATTTCTGCACCCATTATCCCCCAAGTGCCAAGTGTTATTGCTTGCAAAGGGCTTGGGACTTATCACTATCACCGCTTCATAAAAAACTTTCTGCACCCATTAGCCCCCAACTGCCAAGTGCTATTTCTTACAAAGGGCTTGGGACTTATCTTTATACAAGAATATATCATAACTATGTATACTTGCTTCGATCTTATACTTTGCAGGAGGCGTCCAGTCAATTTGAATCTCTGCTGACCGATTAAAAAACCCGGCTTGAAGCACAAGAAGCTGAGACTCGGAAAGCTGACTCCAAGCTCAAGTTTAGCTTGGATGAAAAAGAGAAGCTTAAAACTGAGTTTGATGCTGAGAAAATCACCTGGGCTGAAGAGAAGACTGCCCTGATATAGAGGGCTGATAAAGCTGAGGCCTCCTTGGAGGAGGTCACCACAGAACTTACTGGCTTGAAGCATCATATCACACAAATGACATCTGCTATTTTTGGTAATATCTTTTACATTGTAATGACTTTCCACACTCCATTTTGTAAGCCGTCTGGTGACTTAATCATAATATGTTATGCGGGCCCCAGAAGTAGCAATCTTGACAAAGAAATGCTGATAAAGCTCAAGGCGGTTTACACGCTAGTAGAACAGCTATACACTGGTGCTCACCGTATAATAGCCACCATCTCCTCAACCAAACAAGAACCATCTCTTCTCAGCAATGTCATAAGCCAACTTTCTATCATGCCTGCCAGAATTGAAGAGAACAAGCGGTCAGCCTCCAGAGCCGGTGCCATTACGACTTTAAGCCGGGCGAAGGCATGGCAGGCAGAATTTGACCCGGCCGAGCTAGCCACTTGCTGCCCCAGCTTCAAAGAGGATGGGTCTCCCTTTGACAAGAAATATTTTGCTGCTTGTGTGAAGGAGATGCGTTCATTAGCGAGCCTGATTGCTGAAGAAATAGATCTGTCCAAATATCAGCCGGCTTATACCGCGAAGAACCAGAAAATGCTCACGCCGGCTTACAAGATTGTAGACCTTATCCCTCCAATTCGTGAGCATACTTTTGCCCCTGAAATCGATCCGTCTGAGCTTATCGATGATGAAGCTGAATTTCAAGCCTTGACTGGCATGAATTGGTCATCGCCTAACTTCCAGGCGATGGAGGGAGAAGAAGAACCGGCGCGGGATGACCCAGAAGCTTCAAGCTGCTAAAACCAGGAGAACTGATCCGCTGGATGGCTCATAATTTGCATAATTGGACATTTCCTGAAAAACACTTAATTATTTGGGCTCCCAGAGCTATGTAATAGGCTAGTTAAACACTGATCTGCCGTGCCATCATGCACGTTTTGTTTGCATAACACTGCCGATCCGTCATTTGAAGATCTGCCACTTATGCTTATAATATCATCAATTATGCAGACCATGCTTATCATCTTTCCCTGTACATGAGAAGATAACAAGTGCCCTGGTTGCTTACCCCAGGGCGGGTCATAATACGCCACGTAAAAACCACTGATGACTAAATAGTCCATAATCAGGGCCGGTTTATCAAAACCTCATATAATCACAACAAAATAAATATCATACATGTGATATTTGTTCACACTACCGGCTTATCATACGTCGTGCAGTAAGGGTTACAACCCAAAGATTGAGAGGACAACGCCCTATTCAATTTTTTCATACCGTCGGCTTACAATGCCATATGCAGCAAGGGGTAAGATCCCAAAGTTTTAGAGCCAGTACTCCAAGCACATAACCATCATACACTGGCGACTTAAGGTCCAAAACCAGGCCGGGTTAATAAAACTCTGGGTAGATTCATATATGAACCATAAGGTAAACATGGCCTTTATCAGTTTTAAACCATGTATCAATGCGGTACAAAAGATCAATCTCAAAAAATCTAATAAAAACCAGAAAAAAAGAAAACAAGGCATTCATAGGCTGCCAAGCCTACATGTCACACGTTATTCAAGGGCCACGCAGCCGCTGAGTTAAACCTTAATTCAAACCCGTAAGCCGGACCTCACATGACCAATCGCTGTTTTAACTTTGAAAAACTCAGGGTCTTTTAGATGATTGATTGTCAAGAGTAGAGCGAGTCATTCCAGGATTACCTTGTCGGAGTGGTAGGCAAACAAAGGAAGAATAACCTGGATTTTTTGATGAATACACATGGCGTCCAAGCCTATTACAAGGGTCAACAAAGTTACGTTCATTAGCAAGGAGCCCCCAAGTAATATTTGATTCCATGCGTATAGGCGGATCAGTAGGGTAGTCATAGCTATGATCAATGAGCAGGAAGCCCCCAAGTATTTGGTAATCATGGCATACAAGCCAGATCAAGAGGGTAGTCATAGCTATGCTCAATGACCAGGAAGCTCTCAAGTGATCATATGAAGTGACAATAAAGACTCATTATTCTCAAAAATGAAATGACAGAGGCCTTGAATTTTTCAGGGATGACGGCTTTATCATAATATATAGATTGATAGAAATATGTACATCACAAGAGCTGGTGGCTCAAGTGTAATAAGGCCGAAGATGAGAAATATTCCACGGCCGGCGGGTCTCCTCCCCCGATGTGCGTGAGTCCTCATGGTCTCGAACATTGATAAGGTAGTATGAACCGTTGTTCAGATTTTGGCTGACCGCAGAGGGTCCTTCCCAAGGTGGGGATAGCTTGTGCATGTCGGTTTGATCTTGAATGAGCCGGAGCACCAAATCTCCTTCTTGAAAGGTCCTGGTTTTTACCAGATGGCTGTGATAATGACGCAGATCTTGTTGGTAAATCACTGAACAAGCCACCGCACGGTCACGCACCTCATCCAACAGGTCAAGAGCATCTTGACGTGTTTTTTTCATTATATGCTTCAACATAAGCCACCACACGGGGCAAGTCGTGACGGATGTCACTAGGGAGAACCGCCTCAGCTCAGTAGACTATGAAGAAAGGCGTGTAACCCGTAGATCTGTTGGGGGTAGTATTGATACTCAATAACACCGAGGGTAATTCCTCCACCAAACAACCCGGCGTCCTCTGCAAAGGGGCCATAAGCCGGGGCTTGATACCTCTCAAAATTTCTTGATTGTCTCTTTCAGCTTGGCCATTGGATTGGGGTGAGCCACTGATGATACATCAAGACGAATATGCTCTCGTTGACAAAATTCTTTCATAGCACCCTTGGACAGATTAGTGCCATTATCAGTTATAATGCTACAAGGAAAGCCAAACCGGAAATCACCTTTTTGATGAACTGAACCATTGTTGCCGCGTCACACTTACTGACCGGCTTTGCCTCAACCCACTTTGTGAATTTGTCAACCGCCACCAATAGGTGAGTCCTATTGTCTTTGGACCTTTTGAAAGGTCCAACCATATCTAGCCCCTAGACTGCAAACGGCCAGGTAATTGGAATCATCCACAATTCTTGAGCCGGCACATGACCTCGTCTTGAAAGTTTCTGACAACCATCACATTTACTGACCCACTCCTCCGCATCAACATGAGCCGCCAGCCAATAAAACCCATGTCGGAAAGCCTTGGCTACAAGAGACTTAGAGCCGACATGATGACCACAATCTCCTTCATGAATCTCTCGTAGGATCTCACGGCCTTCTTCAGGAGAAACACAACGTTGAAACGCCCCTGAGACACTGAAGTGATGCAACTCTCCATTGACAATAGTCATTGACTTAGATCATCGGGTTATCTGCCTGGCTAAAGTTTCATCTTCAGGTAACTCGCCCCGGTGTCAAATAAGCCAAATATGGAACTGTCCAGTCATGAATAGCATGAAGAGCCGCCACCAATTGTGCCTCCGGGTCAGGAATAGCAAGATCTTCCTCCGTAGGAAATTTGACTAAACGGCTATGCAGAATATCAAGGAAAATGTTAGGTGGCACCGACTTATGCTAGGACCCTAACCGACTCAAAGCATAAACCGCCTCATTCTTGCTGCGATCCACATCGTCCACTTGATAACCTTTGAAATGACCAGCAATAGCATCAACCTCGCGGCGATAAGCCGCCATGAGTGGGTCCTTAGAATCCCAAGTGCCTGAAACTTGCTGAGCCACCAAATCTGAGTCACCAAAACACCTCACCCGACTTAGATTCATCTCTTTAGCCAGCCGAAGACCGTGGAGTAAGGGTTCATACTCAATTGCATTGTTAGTACAAGGGAACATCAACCTTAAAACATAACAAAATTTATCACCTCATGGGGAAGTCAAAACAACTCCAGCCCCCGAGCCCTCCAACTGCCTGGATCCATCAAAGTGAATAGTCCAATATGTGCTATCTGGCTTCTCCTTTGGCATCTGCAGCTCAGTCCAGTCATTGATAAAATCCACAAGTGCTTGAGACTTGATAATCGTCCGAGGCATAACATCAAACCATGGGGTCCAAGCTCAATGGCCCATTTAGCTACCCGACATATGGCCTCTCTGTTCTGAATAATATCCCCTAAAGGAGCAAAACTAACTACAGTGATGGGATGACCCAGGAAATATTGCTTGAGCTTTCGACTAGCCATGAACGCCCCATATACCAGCTTCTGCCAATGCAGATATCTCTGCTTGCACTCAATGAGCACCTCACTGATGTAATAAATGGCCGCTGAACCAGATATTCCTTGCCTGATTCCTTCCTTTCCAAAACAATTGCCACACTTACAGCTCAGCTATTGGCAGCCACATATAACAATAAGGGCTCTTTATGAATAGGAGCAGCAAGGATCGGCGGCTCGGCTAACTATTTCTTCAAGGCTTCAAACGCCAGCAGCATCGCTCCAGATAAAGTGATCCGTTTTCTTCATCATTTGGTATAGAGGAATAGCTTTTTCTCCCAACCGGCTTATGAACCGGCTTAAGTCTGCAATACAACCCGCCAGACGTGGAACATCATTAATACACGCCAGTTTTCTCTGGGTTAGCTTCAATGCCCCGTTCAGAAACCAAAAAGCCCAAGAGCTTGCCTGCTGGTACACCAAAGACACACTTGGCCGGGTTAAGCATCACCTTGTAGATCCGGAGATTGTCAAAGGTCTCTTTCAAATCATCTATCAAGGTTTCCTTTTTCCTGGATTTCACAACAATATCATCCACATAAGCAGTTACATTCCGTCCAATATGATCATAAATGCAATTTTGAACACACCGTTGGTAAGTCGCCTGGGCACTCTTGAGCCCAAAAGGCATAGACACATACAGAAGGCTCCAAAGGGAGTGATAAAGGTTATCTTCTCCTGATCCTTAACTGCCATCTTGATCTGATGATACCCAGAATAAGCATCCAAAAAACTCAAACGCTCACAACTCGCCATAGCATCAATAATCTCATCAATACGAGGGAGAGCAAAACGATCAGCTGGGCAAGCCTTATTAAGGTCTGTGTAGTCCACACACATGCGCCAAGTACCATTTTTCTTAAGCACCAGCACCGGGTTAGCCATCCATTCAGGATGAAAAACTTCAACAATGAAGCCAACTGCCAAGAGTCGAGCCACTTCTTTACCAATGGCCTTACGCCTCTCTTCATTAAAGCGACGAAGGAATTGCTTGACCGGTTTAAATTTTGGATCAATATTGAGAGTGTGCTCATCAAGTTCCCTCGATACACCTGACATTTCTGAAGGTTTCCATGCGAAGATGTCCCGATTCTCACAGATGAACTCAATGAGCGTGCTTTCCTATTTCGGATCCAGATTAGCACTGGTAGTAAACTGTTTAGATGAATCGCCAGGAACGAAATCCACCAGCTTAGTTTCATCTGCCGACATAAAATTCAACAGAGGGTCATGCTCTGTGGTTGGCTTCTTCAAAGGTGTCATATCCGCCTGGTCAACATTATCTTTGTAAAACTTCAACTCTTCTGTTGCATAAACAGACTCAGTGATAAACCACAAGTATAGGGGATCACAATAGTTTTCAAGGGTAGAGTATTCAACCCAAATTTATAGATTCGACACAAGGGGAGCCAAAGAATATTTGAAGGTATTGGTAGCTGAGTTGTCAGTTCAAACACTCCTGGAGATTAATTATCTGCAGCAATATGATGAGTAGCAAAGTAGTTTGAGAGTTTTGATAGTAGTGACAGTAGAAACGGTAACAGTACCAGTGATATCAGTAATTTGTAGCAAGTGTAACAGTGATCATAGCAGTAGTAACTTAGCAAAAACAATAAGGATAAATTCGTAGGCATTGGATCGGTGACTTGTTGGATGATATTCATCATGAGACAGTTATAACCTAGGGCGATACGGCACTAGCTCCAGTTCATCGATATAATGTAGGCATGTATTCCATAAATAGTCATACATGCTTTATTAAAATAACTTGCATGACATCTTTTGTCCTACCCTCCCGTGGTAGTGGGGTCCATATTGGAAACTATGGGATATTAAGGCCTCCTTTTAATAGAGAACCGGAACAAAGCATTAACACATAGTGAATACATGAACTCCTCAAACTACGATCATCACCGGGAGTGGGCCCGGTTGTTGTTACTCGGGGGTTGCTGGATCATAATCGTAGTAGGTGACTATAACTTGCAGGATTGAATCTAAAACATGGATATAATGATGAATTCATAAACGGTTCAGATCTGAAATCATGGCACCCGGGCCCAAAGTGACAAGCATTAAGCATGGCAAAGTCATAGCAACATCAATCTAAGAACATAGTGGATACTAGGGATCAGGCCCTAACAAAACTAACTCGATTACATGATGAATCTCATCCAACTCCTCACCGACCAGCGAGCCTACGAAGGAATTACTCACTCCCGGTGGGGAGCAGCATGGAATTGGCGATGGAGAAAGGTTGGTGATGACGAAGAGCGAAGATCCCCCTCTCCGGAGCCCCAAACAGACTCCAGATCTGCCCTCCCAAGAAAGAACAGGGCTTGGCGGCGGCTCTGTCTTATGGATCGGGATAATTCTTTATCCCTGATTTTTTGTGGAATAACGTGAATTTATAGTATTAGGGGGGCTCATCAGCGGCGCCACCAGGTGGGTACAACCCGCCTGGGCGCGCCCCAGGAGAGGGGGCACGCCCTGGTGGGTTGTGCCCACCCAAGGGCCCCTCTTCGGTGGGTCTTGGCTCCAGAAATTCTTATTATTGGTATAAAATATCCTCAAAAAGTTTCGTTCCATTCCAAGAACTTTCATTTCTGCACAAAAACAACACCATGGTAGTTCTGCCGAAAACAGCGTCAGTCCGGGGTTAGTTTCATTCAAATCATGCAAATTAGAGTCCGAGACAAGAGGAAAAGCGTGAGAAAAAGAAGATACGTTGGAGACGTATCAACTCCCCCAAGTTTAAACCTTTGCTTGTCCTCAAGCAATTCAGTTGATAAACTGAAAGTGAGAAAGAAAAACTTTTATGAACTCTTTTGCTCTTGTTTACATAAATATGTTTAACCAGCACCCTGGTTTTCATCCAACATTATAATTAACCATGTCAACAATAACTCCTAACGATTATATTGATTCGTATCAATGACATAATCAACTAGCGAGCAATAATAAGATATCTCAAACAGCAACACGTTGTCAAAACAACCATGATATAATATGACAATAATGGTATCTCGCTACCCCATTCTGAGACCGCAAAACATAAATGCAGAGCACCTCAGAAGTTCAAGCAGCGACTAAACATTGTAATTCATGGTAGAAAAGATCCAGTCATGATGCACCCAATATTAGCTATACACAATGCATAAATCATGACCGTTGTGCTCTACTCAGTTTTTGGCGCTTGTTTATAGAAGGTGATGACACAACATAAAAGTAAATAGATAGTCCGTTAGCAGAGGGAAACAATGATTTGCGGAGGTGCCAGAGCTCAATTTTTAAAACAGAGATAAATGATATTTTGAGACATGCATCCTTCTTATTCACTTCACGACCATCAGTTATCAACATCTTCCATGCTAAGCACGCTCGTGGCGGTTCCCAAGCGGAAAGTAAATATTTTGGCTCCATTGGGAGTTTTTGTTTAATTATGTAAGAGATGAACTCTTTTTTGTATTTTGCAGTTTGGGACTGGGCATCCCTATTACCGCCCATTTCCTCATGCGATGGCGTGAATAAACACTCAACCTGAAGATAACATGCTTAGCACGGAAGATATCGACCACCTCCTGTCATTCCATGAACGATCTAGGCACACAAAACGGATAATTTTATAGAAGTTTTTAGAGGTGGCACATGCAAATTTACTTAGGATGGCAGGGTAATACCGTATATAGGTAGGTATGGTGGACTCATCTCGAATAACTTTGGGTTCAAGGTTTTTGATGTACAAGCATAATTCCCACTTAGTACAGGCGAAGGCTAGCAATTTAAGATTGGAAGCGGCCATCTAGAGAGCAACAACGATCATAACCAGGCATTATGCATAAGTAACATTGGACACTAGCATGAGTACGATATGAACACCATGAACATAAATATTATAGAGCCTATGTTGGTTTTCATTCAACTACATGCATGAACATGTACGAGGTCAAGCCACTTGAACATTCAGAGGAGGATACCATATCATCATACTACATCACAATCATTTTAACGCTATGTTGATATCCAAGATAAATCATTATTAACTCCCAGCTACTTATGCATGGCATGAGAAACTATAATCTCTAATTGTCATTGCAAACATGTTTAATCATAATGGGCTGAAGCATGGGCACTTGGTTAAACATATTTACACAGACAGGACAAGTTGAGTTCATACCAGTTTCTCTTTGCCATGAGCAGTTCATCAAATGTTGTCATTATTGCCTTTCACTTGCACGACCGAATGATATGAAAATAATAATAGTGCAAGTGTGCCATGGACTAAGCTGGAATCTACAAAACATTTTATTCAACAGGAGAAGACAAGGTAAAATGGGCTCTCATTAGTTCAACAGTTATTTATATGAGAGCCACTCAACATTTTCATCATGGTCTTCTCCTCGGTACAACTCGAATAAAAAGAAAAGAAATTCAGAGAAACACAATGAAATATTTTTGGAATTTTTGGTTTTCTTGAACAAGCAAATAAAAAGCAAAAACAAGAAAAACTATTTACAGGGGAAAGCTCCCAACAAGCAAAAGAAGAACAAGGAAATCTTTTTGGATTTTCTTTTTAGTGCTAATACTAAGCATGTAGCGATCTAACCTCAAACAGTCAAATCTCCATGCATAAGTGTCATCCCTGGATCGGTAATGCTGACACACACAATACCTCGAAGGATTTATAACAGAGTAGCAATCACACACTTATTACATCGATAGTCTCAAGAGAGAACTTAATACAATAATATGGCTTAAGGCCATCTAAATAAGATAACATCGGAATGTATCCTTTCTCTAACAAATCCTTAATCTGCTTCTTAATCTCCTCTAGATCGTTTGTGGGCATCCGGTATGGTCTCTTTGATATTGGTCCAGTGCCTGGCAACATCTCTATCAAAAACTCAATGTCTCGATCTGGCGGCATGCCTGGTAATTCCTCTGGAAATACATCCGAGTAATCCTTCACAACAGGCACTTCCTCTTGAACAACTCCTGAGAGGGAATTTACTTGGGTCCTCCTAGGTGCATGCCTAGATACATACTTAATCATTTTTCCCTCCGGGGTGGTGAGCAGAATTGACTTACTGGCACAATCGATGTTTCCTCCATACATCGATAGCCAATCCATGCCTAGTATCACATCCAATCCTTGTGACTCCAAAATTATTAGGTCCGAGGGAAAAACATGCCTACCTATGGTCAAGGGCATCTGGAAACATCCTTGGCTTGCCATATACTCCGCTCCTGGCGAGCTTACTAACATAGGTGTCCAAAGAACTATATTGGGTAACTTATACTTATCCACAAATCCCCTTGATATGTATGAATTTGATGCACCAGTATCAAAAAGAATGATTGCAGTAAATGACTTAACCAAAAACTTACCTATAACTGCATCTGGCTGCTCTTCAACCTCCTCCACGTTCACGTGGTTCACTTGTCCCCTGTTGAAAGGGTTGGGATTCTTCCCAGAGCTTCCGTTGCCATTTCCATTCTTTTCTTCAGAACACTCATGGGCATAGTGTCGAGTCTTGCCGCACATGAAACAAATAATGTGACTTTGGTCCTTCTTGGCGGGTGTGGCTGGGTTAGAGCGGTTCTGGTTGCTACCTGCTCCATTCACATCTCCATTCTTGGAGCCATTGTGGTTATGCGAACTTCCTCTATTGTGCGTGTGGCCTCCATGGTTATGGGTATATCCTCCCGAGTTCAAGGTAAAATGAGGCTTCTGCTGAGCTCCTGAATTGTACTTCCCTTGTCCATACTTCCTTTTGCGACTCTCAATTTGTTTTTTGACTATGTACTGCAAGAAGGTTACATAATTACAGTGTTCTAGAAAACAAAGAAAAAAAGATACCTACAAGGAATGTGGAAGAGGCCTATGAGAGAGAGGCTATCCAGGATACTAAGCTATCCTTATATTTACATTTGATTCTATGAGCTAATAGGGAAATATCATGTATGAAATTTCTCCTCCAAGAAATGAAGGTAGGTCTCTCATTTCTAAAGATTTTCCCATTCCTTTGAGTCCAGATATTGCAAGTAGCAAGAAAAACCACCTCGGTGAAGAAAGGATGACCAAAATCCCTCCTAGCAGCCATAGCCATCTCATATGTATTCTGGTTAGGTTGAGCATTCCAAGAAATCCCAAGGTAATTCCATACCCTTTGGCTGTAGTTGTAGGCAAAGAAAAGGTGTGCATGATCCTCATGCGAGGCACAGAGGCAAAGAACACACGTATCATCCTCGATGATCCAGTTCCTGCGTTGCATCATATCCCTAGTGTTCAAACGGTCCATTAGAAGAAGCCATCCAAAGACTTTAAACTTGAGCGTGCAAGCACACTTCCAAATCCATTTGAAAATGGGATCAACCACCAAATGGGAGAAGCAAGACTCATAATATATCTTTGATTTAAATTCCCCAGTTTTAGATGGCCACTTCCATATATCCTTACTCTCTCCATGCAAGCTGACTGAAGACAACAAATCTTGAAGCTGAGTTAGTTCAGTATAGGCCTCTTGTGACAATGGCAGATGGAAGTGCTCCGAGATCTCTGGAAGCTCCATAAACTCTCTGACTACGATTGTGTCATCAATGACAAAAGAATGAAGCCTAGGGAAATGCTCGCACAAAAGAACCACATTATTACCCAGCTGCTAGTGATCAAGCCAAAACACCACCGTGTTGCCAGCGTGCACTTGTGGGACAGCTAACTTGTAGAAGTTTGTGTACAAGCTCATGACATCTCTCCACCAAAAAGAGCCACAGCTCTGAGCGACTTGTGGTGGCGAAGCAGCATAATAGGTGTCCCAAATTAATGTGACCCAAGGCACGTCTAATCTGTTAAAAAACATAAAAATGTGCTTGAGTAACAAGGCTTCATTTTGAAGTCCCAAATTAAGCACACCCAAACCACCATACTTCTTAGGTCGGCAAACCCGATCCCATGCAGCTAAGGATTGTCGAGGATTATCTGTGTTGCCTCTCCACAGACATTGATGCATAATTCTCTCAATCTGTTGCAAGATTCCCTTGGGTAGAGATAGCGTGCATAGGAAATAGATTGGCATTGAACAAAGCACAAACTGCAGCAGTTGTAGCCGACTGCCTTGATTTAGTAGGCACGAGGAAGCAGATAACCGTCGCTCAATACGATCAACAAGAGGTAACAAATCATAGATTGTGGGCCTGGAAGTACCCATTGGTAACCCTAGGTATGTGAAAGGCATAGATCCCACATCACAACCTAGCAGGTTGGCGACCCTAGTGCCCTCGTCGTCACTCATATTGATTGGAATAAGAGATGACTTACTGAAGTTGACACGTAAACCAGTTGATTCTGCAAAGGTGGTGAGCATGTCCTTGAAGGCTATCAGCTGGTCATCAATCGCAGGCAAGACAATGAGCGTGTCATTCGCATATTGCACGATCGGGTAGTCATTGGAGTTTGTTGGAATTGCCAGAGTCAGTATGTTTCTCAAGCACATCTCATTGACTACTGACTAAAGCAAATCCACAATAATGACAAATAATAACAGAGAAAGTGGGTCTCCTTGGCGTACACCAGATCTGCAGACAAAATGATTGCAACGAAGAAAACCATACTGTGATGTATACATCTCAGGATAACTTTTTGTAGCCGATTGGCTAGCAGCTTAGTCAAAAACATCAAACACGTGTTTGTCAAGGATATGGGCCTAAAATCACCAACCACTTCTGGGCTTAGCTTCTTGGGTACTAGGGTGATTAAGGAAGTATTAAGACATTCCAAATTACACCTCCCCTCATAGAATTCGTTGACAAGTTGCATAAAATCCTCCTTGAGAATAGACCAACACCTCTTTAAGAAAAGACCTGTAAAGCCATCAGGGCTTGGGGCACGGTCACACGAAATGTTCTTACTTACAGCATCTACCTCAAAATCCATGAACGGCAAAGATAATTCTTCCAGACCATCCACTCTCTGAATTAAATTGGGCAAATCAAAACCCATTTGTATTCCTTTTCCATGGCCCATACGCTGATTGAAATCAGACCAAAACATACCCGCCAACATTTGATGATCAAAAACCACCTCACCCACAGAATTCTTGATTGAAGAGATCATATTCCTTCGGCACATTTCGGTGGCCATAGCGTGATTTTTTTTTGAATTTTCCTCCCCCACATTAATGCTTCTGATCATGCAGTATTGTTTCCAATAAACATACTGCCAGTGCAAAACATCCTAAAGATGCAACTTAACTATTCACCTGAAATTGAATTCAGGCCAACTTAATGGTCGGATCTCCTCCATCTCATCAAAGAATAGAATAACTTTGTTACAATCAGAAATTAGCGCCTTAACTATGGACAACTTTAAATGCCATTGTTTTAATGCATGTCTGAGCGCTTTGAACTTTGAGGATATCGTTAAAGCAGCTATGGATTTATGCACCGTTCCGCCCCAAACCTGAGCAACGCACTCATTAAAGCCAGGTAGGTCAACCCAATAATTTTCAAAGTGAAAAACTATAACTTTAGGAATGGCCATGGCAATTGTTACCACACAAGGAACATGATCAGACGCCGATCGCGCAAGAGGCAAGACCAAAGTGTTTGGATGATCCGAAGTCCAAGCAACCGAAGTAAAAAACCAGTCAATTTGTTCAAGAAGGGGCTGAGATTGCATATTAGACCAAGTAAATTGTCTTCCTTTAATTGGCAGCTCAACTAGACCCAAGTGAACTATGATTTCATTAAATAGAAAGATGTCATTGACATTACCACCAGATAGGTTACGATTTTCAAGTGATCTCATAAAGTTAAAATCTCCCAAAAGAAGCCATTTATCATCACAATTAATGTCCAGATTATATAACCATTGCACAAACTCATCACGGGCAGGGCTCTGACAAGTACCATAGACCGTCACTAACTTCCAAACTTCGGATGTATGTTTGGAAAGAAACTCCACAGTAATACCAAAAGGTTTGGCCTCAATTAACTTGCCCTAAAAAAAGAAGAATTCCAAATAACCACCATACCAGCTGATGCACCGACCGAAGGCACATATGCAAAATTTTCAAAACGTCTAGGACAGAATTTCCTAATGAACCTATGATCAATATGCATACACTTAGTTTCTTGTAGGCGAACCACAGAGCAACCACTTTCATCAATTTTTTGTTTGACAGGAAGTTGTCGCGCTTCAGAATTAAGGCCACGCACGTTCCAACACAGAACCTTCCATTCTTTAAACCCAGTCTGATTCATTACAAACCATAAGAAGTTGCAGCAAAAGCAGACCACACAATGATCCACATAATCCAGCTAAGCATAGCAAAATAACAGAGTTCGAAACATAAAGACATAAATAAAGATAGGTGACATTTAAGGTGGTACGCCAAGGACCAGAAAGCAGACATATGCAATCAATCATCAGAACTCTTGCTGCTGGTAGATTGGGCCGGTTTAGCGACAAGCTTATCGGCAGTGATCTTCTCCGGGGCGATGCACAGACGAGCCCCAATACGCTGAAGGTCAACAATGGCAGTTGGTGGTGGCACAGAAGCAGCTCCATCAGGCTGAGATGACTTGGTCTTGCATTTCTTCAAAGTGTGCAGTGACTTGTTCAGACCTTTAGGTTTGCTGGAGCCACTGCATGGCAAACGGTAGCCATCTCATAAGGCACTGAGCCGTGCACTGTGAAGAACCTCAGTTTCTACCAAAGCTGCTGATTTTTGCTTGTGATTCCGTTTCAGAGTCACCTTTGGTGCAGCAGTGAACTCAAAAGACTCAGTGATGGGTTCAGAAATATCATCAAAACAAAGAGCCCGAGCCACTGGCCTTTTTGCTAGAGAAATCCGGTGAGTACTGACGCTCGAAGAGGCAGGCACAGGTGGCAGAACAATGTTGAGATCGTATCCTTTATAGCAAACCTCTAAAGACTTGCTAGAAAGCAAGAGTGACCCAAATCCAGACTGAAACATGAGTTTTGGGATTTCAGAAAAGCAGAGAGAGGGCATCATCTTCTCAAATGAGCGCTGCCACAACATGTCAGGAGGTAGGACTTGCCCAAAGACAGTAAGCACCTATCCAATATGCAGGGGAGGCTGCAAGTGAGCCCCAGGTTGCTGAAAAATGACCATATCATTCTCTGGCAGGTTATTGACTGAATCATCTGAAACTTGATGGACCATAGACTCTTGCGATTGATCCACAACAACTTGATTTTCATCCACAAGCTCCTGTTGCACATCATGCAGCTCGTCGTGTGGAGCATCCTGGTGCAGAGGCGCATGGTTATGCTCTGGTGGTGGTAACTCATCCCAGCCAATCTCAGGAAATTCAGGCATAACCCAGTTATGATTCTTAAACTGCAGGTGTCCAGGGAGAGGATGCGGATTCCCATCAAAGGGCATAGGGTCCTCATCTGCTGGCAGAATATAAGCAAAGTCTGCAGAAAAGATGTATATCGGAGCAGACCAAGAAATGCGGGATCCACCAAAGTCAGCATACTCCCGATACACAACATCCCGTGGCACTAATGTGGTTGCAGGAAAAGATACATATGCCAGAGTGCGAACAAGCAGTGAATCATCCTGGTGCTAGTGATGGAATTGGCCAAAAGTGCTGATAGCATCAAAAATAAACTGCGTGCGCCTATAATCCAGAGGAATTCCCACAATCATGACCCAGCCCCAGCGAAAACCTTGGATAGCTCTGTAGTTAATACCCTCATCGTGAGGCACAAAACGAACAAATCTATCGTTGCCAAGATCGAATGGAGGATGATCTACAAGAACTTGCCTAGCAAATGGGTTATTGAAACGGAAGAGTCCAACTCATTGAATCCAAGGCTGAGCATCAAGAAAAGCGTGCCCAAGATTATTAACTACAAAATCACTGATCATATTTCTGAAGATGAGAGCTTGTTCAGGCAGAGGAGCAGGCTCAACGATGGCAATGGCGTAGTCTTCATGCTGGCAATCAGGAGCCACAGCCGGAGAGTAGAAGGTGCGTGGGAGTCGCCGTGGACCACCGTCGATGATCTCAAAACCATGTGGGACGAACGGCGTGGGGTCAAGAGCAAAGGTGGCCATTGCTGGATTCCGAGCAAGCTCTGTTGGCGAGGATGGAGGCTTGGAGGATGGCGGCAAGCTGGGCAGCGGTGACGATGGGGCTGGTGGTGTAGTGGGCGGCAGCGTTGAGGTAGGTGGCGGTGGCGTGATGGGTGCTGGCTCTGTAGGCAATGGCGGACGCGATGGGGTGGCAGGCGTGATAGGACTGGGAAGAGACCCCAGGGGGAAACCGAGGCGCCGGGCGAGTATATCTCCACTGACCGTTCCGGAGAAACCGAATTGGTTCGTGGGACCCACCTGTAAGTTGGGGAAGGCGCAGAGCCGGAGCACCCCTTGGCCCTGTGGCCTGATCTAAAACATCAACGGCATCTGACCTGCTTGGTGGACGAACTGGTGTGATGTAACATAGATAAACAGTTCTGGCATTTCCAAATGTTGAACACAATATCATCAATAAGATTATTAACCCTAGCAGAATCCCCAGCAGAGTCCATAATCAGTTGAGAATAATTCCAGGTGAAGAAACCACCTTATCCAAAGACGGCACTGATGGTTGGGCCGCATGTTGGGCCATAGAAGCCGTGCAGGGTGGCAGATCACCATGTTGGGCCAGAGATCCATGTTGGGCCCGAGGTTCCGGTGTAACGCAAACAGGTGACACAACATCTTGCGTGTCGGATGACACAACATCTTGCGTGTCATGCAACACATTGCCCAAAGTGGTTGGTGCTGTTTCGGAAATTACGCTAGTATTCTTGGGAGGGACGTTGATCGTTCCGAAAGAGATGGGTGGCGTCGCCACCGTCCACAGGAGGTTGCTCGCCGGCGGTGATGCCAGGATCACCTTCTCAGTAGGATTAAATTCATAGCCCGCCTCAGCAATCATATCAACAAGGATCTGAGTAGCTGGGTATCTATAACCCTTACAAGCAGGGTACTGATGGAACGTGGCAAAGGAGATTTTCTTCCTTGTCGAAGAACCCGATCTAAGAGAAGACTTTGATGGAGGTTTATGCATAGCAATCAAACCCAAAGTTGCACGCTTTTTAGAGGGGCTAACCAGAATCCACTCAGTGTCACATTCCTTTCTCCAGATCTCTAACTCACGTCTCCAATTCGGACCACCATTTCCCCAAAGGTGAAAATAACATTTGAAATGCGGGCATGCATACGATCTCAACTAGAGAATGCAAAGGCCAACTTGCTTGTAGGAGACAATGAAAGAAAATACCTTGCCCGTGATGAGTTGAACCGACAAATCAATGGCCGATCCACCAATCATTTATTCCAATGCAGCCGCCACAGAATCCTCATTAAGACGGAAATCATGTCGGCTAAAGGACACAACCATAATGAAATGGCTCGTGTCATCCGAGGGATGAACAGATCTCCCACAAGAAATGAAAACCTTGTCTGCAAAGATGGAGCCTGGCGAGAAATCAAAACCCAATGTTGATCCACCATAGGTACCCATAGGAGATGGGTATAGACGTGTAGATCAAAGCACGCCGGAGAAGATGAGCGGAGAAGATCCACAAATCACAGGCTAGAAGTGTAGATCGCCGGAAAACCTAGGGGGGGGGGGGGGGGGGGGGGGGGGGGGATTGCTGCTTCCCTTCAATCATAAGAGCCTTGTCTACCAACTCCTCGTAGTTGTTAAATGTTACCACCATTAACTATATACTAATCTCATCATTCAGCCCTTCCATAAACTTCTCCTGCTTTACGGCATCTGTGGCCACATCATCTGGGGCGCAGCGAGCTAACTTACTAAACTCATCCACGTACTGCCCCACAGTATGATTTCCTTGGCGTAAGTTGCGAAACTCACGCTTCTTCATGCTCATAGCTCCAGTTGAGACATGTGCGGTGCGGAATGCTTGCTGAAACTGCTCCCAAGTGACATTGGATATAGGGAAAGTGATTGTGTAATTCTCCCACCATGAGGCTGCGGGTCCATCCAATTGATGTGCGGCAAAACGCACCTTCTATGCATTTGTGCAACCTGCGGTGGTCAACTTCCTTCCAATCCTACGTAGCCAGTCATCAGCAACTATTGGCTCGGTGCTACTAGAAAACACTGGTGGTTGCAACCTCAGAAAACGAGCTAAGTTGTCAATTGGAGGTGGTGGCAGTGGGTTGTTGTTGTTGTTGTTGCCTTGGTTCTGGACTAGCAACTGCATCAGGGTATTCTGCTGTTGGATCAATTGAGTGAGCTCCGGTGGGAAGACAAATCCGGGGTCACGTCTCGGAGGCACCTGCTGGGTTTAGAGGGGAGAGATTAGAATAGAGTGAGATCTAGTGAGAAGGCACTACCCATATGCACATGAGACAAACATATTCATAGCACACAATTCAAACAAGGGCATACAATCGATCTAACTACCATTACAGTGCTCAGACTACTATATATACATGGGGGAATACTACTGATAATATGGTGGTCGACTAGAAATTTTGATCGGTGGAAGACTCCATGGTCTCTGCTCCAGCTTCGTCTTCGTAATCATCATCACTATTGTCGGGGTCGGAGTCGGTGTCGTCGATGATGATGTAGTCCTTAGGATGGTTGTCATCTCCTCCTGGCACGGGGTCTCCCATGAATACTCCTAGCTTCCTTGTCAGCTCATCATTCTTCTCCACTAGTATTATGATTTCCTCCTCGTATCCGTCGCGTGTAGACTTGAGTTCCTCTTCAAGCTCCATGTTCCTAGTCATCAACTTCTTCAGATCTATCATGCTTGCGCACATCTAGTTCTCCAGGCAACGAATGTGCTGGTTTAACTCCTGGATGAAAGCTGCAATGGACCTGTCCCTCTTGGTGCTGATCATCTCCCACTGCTCATCTCGGCGCCCACATATCTGGTAGATGGTGTCCTTAAGATCCTTCTCATAAACTTCGTCGATGCGTCCCATGGCGATGTGGACTACCATGCTCTTTCCTAGACTCCAGGTTAGTGCATCAAAGGAAAATTCTATGGGCTTCATAGCTGGCGTGAATGTCCTTCCTGGAACTTGAACTCGAATCATCCAACACCCCTCTTCTGGTAAAGTGGCGGTGTATGTCCCGGTGAAGCTTGGTATTCCGATGTTTAGGTACCTAGTGACTTCCTTCATGTGTCATCCAAAAGGTGTGTCTTCATCCGGTTGTGCAAACTTGTTCCTTGAGTCCGCCATCCTATAGAGTGGAAAAAGGGAGAGGAGTCAGAAATGGGTAGAGAAGAGTGACCTATGGCTTAACTTAGTGGTCGTGTCCTACAGTCAGTGTGTGCTCTGATACCATCATGTAGCGATCTGACCTCAAACAGTCAAATCTATGTGCATAAGTGTCATCCCTGGATCGGTAATGCTGAAACACACAGTACTTTGAACGATTTATAACAGAGTAGCAATCACACACTTATTACATCGATAGTCTCAAGAGAGAACTTAATACAATAATATGGCTTAAGGCCATCTAAATAAGATAACATCGGAAGGCTTGTAAGATAAAGTGAGTCCATCAACTCCAACGGCATAGCTGAGTGCACGACAAACGACCTAGCGCACCTTACTCTTCGTCTGAAAAGTCTCTAACATGATATGTTGCAGCCCGAAACGGGTTAGCACATGGAATATGCTGGCAAGATAACACAATAGAGCAATGAACAAGTAAATGCTATCACTACATGCATATATGGCTGGTGGAGGCTCTATGGTTATAATGTTTTTGCGAAAAGCCAATTTTTCCCTACAATAAAGGAATATATTTTGTTAACTATCATGGTAGTTAATAAACATTGAGAATGGTAACCCCATCTCAATCCCAATTAAACAGTAGTTAACAACCCAACAAATTAATTTAGAGTGATGAGATCAACATGATGATTCAAGAACCAGATACTCAAGATGTCCATAACCGGGGACACGGCTAACCATGATTAGTTTGTACACTCTGCAAAGGTTTGCGCACTTTTCCCCACAAGACTCGATCTCCTCCATTCTATTTCTCGCACTACAGGGTGTTTGAGAAACGGATGACCGAGACACAGTCTTTCAGAAACATTAACTCTTTACTTTGGGTGGACAGTTACACCTACTTTCCCTTGCATCTGCTAGCCCACCACTGAAAGAGGTCATGCAACATACTCAACTATGCTAGTGCCCATAATAGCTTGTGGATGCACACGGAAGTTTCTAGCATGAATAATCTTATGATCCCTTTGAGCCTGGGTGGCGAACCAAAGGACAACACTGGTATATCCCCAGGTGCCCGCAACCAATCCACCCAGATGTGTATTTAAGTAGACACCTTAAGTTAACCATTAATTAACAATCACAAATATGTCATGGATCACTCAAATCAAACCACGTCTACGAGCATAGCATGGCAACCTAAGCATAACGTAGAAGTAACTCCCAAGGGTTTGATAATAAAAGGGCAATAGGTTCTACCTCATTATCTACTTCCCAAACCCACATGTTAAAGGATCCTACTCATGCAATTTTTGAGGGTTGTAATTAATGCATAAAAACTGGGTAATAAAGGGGTATGATCAAAGTGTTACTTGCCTTGCTAATGATCTGCAAATCGTAGAGACTCGTAGTAGCACACTTCGCACTCCGGGTATTCTATCATAAACAAACAATAGCATACATAAGCACTCAAGCATATATGCAAGGGTAAAATTCAAATAAGAAGATCCAATATGAAAGTTCAACTTAAGAACTTCGATTTGCAAAAAGAATCGATCAAATCAGAGCTACGGAACTGAAATTATGATCAAAAGAACTTTGAATTCAAATCTTCTAGAAACCAAATTTTAGTTGTTAAACCCATGATCAAGTTGTTTAACCGGAAAGAGGGGCTCGAGGCGAAGATTTTGGCATTGGTTTCACCGAGTTTGGACTAACGGTTAAAAAGTTGCGAGGGTTTGAAAATCAGGGGCTAATCTGCGATAAAAATAATCACGGATAGATCCCTGGCTGAAAAATAAAATAAAAGAAAAAGACTAGGGCGCGAACGTCCGCTAACAGAGGCAAACGAACGGATTCGTTTGTTAAAATGAACTAACAAACGAACATTCGTAAAATAACCCTAACCGAAGAGAACCGAGAAAAATAAAAAACGAACTAGGGTTTATAAAAACCGAACGGTTTTATACCTAAACGGAAAAAAACTAGCGGCAATGACGTGGTCAACGGCGGTGGCGAGACGGCACGGTCCGGCGGGCGGGGTGGCGGCTCCGGTGCGCGGGTGGCTCGGTGAGGCGGTGGGGTCGGCGGTTACGCGACGACGGCGGCAGCGGAGCAGCAGCAACGCGGCAGCGGGGCGCGGTGTGGTGGTCCGGGGCAGTGTGGGGGACGAGGGGCGGCGGCGGCTGGGGTTTTAGAGGGGCCCGGGGGTGGTGGCTTGTGGCAGGGGGCGACGGGGCGGCTCGGAGCCGGACTCCGTGCAGAGTCCGCCACGGGCACAGCGGTGGTTGGCGGGGAAGGCGGCGCGCAGCGGGCCGGCTGGGACTTTGGCCCAGTTCGGTCCAGGAAAGTTATTTTTTATAATAAATTCCGCCGAAAAGGAAAAATCCTCAATAAATATGAAAAAATTCTAAAAATGCCAAAAACAATCTTCACAGTCTAAATAAAATATTTAGAACAGAGTGAACATTTTTCTGGCCTAAAATGCAAATTTTGAAAATAATGCATATTTTTCTAATTCAAATAAAATATTAATAAAATCCAAATAAATTATTTATTTGATCTTAATATGTTTCCTCCAATATTTCTTTTTATTTTGGAGAAGTCCTTTTATCTCCTCTCATTTATTTTGATATTGAAAATATTTGGAAAAAAATAATTAAAACCAAAATGATCCTCTTTTCAAAATTTGAGAAAAATTCAAATATGAAAATAGTGAAATGCCCAACTCTCTCCGTGGGTCCTTGAGTTTCTTAGGATTTATAGGATCAACCCAAAAATGTAAATAAAATATGATATGCATATGATGACCTATGTATAACACTCCAATTGAAAATTTGGGATGTTACAAAGCATGCATAGAAAGTAAATTAACCAGAACTAATTTTTTTGTTTTTATAAAGTTTTTCATACACACAAGAAGAAAGCAAGAAAATAAATCTAAGCATGGATGATAAAATGAAAAAGTGTGAACACCGACAGATAGAATGATATGTGATGTAATGTCGGTGAGAGACACGTACTCCCCCAAGCTTAGGCTTTTGGCCTAACTTGGTAGTAAATCAGTAGCCTGGAGTGTAGTAGTCGGCGTGGTAGCTCACGGAGGCTCTCGGGGCAGAGGCCTCAGGACGCCGTGCCGCTAACACTGCTAAATTGTGAGCTCGGGCCTCGCTCTCAAGAACAAAATATCTTTCCTTGCTGTGATAATCAAAGAGAGCAGGCGCAGGCAAATATGTGTCCACAACATGTGATTGGTTAAACAACAAATTATAAGTGAAGTTATCAGCCATCCCCTTGAGAATCTTACGCTCCTTTAAGGCATCAAAATATAAATATCGAGTGGGTAAGATAGGGTCAAAGGGAAAAGGTGAAACACCCAGTCCTCGTGCTAAACGTGTGGCATAAAGTCCACCATAGAACTAGCGACTTCTGGCATTATGCTGAAGTCTACGTGCAACAATCGCTCCAAGGTTGTAATTCCTTTCACCAGCGAGAGCGGTGTGAATGAGGCTCAAGTCTGGCGAACAAAGTATGCTACAGTCTTGCTTGCCTCCCGTTAAATAATGCAAGGTACTGAATTGCGGGAAAGTGAATGCTCTTTATTCTTCCTTGCCTTACTCCCCTATTTTCATCGTAACAAAGGCTAGTCAAGAAGGTCTAATACTCAGCCTTTGCTGGCTCATCAAGCGAACCCCAAAATGGAAGTTTGCAATGGTAAGCAAAATTTTCTAGTGGAATAGTAAATGGTTCATCATAAAGCATAAACGACACCCTAGACTCACGTGGAATATATTTAAATCCTTTGACAAATGATTCAGTGAGAAGATGGCGTTGTTCACACTTATCTGAGAGGTAGGGATCGAGACCGGCATTATGAACATATTGCTCAAATTCCTCTTTGATGCCCACCTATATCATATACTCATCGCAAGGCTATAAGCATGATTTGGTGGCTGCATCTCGCGTGGAACTTTCACTTGGTTCAACGTCAGACCGACGGGTAGAACTGTCACTAGAGGATGCCCTAGAGGATCGTCTCCTCGAAGAACTCCTTCCAAATAGGTTCATCATGTCCGCGTACAATTTTTTGAAAATAAAAAATTTGGAGTGACAAAAATTTGGCAACAAAACTTTTTAAGATTGAGAGAAACTACTCATAGGGATACATAGAGGCCATAGCAAGCCTTCAAACTACTTAGAACACTAAGAATTCAACATGCAAGCACATCTACAACAGCACCAAGAGTAGCTAATTATTCAAAGTATAAACCACTAAAACAAAATCTAATTGGACAAATGGTGGAGTCACATACCAAGCAACAATCTCCCGAAACAGTTTCGGAAATGGAGCTTCGAGCAAAGAGATCGAAATTGGCAGCAAAATGAGCAAGAACATGGGAGAGAGAGCAAGAGTGATTTTTTTCTGGAGGTAGGTGACAATGTGGGCTAAAGAGATAAGTGAGGGGGCTCACATGGGGACCACAACCCCCAGGGCGTGTCAGGGGGGGTGCTGACATTCCCAGGTGGGTTGTGCCCACCTGGTGCACCCCCTCTAGTTATTTTTGCACCAAAAATTCTTAAATATTCAGGAAAAAATCATATAAAATTTCAGGGCATTCTGAGAACTTTTATTTTTGGGTCATTTTTTATTGCACGGGAAATTCAGAAAACAGACAAAACATGGCATTTTATTTTATTTAACTAATAAAAAATGAGAATAAAAGTAAGGACGGAAAGTAGTGCTTACTAAAGTCATCAACTTCATCTTGTTCAAAAATGTTTCGTTAATAAGGTTGATCAAGTCTTATTAACAACCACTTTTGATTAGTATGAAACCGAAGAACTTCCGTAAATCACTAAGTTACCTCAATGGGGATATGCATTTCCCCAACAATAAGCATTTCATATTTCTTTTTGAAACTAGGTAGAGGTATTTGAAAATTTCCAATAGTGATTGTCGGAGATTTTTCAATAACATTAATACCATTCACTTGGAATTATTTCTTTGAAAAGTGCACCGTATGCTCATTACCATTAATATGAAAAGTGACCTTGCTTTTATTGCAATCAATAGCAGCCCCTGCAGTATTCAAGAAGGGTCTACAAAAGATAATCGACATGTTGTCGTACTCGGGCATCTCAAGTATAACAAAGTCAGTCAAAATAGTAACATTAGCAACAACAAAGGGCACATCCTCACAGATACCGATAGGTATGGCAGTTGATTTGTCAGCCATTTGCAAAGATATTTCAATAGGTGTGAGTTTATTCAAATCAAGTCTTTTATATAAAGAGAAAGGCATACACTAACACCAGCTCCTAAATCACACAAAGCAGTTTTCACATAATTCTTTTTGATAGAGCAAGGTATAGTTGGTATTCCCGGATCTCCAAGTGTTCTAGGTACTCCATCTTTAAAAGTATAATTAGCAAGAATAGTGGAGATTTTA
The DNA here is from genome assembly GCF_003073215.2 of Triticum urartu. NCBI lineage: Eukaryota > Viridiplantae > Streptophyta > Magnoliopsida > Poales > Poaceae > Triticum > Triticum urartu. Next base: position 408,710,135 of record NC_053025.1, read on the forward strand.
GCTTCTAGTATTTTTCTCTTATTTGTGATGATGTCTTACATATACTTTGCATAAGGAGGCATTTTCAGGATGTCAGTCAAGGAGTACGCAAAAAGACTGGCCTCGGCATTTCAGCAAAGCGTTCAAATTCTTCATCATCATTCTTTTTAGTTGACTTGGGTGGAAAAGGCATAGGTTTTTGCACCCACGGTTCTCTTTCTTTACCGTGTTTCCTAGCCAGAAAGTCTATTTTATCATATCTTTTATTCTTAGGTTGTGGGTTATCAAGATCAACAGGTGGTTCTATATCAACATCATTATCTGGTTCTTTATCATTGGTTGGTTGAGAGTCTTCATGAACCTCATCATTATCTTTTTCATTATCATTACGTGAGTGTTCATTACCATATTGAGTTTCAGCATCTAAGATAGAAACTTCATTTTCATTATCAGGAGGTTTCTCAATTTCAAGTTCACTAAAAGTGTGCAAAGTCCTATCATTTTTCTTTTTCTTTTTCTTCCTGGAAGGACTAGGTGCACTAGTGTTTTTTCTTTGTGAATCTTGTTCAATTCTTTTAGGGTGTCCCTCAGGATAAATTGGTTCCTGGGTCATTTTACCTCCTCTAGTTGCAACTATAACAACAAAGTCATGCATATTATGATTCATTTCATCAAGCAATTCCCTTTGAGATTTAGCAGCTTGTTCTAGTTGAGTTTGAACCATATAAGCATGTTTACCAACACCTCAAGCGAGCAATCATATCAGAATTATATTTCAATTGTTTCATAACATTTGCATTGAAGTGATCTTGTTTTCTAATGTAGTTTCCAAACTCATAAAGGCATTGACTAGGATGCATACTGTGAGGATTGTCATTATCATTGAACTTCATAAGAGAATTTACCTCTACCACCTTAGGCATTGGTGGTGTGTTAAGCCCATGTATTTCTTCAATAGGAGGTAAAATTTTAACATCCTCAGCTTTAATAGCTTTTTCCTTCATGGATTTCTTTGCCTCGTGCATATCTTCGGGATTGAGATATAATATACCCCTCTTCTTCGGAGTGGGTTCAGGCGGTGGCTTAGGAATAGTCCAATCATCATAATTTTTTCAATATGTTACTCAATAATTCTTCATCCTGAGCAATAGTTCGTACCCTGAAAACACAACCAGCACAACTATCTAGGAAGTCCCTAGAAGCATTGGTTAGTCCATTATAGAAGATATCAAGTATTTCATTTTTCTTAAGAGGATGATTAGGAAAAGCATTAAGTAACTGGGAAAGCCTCCCCCAAGCTTGTGGGAGACTCTCTTCTTTAGTTTGCACAAAGTTATATATTTCCTATAAGGCAGCTTGTTTCATATGAGCAGGAAAATATTTTTCAGAGAAGAAATAAACCATATCCTGGGGACTACGCACACAACCAGGAGCAAGAGTATTGTACCAAGCTTTAGCATCACCCTTTAATGAGAAAGGAAATAATTTGAGAATAAAGTAATAACGAGTTTTCTCATCATGAGAAAAAAGGGTGGCTATATCATTCAACTTAGTAAGATGTGCCACAACAGTTTCAGTTTCATAACCATGGAAAGTATCAGATTCAACAAAAGTAATTAACTCTGGGTCAATAGAGAACTCATAATCCTTATCATCAATATAGATAGGTGAAGTAGCAAACTTAGGATCACATTTCATTCTAGCATTCAGAGAATTTTCTTTATACTTGTGTAGTAATTTCTCTAGATCATCTCTATCATTACAAGCAAGAACATCTCTAGTTGCTTCTTCACTCATAACATAACCTTATGGTATCTTAGGCAATTCATATCTAGGAAGGCTAGTTCTAGAAGGTGTTTCAGGAGTTTCAGTTTCAAGCTCATCATCAGATTCAACAACATCATGTTGTATAACTCTAGCAATTTGTTTATCAAGAAATTCACAAAATGGCACATCATCATTATCAAGCGAGGTACTAGCATCGTCAGAAGCATCATTCATAGTAGAAGTTGCATCATCAATAACTTGCGACATATTAGAATTGATAGCATGTGGTGGTGTTGCAAGTTTACTCATAACAGAAGGTGAATTTAAAGTAGAACTGGATGGCAGTTCCTTACCTCCCCTCATCTTAGAGGGGTAAATCTTAGTCTTTGGATCCTTCAGATTCTTCATTGTGATAATATGATAATAATCCCATGTGACTCAACAAATATAGCTATGCACCCCGGCAACGGCGCCAGGAAAAGGTCTTGATAACCCACAAGGAATTCCTACATGCCACCTACGATTTTGTGTAATGTATTGCCCCTGTTCCTAAATATATGTCTTTGTAGAGATTCCAGTATGGACCACATACAGATGTATATAGATGCATTTTCGAGTGTAGATTCACTCATTTTGCTCCGTATGTAGCCTATAGTGGAATCTCTAGAAAGACTTATATTTAGGAACGGAGGTACGAGGTAGTATCATGTATGACATCTACATATCTAATTTAGCAGCCAGTAGTAGAAATCATTGTCTGCACATAGGGATTATTGGTCGAAAATCCTAGCAAAGCACGCTGGCAGGCACAGAACAATACAAGAGAGAGAGACGCGCTTACAAGATCATAGCAATGCCTCAGTCCAGGATCTTGGTTGGGCAAGCTGTTAGATCCAGAAGAAACATTGTCCTTGTAGTTTTTGCCAGCTGCATAACAGGTAACAACGACCGGTTAGTATATTTGAAGTACATCGGGCAGGTGATGCTAGACGGGTTTAAAGGTGAAAAGTACCTAGGCCGTGGTGGGTGCTTGACATCTCTCCAGACGGTGGGAATCAGGTTAGAAACGTCGAGGGTGATGACGCTGCACTAGCTGTCGGGGTCCGGTAAGGAGATCTAGAACCGTCGAGTAGGGTGTTTGTGGAGCGACTCCGGTAGGGTGGACTATGGTGTGGGCGAAGCGGATCTGTGGCCGTGGACGAGGGCGTAGGTGAAGCTGCTCTGGTGGTTGGGTTAAGGATGGTGTCTACGACGCAGATCTGCGGCCGTGGAAGGGGCGTCAGAAGCTGCTCCGGTGGTTGGGTTAAGGATGGTGTCGACGATGCGGATCTGCGGCCGTGGACGGGGCATCAGAAGCTGCTCCGGTGGTTGGGTTAAGGGTGGTGTCGACGATGCGGATCTGCGGCCGTGGACGGGGCGTCAGAAGCTGCTCCGGTAGGTTGGATGAGGGTGCGAGGAAGCGGATCTGAGGCCGTGGACTTGTGAGTTGGCAAAGCGGCCCCGGTAGGATTGAGAATGGTATAGGCGAAGCTACTCCGGTAGGGTTGACGATGGTGTCGGCGAAGCGGCTTCGGTAGGGTTGAGGAAGGTGTCGGCGAAGCGGCTCCAGTAGGGCTGAGGAAGGTGTCGGCGAAGAGGATCAGAGGCTGTCGATGGGGGCGTCGGTGGGGCGGCTCCGGGGGGTGTGGACGAAGCGTCTCCGGTGGGGAGTACGAATGAGCCGCTATAGATGCGCGGCGGTTGACGAGAGTACCGGCGAAGCAGATCCGACGCCGTGGACAAGGCTGGCCCTGAATGGGCTGTGGTACAGTGGTGGATGAGCAGTCTACTTGTTTCTAGGGGAGGTGGGAGGGGTAGATGCGGCCGGAGAAGCAGATCCGGCGAGGTGGATGCCGCTGGCAGTGAATGGGCTATGGTACGCCGGTGGATGAGCAGTCTAGGGTTTCGAGAGGGGAGGGGAGAAAGGCGATGAAGTACGGACGGCATGATGTAGGATGCTCTGGTGCTGTGGAGTTAGTCGTTTTTGCGGGAGGGGGAGAGGAAATGGGGGTGCCGTGTAGTGGGGGAACCAGAAGTTACCAAAGCAGCTCCGACCTATCATATAGATGAGGGCGGTATTGTAACTGTTGGTCTCCATGCACCAAGGACAAAAGGGGGATTTTGCATGCTAAAGACTAAGGTGGCGGAAATTTTAGAAGGAGGCGGCAGATTTTGCCACCCGCGGGATCGTTCGTATCCAGTTTCAACTAATTTTGGACCGTGCTAGCGGGAAGGTCATGCTAGACTCTGTACACGGGGCACGCGTCAGCAGTTAATAACTGGTGTGAAGTCCACCCTAGAAAAAAGACAATAACTCGGGATGATGCGCCGATAACTTGGACGTTCACACGGGCGCGGCCAATCGTAGGGTGTAGTGGCGCGTTCACAAAAAAGGGATCAAACGCTCAGCCTATGTATTTCTCATGTAAATAGATAATTTAGTGCCATTGGTTATTTAGTTCAAAACATAATGCATTGACGTGTTAGTGTAGAGGCGCACAAAAAGAAATGGATATCATAGTCAGCTACTTAAAAGTGTTACCTCATATGATTACATAGCCTCCATTTAATAAATTGCATACCCGTTGAATTCATATATGAATATTACATATATTACTTCCAAATAGAAACTTAAATCATCCAAGACTAATGAATTTGAATGCAAGAGTAACAATGGTGCATGTACATGATAGCTACATTGGTTGTTTGAAGAAACATCAGTGTAACTTTGGCATGCACAACTGAAAAGGTTTATTTAAATAGAAAAAATGTGATATGTGAGTGTCCAATCTTTATAGCGTTGAATCGATATTGTACCTTTGGCCACGATACGAAGTAGATATTGACTTATGTTCAAGTGATGCACGTCCACGATCGCTAGATAGTGATACGTGAATGAATTGTGCAATATCTCTCACACGCATACATATCTCATTTCCCTGTGGGCATCGGAATCACACACGCGCACTTCATGTATTTCTCTCCCTCCGTCAGGGTTAAATTCGTCTTTCTACCCTGTCCTACAAGTCTCTCACACAGAAACACACATGCTCTCTATGTCTAACACGCCCAACCCTTTAATTCCGCCCACCCACAGCCACTAATGTCTCAAAGTATAATAATGTCTCTCACACATATGTTATCTACCTATCCCTTAATATAGCTAGATATGTGTCACACAAACTCCTTCTCCCTACTAGCAAGATGCCCATGCGTTGCACGGAACATCAAGATGCATTTGTATGAGAAGTTTATCTTGTGGGAGAAAAGGATGAACGAGGGAATGCCTTATTTGAAAATGCAGAGAGGGGTGTGGGTATCTTTTTGCAAAATTTCCATAGTTTCCTTCCTGTTCGTCGGATATAAACCGGATGGCCTATATTGCAGGATGGCAGGAACACCATCATCACCAACTCTATTTTTTTATAAGAGTAGAGATATGTGAATGTCACTCCCCCCCACACACACCCACACTTCCCAACACCGAAGGAGTAGGGTGACACCTCGATCTTGATACTAGTCTATCGACTAGCTTCTCTCTCAAACATACACACACACACACTACCCGGCACCGAAGGAGTAGGGTGGCACATCGATCTTGATAATAATCTATCTACTCCTCTTTCACACACACACACACACACTCGCTAGTTGTGCCTCTATGCCTACCGCGCACACTCTCGATACGTCTTTCTCTCCCCCCCAACAATGACAGCATAATGGTGACAACTCGATCTGATCATAATCTGTCAATTGGTTTCTCTCTCAAACATTGTGTCTCGGTGCCTCACTCGGTAGCCCCCTCGATATGTAGACTTCTCGCGCGCGCACAGCTGTAGTGACGATGACGCTGAACCCAGTGTGCCTTGTTTTTACCGGCCTCATGTGATAGTTTTCACCCTGTTTTCTGTTAATTAACAAGGCAACCTTTTCTTTGTTACTACTAGTGAATCGGAAATCATTCGGGGCAGACATAAAATATATCACTTCAACCCAATTATCGCAACAACTATTTTAAAAGAAATTAGCTAGCTGCCCGTGCGTTGCACGGAACATCAAGATGCATTTGTATGAGTAGTTTATCTTGTGAGAGAAAAGGTTGAACGAGGGAAGGCCTTATATGCGAACATGCAGAGAAGTGTGGGTATATTTTTGCAAAATTGCCATAGTTTCTTTCCTATCCGTTAGATATAAATCCGATGGACTATATCGCAGGATGGCACGCACACCATCATCACGAACTCTGTTTTCTACTCCCTCCGTCCGAAAATACTTGTCATCAAAATGGATAAAAAGAGATGTATCTAAAACTAAAATACGTCTAGATACATTTCCTTTTATCCATTTTGATGACAAGTATTTCCGGACGGAGGGAGTATTTGTCTTTTTAGAGATTTCAACAAGTGACTATGACCGGACCTTACCAACATACTCAAAAAAGTAGTCCATAATTTTGATGTTACCCTCTTTTCTTGGCGGTGCTGTGCCATCTAGATACCTCATAAATAAATAAAGTACTACATGATACTAATATATGATACATGGCGCAGGAGTACTAAGTATTATTAATACAGTTTTGCTAGAACTCATCTAGATGAGATATAATTTGGTCTCATTCATCTTTTATAGCCACTGGATGTGATGCTATATAAGATGCGCGTGTGCTGATGTGGGTTGTATTTGTTCTTGTGCAACGAACTGACCACTGCATGTCATGTTTGATAGTCTCAAGTCATTAAAAGCATACAAGCCCCACATCTCTTCTTGGTTGATTCCTCTATTTATGTCAAAAAATAAGAAACAACGTGAGAGTTAATGCACCACGCCTATGTGTTTACTATTTGGTTTTCATAAGATGACTTAATACTCACCTAGACGAAGGGAGTATTCGATTTGACAGCAGGCGGTGCAGTTCCTGATACGGCTTTAATGCAGACGAGGGAGGGAGTAGCGGTTCCCGATATGTTGAACGGCCAATGCATCCTCCAATTAATGCATGAGGGAAGTAATGGGAGGAGGTCCGGGAAAAGAGGCTGCACGATGTGAATGCAACGCAGTTTTCCCTCATTGCCCTCATATAAAGGCGCCCCTCCATTCCAATGCATTTACCACATCGTAGGCACCTAAGCATTTGCCTAAGCACCTACACTAAGCACAAAAGAGCTCACTCCAGACCCATGGCGGCGATGCGCATGAGCGGCCAGCGGCTGCGCTAGATGGTCCACGACGCCGGCCTGCGGCATGGTGCCGAGGATCGTCTCCAGACGGTGTTGGAGACCGGGTGGTGGATGGCCGCCTTCGACGCCAACTACGACTCTCAGTTGGACCAGATGATCGTTGCCACCAGGAACAAGTTCACCATCCTCAAGAAGCTCGCGGACGACATCGCTGTACTCCTCCAGCCCGCACGCCCGGGCTCCTCATTGCCTGCCACCCCTAATCGGCCTCCATGGCCGGAACCTCTTTCAAGCACTGGTTGCCCTGCGACTGCCTGCCGACGCCACAAAGAATGTCCACCTGGAGGTCGCGCTCGCTGCGAGGCACCTCGCCTTGCAAGAATTCGTCGACCTACACATCCACATGTACGAGGAAATCTTGTACATAGGTATCTACAAGGCCAGTGAGCACGCTACGATGTTGGCCTTCCTCAACCGGCTGGAAGCCTTGGATGCCTTTGCTGAGAAGCACCTCGACCTCGCCACGAAAGCCGCCGCTCCTTAGCCGCCGATCAGTGGCCCGAAGCACTAAGTTGAGGAGGAGGAGGTCGTACATTCAGGGATCCATCTTTCTTCTTGCCTTCTGTAACCACCACTGCGATCGCATCATCATGGCCTTAATTCTTATTGTGCTGTTGCATTCTCGTTCCAGTCAATACCGACATGTGCGATCCCTTTGCTTAATTATATGCATCACTGTAACTAGTATTCCATCCATCAATTTATAAGTTTTGCTTACCTTTTCCATCAACTTTGTGCAACGCGCGGGCATCTTGCTAGAAACACTAGAATATGTCTATATAATCCATATGTGATAGTCCATTTGAAATCTCAAAAAAGAAAAATATTTAGGTACAAAGGGAGTAATATATTAGGAGTATATCAAAACAATAGTGATTTCTTTCAAGTTTGTGAACAAAAACTACTATTCTACTACTTTGGATCCGTCGCAACGCACGAGCACATTGCTGGTAAAAGGAAAAGGCCTGCCGCGTTCGCGTCGCACCCCCACACGCCCGGGAATCGGGAGTACAACACGGCCCGTCCAGCACGACGCATAGCTTAGGGAAGGCGTGTTGCCTAGCATTTTCACTTTCATGTGGGACCACCGTTGAGCAAACCGACACCCCGCCCACCGCCGGGTTGGAAAATAGAAATGAGGGGAGGATCTAGCTGTAGCACGGAAGCCATGAAATTTGGTGTCAGATGGGGCTCGTTGATAGAGTAGGAGCATTCTGTACTAGTACTACTCCTACTAGTACCAAGTTTGTACTCCTAATACTATATTACTAGTACTACCACTATACAACTAGTAGGTACGTGCACGTCACAACATCGTAGGAACAAAAAACGGGAAGATCTTGTTTTGGGTGATTTATCTTTTTTCCAATCAACGTAGTATGATAATATGATGTGGGGGGCACCCATGAAGCTTATGTGGCTTGGTTGCATGGCTACGGAAGGTTAGAGAAAAATAAATAGATAATGTGTTTAGAGTGCACTCCACTAAATAGATATATATACTTTGGATCCATTGCAACGGACCGATACATCTATATCTATACCCCCTATATAGTGTGTGAAAAACTTTGAAAGTTGGTCATTGGATGAAGCCAATCCGACGATACAAAGATGGCAAATCTGAGCACTACTGGCCGTTGGATATCATCCACCAGATTCTACCACACGTATAATCTAGAAGACTCCATGGTTGAACTTAATTCATGACTAACTTTGCCACAACTAAGCTTAGGCAAAGTTATTAGTTCTTCAAAACGAGAGAAACAAATTGGCAAGCCAAAGGGAATCTTGCCACATTTTGTGTGTGTATGTCATGTGGGGCCTTAGTGTGGCTTGCCTAAGGTGTGGCTTGAACCAAACACTCACCTAAGTTAATTAAACTTGCCTAACCTTACATTCCACCAGATTTTGCCACATGTTAGAATCTAGAAAGCTCCACATGTAGAAGCATAATGCACAAACCACCAGAATCTCATGCTCCACATGCAATGCTCGGAGCACAGCAGCGGAGCAGGCAAACCGCGTCCAATCGGGTGTGTCTATGGTAGAAAGTTAATGGTCACCGCAGTTCAGCTGGCCCGCATGTCATGCACACAAAGGCAGAGGAGCGGTGGGGCCGAGAGGGATGGGGGGCATGTCGGGGGGATGAGGATCCCTTGACGCGGACAATACTACCATTCTATCACCGACATGTGGGTCCCATAAGCGTGGGTCCCACCTGTCAGCGAAGGAAAGGCAGGGCAAGGCAGTGATAGCCACGTCAGAGGATCTATGTCCACGTCGGGGGACGTCGTGTCGTGGGTTCGAGCGGCGTCGTGGGAATCGCGTGTGGGTGTGGCAGTGGTAGAAACAAGAAACGTGATGGTCCCCATGGTTCAACTTCCATGGACAAGCTGTCATGTCTACTGACACATGTATATCAAAACTAGAGTTTTTATATTTCAAGCACGTGAACAAGTATTATTCTACTACTTTGGATCCATTGTAACGCACGGGCCAGCACATTGGTAGTAGTAGTGTCTGTCTCTATCTCTAGAGGCCTTCCCTCGTTCATCCTTTTCTCTCACAAGATAAACTACTCATACAAATGCATCTTCATGTTCCGTGGAATGCACGAGGATGTTTCCTTGGGGGTCTCTCCAGTGCGGCGTGGCTGTAGTTGCAAGTTGACTCCCCTTGAGATGACGATGTTGAGGGGCACTCGGATTTCCTCCGATGAGCAGGTAAGATGACTTTGATCATGTAGTAAATGCATTCTAAAGACTACTTCCGTGTCCATTTCCTAATTCTCCCCCTGCCCACTATTTCACAGGTTAGGCTCGGTGCGAGTGGAGATTGTCTTGCATATGTACGGGGTTTGGATGCAAATGAAGACAAAGGGGAGGTGAAGAAGCCGAGGAGAATCGGTTCCCGATGGAGAAGTAAATGGGAGAAGTGGCGTGCAGGCAGTTGATTAGACAGCTAGGTAGACTAAATGAAAAGGCTATGCGGGTAGACTGATGATTCATACCTGTTCGTGTACGTGCCCATCCTTCCTGATAGGTGGGACCTATGCAAAATTATAAAAAAATGTGTCATAGTTTTTTTTTTGAGCGCGTGAGTGGGAGACACAACATTCTATGGTTAAGGAATACTCCCTCCATTTAGGTGAGTATAAGTCACCTTTTGAAAATCAGGTTTTCCCAAAACCTTTAGGCGTGGAGCATTAACTTCCTGCTTGATCCCCTCCCAGCCTCGTTAGCCAGCGTTCTCTTCCTTTGCTGCCACGTTCTACCTTTCCATTTTTCCTCTTCTCAAGTGTGGAACGATATGCATGCCGTCCTTGATGCACGAGAACGACCACTGCATGCATCGCAGTAGGGCATTGATTGGGCATGCACGAGAATTTGGTTCTGCTCGCAATATGGATGATACCTGAACGATGAAGTGAACAGGCATGCTAGCATGGGAGACCTATTTCCACTATACAATACTGGAGCACTCATGTTCCTAGTAGTAGTAGTAGTAGTAGTAGTAGTAGTAGTAGTAGTAGTAGTAGTAGTACAACTATGGTACACTTGACAGTCAAAATACTATTCATCTGGTCCTCACAGTGAAGTGACAACACCCTGTGCCTGACACTAGTCCAGGCGGCGTGTTCGGGTTACCAAAGTCAGCCTCACCATGTGCACTGTGCAGTCTGTCACCGCCGTTGTACAACACATTAGCGCCTTGCCTCATCTCCCTCTCCGCTCCCATAGCACCATTCCATCTCCATCACCTTCTCCGTCTCCGTCTCCGTCTCCATCTCACTGTGCCCCCGTGTACCGTCGCCTCACTCGCCTCCCCCAGTACCACTATTCCCTTGATAGCCGCTCCAGCACCGACATCCTTCTCCCCCGTAAATCAAGCCCCCTTACAAACTCCAGCATGGCCGAACGCGAACCGCGCAACATCCATATGAGCCGTGATTGGAGCAATCTCCCCAATGACATCCTCGACCTCTGTTGTTCGTGTATGGATATGTTGAGCGCCCTGCGGTTGGCTGCATGCTCGAGGGACATGCACATGGCCATCGTCGAAGCGAGGCCTAAGCTTTTCAAGACACCATGCTTGCTGCTATCTGGTCTTGCGAGATTGGCTCACCATGATAAGGAGGCTTGCATGATGCCCCTCGACTTCAATCTGATCTCCATTAGCCGAAACTTCTTTGCAGGTATGTAGTGGCTCACCGTACATCATTTCCCTCGACATCCATCCGATCACCATCGCCCGAAACTTCTTGGCAGTTATGTACTGGGTCGGCATGAACTCCCACTGGATGGCTACCTTCAGAGAAGATGGTAAAAAGTTGGTTCTCGTGAACTTCCAGACCTCCCATGAGATTATCCTTCCTCCGTTGGATTATATAGAGTATTACCATCGCGGTCCAAGTCATCTAGATTACTACATCAGTTGGATGGACCTTGTTTTGCAGAAGATTGTAATCTGCCAAGTGCCCACACGACATGCGAATTACGCATACTTCAAGCTAATTTCCTTGTTCGACCGCGGACTCGCCTATCTTTAAGCCGGTGCCTTCTTTAGCTGGAGGCAACTCGGCTCGCAGTGGATCATCGCCAAAGTTGATACACACTTCTGTGATGCTATTGAACACAATGGCATCATCTACGCGATTGACAAAGCAGATGGCACCATGTATTGCTGGGACGGCGCATGTAAGTTGTTTCCGTCTCACGTTAATGATGACGCCATGACACTGTTTGAAATTTTTGTGATGATTGGCATATCCCTGTTTGAGCAGAATTTGAGTAGAACTATGGAAATGTATTAGAGACGCCGTAAATCAGCTATATTTGGAATGAGTTAATTCATCCGATTGTGACCATGTCATTACAGCCAATTTGTACCCTAAATAATCAAATGGTTAGGAATATATGGATATTATCCTTATTTTACAGTAATCTATATACTACTACTAAATATGAGTGTGTATCAATGGCCATGTTAGTTTCCTCATTTTCATGATGTAGAAACATGCACCACACTGTTGGTTTCATCTAACCATACATTAGGGAAGTAAATGTGCATATGGAGAACTCTATATTTGGAAGTAGTGAAATCCTGCAATGCTTACCATGTGTACATACCTATATTCGCCCTTCAGCAATCAATGGCTAGAATAATATCCTCACAAAAAATTTTCCCACTGAACACGAGTATATAACAATGCATGGTCTGTTAGTTACCTTGAAGAATTTGTTTGTGAGGACAGAACATGATTACATAACATGCATGACATGGTAGTTTCCTGTGAAGAATCGATTACGAGATAACATGAGTATAACCATGCGTGGCACCTCTATATTTTCAAACCTAGTATACATTTCCCTGTAATTTCCTCCCAGTTCCAACAGGGACATATCAATGATGTTTCTTGCATTATCCTACTCGTACTCTGAACAATGCTGATCTTACATTTACAATGCCTGTCCTTTTTGATATGATGCAGTGTCCCTATAGTTACTGCCCTTTGTAATCACACCACCTTTGACAAAAACAGGGAAGCACAACAGGTTCCTCGCTCAATTAGACAACGGCAAAAGACTGATGATCATTCGGACACATGAGTCGGAAAAGTTCTATTGCAAAAACCCCACTGTATACAAGCACCGTGTAATACGTGAGTATCCAGAAATTGGTTGTTACGTCTATGAGCAGGATACCAGCTTGTTGGGGCCTTTAGGATTTTTTAGTTGGAGGCGGGTAAACAACCTTGGTTCACACTCTCTGTTTCTCGGACTCAATTATCCGATTAACCAGGAGATCACCGTTGGCAAGGACCTTGATGGCAGAGAGGCTCTGTTTGCTATGGAAAATTGTGTCTACACGGCGAGCCCTAGGAGTTCGGGAGCAAACTCCCCTGATTGTCAACGATACGGCCTGCAGCCAAAAGAAGGTGAGAATGACAAAGGCATCCAGGTTAACTTTGATCCTTGGATGTCTCAATTACGACAGGCAGTGATGTGGTTCAAGCCTTCAGGTTGATAGGTAATTGGGCTGTTGCATCGAAAGGGTGGAGTACTGGTGTCTCTGGATCACTGGTCGCTGAAGCAGGGCTGCAAATTATGATGGTGTTGGATCATCTCTTCGAATGACTTTGTTGTCTTTGCTGCTGGTTCTGGATGGGTAGTTCTTTCTTTTGTTATGCATATTCCTTGTCATTTGGTCATCCTCGTCTATGTCACTCTTACTATGTAATAGTTGCTTCTGTTTAGAATGTCATTCTCGTCTGGATCACGAGAGTCTGAGAGCTGCAGATGGGTGCGTTTTGGTGGTGTAGCAAGACTTCTTATGAACTATCATGTCTTGTTGTTTATGTCAGTAGTAGTCACTAGTTAGTGTTTGAATGTTGTATATATCGTTGTTTCGAACTGTTTATTGTCTCGAACTACTGGTTGCTAAATGAGGGCATCACCATTCTCTAGTGTTCAGAGTATATCTCCTTTTTTCAAGTTATATCATTTGAGCTCAGTGTCTTTTTGATGATGTACACTTGTTTGGGCCAGTGAGGTGTCGTTGAATATGGGCCGAGTAGTAACGCAATTCCAAACAGGTCAATTATGACTCTCAGGCAGGGCTCTCAAAAGATCATGAAAAAAAGGCCGGGCTCTCCAAAAAAGAAAGAATAAGGACTCTTAGGCCGACATGTCGGCACCACCGGTTTTTTCGTGCGCTTGCGCGCCGAAAGGATATTGGCGCGTGCTCGAAATTCATGCTATCTTTTCATCCCCAGTCTCCCGCCCCTCCCCCCCCTTTGGAATCTCGATTCCTACTCCAGTTCCCCCAAATCCCCCTCTTGTACTCCCTGTACTCAAGCGCACTATCATGTCTCCGGTCAACGCGGATCTCCAAGCCATAGATCCTGAGGTCCGTCCTGCCTTAGGTCGCTGCGTGCTATCGCTCAACAGTGGCATGGCGGCGCTTGACGACCAGTTTGCCGGCAAAGTGCTGATGGTAACCATCAACGGCGACCGGCCTCCCGTCTCACTGGACGACCTTGTCAAAGCTCTTGGCATTGCGCACGGCATCCAAATAAGTGACTTGCTCGTCGAAGTCTGTCCGCCACCGGCTGATTTCTTCGTCAGGTTTCGGACAACTTTCGACTGCAGTCGTGTGTTTGAATCTTCCCGGCGTTTGTTCTGCGATGGCACGCTGGTGAACTTTGATCGGTGGCACCCAGGATGGGGCTCGGTGCCCTCTAAGCTTGAGTTTTTAGCAAACCTTACCTTCCACGGCATGTGTCGACGTGCTTGGAACAGCGAGTCCATGAACGAGCTTATCAACGACCTTGGAGGTGAGCTCGTAAGTATGTTTGTTCCTCCAGACAGCTGGGCTCTGACGGTTATGGCATGGATGAAGAAGCCGTCCACCATACCGAAGGTGATTGGTGTTGAGATACCGGTGCAGGAACCGGGGTTGTACTATTCGTCGCCACCAAGGCCGCCGCAGACCATGTTAGGGATGTACCTGTATCGAGTGTTCGTGCATGTCGAAGAAGCAGTCCACCATACCGAAGGTGATTGGTATTGAGATACCGGTGCAGGAACCGGGGTTGTACTATTCGTCGCCACCAAGGCCGCCGCGGACCATGTTAGGGATGTACCTGTATCGAGTGTTTGTCCATCAATCGAAGTCCTGCCGCCGCCGCTGGTTCCAGGGTCCGTCGACGACGTCCATTACAGGAGTCAATGTCAGACTTCCCCGTGTTGCTCGGAACATTGTATGGCACAGGGCCTACTCCACCGGCGGCGGAGGCCACTGCTTCTTTGGGAGAAGAGGTGGGGCTGGCTGCCTGGATGTGCTCTAATTTGAGGTAACAACTGAATCTTGTCAGATACTAGTTAAATCCGAGCTATGGGTGTGAAGCACTGATATGCGAGTACATTTGATTGTGACATGTTCTAATTTTGTACCTGGACTTTTTTTAGAAAGGGTTGTACGTCAACTTAATGTGCCAGCAGAACTTATTGTGTTGTCTGTCTGTTTTCTTTGCACAACATTCAAGATATTTCCCCGTCATTGATAAAGATGATGAACCGTTATGTACGACTTCGTTGGTTTCAACATAGCCCTTCCCATAGCGATCCACTGCTTCCATCCTAATTGTGCCGCCTGCGTGAAATTTTTGTATGCAAGTTCAGTGTGCTATGATGTTCTATATGATTGTGTCAACTATATAAGTTTTTACTGAGCATCAGCAATGCATATGGCTGAAAGATGTATTTACAAACATCGACCAATGGGTCTCTCTCTCTCTCTCACACACACACACACGCACGCACGCACACACACGCGCACACGCACAAGTGGGACCCATTGAATTATTTATTTGCTCGTGACAGCTTTTAATTAGGTTCCACTATAATCTAACTTTTTCTTAAGTTATTAATTGAGCTCAGTGACTTCAAAAAGCTATACAGAAGCCTTGTTTGGGCCTTTCCGGCGTTGCTGAATGTGGGCTGAGTAACCATGTTAGGTTGTACTATACTACACAGGCCTTTTTTTTCAACATCAGCATGCTACTGGGCCGAGAGTTGTACACAATATCCGGGTCAACTTGTTATTCTCCGCCCCGCTGGGCTGCAAACTTTCCTAGGAGGTACGCATTAGGCTTAACAAGAAAATGGACTTTAAGAAATAATAAATGGGATGTAATTATAGTAACTGGACAGTTACTATGCACCAAACACGTAATTAGTTTGAAAAATATATTATTTTTGGAATTTGAAAATTTTAATTTCATTACTTGTTGCGCGCGCAATATTTCGTTGGATTTTAACATAATACAACTTTACTTTGAAATTATATTTAACCTGACTAGATATTTCGGATAAAAATATTTCGGATTCCATCAAAATGTGGGAATTTTTTTTTGAATTCTGTTTTGAGCGGTTGTTTGAAATTATTAATCATTGTCCTAGCTAGAAGTCGCACTGTACTTTTAACAAACTGTAAATGGGCTGTAGTAAATTCCATTAGAATTAAAAAATGGGCTGTACATTCTTACAAATCGCAAATGGGCTATATGTTCTCTGCCAAATCCGAGTTGTGGGCCTACTAAGTTGACGCGTACCAAGGGCTTTGTCAACTTAGTCAGTATAACGATTCTAGCTGTAGTGATCGTACGATGTCCATTCAACGGCCATAGTGCTTCTTCAACCTCTGGTCTTCTTGCTCCAGCGACCCAAAGCAGCGTCGGTCGTGTCGCGTGCTCCTGCCTCCCGTGGCTGGCAGTGATGCCACGGAGGCCTCAGCGCCCCGTACTACTTCCACCGCTCGCCAGGCCATCCCTCTACTCACCCACACCCCGTGTTATTCTACGGCGACGACAGCCTCACACCGCAGCCGAACCAGTCAACCCTCATACTCCTCTTCGCGCGGGCTTGCACTGCTGCGTCTTCCCCTGCTCCGCGTCGTCCCCTTCCTAGGCCTCGCCGTTGTCCAGACCTCGGCCCTGGTGCTCTGGGTGCGGCGTGGTCAACGACTGACTTCCATCGGAAGAGTACTGTACGTGGAGAGGCTGACAGCTGGGTCCAGGCGGCTGCAAGGAAGTGCCTCCTTATTACGCGCAAAATAATTATTCCTCCACCTGACAGCAGGGACCCACCGGACGGGGCACCTTATTTCACGAAAAAATGTTTCCCCCTGACTGCTGGGACCCACCGGATGGGCCAGCATATTTCACGAAAAAAACATTGCCCCCGCTGTCAGCTCAGACCCACCGGAAGTGCCTCCTTATTAAGCATAAAAAAAATGAATACTCCCCCTGCTAGCTGGGACCCACCATGGTGGGAGGCTGACTTGTGGGCCTACTAAGTTGACTGGGACAGGGGCCTTTGTCATCTTTAGTAAATATGAACGATTCTAGCTCCAGTGACCGTACGACGTCCATCCAACGGCCGTAGTGCTTCTTCAACTTCTGGTTTCTTGCTCTAGCCGTCCAAAGCAGCGCCGGTCGTGCCGCATGCTCCTACCTCCCGTGGCCGGTTGTGCTGCCATGGAGGCCTCACCGCCCCCTACTATTCCCACCGCTGGCCAGGCCCTGTGGCGACGGCAGCCTCACACCGCAACCGAACCAGTGAACCCTTATACTCCTCTCCGCGCGGGCTTCCACTGCCGCATCTTCCCCGGCTCCCCGTCGTCCCTTACCTAGGCCTTGCCGTCGTCCACCGCCCTGGTGCTCTCGGCGCGACATGGTCAACATGGTCAAGGAATGACTTCCATCGAATGTGGACTGTACATGGAGAGGCTGACAGCTGGGTCTACGGCCGCAGCAAGGAAGTGCCTCCTTATTATGCAGAAAATAATGATTCCTCCACCTGACAGCTGGGACCCACCGGACAGGCCACTGTATTTCGCGAAAAAATGTTTGCCCCGGACTACTGGGACCCACCAGCTACATCTTCGCACGCAAGGAAGTGCGTCCGGGCAAAAAAAAACGATTCGCCCCCCTGACTGTTGGGACCCACCAGCTACATCTTCGCAGGCAAGGAAATGCCTGACAGTCGGGACCCACCTGGTCGAAGCGTACGTAGCGTTGTTATTCTGTTCGCGAACGTGTACGCACATATATACTGGTGGATGTAGAGGCGCACACGTGTCATAGTAGAGGCGTGTACGTGTCGTAGTAGAGGCACGCACGTAGCATCTACACGTACGTACAGCGGCCAGGGTGCAAGAAAGAAAATAGGGCTACGTATGTGTACATACAGGCGGGGTCTCGAACGCCTACTCACGCATACGTATGGCCAGGGCTCATGTACATGGCTGGGTCGGAACGGAGAAACATCATCGTCGTTGTGTTCATGGAGAGGCAACAGAATGCGTCGTATTCATGGGGAGGCAACGGAATGCGTCTTGTTCATCGGGAGGCAACGGAACGCGTGGGAGCCAACCGGCTGGGTCGAAACGGAATGCGTGGTCGTGTTCATCGGGAGGGCTTGGACGGAACATGCGATGGAAACAAGGCCTGGCGTACCGCACAACAGAGGAAACGGACCTCCTACGTTTGGAACGGGGTCCTGTTGATCGGGAGGGGTCTGGCGTACCGCAAAACAGAGGAAACGAACATCCTACGGTCGAAACGGGGGTCCTGTTGATCGGGAGGGATGTGGCGTACCGCAAAACAGACGAAACCGACTTGTGTTGGAGCGCTACGGTCGAAACGGGGGTCCTGTTCATCGGGAGGGGTGTGGCGTACCGCAAAACGGGACTCCACGGGATATTGTTCATCTCCACCGTCGACCTCCTCCAGCCTCCACGGGCTACCGTCGACCTCCTTCAGCCTCGACGGGCTCCTGTTCATCCAACCTCCACCGCGTGCTACTCCACCGGCTACTGTTCAACCACCCCTCCACGGGCACCCCTCCACCATCTACTGTTCATCCAGCCCTCCACACCACGGGGTCTTGTTCAACCACCCCTCCACGGGCACCCCTCCACCATCTAGTGTTCATCCAGCCCTCCACCACACCACGGGGTCCTGTTCATCCAGAGGCAATGCCACCGCTCACTGTTCATCCAACCCCCCGGCAACGCTCACTGTTCATCCAATCGATCGACTTCAGTTAGCAGCAGTAGCGAAGGAATCGCTCGATCGGGTTCAGTTAACAGCCATTGATCGATCGCTCGGGTTCAGTAACGCGTAGCCTGCTGTGCAATCACTCGGGTTCAGTTAGAGCCCAACGCCTCGCTCGGGTTCAGTTAGAGCCAATGCCTCGCACACACGTGCGTACGTGTACAAGAGAAACGTGCATCACTCGGCCCCCGACCTCCCACCGTAACCGGGAACTCCCCGAAATTTTCCTCCCCCTCGCTTCTACCATGTTTTTTTCCGTCATGGGCGACCCAAAGAATGTCATGCACCTGCGTCTCCGGCCCACCCAGGATGAAAATCCCATTTTATGTCATGATTTTTTGTCATAGAAGTAGGAGCCCACCACATCTATGATGATACCGGGTTTTGTAACAATTATCGTCATAGAAGTGTCATATGTATGATTGTAAGTGCATCTAGTGCCACCCCTAGTTGGTTTTGGAGTATTGACGACAAACCTAGTTGAGGGACTAATGTGTTTGTGAGAATTGCAGGATAACACAGGTAGAAGTCCCTCATTGATTCGGTTTTCTTACCAGAGATGACCCCTAAAAATGTATGAAGACATTGAAGTCAAAGGTGGTATATGAAGATATTCACATTGAAGACTATGACAAGAGAAGACACCACATGAAGCCTATGGAGCTCGAAGACTTAGATCTTTCGTAGTTCTCTTTCTTCTGTGTTGAGTCATAGGAACCACCGTACTGTTAAGTGGGGTCCAAGAGAACCAGTCAGAATGACTGAAGTGATGCTTAAACAAAACCTATGTCTTCGAGTGAAGACTTTGAGAGCGAATCTTGTCCAGAGTCGAGCAAGTCAGCTTTGCTTGAAGCCCAAGTAAAGTTGCCGTGTGAGTTTGAAATCTGACCGTTGGAACACGTGTCAGTTCCTTAGTGACCCAGGGTCATTTCGGACAAATCAGGTCGGGTTGCCAAGTGGCTATAAATAGCCCACCTCCTACAACCATAAACAGTTGGCTGCTTAGATTCAGAGTACGGCTTTTGTCGTTTGAGAACAACCCACCTCGAAGCCTTTGAGAGAGAATTCCTTGCGAGGATAAAGCCCTAACCACCCAGAGCCAAAGAGAATTAGGCATCACTTAAGTCTTCTTGTCTGTGTGATCTGAAGACTTATTACACTTGAGGACTGTGCATCCTCCAGCCGGTTAGGCGTCGCGTTTTGAGCATCCAAGAGACATTGTGGATTGCCGGTGAACGAAGTCTGTGAAGGTTTGGGAGTCTACCTTGAAGACTTACCAGAGTGATTGGGCGAGGTCTGTGTGACCTTAGCTCAAGGGGAATACGGTGAGGACTGGGTGTCCTGAGCTGCGTGTTCCGGACTGGGTGTCCGGGACTGTGTGTCCTAAGGTTTAAATACCTAGCCGCCTTAACCAGACGTACAGTTATCACAGCAACTGGAACTGGTCCAACAAATCATTGTCTTTAGTGAGTCACTGGTTTCATCTCCCCTTCCCTTTACTCACTGTTAATCCTTGTGAAGTCATTGTATGTTCGTACTATCTTTTGTCTTCACTGAGTGACTGCGTGTTCTGTGTGGCTTCACAATATCTTCCTACCTGATCCTTACTACATTGCTGCTATTTGTCATTGTGTTTTCACTCTATTGAATACTTGACTATGGCTTGCCTAGTGTAGTCTACCTTCCGCTGCAGGGTAATAGGTTTATTTCTATCGTTTGTCTTCATAACTTCCACGTTTTGAAGACTTTCATAAAAATCGCCTATTCACCCCCCCCTCTAGTCGATATAACGCACTTTCAATTGGTATCAGAGCAAGGTGCTCCCTTGTTCTGTGTGATTCAGTTTAACCTCCTAGAGTTTTAGCTATGTCGGCTGCAGGGATAATTAAAGTCTCCACTGCGTGCCCCGTCTTTGATGGAACTGAATATCCCTACTGGAAGAATAAGATGCGCATGCATCTTGAAGCCATTGACGTCGACCTATGGTATGTCGTCAAGAATGGCGTTCCCAAGGCTGGAGAAGGTGTCACTGCTGCTGATGTCAAGAAGTTCGTTCAACTGGACTCTACTGCCAAGAATATCATCTGTGGTCATCTGACCAAAGGACAATATGGCCGTGTGAGTGCTTTGGAAACATCTAAGCTGGTCTGGGACTGGCTCTCCAAGGTCAATGAAGGCGTCTCAACCCAGAGAGATCAGAGAATCAGTGTCCTTCACAACCTCTTCAACCGCTTCAAGCGAAATGACAATGGGAATGTCCAGCTCACATTTGACCGACTCACTGACATCACAAATGAGCTTCAAGCCCTCGGCGCTACTGAGATCACCAAATATGAAGTCGTCAAGATACTACTGAGATCACTTGATAGTTCGTTTGACACCCTAGCCCTGATGATTCAAGAACGTCCTGATTTCAAGACACTCGATCCGTCTGTCATACTTGAGAGGCTCAACACACATGAGTTTTAGCTTTTTGACAAAAGAGATATCTACGGTCCAAACTATGGGCGAACTCATGCCTTGAAGGCAAAAGCTGTCTCCTCATCCGAAGAAGAATCTGACAGCAGTTCGGATGATCCTGAAGACATTGGAAGGGAACTTGCTATGCTTGTGAAGAAGTTCCAAAAATTCACCAAGAAGAAAGGTTTCAGAAAGTCTTCCCGATCAAGCTCAAGGAATGATGAAGCTTCTGCTCACGACTACAAGAAGAAAACATGTCACAAGTGCAAGAAACCTGGCCACTTCATCTCTGAGTGTCCACAGTGGGACAATGAGAACAAAAAGAAGAAGAAGAGCAAGGAATATGACTCTGACGACAAGAAGAAGAAGAAATACTCAAATTCTTCTTCCAAGTCTTCCTCAAAGTCTTCATCACACAAGAAGAGCTCATCTGGCAAGGCACGTGCGTTTGTTGGCAAGGAAATGGATTCAGAGGAGGAGTCCGCTTCTGAGGAGGCGGAGGGGGAGTCTGAGGAGGACTCCGATTCAGGCGTCGCAAGTCTGGCTACAGCATACATTGCCAAGTCCATCTTCAACACTGAAGACAATGACTTCATCACCGACACCGATGCAAATGACAAGGACTACTCCGCTTCTACCTACTGCTTCATGGCACGCGGTGCCAAGGTAAACACACGCACTACTCACTATCAAACATCTAGTGACGATGACTCTGATTGTGGTTCAAAACCCAGCTACAAAACACTTGCTAAAATTGCAGCTGAACAACAGAAAGCTATGGAACATATTCAAAAACTGCTATACAGAAGCGATGATCTGTTAGGTGCTGAAATGACTCGATCTGAATCCTTAATTGAAGACATAAAAAATCTTCACATTAAGTATGAGGAACTTGAAAGTCGTCATGAAACTCTCTCAACAACTCATGAAAAGCTTTCCTATGATTATCTTCAAAGGAAGCAAGATCTTGAGAAATTGAGAGCGGCTCATGAAGATCCTCAAAAGGAAAACGAGTCACTTCGCGCCGAACAGATCAGCTCCGCTCAGGAAGGATTTGAACCACCATGTCTTAAATGCATTGAGCGTGATAATGCTACTACTGTTGCTGAATGTTCTACTGCTGCTACTGTTGCAATATCTTCAACTGTTGATGTGGGAACTAACCCCTCTGCTGAGGATTCCACTGCTATTGCTGATGAGAATGCTAGGTTGAAGACATTGCTTGAAACAGGGATGTACAAAAGTATTAAAGGGCATCAGACACTATGTGATGTCCTCAAAAAGCAGATTTTGAACCGAAACCCGAGGAAGGAGGGTGTTGGGTTCGTAAGGAAAATGAATGCTGATGGCTCTTACTGGAAACCTGAGGAGTACCCCAAAACCACATGGGTTGCTACAAAGGAATTTTCAACAGATCCATCCACTCTATCTGGGTTCACTTGTGCTAACCCTATTGTCATTAATGAATCCTTTGATGCAAACTATAAACTTTTTAAGAATCAGAATGGTGAAGTGTTTGCCAGGTACATTGGTACTAACTGCAGGAATGGACCGCCTATGAAGAAGATCTGGGTTCCGAAAAGGTGTCTGGAGAATCTTCCTGTAAATATCATCATGACACCTCACGTGAAGAAGACAAACCTCAGACCAAAGGCTTCATACGGTCCAAAGGCTTCATACAGACAGAGGACTCACCTGAGTCGCACTAACGCAAATGTTTTGCAGGGAAACCATACTCAGGCATATGAATATGAGAGTGGTTCATCAAACCGCCATGTTCATAAGACCAAGAACTATTCTGCTTATTCTTATGAGTACTATTGTCCGCCTGCAAGACTGTTTGCTAGGGCTCCAAAGCCAAAGTTCTCAGATGCTGCACTTAGACTTATTGCTTCTAAGCCACCCTTGAAGATGTGGGTGGCTAAGAAAGCTTAACTCTCTTTTGTAGGGAAAGGTCTCCAGCAGAAAACCAAAATCATCTGACGCTATTGCTGGGGACCTTAAACATCTTGTAGGGCGCAAGATCAAATGCCTGAATGGTCTTACTATGTACTTCGTTCCTGAATCGCTTGCTACTCTCCCTATTAGTCCTAATCTGGATCTAAGCTTTCATAAACCACTGGTTCGTCAAATGTTTTTGCTTCACAATGCTCTTCGTGAAGCCTATCCCCCTAACTGCACTGTAGGGTACGACACCAGCGTTTTCAGAATGGATTATTGATAGTGGGTGTACAAATCACATGACTGGCAAAAGAAGCCTTCTTATGGACTCAACCTTACGTCCATCTGACAAGAGCCACATCACATTTGCTGACACTGGTAAAAGCAAGGTATTGGGTCTAGGTAGAGTTGCAATCTCAAGGGATCAACACATGGATAAAGTCATGCTTGTTGAATCCCTTGGCTTCAACTTAATGTTTGTCTCAATGCTTTGCGATTTAAACATGATCGTAATATTTGGAAAATGTCGTTGCCTTGTTCTAATGGAATCTGACAAGTCTCTAGTATTTGAAGGGTATCAAAAAGATGATTTGTACGTGGTAGATTTCTCAGCAGGACCACAGCTTGCCATATGTCTTCTAGCAAAAGCTTCAGAATGTTGGCTCTGGCATCGGAGGCTTGGGCATGCTGGCATGAGGAACCTCCACACCCTGGCAAAGAAGAAGCATGTCATAGGCATCGAGGGCGTCAAGTTCAAGAAAGATCACTTATGTGGTGCCTGTGAGGCAGGAAAGATGACGAGGGCCAAACATCCCTCGAAGACAATCATGACCACTACTCGACCCTTTGAACTGCTTCACATGGATCTTTTAGGTCCCACTCATTACTCAACTCTTACTACTACTGCTTGTCTCTATGGCTTTGTCATTGTTGATGATTATTCTAGATATACTTGGGTGCACATAATCCTTTACAAGACTGAAGTGCAGGATGTCTTCAGACGCTTCGCCAATCAAGCAATGAACAACTATGGCGCCAAGATAAAGCATATCAGAAGTGACAATGGCACTGAATTCAAGAACACTGGCCTTGATACATATCTTGATACCTTGGGCATCACACATGAATTCTCAGCCCCGTACACGCCATAGCAGAATGGGGTCGTCGAACGCAAGAAAAGAACACTCATTGAGATGGCCAGAACGATGCTAGATGAATACAAGACTCCAAGAAAATTCTGGCCTGAAGCCATTGATACTGCGTGCCATACAATCAATTGTGTTTATCTTCACAAGCTTCCGAACAAGACATCTTATGAGCTCCTTACTGGCAAGAAGCCAAATGTCAGTTACTTCAGAGTATTTGGCGCCAGGTGCTGGATCAAGGACCCACATCACACCTCAAAGTTTGCACCAAAAGCACATGAGGGTTTTATGCTTTGATATGGAAAGGATTCGCACTCCTACAGAGTCTTCAATCTCTTTCATTACAAAGTGGTTGAAACAGTGGATGTGCGGTTCGATGAGACCAACGGTTCACAAAGAGAGCAACTGCCAAATGTGCTAGATGAAGTTCCATCCAGTGAATCAATCAAGCTAATGGGAACTGGAGATATTATACCTTCTGAAGCTCATCCTAAAGACATTCCTTCTAACAACGACAATGATCAGCAAGAGCAAAATCTTCGCCCTGTACATCCTCGCGTTGCCAATGAAGTGCAGATTGAAAGAATAATTGATAGCATCAATGCACCCGGTCCACTCACTCGTTCAAGGGAAACTTAGCTAGCAAATTTCTGTGGGCACTTTGCATTCGTCTCAATAACAGAACCCAAGAAAGTTGAAGAAGCCTTCATGGAACCTGAATGGATTCAAGCTATGCAAGACGAGCTTCAACAATTTGAGCCGAATAATGTATGGGAACTGGTCAAGCGTCCCGATCCTCGGAAGCACAACATAATAGGCACCAAATGGATATACCACAACAAGCAAGATGAGCATGGTCAAGTTATCAGAAACAAAGCTCGTCTCGTTGCTCAAGGATATACTCAAGTGGAAGGCATTGACTTCGATGAAACATTTGCTCCTGTGGCTAGACTTGAAGCCATACGCATACTGCTGGCCTATGCAAATCATCACAACATACTTCCTTATCAAATGGATGTGAAGAGCGCCTTCCTCAATGGCAAGATTGAAGAAGAAGTGTATGTTGCACAACCTCCTGGCTTTGAAGATCCAAAACATCCTGACATGGTATACAAGCTCAACAAGGCACTGTATGGCCTCAAACAAGCCCCTCGGGCCTGGTATGACACACACAAATACTTCCTGAAGAGCAAAGGCTTCATACCTGGTTCTCTCGACCCCACTCTCTTCACGAAGACATATGATGGTGAACTGTTTGTGTGCCAAATATATGTGGATGACATTATCTTCGGCTGCACCAATTAGAAGTACAGTGAAGAGTTTGGATATATGATGCAAGAGAAATATCAAATGTCTATGATGGGAGAGCTGAAGTTCTTTCTCGGTCTTCAAATACGACAGCAACGCAACGGCATCTTCATATCTCAAGAGAAGTACCTCAAAGATTGCCTGAAGAAGTTCGGTATGCAAGACTGCAAAGGCTTCACGACGCCAATGCCAGCCAAGCATCATCTGGGTCCTGACGACAATGGTAAAGAGTTCAATCAAAAGGTATACCGCTCCATGATTGGTTCTTTACTTTATCTATGTGCATCTAGGCCAGATATTATGCTTAGTGTTTGCATGTGTGCTCGATTCCAAGCGGCACCAAAGGAGTCGCATCACTTAGCTGTGAAGCGAATTCTTCGATATTTGGCTCACACCCCAACTCTAGGATTATGGTATCCAAAGGGCTCAGAGTTTAATCTGGTTGGATTCTCGGATGTTGATTATGCTGGTGACAAAGTTGATCGCAAGTCTACATCAGGCACATGTCACTTTATGGGACGATCACTTGTATGTTGGTCTTCAAAGAAGCAGAACTGTGTATCTCTCCACTGCTGAATCTGAATACATTGCTGCTGGATCTTGCTGCGCTCAGCTTCTATGGTTGAAGCAAACGCTCAAGGACTATGGCATTCATCTGAAGCAAGTGCCACTCTACTGCGACAATGAAAGCGCCATCAAGATTGCCAACAACCCAGTTCAGCACTCGAAGACAAAGCACATTGAAATTCATCATCACTTTCTCAGAGATCATGTTGTGAAGGAAGATATTGATATCATACACGTCAACATTGAAGAGCAATTGGCAGATATCTTCACCAAGCCCTTGGATGAGAAGAGATTTTGCAAGTTACGGTGTGAGCTAAATATCCTGGAATCCTCATATGTCCTGTGATCAGGCACATATCCTAACCCTTATGCATATTGATGACTTAGATGTGCAACACACAAAGTAAAGTATATCTTCAATCAATGAAGACATACATTCTAAGTGTGAATACATTAATGTGGAATTTGACTTCCGAGCGCCACGATAATTGTGCGCCGTGTCTGGGTCTAATACTTCCTATACGGTGGGTAACGCCACCACCAAATGTTCTATTTTGAAGTGTTTCACTCATGGCGTTACCTTGCTATGTCTTCACATTTGGTTTGCTTCAATCTCAACATGTCTTCATGATTATCTTCACTATGTTGATTATAACTATACTAGTGTTCTGTCCTCTACAGCATTCACTTATAGCTATGTCTTCTTGTTGAATCTTTTGAACTAAGTGAATGTGATCGGACCCTAACCTCTCTATGCTATCTATATCAAACTCTATCTCTCCAAATCATATGCATTCTATTGAAACTATCGAATGTCTTCTCTGCGTCCTTGTCAGCAGAAGATACAAAGACAAACCTTAAGTCCACTTTCAATGCTCATTCGTCCACATGAAACCCGGAGAAGTAGGAACGACCAGCCGACAATCCAGGCGTGCGTGGGACGTGGAACAAACCCCAAAATTCTGCTGATGGCCACGTGTTGCTCAAATGAGAATTACCAGGGGCACCTGTGTAATAACGCAGTGCCGCCCCTGTACCTATAAATACACACTTCACGGCAGTTATTATCTCTTCTTCCACTCCCGCACGAACCCTAGCGCCACCGCTAGCCCTCGACGACGCCGGCGACGAAGCGCTTCGCAGCCGCAACCTCTCCGACGCCGTCTTCACGCCGACCGCGGACATCGTCCTCTTCGCCGTCGCTGTAGGTGTCCTCCGTCGCCAAGGTAGGGCACGGAAGATCGAACTGCTCGGCCTCATCTTCCACTCCGTTTAGCAGTTCTTAGTGTGGTAAATAAAAGTTCCTTTTTACGGCACCGTTGATCCTATGGCTTTGTCACTTTCTACCACAAGCAGTTTCTATTCACACAAGTTAGATCTCTCTCATACTGCATCTCATAACATGCCTAGTATATTCACTGATGATTCACAAAGTAGTTAGATTCCTCACTTGTACTGATCTCTGGATTCGTACAAATCTGGAACCAACTCCTTATCTATGAGTGAATGTCTTTTCACGATGAGGTCAATGTCTTCTAAACTGATTTATATTCAAACTCATCTGAGAATGCATATGACCTCTTCCCCTTCCCTGGCACCTTAATGCTATCACATGTACATGTCCGTGGGAGAATCCCTTGGTTCTCATAGTCTGCATTCATTTGCAGAATTCTTACAGCATCATATAAATTCTCCCGACGCAAGTTCCTGTTTGTCTAGCAAGCGAAAATCTTTGAAGCCTTTGAACGTGTTGAAGCCTTTCAGTTTAAAGTTCATGGCTTTAGAGAAATCAGCAAGGAAGGGTGGCAGAAAGCGTCATGGAGAAACATCTAGAGATCTTCTAGATGACCTCTGAGAACTATACAAGACAGATCCTGAAGAGGATTACAATCAGCGCAAGACCCGAATCCAATGGATTCAAAGATATTGGGCAGAACAATGGTTCAAATACCGATTTGTAACCCAGGAATATGCTGATAAAAATGCCATCAAGAGACCGTGGGGAGACATCCTATACAAGAATCTTCAACCCAGGCCCAGAGATGAAGCCACTGAACAAGACTTCTATCCCTGCATTGTCCGTGGGCCACAGCCTGCTGATGCACACCCATCGTCACTACTATGGTGTCGTGACGACATTCTGTTCAAGCGCAACTTCCAGTTTGCCCAGAACTTAGGGAAGCAAAACAAGAGGACATTGGGACTAGACTTCAAGCCTGGTCCCTCAGCTCCAAGGGCTGATGGCACACGAGATGCAGAACCCAATGTCGTTGGTCCTTTCCACAACCTTGAAGGCCTCATCACCCATATCTTGGTTCAAGGGACTGCAGTGAATGAGCCTGCAGCTGACGTTGAATCAGATGAAGCGCCTGCAGCGCCGAAGCCAAAGAAGTTGAAGAAGCCTAAAGCTTCAAAGCCTGCCCCTTCACCAAAAATATCACGGGCGAAGCCACTGGCAACTGCACCTCCTGAAGACAGTGTGTAGTCCGAAGATTTATCACGCATCTCAAAGCCCCAGAAGGTCAAGATGCCTCTGCCACACACCGGCCAAGAGCTAATAGCTGCTGCCATTCTGCACAATGATGCCATTGATCTGTCAAGTGATGAAGATCTTGCAGATGACACTCTTGAGCAACTCATCAAGAGCAAAGAAGAAGCAGAAATCTTCAATGATCTACCTCTCTTTGATGTAACAATCATTCACAACTTCATTGATGAATGGTTTGACACGCCAAACATCAGCTTCGACGATCTCCAACTACCCATTGGCCTCAGTGTCGCCTTCCATGGCGCCATTGCTTCAGAGTTAGCTATCGCCCAGCGCATTGTTGAACTGAAGTAAAAGATTGACTTTGAGAAATCTCAGTTCAAGAAGCATATGGCCAAGCTCAGCGTGCAAGACGTGAAGAATTTCAAGATTATGCTGCACGAGCTCAAGGAAGCCTTTCTAAAGAAACGTGCAGAAGCTCAGGGTTCTCGTGAGCGCATGAAGGTCCTGGCTGATAGGTGTGTGCAAGCCTACAATGAGGCTGAGAAGCGCAAGGCCCTTGGGCGTCCTGGCATCGATCCCAGGATGGCTGGCAAGAAGCAGAAGAAGCCCGCTATGGCTGAACCTGAAGCACCACGGCAGGAGGCAGATCCCCTTGTCTTCCCAACTCGCATGACTGGCCCGAAGCCAAAGGCCAGGTCAACCGCTTCAGAACTGAAGAAGACCAGTACTGCTGAGGCTGAAGCAAGGAAGAGAAAACATCCTGAAGCCTCTCCTACTGCCCCCGCCAAGAAGAAAAGAAAGACCAAGAAGGAACGGGCTGCTCCCACAGAGCCCTTGATTGTTGAACCCATTTCCATGGTTCACCCCGACGCCGATCCACAAGAACGTCAACTAACTGTCCATGAGCCTGCTTTCATAGAGGCTCATGAAGCTAAAGACTTTCTAGCAGCTGATCCCATCGCTGCTGAAGACATTGGTCATCATGACCATGTTGAAGATGATGCAGCCCTTCCTCAGCTAGAACACCAACAGGTATCATCGCCTGTGCTAACGCACAACGAACTCATCAGCATTGGTCGTCCACTGACGCCAATTGCACAGGATGCTTTATGGGTGGATCGCCCACAAGAGAATGAAGACCTTGAGTCCTAGCCAACAGCAACTCCACAGGCGTCACCCGCATTGCGCAGGCTTCGCAAAGGTCCAAGGCCTCAAGTCTCTACGTCTGAAGCTAAAACTGCACAAGACATTCCGGCTGCATCAGCCGATGAAGAATAAGTACCACAAGCTGCTACTCCCCTGTCCCACCAAGAAGCAGTTCTCGAGGAGAACGTGATCGTAAGCGACCCTCCAGCTCATCAAGTGGAGGTTGAAAATCTTGCGGCTGCCACCACCAACACCACTGAAGCCACTGACGCTATCATGGCTGAAGCAAATGTGGAGCCCTCACCAACAAAAGCACCAGAAGTCAGCGAAGCCACTGATCCTGCTGCTTCTGTTCCTGCGTCTGCTGCCGGTCCCCAGTTCTGTTGGGGAACGTTGCAGAAAACAAAATTTTTCCTACGGTTTCACCAAGATCCATCTATGAGTTCATCTAGCAACGAGTGATTGGATTGCATCTACATACCTTTGTAGATCACGCGCGGAAGCGTTCAAAGAACGGGGATGAGGAAGACGTACTCAACGTGATCCAAATCACCAGAGATCCTAGCGCCGAACGGATGGCACCTCCGTGTTCAACACACGTACGGTCAGCGTGACGTCTCCTCCTTCTTGATCCAGCAAGGGGGGAGGAGAGGTTGATGAAGATCCAGTAGCACGACGGCGTGGTGGTGGATGCAGGGCGTCACAGTAGCAGGGCTTCGCCGAATACTGCGAGAGAGAGAGGTGTAGCAGGGGAGAGGGAGGCGCCAAGACTCAACGTATGGCTGCCCCCTCCCTCCCCCCCTTTATATAGGCTCTCCTAGGGGGGGGGCGCCGGCCCTAGGAGATGGGATCTCCTAGGGGGGTGGCGGCCAAGGGTGGAGTAGCCCCCAAGGCAAGGTGGGGCGCCCCCCACCCCTAGGGTTCCAACCCTAGGCGCATGGGGTGGGCCTAGGGGGGCGCACCAGCCCACTATGGGCTGGTTCCCCTCCCCACTTTGGCCCATGGGGCCCTCCGGGATGGGTCACCCCACCCGGTGGACCCCCGGGACCCTTCCGGTGGTCCCGGTACAATACCGGTGACCCCGAAACTCTCCCGATGGCCGAAACTTCACTTCCTATATATAATTCTTCACCTATGGACCATTCCGGAACTCCTCGTGACGTCCAGGATCTCATCCGGGACTCCGAACAACTTTCGGGTTACTGCATATTCATATCTCTACAACCCTAGCATCACCGAACCTTAAGTGTGTAGACCCTACGGGTTCGGGAGACATGTAGACATGACCGAGACGGCTCTCCGGTCAATAACCAACAACGGGATCTGGATGCCCATGTTGGCTCCCACATGCTCCTCAATGATCTCATCAGATGAACCATGATGTCGAGGATTCAAGCAACCCCGTATACAATTCCCTTTGTCAATCGGTACGTTACTTGCCCGAGATTCGATCGTCAGTATCCCAATACCTCGTTCAATCTCGTTACCGGCAAGTCACTTTACTTGTACCGTAATGCATGATCCCGTGACCAGACACTTGGTCACTTTTGAGCTCATTATGATGATGCATTACTGAGTGGGCCCAGAGATACCTCTCCGTCATACGGAGTGACAAATCCCAGTCTTGATCCGCGTCAACCCAACAGACACTTTCGGAGATACCCGTAGTATACCTTTATAGTCACCCAGTTACGTTGTGACGTTTGGTATACCCAGAGCACTCCTACGGTATCCGGGAGTTACACGATCTCATGGTCTAAGGAAAAGATAGTTGACATTGGAAAAACTCTAGCAAACGAACTATACGATCTTGTGCTATGTTTAGGATTTGGGTCTTGTCCATCACATCATTCTCCTAATGATGTGATCTCGTTATCAATGACATCCAATGTCCATAGTCAGGAAACCATGACTATCTGTTGATCAACGAGCTAGTCAACTAGAGGCTTACTAGGGACATGTTGGTGTCTATTATTCACACATGTATTACGATTTCCGGATAACACAATTATAGCATGAATAAAGACAATTATCATGAACAAGGAATTATAATAATAATCCTTTTATTATTTCCTCTAGGGCATATTTCCAACAGTCTCCCACTTGCACTAGAGTCAATAATCTAGTTACATTGTGATGAATCGAACACCCATGGAATTCTGGTGTTGATCATGTTTTACTCTAGGGAGAGGTTTAGTCAACGGATCTGCTACATTCAGGTCCCTATGTACTTTACAAATATCTATGTCTCCATCTTGAACATTTTCACGAATGGAGTTGAAGCGACGCTTGATGTGCCTTGTCTTCTTGTGAAACCTGGGCTCCTTGGCAAGAGCAATAGCTCCAGTGTTGTCAAAGAAGAGTTTGATTGGCCCCGACGCATTGGGTATGACTCCTAGGTCGGTGATGAACTCCTTCACCCAAATTGCTTCATGCGCTGCCTCCGAGGCTGCCATGTACTCTGCTTCACATGTAGATCCCGCCATGACACTCTGCTTGCAACTGCACCAACTTACTGCCCCACCATTCAAAATATACACGTATCCGGTTTGTGACTTAGAGTCATCCAGATCTGTGTCGAAGCTAGCGTCGACGTAACATTTCCTTAGTCCTTTTCAGGTACCGGTTTACGACGAGCTCTTCGTCACCTCCATAAACGAGAAACATTTCCTTAGTCCTTTTCAGGTACTTCAAGATATTCTTGACCGCTGTCCAGTGTTCCTTGCCGGGATTACTTTGGTACCTACCTACCAAACTTACGGCAAGGTTTACATCAGGTCTGGTACACAGCATGGCATACATAATAGAACCTATGGCTGAGGCATAGGTGATGACACTCATCTCTTCTATATCTTCTGCCGTGGTCGGACATTGAGCTGAGCTCAATTTCACACCTTGCAACACAGGCAAGAACCCCTTCTTAGACTGGTCCATATTGAACTTCTTCAATATCTTATCAAGGTATGTGCTTTGTGAAAGACCTATGAGGCGTCTTGATCTATCTCTATAGATCTTGATGCCTAATATATAAGCAGCTTCTCCAAGGTCCTTCATTGAAAAACTCTTATTCAAGTAGGCCTTAATGCTGTCCAAAAGTTTTATATCATTTCCCATCAAAAGTATGTCATCTACATATAATATGAGAAATGCTACAGAGCTCCCACTCACTTTATTGTAAACACAGGCTTCTCCATAAGTCTGCGTAAACCCAAACACTTTGATCATCTCATCAAAGCGAATGTTCCAACTCCGAGATGCTTGCACCAGCCCATAAATCGAGCGTTGGAGCTTACACACCTTGTCAGCATACTTAGGATCGACAAAACCTTCCGGCTGCATCATATACAATTCTTCCTTAAGGAAACCATTAAGGAATGCCCTTTTGACGTCCATTTGCCATATCTCATAATCATAGAATGCGGCAATTGCTAACATGATTTGGACGGACTTTAGCTTCGCTACCGGTGAGAAAGTCTCATCGTAGTCAACCACTTGAACTTGTCGATAACCCTTAGCGACAAGCCGAGCTTTATAGATGGTCACATTACCATCCGCGTCTGTCTTCTTCTTAAAGATCCATTTATTTTCTATGGCTCGCCGCTCAACAGGCAAGTCAGTCAAAGTCCATACTTCGTTTTCATACATGGATCCTATCTCGGATTTCATGGCTTGTAGCCATTTGTCGGAATCCGGGCCTGCCATCGCTTCTTCATAGTTCGAAGGTTCACCGTTGTCTAACAACATGATTTCCAAGACAGGGTTGCCGTACCACTCTGGTGCGGAACGTGTCCTTGTGGACCTACGAATTTCAGTAGGAGCTTGATCAGAAGTATCTTGATCTTCATCATTAACTTCCTCTCTAGACGGTGCAGGCACCTCAGGAACATTTTCTTGAGTTGCGCCATTTTCCGGTTCAAGAGGTAATACTTCATCAAGTTCTACTTTCCTCCCACTTACTTCTTTCGAGAGAAACTCTTTCTCTAGAAAGGATCCATTCTTGGCAACAAAGATCTTGCCTTCGGATCTGAGGTAGAAGGTATACCCAATAGTTTCTTTAGGTTATCCTATGAAGACGCATTTTTCCGACTTGGGTTCGAGCTTTTCAGGTTGAAGTTTCTTGACATAAGCATCGCACCCCCAAACTTTTAGAAACGACAGCTTAGGTTTCTTCCCAAACCATAATTCATACGGTGTCGTCTCAACGGATTTCGATGGAGCCCTATTTAAAGTGAATGCGGCAGTCTCTAAAGCATAGCCCCAAAAAGATAGCGGTAAATCGGTAAGAGACATCATAGATCGCACCATATCTAATAGAGTGCGATTACGACGTTCGGACACACCATTACGCTGAGGTGTTCCAGGCGGCGTGAGTTGTGAAACTATTCCACATTTTCTTAAGTGTGTGTCAAACTCATGACTCAAGTATTCTCCTCCACGATCTGATCGCAGGAACTTGATTTTCCTGTCATGTTGATTCTCAACCTCACTCTGAAATTCCTTGAACTTTTCAAAGGTCTCAGACTTGTGTTTCATTAAGTAGACATACCCATATCTACTCAAGTCATCAGTGAGGGTGAGAACATAACGATAGCCACCGCGAGCCTCAACACTCATTGGACTGCACACATCAGTATGTATGATTTCCAATAAGTTGGTTGCTCGCTCCATTGTTCCTGAGAATGGAGTCTTGGTCATTTTACCCATGAGGCATGGTTCGCACGTGTCAAATGATTCGTAAGCAAGAGACTCTAAAAGTCCATCAGCATGGAGCTTCTTCATGCGTTTGACACCTATGTGACCAAGCCGGCAGTGCCACATGTATGTGGGACTATCATTATCAATCTTACATCTTTTGGCACTCACACTATGAACATGTGTAGCATTACGCTCGAGATTCATTAAGAATAAACCATTCACCATCGGAGCATGACCATAAAACATATCTCTCATATAAATAGAACAACCATTATTCTCGGATTTAAATGAGTAGCCATCTCGAATTAAACGAGATCCTGATACAATGTTCATGCCCAAAGTTGGCACTAAATAACAATTATTAAGGTTTAAAACTAATCCCGAAGGTAAATGTAGAGGTAGTGTGCCGACGGCGATCACATTGACCTTGGAACCATTCCCGACGCGCATCGTCACCTCGTCCTTCGCCAGTCTCCGCTTATTCCGCAGCTCCTGTTTTGAGTTACGAATGTGAGCAACCGCACCGGTATCAAATACCCAGGAGCTACTACGAGTACTGGTAAGGTACACATCAATTACATGTATATCACATATACCTTTCGTGATGCCGGCCTTCTTGTCCGCTAAGTATTTGGGGCAGTTCCGCTTCCAGTGACCACTTCCCTTGCAATAAAAGCACTCAGTCTCGGGCTTGTGTCCATTCTTTGGCTTCTTCCCGGCAGCTTGCTTGCCGGGCGCGGAAACTCCCTTGCCGTCCTTCTTGAAAGCTTTCTTTCCCTTGCCCTTCTTGAACTTAGTGGTTTTATTCACCATCAACACTTGATGTTCCTTTTTGACTTCTACCTCTGCTGATTTCAGCATTGCAAATACTTCAGGAATGGTCTTTTCCATCCCCTGCATATTGAAGTTCATCACAAAGCTCTTGTAGCTCGGTGGAAGCGACTGAAGGATTCAGTCAATGACCGCGTCATCCGGGAGATTAACTCCCAGCTGAGTCAAGCGGTTATGCAACCCAGACATAGTGAGTATGTGCTCACTGACAGAACTGTTTTCCTCCATCTTACAGCTGAAAGAATTTGTCGGAGACTTGATATCTCTCGACCCGGGCATGATCTTGGAAAACCATTTTCAGCTCTTCGAACATCTCATATGCTCCGTGTCTCTCAAAACGCTTTTGGAGCCCCGGCTCTAAGCTGTAAAGCATGCCGCACTGAACGAGGGAGTAGTCATCGGTACGTGCCTGCCAAGTGTTCATAACGTCTTGTTCTACAGGGAGAACAGGTGCGTCACCTAGTGGTGCTTGTAGGACATAATCTTTCTTGGCAGCTATAAGGATGATCCTCAGGTTCCGGACCCAGTCCGTGTAGTTGCTTCCATCGTCTTTCAGCTTGGTTTTCTCTAGGAACGCGTTGAAGTTGAGGACTACGTTGGCCATTTGATCTACAAGACATATTGTAAAAACTTTTAGACTAAGTTCATGATAATTAAGTTCATCTAATCAAATTATTCAATGAACTCCCACTTAGATAGACATCCCTCCAGTAATCTAAGTATAACATGATCCGAGTTAACTAGGCTGTGTCCGATCATCACGTGAGACAGACTAGTCAACATCGGTGAACATCTTCATGTTGATCGTATATTCTATATGACTCATGCTTGACCTTTCGGTCTTCTGTGTTCCGAGGCCATGTCTGTACATGCTAGGCTCGTCAAGTCAACCTAAGTGTTTGCATGTGTAAATCTGTCTTACACCCGTTGTATGTGAACGTTGGAATCTAACACCCGATCATCACGTGGTGCTTCGAAACAACGAACTGTCGCAACGGTGCACAGTTAGGGGAAACACTTTCTTGAAATTGTTATGAGGGATCATCTTATTTACTACCGTCGTTCTAAGTAAACAAGATGCAGAAACATGATAAACATCACATGCAATCAAATAATAATAGTGACATGATATGGCCAATATCACATAGCTCCTTTGATCTCCATCTTGGGGCTCCATGATCGTCTTGTCACCGGCATGACACCATGATCTCCATCATCATGATCTCCATCATCGTGTCTCCATGAAGTTGCTCGCCAACTATTACTTGTACTACTACGGCTAACACGTTTAGCAATAAAGTAAAGTAATTTACATGGCGTTTCTCAATGACACGCAGGTCATACAAAAAATAAAGACAACTCCTATGGCTCCTGCCGGTTGTCATACTCATCGACATGCAAGTCATGATTCCTATTACAATAGCATGAACATCTCATACATCACATATATATCATTCATCATTCATCACAACTTTGGCCATATCACATCACAGAACACTTGCTGCAAAAACAAGTTAGACATCCTCTAATTGTTGTTGCAAGTGTTACGTGGCCGCAATAGGGTTCTAGCAAGAATGTTTTCTTACCTACGTGAAAGCCACAACGTGATTTGTCAACGTCTATTTACCCTTCATAAGGACCCTTTTCATCGAATCCGCTCCAACTAAAGTGGGAGAGACAGACACCCGCCAGCCACCTTATGCAACTAGTGCATGTCAGTCGGTGGAACCGGTCTCACGTAAGCGTACGTGTAAGGTTGGTCCGGGCCGCTTCATTCCACAATACCGTTGAAGCAAGATAAGACTAGTAGCAGCAAGAAAGTTGACAACATCAACGCCCACAACAAATTGTGTTCTACTCGTGCAAGAGAACTACGCATAGACCTAGCTCATGATGGCACTGTTGGGGAACGTTGCAGAAAACAAAATTTTTCCTACGGTTTCACCAAGATCCATCTATGAGTTCATCTAGCAACGAGTGATTGGATTGCATCTACATACCTTTGTAGATCACGCGCGGAAGCGTTCAAAGAACGGGGATGAGGAAGACGTACTCAACGTGATCCGAATCACCGGAGATCCTAGCGCCGAACGGACGGCACCTCCGTGTTCAACACACGGACGGTCAGCGTGACGTCTCCTCCTTCTTGATCCAGCAAGGGGGGAGGAGAGGTTGATGAAGATCCAACAGCACGACGGCGTGGTGGTGGATGCAGGGCGTCACAGTAGCAGGGCTTCGTCATATACTGCGAGAGAGAGAGGTGTAGCAGGGGAGAGGGAGGCGCCAAGACTCAACGTATGGCTGCCCCCTCCCTCCCCCCTTTATATAGGCTCTCCTAGGGGGGGGCGCCGGCCCTAGGAGATGGGATCTCCTAGGGGGGCGGTGGCCAAGGGTGGAGTAGCCCCCAAGGCAAGGTGGGGCGCCCCCCCACCCCTAGGGTTCCAACCCTAGGCGCATGGGGTGGGCCTAGGGGGGCGCACCAGCCCACTATGGGCTGGTTCCCCTCCCCACTTTGGCCCATGGGGCCCTCCGGGATGGGTGGCCCCACCCGGTGGACCCCCGGGACCCTTCCGGTGGTCCCGGTACAATACCGGTGACCCCGAAACTCTCCCGATGGCCGAAACTGCACTTCCTATATATAATTCTTCACCTCTGGACCATTCCGGAACTCCTCGTGACGTCCAGGATCTCATCCGGGACTCCGAACAACTTTCGGGTTACTGCATATTCATATCTCTACAATCCTAGTGTCACCGAACCTTAAGTGTGTAGACCCTACGGGTTCGGCAGACATGTAGACATGACCGAGACGGCTCTCCGGTCAATAACCAACAGCGGGATCTAGATACCCATGTTGGATCCCACATGCTCCTCGATGATCTCATCAGATGAACCATGATGTCGAGGATTCAAGCAACCCCATATACAATTCCCTTTGTCAATCGGTACGTTACTTGCCCGAGATTTGATCGTCGGTATCCCAATACCTCGTTCAATCTCGTTACCGGCAAGTCACTTTACTCGTACCGTAATGCATGATCCCGTGACCAGACACTTGGTCACTTTTGAGCTCATTATGATGATGCATTACTGAGTGGGCCCAGAGATACCTCTCCGTCATACGGAGTGACAAATCCCAGTCTTGATCCGCGTCAACCCAACAGACACTTTCGGAGATACCCGTAGTATACCTTTATAGTCACCCAGTTACGTTGTGACGTTTGGTATACCCAGAGCACTCCTACCGTATCCGGGAGTTACACGATCTCATGGTCTAAGGAAAAGATACTTGACATTGGAAAAACTCTAGCAAACGAACTATAAGATCTTGTGCTATGTTTAGGATTTGGGTCTTGTCCATCACATCATTCTCATAATGATGTGATCTCGTTATCAATGACATCCAATGTCCATAGTCAGGAAACCATGACTATCTGTTGATCAACGAGCTAGTCAACTAGAGGCTTACTAGGGACATGTTGGTGTCTATTATTCACACATGTATTACGATTTCCGGATAACACAATTATAGCATGAATAAAGACAATTATCATGAACAAGGAAATATAATAATAATCCTTTTATTATTGCCTCTAGGGCATATTTCCAACACCAGAAGTCAGCGAAGCCACTGATCCTGCTGCTTCTGTTCCTGCATCTGCTGCCGGTCCCCAATTCGACTATCATGTTGAGCACAGGCCTCAGGTACAGAAGCCAATCCCAAGATTGCCACGGTTCCCAGGTCTTGCATCAGCACCTGGCTCCTTCAATATCAATGGCTTCAGAGCAGACAACACATTCTTCAATAGCTCCAGGGAAAGAATATCATCTGATCGGTTCTGGAGTTATCTGCAGCGAAGCTATTACTCATGTGTTCTTTACATCCAAGGTCGCATCTTCCCACACAAGCGCCTTGACATTGAAGCAATAGCTGGTCTGCCCTGTCTGGAAGAAGCTCTGGATTGCTTCAAAGAGGTTGGACTGCTGCCATTTGTCACTGACCAAGAGCATTGGAATGAAGAGTTGCTGCTCCAATTATATGCCACACTTCACATCCGCGGGTATAGCAGAGATCCGAAGACTTGGGTCCTGGAGTGGATCACAGGAAACGTTCATCACGAAGCCAAAGCCTTTGACATCATTGAGCTCACTGGTTTGCCCACTCCTGGCGATCTCTACGAGCATGGCTGTCAGCTTCATAGTGAAGCTATTGAGAGCATCTTTCAGAAGACTGAACCTAATATGAGTCAGATGCTCAGTATGATGAAGCCATTGCCCCAAGATGCTGCTTATCCCACGGAGTTCTTCATTGAAGACCTTGAGTATCTGCCAAGAACCATTTATCACATCATAAGGCGAACTCTCTGGCCAATCAAAGGACATTCTCCCCATGCCAAGCTGGAAGGTGCAATGAAGACTTTGGTCTTCTACATTCTTCATGGAAAATGCTTCAATACACATGATTTCTTCATTCGCCAACTTGCTGCATC
This sequence comes from Triticum urartu, assembly GCF_003073215.2. Classification (NCBI taxonomy): domain Eukaryota; kingdom Viridiplantae; phylum Streptophyta; class Magnoliopsida; order Poales; family Poaceae; genus Triticum; species Triticum urartu. The sequence continues at coordinate 408,749,851 of NC_053025.1, forward strand.
TGGCTCTGATCTGTTTGGTTTGAAGTTCTACGCCCCTTGGGTGATGCGGCTGATCAAACTTCACTCCGCTATCTCATATCAGCCCTCGGCCCGCAACCATCGGATCTTTTTGCCTGATGTGGATATGTCTATTGAAGCCATGTATCCTGAGCCTGCCAAGGAACCTCTCAGTCTTCAGAATGCAGAGCATCAAAGTTTCACTCAGAACGTCGAAGGCGTGGAAGCCGTAACTCGTGTGTATCCTTTGGCTGGCACTACACGTGCACCGCATCCTGCTCTCACTGAAGCCACTGACAGTACAACTGCTCCACGACCGAAGAAGCGCACTCGTGTACTCAACGAACGAGAGCTTCTTATGGCTCTTCATCAGAAACAGGATAGGCATCATGACTGGCTGAAGCGTCAGATGCAAAGCCTCTTGGTGGATGTTAATCGCATTCGCAATCTTGCCACCAAGAATGCTTTTGTTGCCCATGAAACCTCTCGCCGCACATGGAAAGGGCTAACACTGATGTGTTCTGAAGATGATCTTCAAGAGGATGGCTTCACTGAGCGATTCAAGTTTGACTCCACACCTCCTCGAAGGGCAGTGCTGCGACGAACTTCATCCCTTGAAGACTCTGAGTTCTCTTCCTCTACTGCAACTGTGAATGCCAGAGTAATCGAGGATGAAGACGATGCTAATTCACCGCCACCTCCTTCAGCACGCTTCGACTCTGCTCCAAGCTCTTCAGCACCGCCAAACACAACCAATGACCCTGCTGCTTCACCTACTCCTCATGGGAACGAGTAGATGCTCTATGTCTTCAAACCTTTTTGGTCCTTACTGACAAAAGGGGGAGAAGCATATGAGGTTGATAGTCTTCAAGTGGGTCCATATGGGCGGGTGCTTTATATTTTGCTTCGTGCTTACAACTCTCATTTTGCTACATTTGGTTCTTTGAGTTGTAACACTTAAACTCGATGGTCGTCTGCTACTTATTTTCCACCTTGTGTTGCGATGATAAATTCCGCATGTGCGACGATAAATTCCGCACTTAGATCATTCTGCAGACGTCCATTTTCCATTATGCATGTCATTATCTTCATATACTTTCACATGCATAGTGGATTGTCATCATAAGTTGAAGTGGATCTCCATAAGTACAACCTGCCATGTGCATTTGCATTCCAAAAGCAAATTACTTATATGCACATCTTTAGGGGGAGCCCTTGCAAGTTATGAAGACAATTCCTTATCCTTTACAATTTCACAGATTATATTCCGCGTTGAAAACTTCAACTAGTTTGTCATCAATCGCCAAAAAGGGGGAGATTGTAAGTGCATCTAGTGCCACCCCTAGTTGGTTTTGGAGTATTGACGACAAACCTAGTTGAGGGACTAATGTGTTTGTGAGAATTGCAGGATAACACAGGTAGAAGTCCCTCATTGATTCGGTTTTCCTACCAGAGATGACCCCTAAAAATGTATGAAGACATTGAAGTCAAATGTGGTATATGAAGATATTCACATTGAAGACTATGACAAGAGAAGACACAACACGAAGCCTATGGAGCTCGAAGACTTAGATCTTTCGTAGTTCTCTTTCTTCTGTGTTGAGTCATAGGAACTACCGTACTGTTAAGTGGGGTCCAAGAGAACCAGTCAGAATGACTGAAGTGATGCTTAAACAAAACCTATGTCTTCGAGTGAAGACTTTGAGAGCGAATCTTGTCCAGAGTCGGGCAAGTCAGCTTTGCTTGAAGCCCAAGTAAAGTTGCCGTGTGAGTTTGAAATCTGACCGTTGGAACACGTGTTAGTTCCTTAGTGACCCAGGGTCATTTCAGACAAATCAGGTCGGGTTGCCAAGTGGCTATAAATAGCCCACCCCCTACAACCATAAACGGTTGGCTGCTCAGATTCAGAGTATGGCTTTTGTCGTTTGAGAGCAACCCACCTCGAAGCCTTTGAGAGAGAATTCCTTGCGAGGATAAAGCCCTAACCACCCAGAGCCAAAGAGAATTAGGCATCACTTAAGTCTTCTTGTCTGTGTGATCTGAAGACTTATTACACTTGAGGACTGTGCATCCTCCAGCCGGTTAGGCGTCGCGTTCTGAGCATCCAAGAGACATTGTGGATTGCCGGTGAACGAAGTCTGTGAAGGTTTGGGAGTCTACCTTGAAGACTTACCAGAGTGATTGGGCGAGGTCTGTGTGACCTTAGCTCAAGGGGAATACGGTGAGGACTGGGTGTCCTGAGCTGCGTGTTCAGGACTGGGTGTCTGGGACTGTGTGTCCTAAGGTTTAAATACCTAGCCGCCCTAACCAGACGTACAGTTGTCACAGCAACTGGAACTGGTCCAACAAATCATTGTCTTCAGCGAGTCACTGGTTTCATCTCCCCTTCCCTTTACTCACTGTTACTCCTTGTGAAGTCATTGTATGTTCGTACTATCTTTTGTCTTCACTAAGTGACTGCGTGTTCTGTGTGGCTTCACAATATCTTCCTACCTGATCCTTACTACATTGCTGCTATTAGTCATTGTGTTTTCACTCTATTGAATACTTGACTATGGCTTGCCTAGTGTAGTCTACCTTCCGCTGCAGGGTAATAGGTTTATTTCTATCGTTTGTCTTCATAACTTCCACGTTTTGAAGACTTCCATAAAAATCGCCTATTCACCCCCCCTCTAGTCGATATAACGCACTTTCAATCACAGAAAAAAATTTCGTTCGGCCCAAAATGTCACGGATGTGTCTTTTTTTTGTAGCGTTTCATGAAAGATCGGCCGATTAGGGTTCTAACCTACATCATCTTGGTATCAGAGCCACGTTGATCATGATTTCGGAGCCTCCCCGTTGTGTTTCTAGCCTTGTTTTGTTGTTTTTCGTCCTAATTCGAAAAATTCCCCACAAAAATAGCCCCAATTTTTTTTGTGATTTGGTAGTGTGTTGAGATTTTGTTGGTTTGGATCCATGGATTTGCTTTGTTTTGAGTGGATCTAGCTTTTTTCCCCTTTCCCCACCCTTTCCATCCACAAAATCCTCCGGATTTGACCATTTTCGTCATCCCATCACGAACACGTGAAGTTCATCCCGTGCTCGATTTTTGCCCAGGCACCGGACGTCTGACCCAGCCCGGACGTCCGACGACCGGCCCAGCCCGAACGTCCGACCGACCCAGCCCGGACGTCCGACCGACACTGACGAAACTGATTTTTTCAGTGTAGTCACCACCACCGCCCCACATTTCTGCATACACACTCCTACCAACAGTACACCATCACCACTTCCGCATACCACCACCATTGCTTACCCATTTTGCTCTCCGAAACATTCGCTACTTCGAGCTTTGAGAATTTGAGTTGCGGTACCGTATCCTTTTGTGTTTCGGCTATCTAGGTACGGTTCGACATCAACATCACCGCCGCTCATCTTCGCCATGGACGCATCAACAACAACGACCACCTCGATTACATATTGGTATTTAGGTGAACCATTTTGACACCATACCGTAAGCAAGAACGGTAACCTCGTCTTGGTATTGGACATATCACTCTTGCCATTACATTGATAGCCATCATAGCCTTAGTCCTTTGCGTTGCTTACCCATCGAGACTAGCCATTGAGTATTGCCGACAATGATACTTGTGCACATTAGTGATCATACTTCTCATAGCACACATACATCATTGTTGCATATATTGGTATCATCTCTTGTGTCACAAAGTTGTCATCGCATACACAATTGATATCTTGGTTCATCAAGCATTGCATGAGAAAAGAGCTCAAACATCAAAGAGCCAAACAAGCTTGTAAGCAAAGAGGAAAGATAAGCAAAGAGCTTTGAAGCAAGAACCATAGCATCATACAACATTGCATAGAGCATAGAGCTTGGTCTACTTGTTACATTGCATCTTGTGAATCTTTTCCAACATTATTGAAGCTCACTTACAATTGCATCAAATTTTGTGCCACCATCCTAACCAAGCTCCACCATAAGCTTTTACTTGTGTAGGTGTGAGAAACCGACAAGAGCTAGTACAAATTGTGTTATTTCCTTGTCCTACATTGGAGTGATCATCGATCCACTTTCAACTTCGGTCAAGGTACATTTGGTATTCGTTCTTCTCTTTCTACCACTCACATTTGTCTTGGAATGATGGATAGGCCAAGTACTTTTACCAACCCACTCTTCATTGAGCACGACGATGACATGAACTCCTATGTCACCAAGAGTCACCTCTTTGGTGCACAACGTGCTTTGCATCAAGAGCAACAAGCCATGAGTGAACGCATCGACAACCTCGCCTCTGACTTGCGACTCTCCGAGCAACGTACAAAGGACTACTTCGACCACAAGCTCAACGATCACAAGCAAAAGATGGACAAGATTCGCGCTTTGTTGCTCAACCGCTCTTCTTCCACTTCGTCCTCAACAAGGACTCGCTCAAGTCGACACTCCAACTTCACCCTCTCCAGCTCAAGTACACCGACATCAAACACTCTACGCCGTGACACGCGCAACGATCGTCAAGCAAGTCTCAATCCTATACGCGACACCGATTGTCAAGAGCATCAACGATGTCAAACCCAAGAGGCTTTCATGCTAGCACGCGAACGGCAACGACAACGCCAACATGAAGAGGAAGAGCGAGCGCGTCTACACCAAGTTGCACAAGATGCAGAAGCACAACGCCAAGAACATCAACTCCGTGACGCTCAAGCACTTGCAGCGCAACAAGCCCTCCGAGATTCAAGTCGAGCCGTAGCCAACCGAGGCCGACAAGCTAGTGAATAAGAAGAAGCACTTCACGAAGTAATTCAAGAACGAAGATTTCAAGCTCGCGTGAATCATCAAGTTCCTCCTCGAGCTCGACAAGCTACCCCACAAGCTCGCCAAGAACATCAAGTTCGTCAAGAGCATGACGACATTGGAAATCCTCCATGACAAGATCAACATGAGGTTGACAACCCTCCTCACCAAGAGCGACAAGAGCTTGACAATCATCAACAACATGGACGTCCTCATCCCTAACCCCAACACAATGAAGAGCAACGCTACGGCAAGCTCAAGTTCACCATGCGCAAGTTCAATGGAAGCAACGATCCCCAAGAGTACCTTTCATGGGCATTGAAGGTCGACAAAATTTTCCGTTCGCACAACTAGGACGAAGAGAAGAAAATTGCGATGGCATCCCTTGAATTCCAAGACTATGTCCTCATTTGGTGGGAACAAGTCATCGAGTGCCAAGAGGCAAGAGGTGAACCACCCATCACTACTTGGGCGCAAATGAAGGATGCCATGAGAGCATGCTTTGTGCCTACCTACTACAACCGTGACCTCTTCAAGAAACTCCAACTACGCAAGCAAGGAACCAAGAGCGTTGAAGAGTACTACAAGGAGATGGAGATTGCCATGATATGAGCCAATGTCACGGAAGACGATGAGCGAACTATGGCACGTTTCTTGAATGAACTCAATCATCCCATCAAGAAGATCACGGAATTTCAACCATACTCGAACCTCATCGAGCTAGTGCATCAAGCTACCAAAGTGGAACGCCAAGTGCAAGATGATTTCAAGTATGCCAAGTTCTCATCCAATCATACGGCTTCTTCAACACCCAAGCTTCAATGACTCCAATACCGTGTACCAAGCCTTCTACTAGCAACATCGACAAGTCGAGTTCCAAGAAAGCTTCGTCTACTCCAAGTCATCCTCCTACTACAAGCAACTTCAAGCCGAGAGCTTCATCACCATCAACCCCAATGGATGAGACCGTCAAGATGAGTTCCTTCAAATGCTTCACATGCGGAGGCCGAGGCCACAAGTCATATGAGTGCACCAACAAGCGAACCATGATCCTCAACGATGACGGCACCTACGACTCGATGAGTGAAGGAGAAATGGACGCTCTTGAGCAAGTCGCCATGCACCGGCAAGTGAACGATGAAGAGGAACAAGTCTTTTGCGATGAAGATTCAAGTCCCGCCCTTGTTGTCTCCAAGGTCTTGACTCTCCAACATCACCAATAAGAAGACCAAAGATGCCACATATTCCACACCAAGGCCGCATCAACGAATGATCCGTCAAGGTCATCATCGATGGAGGGAGTTTTCATAATCTCGCAAGTGAAGAACTTTTCTCCAAGCTCCAATTGCCCAAGACGAAGCATCCACATCCATACAAAGTGCAATGTCTTAGCGACTCCGGCACTATCCAAGTCGAGCATTGAGTACAAGTCTCCTTCAAAATTGGCGCCTACGAAGACACCTTTGAGTGCGACGTTGTTCCAATGACCGTTTGCCACCTTCTCCTTGGACGCCCATGGCAATTCGATAGAGGAGTCATCCACAATGGCCGAACGAACCACTACATCTTCAAGATGAAGGGCAAGGATTACGTCCTTCGTCCAATGGCGCCAAGCAAAGTGATCGCCGACAAGCAAGCCACCCATCGTGGAGATCATAGTGAGAGAGCGAGCCACCAAAAAGAGAGTGAGCACCACAAGCCCAAATCAAACACCTCTACGATGAGCAAAAAGAAGAACTTAGTGCTATTGGTCACCAAAAGTGAGATAAGAGGAGTGTGTGAGAACCCATCTAGTGTCCTACACTACGTCCTTGTGTGCAAGGACAATGCACCACAAACTAACACTTCTCACACTCTTCCTCTTGTGTTGTCTTCTCTTTTGCAGGAATTTCATGATGCTTTCCCCGATGAGCTACCTGCGGGACTACCTCCACTATGAGGCATTGAGCACGGCATCAACCTCATCCCCGGAGCGCCGCTTTCGAACAAAGCTCCCTACCGCGTCAACCCTGAAGAAACCAAAGAAAAACAAAGGCAAGTAAAACATCTCATAGACCATGGACACGTGCGTGAAAGTTTGAGCCCTTGTGCCGTTCCGGTCATTCTTGTGCCAAAATGAGACGGTAGCTTTCGCATGTGCTCCGATTGTAGACCTATAAATTCTATCACCGTTCGCTATAGGTATCCCATTCCATGCCTTGATGATATGCTTGATGAGCTTAGCGGTGCCACTATCTTTTCCAAAAATGATATTAAGAGTGGTTACTATCAAATACGCATACACGAGGGTGATGAATGGAAAACCGCTTTCAAAACAAAGTTTGGCTTGTATGAGTGGTTAGTCATGCCTATGGATCTCTCGGAAGCAGCGGGTACTTTTATGCGTCTTATGAATCATGTCTTTCGCCCTTACATTGGTGTGTTTGTTGTGGTCTACTTTGATGATATCCTTGTTTTTAGCAAGTCTATCAAATAGCATGTCACCCATGTCCGAATCGTTTGGCAAACTCTTCGAAAAGGGCATCTCTATGATAATATGGAGAAATGCCTTTTTGGCGTTGACAAGCTCGTTTTCTTGGGTTTTGTTGGTTCTTCTAAGGGTGTTCATGTTGATGAGTCCAAGATCAATGCTATCAAGACTTGGCCACAACCAACCAACTTGCATCAAGTGCTTAGTTTTCTTGGCCTTATGGGTTTCTATCGTCGTTTTGTGAAGGATTTTTAGCACCATTGCTTCGCCTTTGCATGCTTTGAGCAAGAAGAATGCGCCTTTTGTTTGGGGACCATCCCAAGATACCGCTTTCAATGAGCTTAAGAATTTGCTTATTCATGCTCCCGTGCTTGCTTTACCCAACTTTGACAAACCCTTTGAGATTCATTGCGATGCTAGCGGTAATGGCATAGGAGGTGTGTTAACGCAAGAGAAGCGGCCCATAGCTTACTTTAGTGAGAAACTTTCCAGAGCGCAACTCAATTACCCCATCTATGACAAAGAGCTATATGCTTTAGTGCGAGTCTTACATGAATGCGAACATTACCTTCGTCCCCATGAGTTTATCATTCATACCGATCATGAGACTCTCAAGTATCTTAAGGGCCAAACGAAGTTGAACAACCGTCATGCTAAATGGAGTGAATTTATTGAGTCTTTTCCTTATGTCATCAAGTACATCAAAGGTAAGGAAAATGTTGTAGCGGATGCTCTTTCCCGCATATGCATCCTTGTCACTCAACTTGAATTGGACGTCATTGGTTTTGAGCATATTAAAGACTTATATGAGCATGATTCTAGTTTTGCTACTCCTTATGCCAAGTGTTTGCCGCACACCTCTTGGGAATGCTATTACATTAAAGATGGATATCTTATGAGAGCTAACAAAATTTGCATCCCCGTGTCTTCTCTTTGTTTGTTGCTTTTGTAGGAATCTCATGGAGGAGGCTTAATGGGACATTTGGACGAGGCAAGACATTCACCACGCTCTCGAAGAACTACTTTTGGCCCAGGATGTTTCGCGATGTCAACCGCTTCACCAACCGATGCCCTACATGTTGCAAAGCTAAGTCCAAAGCTCAATCCCATGGCCTTTATATGCCTCTACCAATTCCATACCAACCATGGGAAGATATTAGCATGGAATTTGTACTTGGTTTGCCTAGGACTAGAAATGGGAAGGATTCGGTATTTGTCGTTGTGGACCGTTTCTCTAAAATGGCACATTTCATTCCTTGCAACAAGATAGACGATGCTTCACATGTTGCTAATATCTTTTGTAGGGAAATATTGTGTCTACATGGAGTGCCCAAAGACTATCGTATCGGACCGCGACGTCAACTTCCTTAGCTACTTTTGGAAGACCCTATGCGCCAAGCTTGGAATCAAGCTACTTTTCTCCACGGCGTATCATCCACAAACCGATGGCCAAATGGAAGTTACTAACCGCACACTCTCCGCTCTACTTCGATTACTCATCAATAAGAACATCAAGGAGTGGGAGGAGTTCCTACCTATCGCCGAGTTCGCCTACAACCGAGCAAGACACTCAACAACCGGCAAGTCCCCATCCGAGGTCGTCTATGGCTTCAACCCTTTGTCACCATTGGACATTCTCCCTCTACCACTCCAAGAGCGCATCAATTTGGACGCTAGCGCAAGAGCGACACATCTCAAGAAGGTGCATGAAGACACACAGAACACCATCGAGCGCCAAGTTCAACGCCTTGCGTCCAAGCTCAGCTACAACAAGCGCCCTATGGTCTTCAACATTGGTGATCTCGTGTGGCTACACCTTCGCAAGGACCGTTTTCCACAAGAACGCAAGTCGAAACTTCGACCGCGAGCGGATGGACCCTTCAAGGTGCACACACGCTACAACGACAACGCTTACAAGATCGACCTCTCGCGCGACAAGTACAACGTGAGCGACATCTTCAACATCAAAGATCTCTGTCCCTTCCATGGTGATGAAGAATTTGATCTGAGGACGGATCTTCCCCAAGGGAGGGGAGATGATGCGGAGCATCCCAAGGCCACCCCCATGGACCCAACTACATCAACTACGACACCTCTTGGACCCATGACACGAGCACGTGCAAGAGCTCTTGAAACCGAGGTGACATCTCTCCTCTTACAATTCCACTTCGATGCACACGAGACATGGCTACTACGTCATATGGACACATTGTGCATGCTCAGGTATCATGGAGAAGCTAAGGAGCAAGGACAAGAAGAAGAGGAAGATGGACGTGAAGATGGAGACGAATAAGAGGAGCTGCAGGAAAAGTCCCAGCCACCGGACGACGGGCCGGGAACGGATGTCCGGTCCAGACCGGACGACTGGCGCACCTGCATCCGAGCCAAACGACCGGACGTCCGGTCCAGACCGGACAACCGGTGCCCCTGCACCCGAGGCAAAAGAGCGGATGTCCGGCCCCGACTGAACGACCAGCACGACATCATCCGAGCCCATATCAGTGGGAGTCCGACGTTTCTGGTCGTCCGGCACCCCCATCACAGAGCAGAACTAGCGGACGTCCGGAGGACACCGGACGACCGGCCGCTCCTGAGACACCGGACGTCCGGCCACCAGTGGACGTCTGGTACCTGGCTGCGTCTAGATTCGGGCCCAAGGCCCATGTACCCCTACTTTCGCCCCCATTTGCACTTAGACCATAAATAGACGTCTCCCACCTCCTTTCGAGGGCCAGCAAAGGATCAGCTCATATTTTTTGTGAGAGCTTTGCTCATCCACTTGGTTACCTTCTCCCCGGAGATTTGAGCCTCCACCAGAGAAGATCCCCCAAGCGGATTCAAGACCCCTCTTTAGGGAAGAACTCAAGACCTCCTCACGGAGAAGACCGGTTACCGTGTATCATCTGTTGTTGACTTTGGATCATGTACCTTCTCTTATGTATTCGAGGATCTAGCACTTGTGTGACTTCTTCTTGTTAGTTTGAGTATTCCTCTTGTGTTTCCCCTTGTGATTTCCCTCGTTTCCCTCCCCGTGTTCTTCGTGTTCATCGTGGGATCTGCTCCTTTCATGAAAGATCGGCCAATTAGGGTTCTACCCTACATCACAACCCGGAGCGGGGGATCCTCACGGCTCCAAAGGATGGGATTTTCAGACCATCGCAAGTAACGGGGAATCGCCTGCTCAACTATGTTCACCACCCTTTTATGAATCTTCTGGTCTCGTTTACACAAACTCGTAGTGAACACATGGTACTGTCCACTCTCCGCCTTGCTCTTACCGTTGCCACCATGACCTGTCGTGTTATGCTGCTGTCCCTTAGCACTGCCTACTCCTTCTTTGTGTTGTATTGCTAGGGTTTCGATTACCAGGGAGCGAATACGCTTGACCTAGCTCTCGATTGTTGTTACTTGTCCCTAAACCACCGCCAGGTCATCCCTTTATATACACAGGTTGATGGCCGGCGGCTGACGGAGTCCCGGTCGGCTTCTACACAACGTGTATGGCTCGGTGACTAACTACACTTGCCTTACAAAACTAGTTATACACATATGGCGGTTCATCCTCTTGGTCCTCGACTCGCCTCTGGGTCTTGGGCCATCAATGGGCTTTGTATGAGTCGCCATCTTCATTGATAAGTCGCCAGTGGTATGACCCGGCCCCTCCTGGGCGGTTCATACCCAGTAGTTATATCCCCAACACTAGTCATTCATGAATTGCTTGTATGACCAATATTGTGATTGTCAAGGTTCAAATGATCTGACTTCCTAAACCCAATGTGAAGCTACTACTAAGAATTATATGAACATATAAGTTCAACTTCATGACATTAAATTCATTCAGCAATTTACTCATAGGATATAAGTGAAGCACAAGAGTAGATGGCAAACTACTCCAAAAAGATATAAGTGAAGATCAAGTGAGTACTTAAGTAAATGGGTAGTTATTTGAGGACTCTCTCATTTAAAAACTTTCAGATCTAGGTATTTTATTAAAACAACAAGCAAAACAAAATAAAATGACAATCCAATAATAGCACACATCATGTGAAGAAGCAAAAAACTTAGGCTCAACCGATACTTACCGAGGCATCCCCAAGCTTAGATGCTTGAGACTTGTTGGAATATTATCTTGGGATGCCTTAGGCATCCCCAAGCTTGAACTTTTGTGTCTCCTTAATTCCTTTTATATCATAGTTTCCCTAATTCTTAAAACCTTCATCCACACAATACTCAACAAGAACTCGTAAGATACGTTAGTACAAATGAACTCAAAACCTTATCATTCTCTACTATAGCAAATCACTAAAATTATTATTTAACATTGCACACTAAATGCCTTTGCATATTTAATACTCCCATCCTCAAATAGAACCATTAAAGCATACATATGAAAACATAACAGCAATCTGTTAAAACAGGATAGTCTGTAAAGGATCCGACGAGATTTATACTTCTTTCACTCAAAAAATTCTAAAAATTTACCACCCAGTAGAAAATTTATCATAGATTATTGTGCAAAAAATTCAATATTTTATCACATTGCGACTTTTCCCGAGAATTCACAGACTAGCGTGCAACTGTTTGTTTTCAAACAACCACATATAGACTTGCAAAATAAGCATGGGAAAGGCTATACTGGACATTTTTATTGAAGTAAAAATACGAAACATTATTCCAAATATCAGCAATCAAATCTTAAAAAAATAAAATGACTCTCCAAGCGAAACACATATAATGTGATGAATAAAAATATTACTCCAAGTGAGGTTACCGATAATGTTTAAGACGAAAGAGGGATGCCTTCCGGGGCATCCCCAAGCTTAGTTGCTTGGAACATCCTTGAATATTACCTTGGGGTGTCTTTGGCATCCCCATGATCAGGTTCTTGCCACTCCTTATTCTTCTCATATCGATATCTCACCCAAAACTTGAAAACTTCAATCACACAAAACTTAACGGAACTTCGTGAGATAGGTTAGTATGATAAAGACAAATCATTCACTTTGGTATTGTAAAATAGAAGATTTATAATTGTTATCACACAATTCCTACTGTACCTTATCATTTACACAATTTATATTGAGAAATGTAAGCCATAGAAACTAGAAAACAAGCAAACTATGCATTGAAAACAGAGTCTGTCAAAAATAGAACCGTGTGTAATGATCTGGACAATGACCACACTTCCGTTACTCCAAAAATTCTGAAAAATAGGAAAACCTAGGGAATTTGTACATCAATCGTGTGTAAAAATTTCAGAATTTTATCATGTCCCTGTTAATGAAACAATTATGTTACTGTTAGCAAAACATTCTGCTTTTGTACAAAATCAAGTGAACTATCATCAACACCATCCCAAAGGCTTTACTTGGCACTTTATTGAAATAAAATCTATAAAACATGATTACTACAACAGCTTAATAATGTGAATAAACAAAAATAGTAGGTATAAGTGTTGGGTTGTCTCCCAACAAGCGCTTTTTCTTTAATGCCTTTTTAGCTAGGCATGATGATTTCAATGATGCCCACAAAAAGATAAGAAATGAAACATAACAAGAGCATCATGAAACACATGGCAACTACAATTAAGCCTAAACCACTTCTTATGCATAGGTATTTTGTTAGCAAACAACTTATGGGAGCAAGAATCAACTAATATAGGAAGCCAAAACAAGCAAAACTTCAAGATTTTCAACACATAGCAAGGAAACTTGATATTACTGCAATACCTACAAGCATATGTTCCTCTCTCATAATAATTTTTAGTGGCATAATGAATGGATTCAACAATATAGCTATCACATAAAGCATTCTTTTCATGATCCAAATGCATAAAAAAATTATTACTCTCCACATAAGAAAATTTATTCTCATGAATAGTAGTGGGAGGAAACTCAAAAAAATAACTATCATGAGATACTTGATTGGGATAATCAATATGAGCACAAAAAACATGATGACAAGTTTCATGGATATCATTACTCTTTAGAGCATACATATCATCACAATAATCATCATTAAACCTCTTCCAATGTAGTGGATTCATCATTAAATAAAAAATTCATGACCTCTCCAAATCCAGTTTTATAATTATTACAACAAGATTCAACACCCTACAAAATAGTGGGATTATTATTACCTAGAGTTGACACTCTTCCAAACCCACTTTCATCATTATAATAATCATAAGAAGGAGGCATGCTATCATCATAATAAATTTTCTCATCAAAACTTTGGGGACTAATAGTATCATCTTCATCAAACATAGTTGTTGGTGCAATGATAGGCCCCTTATGTTTTTGGAGTTTGTTGACATAAATAAATATGGGACCTATGTGTTTGCTAGTGGACACAGAGTAACAGGTCCCCGAAGCATCGAGAAGTTTGATGCAAATGACGAAGATAATCTCCATGCTCTGCAGCGAAGGTTATCACCGAAGATAAAGCTAACAAGAGTGGCCCCTAAAAATTGCTGAAGTACAAGCAATTGGTTCGGTGTCTGTTAGAAGCATATGACTGCGTTCGTGGAAGAATGAAGATGGAGTCAAGACATAGCATTTTTTCCTTGTTCTTATTCTTTCATTGAGTCATAGGACCACCATACTATTAATAGGGGTGTAGCGTTCGAAGCTTTGATTCTCTAATGCTAAACCAAAAGCCTATGAAAGCTGTGAGAGAAATCTCTTTGTCCTACGAGTAAATACTTGCCAACAAGAGACTGTGATCTTCTTGGCTACTGTAACATCCCAAATTTCCAATTTGGCATGCTATACATAGGTCATCATATGCATATCATATTTTATTTGCATTTTGGTTTTGATCCTAGAATTCTAAGCAACTCAAGGACCCATGGAGAGAGTTGGGGATTTTGTTTATTTTCATATTTTAGTTTTTCTCAAATATTGAAAAGAGGATCATCTTGGTTTTAATTATTTTTCTCTCCAAATAATATTTCCAAACATCAAAGTAAAAGAGAGGAGATAATATGACTTCTCCAAAATAAAAGAAATATTGGAGGAAAAATGTTAAAATCAGATAAATAATTTTATTTGGATTTTATTGCTATTTTATTTGAATTAGAAAAAACATGCATTTTTCAAAATTGCATTTTTAGGCAGGAAAATGTTCACTTTGTTCTAAATATTTTATTTAGACGGTGGAAATTGTTTTTGGCATTTTTAGAACTTTTTTCTATTTCTTTAGGATTTTTCTCTTCGGCAGATTTAAAAAAAGGGTCTTCGAACCGACTGGGCCGAAGCCCAGCTGGCCCAGCGCCCGGTCGCCCCTGACCCCGAGCCGGTTTCCCGCTCCCGCACGCGCCGCCGCCGCTTTGGCCGCCTCGGAGTCCGCCGCCGCCCTGCCCCCTCCCGCAAGCACCCCCACGACCCCTTATATAAGCTGCCCCACCCCGCCGCCTCTCCTTGTCCCGCTTGCCGCCCAAGCCGCCGGCTGCACCTCCCCGCCACCGCAGCCGCCACATGCCGCCGCCCGCCGCGCTGCAGCCCGCCACCCCGGGTCCGCGCCGCAGCTGCCCCGCCTCGCCGGAAGCCGCCGGACCTCGCGGATCTCGCCGCCTGTTTTTTTGGTTTTAAGGTAAAAAACCGTCCCGGTTTTTTTAGAAACCGTAGTTTCGGTTTCTATTTAGATCGGTTCAGTTCGTTTCGTTTTTTTCGGTTTCTTTATTTAGCGAGCGTCCGCTTGTTAGTTCATTTTTAATTAACGCGTTCGTCCGTTCGTCTCTGTTAACGAACGTTCGCGCCGTAGTCCTTTTTCCCGCCATGGACCTATCCGCGATTACTTTTATCGCAGATTAGCCCCTGATCTTGAAACCCTCCCAAATTCTTAACCGTTCGCCCAAATCCAATGAAACCAACGCCAAAATATTCCTCTCGAGCCCCTCTTTTTGTTTAATCAACTTGAACATGATTTTGACAATTCAAAACTTGGTTTCAAGAAGTTTTGTCTTCGAAGTTCTTTTGATCGTAGTTTCAGTTCCGTAGCTCCGATTTGACCGATTCTTTTTGCAAATCGAACCTCTTCTGTTGAACTTTCAGATTTTGGATCTTCTTATTTGAGTTTTACCCTTGCATCTATGCTTGAGTGCTTATGTATGATATTGTTTGTTTGCGATAGAATTTCCGGAGTGCGAAGCGTGCTACTACGAGTCTCTAGGGTTTGTGGATCGTCAGCAAGGCAAGTAACACATTCATCATACTCCTTTATTACCCAGTTTTTATGCATTAGTTACAATCCTCAAACACTTCATGATTAAGATGTGATTAATATGCGGGTATTGGGAAGTAGATGATGAGGTAGAACCTATTGCCCTTTTTAATATCAAACCCTTGGGAGTTACTTCTACGCTATGCTTATATTGCCATGCTATGCTCATAGACGTGGATTGGGTTTGAGTGTATCCATGACAGCTGTGAGATTGTTAATTAATGGTTACTTAAGGTGGCTACTTAAATACACATCTTGGTGGATTGGTTGCGGGCACCTGGGATATACCAGTGATGTCCTTTGGTTTGCCACCCAGGCTCAAAGGGATCATAAGATTATTCATGCTAGAAACTTAAGTGTGCAGCCACAAACTATTATGGGCTCTAGCATAGTTGAACATCTTGCATGACCTCTTTCAGTGGTAGACTAGCAGATGTAGGGGATGTAGGTCGGTACTCTCTACCCAGCGTAAAGAGTTAATGTTCCTGAAAGACCGTGTCTCGGTCATCCATTTCTGAAAACACCATGTAGTGAGAGAAATCCAATGGAGGAGGTCGAGTCTTGTGGGGAAAAGTGCGCAAACCTCTGCAGAGTGTACAAACTAATCATGGTTAGCCGTGTCCCCAGTTGTGGACATCTTGAGTATCTGGTTCTTGGATTATCATGTTGATCTCATCACTCTAAATTAATTGTTGGGTTGTTAATTACTTGTTTAATTGGGATTGAGTTGGGATTTACCATTCTCAATGTTTATCAACTACCATGATAGTTAAATAAAATATATTCCTTTGTTGTAGGGAAGGATTGGCTTTTCGCAAAAACATTATAACCATAGGGCCTCCACCAGCCATATATGCATGTAGTGATAGCATTTATTCTGTTCATTGCTCTATTGAGTTATCTTGCTAGCATATTCCATGTGCTGACCCGTTTTGAGCTGCAACATATCATGTTGTAGACTTTTCAAATGAAGTGTAAGGTGCGCTAGGTCGTTGTTGTGCACTCAGCTATGCCATTGGAGTTGATGGACTCACTTTATCTTCCAAGCCTTCCGCTATTATCTTGTTTATATGGCCTTAAGCCATATTTATTGTAATAACATCTCTTTTGAGACATTCGATGTAATAAGTGTGTGATTGCACTCTGTTATAAATCCTTCAAGTACTGTGCGTGTCAGCATTACCGATCCAGGGATGACACTTATACACAGAGATTTGACCGTCTGAGGTCGAATCGCTACAAGATGGTATCAGAGCATACGCTGATTGTAGGACACGACCACTAAGATAAGCCATAGGTCACTCTTCTCCACTCATTTCTGACTCCTCTCCATTTTCCACACTATAGAATGGCGGACTCAAGGAACAAGTTTTCCCAACCGAATGAAGACACCCCTTTCGGAAGACACTTGAAGGAAGTTACTAGGTACCTGAACATCGGAATACCAAGCTTCACCAGGACCTACACCGCCACTTTACCATAAGAGGAGTGTTGGATGATTCCAGTTCAAGTTCCAGGAAGGACATTCATGCCAGTCACTGAGCCCATAGAGTTTTCCTTTGATGCACCAACCTGGAGTCTAAAAAAGAGCATGGCAGCCCACATCGCCATAGCACGCATCGGCGAAGTTTATCACAAGGATCTTAAGGACACCATCTACTAGATATGTGGGCACTGAGATGAGCAATGAGAGATGATCAGCACCAGGAGGGACAAGTCCGTTGCAGCCTTCATCCAGGAGTTAAACCAGCACATCCGTCGCTAGGAGAACTAGATGTGCGCGAGCATGATAGATCTGAAGAAGTTGATGACTAGGAACATGGAGCTTGAAGTGGAACTCAAGTCTACACGTGACTGATACGGGGAGGAAATCACAATACTAGTGGAGAAGAATGACAACCTGACAATGAAGCTAGGAGTATTCATGGGAGAGCCCGCGCCAGGAGGAGATGACGAGCATCCTAAGGACTACATCACCATCGACGACACCGACTCCGACGCCGACAGTAGTGATGATGACTATGAAGACGAAGCTGGATCGAACACCATATTATCAGTAGTATTTTCCCCATGTATATAGTAGTAGTCCGAGCACTATAATGATAGTTAGATCGATTGGATGCCTGTAACGCCCCAAGACCGGAGCTTCAGATGCCTTCCGTGGTTTCCGGGTTTCCCCGTGTGATTTGTTTGGTGCTTTGCATTCATCGTTGCATCCGGTGCATTGCATCATGTCATCATGCCATCATGTCATTTAATTTTTTTTCTTAACTCAACTAAACAAATGGCATGGATCTTTGATCCATTTAAACTGAGGGAATTCACATGGTGATTCTCTTTATAACGTATCCTCCCGATATTAGGGAGCTATATTAAATATCCCATTAACTTGGAATCACCCATCACACAATTGCATTACTCTTCAACTCTTCTTATATCCGACTTAACTTCATATATTTTCCTTGTCATCTCTCTTAAGCCATACCCATGCATCATCCCTCCCACATCCTTCGTTTTTCATGTCTTTGCAAGCGACCTTATTCCTCCTCCATTAATGTTCATCTTTTCCCTATAAATCTTGCCTTTTTCCGACACCCTCTCTGTCAGATTTCATCCCATTCGAAGTTGTTTTGGTCAGGTTAAAAAATGATTGAAGTTTGAGAATAATTCAAACTCTAATTATTTTTCTACCTTCTAAAAATGCCAGAGAAATTTATTCAAACCCTACATAAATCCAGGGTTCCAGATATATTTTTATATATCTCATTTTCCTAACCAAAAACCCCTGGTTTTTCCCCTTTTGTTGGTTGTTTAATTATATAAACAATAAATTTAAGATAGGGAAGATTTTGGAAAGGAGAGGGAGCCCAGCTGCAGCCTCAGGCCGGCCCGCCCAAGGCCTCCCGCTCCAGCCCACTTGCAGCAAACCCTAGGCTACCACTCGATCTCTCACCCTCCTCCTCGTTCCGTCGCACCGCTAGAACACCCAACACTCGATCCCATCTCTCCCCTGCCGCTGCCTACTCCCGCATCGCTCTCTCCCTCTTCCATCGCTCCCTCGCGTCCTCCCGCTGCCGCCGCCACTCGCAGAGAGGAGAGAGCAGCGTCCGACCTCGCTCCCCTATCTTCCCCGTGACCCCGAGCCCCATGGCGCCCGCGGCCCCCTACTCCGGTGAGCCCTTTCTCCGCCGCCATCGGAGGTTGACCCGATGCCCGATCTCCTCAGTGTCCTTCCTCCTTGATCCATAGAGCCGCCGAAGGTCCACCCCACAGCCGGGCCATCTCCATCTCGCCAGCGCCCCAAGTTTTCCCCCTCCGTCATGCCTCCTCCCCTCTGCAGGCCCTATCCATGGCGTCCCTTCTTCCCCACGTGCGACCGCACCTCGACCTCTGCCGCCGGTAGCAGCAGCAGCTGCTGAACCCTCTCGACGCGCCCTGGCCCTGCTCCACCTCGTCGCCTCGCATCCGCAGAACCAGGCCACGGCCGCGCCATGGACGCCTCCCTCGTTTGCATCTAGCCTCGGCTGGAGCCGCCCCTGACAGCAACCAGCACGACTAGGAGGCTGCCCTCTCCTTCCAGCGCATAGAAGCTCGCAGCTACTACCATCACCTCCTTGCTGTTGGCATACCGAGGCCCCTTGTGCTGTTTTGTGTTGGACGTCAAGGCCACCAAGTTCGACTACGGGGATTCGCCAAGTACCATTCGGATGCACCAAGTTCGACTACATGGACCGCCAAGTTCGCCTTCCGCCGTCTCCGAAATCGCCAAGTACCACGACGATACGAGAACAACTGCCGTCGACGTGCATTTTGCCAAGTACCACTACCGTCGTCCCTCGAAGACTCTGTGGACGTCAAGTTTCTCGTCGTGCCCCTGAACATCTACGGAAACTTGTGAGACTAAGAACCGTGAACGTGTACCGATGACCCTCAAGTTCGTCCATGATTGCTATGTACCACTACCATCGACGCGAACCACTACTTCCACTACGGCATGAGTACAACTACTACCACTACGAACGTGGCGAGAACGTCTACTTCCTCTACTTGCACCGAACCGATACGCTTTGAAACGCACGCTTCGAAGGTATAACCCCAAGACGATCGTCCGACAATGTTTGCATCTGTTGTATGAGTTGCACCCTATGTTTGCACCATGCCCGAGTTGTCACTTGCTCGGTCCTCCTGTTCTGCCGCTAATTCATTGGGAACCCGGTTATCGGGATCACCCCACCATCTTGCACGACACGCTCCCGCACACTTCCCCTTTGCATCGGTATCTCAATCGAGTTACTGGAAACCGATATGTTGTTGTGGCATCACTTACGGATTCGTTCTCGTGGCACCCCTTTTGTTTCCGTCACGATGACAAATGCCTCATATCTTATCATGTCAACTTTTTCATAAATATTGCATGAACTTGAACATGTCATCCGCATCATGTTAACAACTTTAAGATGTTTAAAATTGTTGTTGCATTAAATTACTAAGGCAAATGGGGATTTACCGGATTTGTTGTTTGTTATATCCGGCCCCATTTAAATTGGTTAGATGGATAGTTTTTGTTATGCTTCACCTCTTGCCATGTTAATCAACATTTAATATTGTTGAGTACCTAAATGAGAGAGAACTAAATAATTGGCGTGGTGTTCCGCCAATATGCAACCCGTTGCATATCGAGCTCCACTTAATTTGTAGTATTGTTTGTTGCACTTTGCCATGCCATGCATATTTAAACCGGGCATGCATCATGCTTGATTGTGCATCATGACATATGTTGTTTGCTTCTTTCCGGTGTTGCTTCTTCGGGTTGGTTCCGACAACGTCGTGTTTGTGAGGAACCGTTCGACTACGTCTGTTTGTCTTCTTCATGGACTCGTTCTTCTTCCTTGCGGGATTTCAGGCAAGATGATCATACTCTCGAAATCACTTCTATCTTTGCTTGCTTAGTTGCTCGCTCTTTTGCTATGCCTATGCTGCGATACCTACCACTTTCTTATCACGCCACCCATATTGTTGAACCAAGCCTCTAACCCACCTTGTCCCAGCAAACCGTTGTTTGGCTATGTTACCGCTTTGCTCAGCCCCTCTTATAGCGTTGTTAGTTGCAGGTGAAGATTGAAGTTTGTTCCTTATTGGAACATGGAGATACCGTTCCTTGTTGGAACATGTTTACTTGTTGGGATATCACTATATATCTTATTTAATTAATACATCTATATACTTGGTAAAGGGTGGAAGGCTCGGCCTTATGCCTGGTGTTTTGTTCCACTCTTGCCGCCCTAGTTTCCGTCATATCGGTGTTATGTTCCCGGATTTTGCGTTCCTTACGCGGTTGGGCTATTATGGGAACCCCTTGACAGTTCGCCTTAACTAAAGCTCTTCCAGCAATGCTCAACATTGGTTTTACCATTTGCCACCTAGCCTTTTTCTTTTCCCTTGGGAGTGGCGCTCCTGAGGGTCATCATTATTTTACCCCCCCGGGCCAGTGCTCCTGTGAGTGTTGGTCCAACTTGTCAGCCGCCGGTGGCCACCAGGGGCAACTCTGGGCTGGCCTACCGGAAGTTTAGACAATCCGGTGTGCCCTGAGAAAGAGATATGTGCAGCTCCTATCGGGATTTGTTGGCACATTCGGGCGGTGTTTCTGGTTTAGTTTTACCCTGTCGAAATGTCTTGTTGTACCGGGATACCGAGTGTGATCGGAACGTCTCGGGAGGAGGTCTATTCCTTCGTTGACCGTGAGAGCTTGTCATGGGCTAAGTTGGGACACCCCTGCAGGGATTGAACTTTCGAAAGCCGTGCCCGTGGTTATGGGCAGATGGGAATTTGTTAATGTCCGGTTGTAGAAAACCTGAAGTTGACCTTAATTAAAATGAATCAACAGCGTGTGTTACCATGATGGTCTCTTTCCGGCGGAGTCTGAGAAGTGAACACGGTGTTGGAGTTATGCTTGACGTAGGTTGCTATAGGATCACTTCTTGATCATACTTCTATCGACCGTGCTTTGCCTTCTCTTCTCGCTCCCATTTGCGTATGTTAGCCACCATATATGCTAGTCGCTTGCTGCAGCTCCACCTCATACCTTTTTCCTTACCCATAAGCTTAAATAGTCTTGATCGCGAGGGTGCGAGATTGCTGAGTCCCCATGGCTCACAGATACTTCCAAACCAGCTTGCAGGTGCCGATGAGTCCGTGCAGACGACGCAACCAAGCTCAGGAGGAGCTCGATGAAGATCTTGTCCTTTGCCTTGCTTCGTTCTAGTTGATCAGTAGTGGAGCCCAGTTGGGGTCGATCGGGGACCTTTGTCGCATTTGGGGTTCTTCTTTTATTTTGGTTCCGTAGTCGGACCTTGATTGTAATTGGATGTTGTAATGTTTTATTCATGTATTGTGTGAAGTGGCGATTGTAAGCCAACTATGTATCTTTTTCCCCCTATTGTATTACATGGGTTGTGTGAAGATTACCTCACTTGCGACATTGCTTTCAATGCGGTTATGCCTCTAAGTCGTGCTTCGACACGTGAGAGATATAGCCGCATCGAGGGTGTTACAATGCCCTTGTTTGAATTGATTGGGAGTGATATGAATGTGTTTGTATCGTGTACATATGGGTAGTGCTTTCTCACTAGACCTCATTCTATTCTAATCTCTCCCCTCTAAACCCATCAGATGCCTCCGAGACGTGACCCCAGATTTGCCTTCCTACCGGAGCTCAACCAGTTGATCCAACAGCAGAATGCCTTGATGCAGCTACTAGCCTAGAACCAAGGCAACAACAACAACAACAACAACCCACCGCCACCACCTCCAGTTGACAACTTAGCCCGTTTTCTGAGGTTGCAACCGCCGGTGTTTTCCAGTAGCACCGAGCTGATAGTTGCTGATCATTGGATACGTAGGATTGGAAGGGAGTTAACCACAGCAGGTTGCACAGATGCAGAGAATGTGCGTTTTGCCACACATCAATTGGATGGACCCACAGCCTCATGGTGGGAGAATTACACAGTCACTTTCCCTATATCCAATGTCACTTGGGAGCAGTTTCAGCAAGCATTCCGCACCGCACATGTCTCAACTGGAGCTATGAGCATGAAGAAGCGTGAGTTTCGCAACTTACGCCAAGGAAATCGTACTGTGGGGCAGTACGTGGATGAGTTTAGTAAGTTAGCTCGCTACGCCCCAGATGATGTGGCCACAGATGCCGTAAAGCAGGAGACGTTTATGGAAGGGCTGAATGATGAGATGAGTATGCAGTTAATGGTGGCAACATTTAACAACTACCAGGAGTTGGTAGACAAGTCTCTTATGATTGAAGGGAAGCAGCAGCAGATTGAGAGCAGCAAAAGGAAGTATGGACAAGGGAAGTACAATTCAGGAACTCAGCAGAAGCCTCGTTTTACCCCGAACTCGGGAGGATATACCCATAACCATGGAGGCCATACCCACAATGGAGGAAGTTCTCATAACCACAGTGGCTCCAAGTATGAAAATGGGAATGGGGCAGGTAGCAATCAAAACCGCTCTAATCCAGCCACACCCGCCAAGAAGGACCAAAGTCACATTACTTGTTTCAAGTGAGGGAAGACTGGACACTATGCCAATGAGTGTTTAGAACCAATGAATGGAAATGACAATGGAAGCTGTGGGAAGAAGACCAACCCTTTCAACAGGGGACAAGTGAACCACATGAACGTGGAGGAGGTTGAAGAGCAGCCAGATGCAGTTATCGGTAAGTTTTTGGTTAAGTCATTCACCGCTCTCATTCTTTTCGATACTGGTGCATCGCATTCATACATTTCAAGGGGATTTGAGGACAAGTTTAAGTTACCCACCTTAGCCCTTAGGTCACCCATGCTTGTAAGCTCACCAAGAGCAGAGTATATGGCCAGTCGATGGTGCGATCGGATACCCTTAACCATTGGTAGCCATGTTTTCCCCTCAGACCTTATAATTCTAGAGTCACAAGGATTGTATGTGATAATAGGAATGGATTGGCTATCGAAGTATGGAGGAAACATTGACTATGCTAGTAGGTCAATTCTACTCACCACCCCGGAGGGAAAAGGGATTAAGTATGTATCCAGGCACGCGCCAAGGAGAACCCAAGTAAATTCCCTCTTAGGAGTTGTTCAAGAGGAAGTGCTTGTAGTGAAGGATTATCTAGATGTATTTCCAAAGGAGCTACCAGGCATGCCACTGGATGGAGACATTGAGTTTTTGATAGAGCTGTTGCCAGGCACCGGACCGATATCGAAGAGACCATACCGGATGCCCGCAAATGATCAGGAGGAGATTAAGAAGCAGATCAAGGAGTTATTGGAGAAGGGTTACATTCGACGAAGTTTGTCACCGTGGGGAGCCCCAATGCTTTTGGTTGAGAAGAAGGATGGATCTTTGAGAATGGTTGTTGATTATCACGCATTAAATGAAGTGACGATCAAGAACAAGTACCCACTACCGATGATCAATGATTTATTTGACCAGTTGCAAGGAGATAAAGTATTTTTCCAAAATCGATCTGTGATCTGGATATCACCAGCTAAAGATCCGAGAACAGGATGTACCTAAGACAGCCTTCAGCACAAGGTATGGGCTATATGAGTATATTGTTATGTCATTTGGATTGACTAACACCCCAGCCTATTTCATGAGTATGATGAATAAGGTGTTCATGGAGTTCTTGGATAAGCTTGTCGTGGTGCTCATTGATGATATCTTGGTGTACTCGAAGAATGAAGAGGAACACAAGGTGCATTTGCGTTTAGTTCTCGAGAAGCTCAGGGAACATCAGTTGTATGCCAAGTTCAGCAAGTGTGAGTTTTGGTTAAAGGAAGTTGGATTTCTTGGCCATGTTATATCAGGAGAAGGTATAGAAGTGGATCCTACCAAGGTTCAGTCTGTCACTGAGTGGTTGGCACCCACCTCAGATGGAGAGATCCATAGTTTTCTGGGACTCGCGGGATATTATCGAAGATTCATTGAGAATTTTTCTAAGATTGTGAAGCCTATGATGGAGTTGTTGAAGAAGGACACCAAGTTCAAATGGACAGATGAATGTGAGGCAAGTTTTCAGGAATTGAAGAAACGTTTGGTTACACCCCAGTGCTGATTCTGCCGGATATACACAAAGATTTCCAAGTGTATTGCGATGCTTCACGCTTAGGACTTGGAGGTGTACTTATGCAAGACGGAAGAGTTGTTTCATATACCTCACGTCAGCTTCGACCGCATGAGTTGAATTATGCCACGCATGACTTAGAGTTAGCAGCTGTAGTTCATGCACTCAAGACCTGGAGACATTTTCTTATTGGAAACCGTTGTGATGTGTACATGGATCATAAGAGTTTGAAGTACATTTTCACATATAAGGAGCTGAATCTCAGGCAGAGGAGATGTTTGGATCTTGTAAAGGATTACGACATGAAGTTGCATTATCATCCAGGCAAGGCCAATGTCGTAGTAGATGCTTTGAGCCGAAAGAGTTATGCCAATACCCTCACAAGCGGAGGATTTCCAAAGGAGTTAATCAAAGATCTCAGGGAGCTACGTTTGGAGATAATCCCTAGAGGTTTTGTCGCAACAATGGAGGTTCAGTCGACATTACTGGGAAGGATTCGAGAAGCTCAGAAGGATGATAAGGAGATTGCTGAGATAAAGGAGAAAATGGGAAAAGGATACGCCAAAGGTTTTCATGAGAATGAGCACGACACCTTATGGTTTGAGGACCGTGTTTATGTACCCAATAATGCATACATCAGGAAGTTAATACTACATGAAGCTCATGACTCGCCATACTCGATACACCCTGGAAACACCAAGATGTATTTGGATTTGAAGGAGCGTTTCTGGTGGACTGGTGTGAAGAAGGATATTGCCGAGTATGTAGCCGTATGTGATGTATGTCAGAGAGTGAAGGCAGAACATCAGAAGCCAGCGGGATTACTGCAGCCTATGCCGATACCCGAATGGAAGTGGGATAAGCTTGGCATGGATTTCATCACTGGATGGCCTAGGACCCGATCGGGATATGATTCTATCTGGGTAGTAGTGGATCGTTTGACCAAAGTGGCTCACTTTATCCTAGTGAAAACCACCTATACGAGTGTGAAGTTGGCCAAGATATATATGACCAGGATTGTATGTCTGCATGGAGTTCCAAGGACCATCGTATCAGATAGAGGAACACAGTGTACCTCAAAGTTTTGGAATCAGCTGCACCAGACTTTGGGTACCAGGCTAGAATTTAGTACGGCCTTTAATCCGCAAACAGATGGGCAGACCGAGAGAGGCAATGAGATTCTGGAGGACATGTTGAGAGCTTGTGCGCTAGATTATGGATCTAGTTGGGATGATAATTTTCCTTATGCAGAGTTCTCATACAACAACAGCTACCAGGCCAGTTTGAAGATGGCACCTTTCGAAGCTTTGTATTGAAGGAGGTGCAGGACACCGTTAATGTGGCATGAAGTTGGAGAACATCAGTTGTTTGGACCAGATTTGATCTAAGAGTCTGAAGAGAAGGTTAAGTTGATTCGAGATAGACTGAAGGTAGCTCAGTCCAGGAAGAAGAGTTATGCAGACTCAAAACTCAAGGAGGTAGTCTATCAAATCGGAGACAGAGAATATCTTCATGTGTCACCTCTACGAGGAGTTAAACGTTTTGAAGTGGCCTACAAGCTGGAGTTGCCCGAAGGACTGTCAGGAGTTCATGATGTGTTTCACATTTCCCAGTTGAAGAAGTGCCATGCTGAGATGGCCGATATTCCTCTAAGAGATACAGTGCCCCTAGAAGCAATTCAATTGGATAGTGATCTGACCTACGAGGAGAAACCGGTCAAGATTATCGAGTTTGCCAGCCGAGTTACCCGCAACAAGGTTAACAAGTTTTTCAAAGTTCAGTGGAGCCACCATACCGAGGATGAAGCCACCTGGGAACGAGAGGAAGATCTAGGGAAAGACCACCCACACCTATTTTCCAGCCAAGCCGAATCTCGAGGGCGAGATTCACCTTAACAAGTTTTTCAAAGTTCAGTGGAGCCACCATACCGAGGATGAAGCCACCTGGGAACGAGAGGAAGATCTAGGGAAAGACCACCCACACCTATTTTCCAGCCAACCCGAATCTCGAGGGCGAGATTCACCTTAAGGGGGGTAGGTTTGTAACATCCCAAATTTTCAATTTGGAATGTTATACATAGGCATCATATGCATATCATATTTTATTTGCATTTTGGTTTTGATCCTAGAAATTCTAAGAAACTCAAGGACCCACGGATAGAGTTGGGGATTTCGTTTATTTTCATATTTGAGTTTTTCTCAAATATTGAAAAGAGGATCATCTTGGTTTTAATTATTTTTCTCTCCAAATAATATTTCCAAACATCAAAATAAAAGAGAGGAGATAATATGACTT
The DNA here is from genome assembly GCF_003073215.2 of Triticum urartu. NCBI lineage: Eukaryota > Viridiplantae > Streptophyta > Magnoliopsida > Poales > Poaceae > Triticum > Triticum urartu. The sequence goes on from NC_053025.1 coordinate 408,776,752, forward strand.
ATCCAAAATAAAAGAAATATTGGAGGAAAATGTTAAAATCAAATAAATAATTTTATTTGGATTTTATTGCTATTTTATTTGAATTATAAAAAAACATGCATTTTTTAAAATTGAATTTTCAGGCCGAAAAAATGTTCCTTTGTTCTAAATAATTTATTTAGACGGTGAAAATTGTTTTTGGAATTTTTAGAATTTTTTTATATTTCTTTAGGATTTTTTAATCGGTGGATTTAAAAAAAAGGGTCTTCAGAACGACTGGGCCAAAGCCCAGCTGGCCCAGCGCCCGGTCGCCCGTGACCCCGAGCCGGTCTCCCACTCCCGCACGCGCGCCACCCCGCCGCCGCACGCTGCCGCCTGCCGCTCGCCGCGCTGGTGCCTGCCACCCCACCTCGTCGGAAGCCGCCGGAGCCGTCGGACCTCGCGGATCTCGCCGCCCGTTTTTTTGGTTCTAGGTAAAAAGCTGTACCGGTTTTTTTAGAAACCCTAGTTTCGGTTTATATTTAGATCAGTTCAGTTCGTTTCGTTTTTTCAGTTTCGTTATTTAGCGAGGTTCCGCTCGTTAGTTCGTTTTTAACAAACACGTTTGTCCGTTTATCTGTTAACGAACGTTCGCGTCATAGTCTTTTTCTTTTTTCCCGCTAGGGACCTATCCGTGATTACTTTTATCGCAGATTAGCCCCCGATCTTCAAACCCTCGCAACTTCTTAACCGTTCGCCCAAATCCGGTGAAACCAAAGCCAAAATTTTCTGTTTAATCAACTTGAACATGATTTTGACAATTTAAAATTTGGTTTCAAGCAATTTTGTTTACGAAGTTCTTTTGATCGTAGTTTCAGTTCGTAGCTCCGATTTGACCGATTCTTTTTGCAAATCGAACCTCTTCAGTTGAACTTTCAGATTTGGATCTTCTTATTTGAGTTTTACCCTTGCATATATGCTTGAGTGCTTATGTATGCTATTATTTGTTTGCGATAGAATTTCCGGCGTGCGAGGCGTGCTACTACGAGTCTCTAGGGTTTGCGGATCGTCAGCAAGGCAAGTAACACATTGATCATACTCCTTTATTACCCAGTTTTTATGCATTAGTTACAATCCTCAAACACTACGGATGTGACTAACATGTGGGTATTGGGAAGTAGAAGATGAGGTAGAACCTATTGCCCTTTTTAATATCAAACCCTTGGGAGTTACATCTACGCTATGCTTATATTGCCATGCTATGCTCGTAGACGTGGATTGGGTTTGAGTGTATCCTTGACGGATGTGAGATTGTTAATGAATGGTTAACTTAAGGTGGCTACTTAAATACGCATCTGAGTGGATTGGTTGCGGGCACCTGGGGATATACCAGTGCTATCCTTTGGTTCGCCACCCAGGCTCAAAGGTATCATAAGACTATTCATGCTAGAAACTTCCGTGTGCAACCACAAGCTATTATGGGCTCTAGCATAGTTGAGTATGTTGCATGACCTCTTTCAGTGGTAGACTAGCAGATGTAGGGGATGTCGGTTGGTACTGTGATGCGAAGCATCCTATGGACATCACCATGTTCACCTCCATTGCACCTCAAGCCCCAAGTGGACCTACCAGACTTAAGGTGAACTCGCTCCTCTTCAAGATTTACATGAATATCTATAGGACTTGGTTGCTACCTCACCATGGATCATTGTGCATCACTAGGTACGAGGATGACCACCACCAAGCAGTTGGGGAGCATCCCGGAGGCCAAGGAGAAGGACCCCAAGGCCACAAGGAGGAAGAAGGAGTGCAACAAGATCAACTCTGCACCTCCTAGGCGACCCCGTGCCCATGGACCTCTAAGACCCCGTGCGCACGGACTACACAGGAAGCTGGCGCTGGAGCACCCCGTGCGCACGGGCCCAACTTACCCCATGCGCACGGCCCCTATAGGATGGACGGCTGTGATTGCTGTTTGAGCCTCCTCTTCATCCACATCGTCCCTCACCTCCAGCTACCTATATATATTCTGTACGTAGACCATTTTTTGGGGATAGCAAAGTATATGAGATGATTATGTGAACTTTTCTCCGTGTACCCACTCATCTAGGAGATCATGACCTCCTAAGGGAGAAGATCCACTTGTGGATATCAAGACCCCACATGTGGGAAGGATCCCCATCATAGGATCAACAAGACCTCTCTCCTCATAGGATTGGGATGAAGTAGTATCTTGTATCTTTCCTTTGTTGTTCTTGGATCATTGTGACCTCTTGTATGTTCTTGGATCTATCATATGTGTGATTGGATCTAGTCAATTGAGTGTTTGCTCTTGTTTTCTCTCTTGTGTTCTTCTTGTTCTTGGGGATTCCCCCTCCAATTCGTGAAAGATCCCCACTTAGGGTTCCACCCTACAACATACTATCTACCCAGAGTAAAGAGTTAATATTTCTGAAAGATTGTGTCTCTGTCATCCATTTATCAAACACCATGTCCAACGAAGGAGATCGAGTCTTGTGGGGAAAAGACCGCAAACCTCTACAGAGTGTACAAAATAACCATGGTTAGCCGTGTCCCCGGTTATGGACATCTTGAGTATCTGGTTCTTGGATTATCATGTTGATCTCATCACACTAAATTAATTTGTTGGGTTGTTAATTACTTGTTTAGTTGGGATTGAGACGGGGATATACCATTCTCAATGTTTATCAACTACCATGATAGTTAAATAAAATGTATTCCTTCGTGGGAAAAATTGGCTTTTCGCAAAAACAATATAACCATGGAGCCTCCACCAGCCATATATGCATGTAGTGATATCATTTATTCTGTTCATTGCTCTACTGTGTTATCTTGCAAGCATATTCCATGTGCTTTCCCGTTTCGGGCTGCAACATATCATGTTGCAGACTTTTCAGACGAAGAGTAAGGTGCCCTAGGTCGTTGTCGTGCACTCAGCTATGCCGTTGGAGTTGATGGGCTCACTTTCTCTTCCAAGCCTTCCGCTGTTATTTTGTTCAGATGGCCTTAAGCCATATATATTGTAATAAGTTCTCTTTTGAGACATTCGATGTAATAAGTGTGTGATTGCACTCTGCTATAAATCCTTCAAGTACTGTTTGTGTCAGCATTACCGATCTATGGATGACACTTATACACAGAGATTTGACCGTCTGAGGTCAGATCGCTACAGCTGCAAGAGATTTGCCTTGGACCAAGGAGTTAGCATTACTTGTTCCTCAAGTAATGTTACCATTGCTCCAAAATCCGATCGTTGTGAACGTGTCGGTTGGCCATTGGTTGGACCTCGTGCCCAAAATGGTCATTTCCCATCTGCGAAGGTTGCGGCTATAAATAGTCACCCCGCACCGGCTTTGTCCGGTGGCTGCTCCGTTTCATTTCTGAGAAAATTGTTGAGCAACCCACTCTCCGAGCAATATGAGTTTAAAATCCACCGAGAGAAAAACCCTAGAGCCGAAGAATTAGATAGTGGTTCAGCATCACTAGAATCTAAGTTAGTACGCTCCGCCTATTACTCTTGAGAGCTGCAAACTCTCAAGACAGTTAGATGTCCATTTCTTCAGAGAGCAAGAGTGATTGTGGTTCTCTAAGAAGAAGTCTGTAAAAGTTCAGAGATCACCTTCAAGTATCTACCACAAGTGATCGGCATCGGTTGACGAATCGATTGTCGAGGAGAATAGGGTGAAGAGAGTTTAGCTTCTGTGTTAAGTTACATCCCCTCCAACCAGATGTAGTCCTTGTGTAGAAGGACGAACTGGTCGAAAAAATTCCTTGTCACCATCGAGCATTTCCGGTTACCTCTATCACACATGTTTAACTTCAATGCATTTTCATACGTATGATTGGCATCGATGCTTGCCTTAGTTTCCTTTCAGTACTTTGCCTTAGTTCACTGTAGTCTGTTTTTATGTCGTTCCGTTGTTGGGTTCTGAGAGATTCAAGTTTTCCGACGAAAATTTAAAACTCCCATTCTCCCCCCTGTGGTAGACATACTTTGTTCCTACAATTGGTATCAGAGCAAGGTTGTAACACCCACGATGCGGCTATATCTTCCACGTGTCGGGGCACGACTTAGAGGCATAACCGCATGGAAGGCATGTCACAAGAGGGGTAATCTTTACACATCCCATGTACTGAATAAGAAAGGGATAAAGAGTCGGCTTACAATCGCCAATTCACATAATACATCAATATATCATACATCATCCAATAATACAATCAAGGTCCGACTACGGAACCAAAATAAAGAAAGACCACCCCAAATGCTAGATCCCTGATCATCCCAACTAGGCTCCACTACTGATCAACTGGAAACGAAACAACACAACGAACAAGATCTTCATCGAGCTCCCACTTAAGCTGGATTGCGTCACCTGCACTGGCATCATCGGCACGTGGATCTGTTTGGAAGTATCTGTGAGTCACGAGGACTCAGCAATCTCACACCCGCGAGATCAAGACTATTTAAGCTTATGGGTAGGAAAGGGTAGTGAGGTGGAGCTGCAGCAAGCACTAAGCATATATAGTGGCTAACTTACGCGAATAAGAGCGAGAAGAGAAGCAACACAACGGTCGAGAAGCTAGAAGTGATCCTGAAACTACTTACGTTCAAACATAACACAAGAACCGTGTTCACTTCCCGGACTCTGCCGGAAAGAGACCATCATGGCTACACACGCGGTTGATTCATTTTAATTAAATTAAGGGTCAAGTTTTCTGCAACCGGACATTAACAAATTCCCATCTGCCCATAACCGCAGGCATGACTTTTGAAAGTTCAAAACCCTGCATGGGTGTCCCAACTTATCCCGTCACAAGCTCTCATGGTCAACGAAGGATATTCCTTCTCCCAGGACGACCCGATCAGACTCGGAATCCTGGTTACAAGACATTTTGACAATGGTAAAGCAAGACCAGCAAGACCGCCCGATGCGTCGACATCCCGATAGGAGCTGCACATATCTCGTTCTCAGGGCAACACCGGATTGTCCATGATTCCGGTAGGCCAACCCAGAGTTGCCCCTGGAGGCCACCGGTGGCTGACAGGTTCGGACCAACACTTAGACAAGCACTGGCCCGCGGGGGTTAAAATAAAGATGACCCTTGAGTCTGCAGAACCCAAGGGAAAAAGGCTTAGGTGGGAAATGGTAAAACCAAGGATGTGCCTTGCTGGAGGAGTTTTATTCAAAGAAAACTGTCAAGGGGTTCCCATAACACCCAACCGCGTAAGGAACGCAAAAATCAAGGAACATAACACTGGTTTGACGGAAACTAAGGCGGCAAGAGTGGAACAAAACACCAGTCATAAGGCCGAGCCTTCCGCCCTTTACCAAGTATATAGATGCATTAAAGTAAACAAGATATAATAATGATATCCCAACAATAACCCATGTTCCAACAAGGAACAAACTTCATCTTCACCTGCAACTAGCAACGCTATAAGAGGGGCCGAGCAAAGCAGTAACATAGCCAAACAACGGTTTGCTAGGAAAGGTGGGTTAGAGGCTTGACATGGCAATATGGGAGGCATGATATAGCAAGTGGTAGGTATCGCGGCATAGCAATTGAGCGAGCAACTAGCAAGCAAAGATAGAAGTGATTTCGAGGGTATGGTCATCTTGCCTGAAATCCCCCAAGGAAGAAGAACGAATCCATGAAGAAGACAAACAGACGTAGTCGAATGGATCCTCACAACTCCGGAATGAAACCAAAGCTAACGATAGAAGCAACCCGGAAAGAAGCAAGCAAAATAGTAAACAACCATCACATAAACATGGCATGATGCACAACCAAGTATGATGCATGTCCGGTTTAATGCTTCATGCCATGGAAAAGTGCACAAACAATACTACAAGTTAAGTGGAGCTCAATATGCAACGAGTTGCATATTGACGGAACACCACATCAATTATTTAGTTCACTCTCGTTTATGTACCCAACAATATTTAATGTTATTAAGCATGGCAAGAGGTGAGGCATATGAAAACTACCTATCTAAGCAATTTAAATGGGGCCGGAACCATCAACCAACAATTTCGGTAAATCCCCATGTACATTAGCAATTTAATGCAACAACAATTTAAACATATTAAATGTTATTATCATGATGCGGATGACATGTGCAAGTTTATGAAAATGTAAACAGGAGCATATTATGAAGCATTTGTCACCGTGGCGGAAACGAAAGGCATGTCACGGCAACGACAACGGAAATGGTGCCATGACAACATTCCGGTTCCGGTAAATCGATTGAGATGCCGGTGCAAAAGGAAGTGTGACGGGAGCGTGTCATGCAAGATGATGGGGTGATCCCGGTTACCGGGTTGCCACGGGTGGATGACATGGCAACGAGGAGGACCATGGAAGCGACAGTTTCAAACACGATGCAAACGTGAGGTTCATCTCATTCAACACACATGCATTCGGTCCACGGGCGGCCGTCTCGATGGATACCTTCAAAGCGTGCATTATCGGAACAGATCAAGTTCATAGAGGGAAGTAGGCGTTCTCGCCACGTTCGTAATGGTAGTAGTTGTACTCATGCCGTAGTGGAAGTAGTGGTTCACATCGATGGTAGTCGTACATAGCAATCATGGACGAACTTGGAGGGTCATCGGTAGTCGTTCACGGGTCTTCGGCGATGGTTGTGGTACATGTTCTATAGAAGTTCGGGTGGCAGTAGTGGTACACAGTGTCGAAGAGGAACTTGACGAATCCGAGTCCTTCGGGGTCGACGCTAGTGGTACTCGTGACGGTAGTGGAACTTGACGGTTCCGTTGCACGGTTCTTTAGAGAAGGTAGTAGTACAAGGTCGTTACGAAGAGGTACTTGGAATTTTTGCAGCCCGGGTCTTCGGCGACGGTAGTTGTTCACTTGACGGCGGTAGACGAATTTGGCGGTCCAGGGTATTGGCGTCATGTAGTCGATCTTGCTGGTTTTGGTGGTCAAAAACTAAGCAACACAAGGGGCCTCGGGTGACAAGTGACGACGAACAAAAGCCCACAGAGAAGCCGGGTGCAGAGGCATTCCTGGTTCAGTGGTCAAACAGGTACTTGGCAGCAAAACAGAGGCGATGTCCAAATGGCCAAAATAAACCAACCGCAACCGAAGGCAACAGGGCCGCGGACCTGGAGCTCCGGGTGCTCATCATTGCGGAAGGAGGTACGAAGGCACGGCGGCGGCCTACTGCAAGGTCGCGGATGCGAGCATTCAAGGCGTCGGGCTATGGGGCAACGAGGAGGAGGCAGGTCAATGCGGAGGTGTAAAGGCGAGGTAGAGGCGCGAGGGGCGCAGGAGGATGGCCGGGGTGCACGGAGCGGCGACGGTCGCCGGAGGCGAGGACGCCGGGTCGAGGCAGAGGCGACCGGCGGGGTAGGAGGAGAGCAACAACCGTGGCGGGACTTGCGCCTCAATGAAGAGCAGCAACAGCGAGCGGCTCTAGGAGAGGGCCTAGAGAAGGAGCTACGGTGCGGTTCCTGTTCGTCTTGGTTGCTGGTCGGCACCACGTGGAGGAGCAGGGGAAGTGGCGGCCAGGGACAGGGCAAGGGCACGGGGAGCTCTTCTCCCTGTGCTAAGCATGCGGCGGCTCTAGGAGAACGAGAGGGAGAGGGAGAGGGAGAGGGAAAGGCAGGGGAGACGGGGGAGATCGATGAGTTGGGGGTCGGGCGTGGGGCCTTCTGGCGGCGCGAGGGGAGACGTGGGAGAGAGGAGAGATGCGCTAGGGTTAGGAAGGGGTCGGCTGGGCCGGGAAGTATATGGGCCGGCGCGCGAGTTGGGAGGCCAAGCTGGGCTCTCTTCTTTGTCTAGAGAAAAAAATAAAAAATAGGGATAGGAAGAAAAGAAAGAGAGGTTAGGGGTTGGAGCTTGCGCAGGAGGGTATTTTCTCGGTGTCACAAAAATGAGTTTGACCCAAGAAAATTAGAAGTGGCATAAATGAAAGGTATAAATTCAAACTCATTTGAATTTAATTCAAATGGGTTTGAACTCGGACTAGGTAAAAGGAGGGTCCAAAAAATGTTCGGATTTTTAGAGGAGCCTCGATAAAAGAGATAAAGAATTGTTGCCAAGGTTTGGAGGTGAAACTTGAAGTAGAAAAGGCATGGGGTTATTTTTGCAAGTGTGTTGTGATAAATTCCAAATTAAGGGAATATTTGATATAGCTCCCTAATATTGGGAGGGTATGTTGTAAAGAGAATCACCATGTGACTTCCCTCATTTTAAATGGACCAAAGATCCATACAATTTATTTAGTTGAATTTTAAAATGGGTTGCATGATGACATGATGTAACACTCCGGATGTAACTTTCCCAATTTGTACTCCAACTCTTGCCGTTTCCGGCATTAAGTTATATTTATTTCTCGGGTTCTGGTCTTTGTCTACGTGTGTTGTTGTCTTTTTCATGCATCTCATATCATGTCATCATGTGTATTGCATTTGCATACGTGTTCGTCGCATGCATTCGAACATTTTCCCCGTTGTCCGTTTTGCATTCCGGCACTTCGTTCTCCTCCGATGGTCATTTCTGGCTTTCTTTCGTGTGTGGGGATTAAACATTTCCGGATTTGACGGAGTCTTGCCAAGCGGCCTTGGTTTACTACCGGTAGACCGCCTGTCAAGTTTCGTATCGTTTGGACTTCGTTTGATACTCCAACTGTTAACCGAGGGACCGAAAAGGCCTCATGTGTGTTGCAGCCCAACACCCCTCCAATTTGGCCCAAAGCCCACCAAACTCTGTTCCCTGTCCTAGAGCGTTCGATCACGATCGCGTGGCCGAAAACCGCACCTCATTTGGACTCTCCTAGCTCCACTTATGCCTATAAATACCCCCCCTCCAAAAATTCGCGGTGCAATCCACCCCTAACCCTAGTCTCTCCTCCCTCCGCGCGCCGGACACGTCCGCCCGGCACCGGACCCGTCCGCCGCCGCCCCTCGCCCTCTCCCGAGCCGCCACGTGGCAGCCGCCGGACGCCCCCGCGCGAGCACCGGAGAACCCACGGCGGGCCCTCCCGGCCCGATCCCTCCGCCGCCAGGTCGCCTCGCCTCCAGCCCCGCCTCGCCTCCAGCCCCTCCTCGTCTCCTCCCGAGCCGGCCGAGCGCTGCCGCGGGAGCTCGCCGCCGCCGCCGCCTCCCAGTCGCCGCTACACGCTACCTCACGCCGCCCCGCGCCGTCGCCGCCTCACGCCGCCGCCGCCCCCGGCCGCCGTCGCCACCACCGACCCCGGGAGCCCTCGCCGGCCTCCTCCTCTCCGGCCGTCACGAACTCCGGCGGTGAACAGTGAAATCCGGCGAACTCCGATATCCGTGCCGATCCAGATCTGGATCCCGAACGGTTTACTTTTTTCCTCAGAAACCCTAATTTTTATGCCTACTTTGACCTGCCGTAACTTTGCATCCGTAGCTTCGATTTGGGCATATAGTATATCAAAATGTTCGCCTCGACGAGTACATCATTTCATTCCATTGCATCATTTTCATTTGAGCTCATCTTGATGCCCAAAATTCTGTTAGAAAGAGGCTTCGTGAGTTAATTGTCAGATCTGCTAGTTCATCTTAGACTTTTGTCATTTTTGCCATGATTAAGGTGTGCATGATATGCCTGTGAGTCCTTCATATGTTTTGTTAAGCATTTTGTCTTCTTTCTAGAGGTGCAACACATGAATTTTTAGGATATGTGTGGTGACTTGTGCAAGTTTGCAAAGAGAGGCACCCGGGAAATCTGTTTTCAGAGACTTGGTTGTTTTCACTAAGTCTGGGATTATTTAGTTCATGATGCCATATGTTCAGCTTGTTCCTAGTGATCCGTGCCTCTTTTGAGGATGATCAGTAAAGGAGTTTTGTTAATCATGTTATGCTATATGCATCCATGTCTTTGTTTGCAATTATGGAGCAACCTAGCTTGAGTCAGTCGAGCTCTACTTTTGCTTCATTGTGAATCTGGGCAGATCGTCAACTTGTTTGCGATTTTGCCGATGTTATTGTAGTTGATCCGTGCATGCTATGCCATTGTTCTTGCCATGTATAGCTAGAATTTTGTGCCTTCTTTGTGTATGTATTCTTGCCTTGCCATGACTTGCACCGTAGTGAGTGCGTCGAGCTCGTTTACATGCCTTCGTGAGTTATATTTCAGCATGTCTCAGTTTTCACTAAGTCTGAAAACTGATTGTGTTTTAGCCATGTTCGTGTGCCCGTTAGTATATTTTGTGAACCATTTTGGACCCAGGTCGCTTTGGGTCTTTTGTTAAGCTTGTTGAGTAGCTCCATGCCATATTCTTCTTTGTCTTAATCAGGTCATGTATCATGTTGTTTTGCTGCTCCGAAGAGGGCTTCGTGATCTGAAATTTCAGACAAGTGTTAATTTCACTAAGTCTGGAATCTGTTTTGCATTTCGTTTTTGCCATGCTTGTTTGAACCTCATAATGGATGAATTGGCCGTGGCTCAGTGCTAGTATTTTGTTAAGCATCTTGTGTGCATCCCTGCCATGTATTTTGTTGTCATGTTTGGTGGCTGTAGCATGTTATTTCGTTGCATTTAGATGCCTACTTGCTGTAAATCGCAGACCGTTGTCATTTTTGAAATGCTCGCCATTTCCAAACCGTAACTCCGATTCCGGCGTTCTTTATATCGTTTTCAAGCGATTTCATCTCATATTTCCAGTGGCACCCTTGGAATTCCAAGTTGAGGCCAGGTTCAGGCATTTCCCGTCATATCTTGCATTTTGCATCCCGCATCGCATCCCGCATAGCATATCATCATTTCATTTTATTGCTTGGTATTGCACGTGGTTGATTGCATCCTTGTTGCTTGTTTGTCTTGTTGGGTAGAGCCGGGAGACGAGTTCGCTATGAGGAGCCCGTTGAGTTTTCTTGTGAGGATCCATTCAACTCTGACAACTGTGCAGGCAAGATGATCATACCCTCGAAATCACTACTATCTTTGCTATGCTAGTTTGCTCGCTCATTGCTATGCCAATGCTACGATGCCTACCTTTTGCTTGTCAGCCTCCCAAATTGCCATGTCGACCTCTAACCCACCATGTCCTAGCAAACCGTTTATTGGCTATGTTACCGCTTTGCTCAGCCCCTCTTATAGTGTTGCTAGTTGCAGGTGAAGATTGGAGGCCGTTCCTTGTTGGAACATCTTTTATTTACTTGTTGGGATATCATTATATTGCTATGTTATCTTAATGCATCTATATACTTGGTAAAGGGTGGAAGGCTCGGCCTCTCGCCTAGTGTTTTGTTCCATTCTTGCCGCCCTAGTTTCCGTCATGTCGGTGTTATGTTCCCGGATTTTGCGTTCCTTATGCGGTTGGGTTATAATGGGAACCCCTTGATATTTCGGCTTGATTAAAGCTTTTCCAGCAATGCCCAACCTTGGTTTTACCATTTGCCACCTAGCCTTTTTCTTTCCCTTGGGTTCTGCAGACTCAAGGGTCATCTTATTTTACCCCCCCCCCCCGGGCCAGTGCTCCTCTGAGTGTTGGTCCACCTGTCAGCTACCGGTGGCCACCAGGGGCAACTCTGGGCTGGCCTACCTCTACCTAGGACAATTTGAGTGTGCCCTGAGAAAGAGATATGTGCAGCTCCTATCGGGATTTGTCGGCACATTCGGGCGGTGTTGCTGGTCTTGTTTTATCCAGTCGATGTGTTATGAGTTACCGAGATACCGAGTCTGATAGGAACGTCTTGGGAGGAGGTCTATTCCTTCATTGACCGTGAGAGCTTGTCATGGGCTAAGTTGGGACTCCCCTGCAGGGTTTGAACTTTTGAAAGCCATGCCTGCGGTTATGGGCAGATGGGAATTTGTTAATGTCCGGTTGTAGATAACTTGAACCTTAATTAATTAAAATGAATCAACTGAGTGCGTTACCGTGATGGCCTCTTCTCGGCGGAGTCCGGGAAGTAGACACGGTGTTGGAGTTATGCTTGCACAGGTTGTTCTTCTAGGTTCTCGCTCGCGCTTTGCCTCCTCTTCTCGCTCTCTTTTGCGTATAAGTTAGCCACCATATATGCTAGTCGCTTGCTGCAGCTCCACATATATTTGCCTACCCTGCCTATAAGCTTAAATAGTTTTGATCGCGAGGGTGCGAGATTGCTGAGTCCCTGTGGCTCAAGATTACTATAACTCCAGATGCAGGTTCAGGTGATTCTGCTCCAGGTGACGAGTACGAGCTCAAGTGGGAGTTTGACGAGGACTCTCAGCGTTACTATGTTTCCTTTCCCGATGATCAGTAGTGGTGCCCAGTTGGGGGTGATTGGGACCGTTGTCGCATGTTGGGTTTTCTTCTATTTTGGCGCCGTAGTCGGGCCATGAGTGTTTTGGATGATGTAATGTTAATTATGTTCTTGATTGACATGGCGAGTGTAAGCCAACTATGTTCTCCCCTTTATTATTCATATTACATGGGATGTTGTAATGATTGCCTGACTTGCGACATTGCTTTCAATGCGGTTATGTCTCTAAGTCATGCCTCGACATGTGGGAGCTATAGCCGCATCGAGGGCATTACAAGTTGGTATCAGAGCCTTCCCCGACCTTAGGAGCCCCATTGCTTGATCGTTTTTAGCAGCCGAGTTGTGTCTAGAAAAATGTTTTGAGTCATTTAGGAATTATATATCGGAGAGCTTAGGAATTATTTTTACTTCCCAGTCTCCTCATCGCTCTGGTAAGGCATCCTGACGTAGAGTTTTGACTCTTCTCTTCTCAAATTTCACTAAAAAAAATTTTTAGGATCACGCGAGTATCTTGGAATCGTTCCGATGGCTTATGATGAGAACATTGTCTTGGTGCCTCCTCTCAGGGGTTTAGTGGAAGTGTCCCGGGGAGTTGAGCTCTGAGGTGTTGTCATCATAATTTTATCATTGCAATTTTGGAATACTTGAGATATGTTCGCCGACATCGAAAATCTCTTTTATGAAGTTCGTTGGTGAGATAACCTCGACGCCACCCAGTACTGGGGCGGGAGTTCGGGAGTATCGCCATAACTTGTATAACAGATGCTTTTCGAAGGTTGAGGTAGATGGTTTCCGAAGTTTTCTCGGTTATGTGTTGAAGGATGGATACAATTGGATGTAGGATTTGTTAGTTTGGGTGAGATATTATGCTTCCCCTGTATCCCCAACACCTGATTGCATAACCGGAAAGGTTCGGGAGTTTCATAGGTGGGAATTCTAGTAGCTCTAGTTCTTCTTCCACGAATATTGGTTTGAGATTGGGATTTCTTACCGATTATTCGTTCTTGATCCGTACCTTTTTGATTTACTTCTTCTACCTTAATTCTACGTGGCTTCGCAATTTAGGGATAGGTGACCACTTCAAGAGGAATGCATTCGTTCATTTTGTTCGGATGTGAAGACTTTATGTTGCACTTTTCATTCCGTTGGTTTCAGCTTCATTTATCTGCCAATGTGCTAACGGTGGTCAACCTCTTCAGGATGGCTCCCGCTAAGAGCACCAGTCAGAACCAGAATCAAGATCCGCCACCACCTCCACCTCCTCCGGAGGCATGGCAAGCTGTGATGGCCGCAACCAATGCAAACACACAGCTGATCATGCAAATTCTTCAAGAGCGCAATCAAGGCAGTCAAGGGAATCAAGGCAGCAATCAGAGTCACTTTGCTACACTCAACCAGTTCCTTGCTAACGGGCCAAAGACTTTCAGCAATTTTGTTGAGGCAACCGATGCTGACAATTTTGTTCAGGCCTGAGGACTTTGTCAAGTTCGCTTCCTTCCAACTCAAAGATCAAGCTGCAGAATGGTTCCAGCAGTACAAGGATTCCAGACGTGGACGTGTTATCACTTGGGATGATTTCCATCGAGATTTCCGAGCTCATCATATTCCGCAGAGCGTGGTTGAAAGCAAGCGTGAGGAATTCCGCAATCTGAAGCAAGGCTCTTTGTCTGTCTATGACTACAACAAGTTGTTCCAGAAGCTTGCCCGCTTTGCCAAGCAGGACGTGCCTGATGAGAAGAGCATGATATACCAGTTCAGGGGTGGTCTCAGAGAAGATATCCAGCTTGCTCTTGTTCTCTTCGAGCCCTTGAGATACGATGAGTTCTACAACATGGCACTGAAGCAAGAGGCTGCTCAGTTGAGGTGTGATGCTTCCAGGAAGCGAGTCAGAGATGTTACTCCTTCTTCCTCTACTCAAGTGTCCAAGTAGCAGAAGTTTTGGCTTCCTCCTCCTCCGTTCCGTCAGCCGTATCAGCAGAAGAGCAAAGGTGGCAGTGGTTCTTCCCACCCACCCAACCCTGGCTTTCAGAACAAGACTTCGTCTCAAGCTCCAAGATCGAGTGCTCCGTATCACCGTCCGCTTTCAGAGGTCACGTGCAACAAGTGCCAACAGAAGGGTCACTATGCCAACAAGTGTCTCAACCAGAGGCGTCTTCCTCCTCCTCCTCCTGTGAGATCGACAAGTACAGCTATGGTTAAACATAACCCCAAGCATGCCAAGGTCAATTTGATGAATGCAGCTCAGGCAGAGGACTCGTCAGATGTGATCATGGGTAACCTTCTTGTTAATGATATTCCTGCTAAAGTTCTTTTTGACACTGGTGCATCGCATTGCTTCATCTCGAGACCATTTACAAATAGGCATGAATTGGTTTCACAAGTTTTGCCTAGTCCTTTAGGAGTTGTCTCTCCCGGTAAGCGCATGCAGGCTAACTCCATTGTTCCGTATGTTTCTATCACTTTGGGTGACTACAAGTTCTTGGCTTTCCTACGGTTCTCGATGACTCGGATATTGATCTTATTCTTGGGATGGATTGGCTTTCTAAGCACAAGGCTCAGCTTGATTGTGCAGCCAGGCAGATTCAATTGACTCATTCGTCTGAGGTTGTAATTGTCTTTGCCGCTCGGGATGATACTATCCGTTTGTTTTCTCTCAATGAGAAGGGTGAATTGGATGCCATCTCTCAAATTCCAGTCGTTTGCGAATATCAAGACGTCTTTCCAGAAGAGCTCCCAGGAATGCCTCCGCACCGGCCAGTTGAATTCGTTATTGAACTTGAGCTTGGCACGGAACCTGTGTGCAAACGTCCTTACAAGCTCGGACCTGAAGAGTTGAAGGAGCTGAAGAAACAACTCGATGAGCAAGAAAGAATGGGGCTCATCCAGCCTAGTTCTTCTCCGTGGGGTTGCGGTGTTCTTTTTGTGAAGAAGAAGGATGGAATGGACCGACTTTGTGTTGATTACCGTCCAGTGACCAAGAAGACCATCAAGAACAAATACCCACTTCCCAACATCAATGAGCTGTTCGAACAACTCAAAGGTGCCCAAGTATTCTCCAAGCTTGATCTCCGTATGGGTTATCACTAGATTCGCATTCGTGAAGAAGATAATCCCAACACAGCATTCAGAACAAGCTTTCGTTCATATGAATACACTGTCATCTCTTTTGGCCTCGCCAACGCTCCTCCGACGTTCTCTCGCATGATGAACTTCATCTTCAACGCCTACACCAATGACTTTGTTTTGGTTTATCTCGATGACATTCTGGTTTTCTCCAAGAACAAGGAAGATCATGCCAAGCACTTGCGTTTGGTTCTCGATAAGCTCAGGGAACATCAGTTCTACGCCAAGTTCTCCAAGTGTGAATTTTGGCTCGATGAGGTTATTTATCTTGGCCATATCATCTCTGCCAAGGGCATTTCCGTGAATCCTGAGAAGGTGTCTGCAATTGTGAATTGGGAACCTCCTCAGAATGTGAAGCAACTCTACAGTTTTCTCGGTCTCGCAAGCTATTGCCAAAGATTCGTTGAAAACTTTTCTAAGATCACGAAGCCTCTCTCAAATCTCCTTCAGAAGCATGTCAAGTACGTTTGGTCTCCGGAGTGTGATATTGCTTTCAACACTTTAAAAGAGAAATTGATCACTACTCCAGTTCTGACTCCGCCTGATGAATCCAAGCCGTACGAGGTCTTTTGTGATGCCGCTCTCCAAGGTCTTGGCGCAGTATTGATGCAAGAGAAGAAAGTTGTTGCTTATACATCTCGCCAGTTGAAGCCTAATGAGAAGAACTACCCCACTCATGATCTCGAGTTGGCGGCAGTTGTGCATGCTCTTTTGACTTGGAGACATCTTCTATTGGGAAGGAAAGTGGACATTTTCACTGATCACAAGAGTCTCAAGTACATCTTCACTCAGCCTAATCTCAACCTCAGGCAAACTCGATGGGTCGAAATGATTCAAGAGTATAATCCGAGTATTGAGTATACTCCAGGCAAGGCCAATGTGATTGCTGACGCTTTGAGCAGGAAGGCTTACTACAACAGTCTGATTCTTAAGCCTTATCAACCCGAGCTTTGTGAAGCTTTCCGTAAACTGAATCTGCAAGTTGTTCCTCAAGGTTTCCTCGCCAACCTTCTAGTCTCTCCTACCTTAGAAGACCAGATTCGCCAAGCCCAGCTTCTTGATGCTATGGTGAAAAAGGTGAAGATTGGGATTGCCAAGAGTCAGTCCAAGTACAAGTGCTACCGCCTTGATGACAAGGACACTCTCTTCTTCGAGGATCGTATTGTTGTGCCTAAAGGTGACCTTCGTAAAGTGATCATGAACGAGGCTCACAATTCTCTCCTCTCCATCCACCCGGGGAGCACGAAGATGTATCAGGACCTCAAGCAAGCTTATTGGTGGACTCGAATGAACCGCGAGATCGCTCAATTCGTGAATGAATGTGATGTATGCAGAAGAGTGAAGGCAGAACACCAAAGGCCAGCAGGTCTCCTCCAACCTCTTGCCATTCCAGAATGGAAGTTTGACCACATTGAGATGGAATTCGTGACTGGGTTTCCAAAGTCCAAGCGTGGCAATGATGCTATATTCGTTGTCATCGACAAACTCACCAAAGTGGCTCATTTTCTGCCTATCAAAGAATCGATCACTGCAGCTCAATTGGCGGAACTTTATACCTCTCGCATTGTCTCTCTGCACGGTATTCCTCAAGTGATATCTTCAGACCGTGGCAGCATCTTTACCTCCAAGTTTTGGGATTCTTTTCAGAAGGCCATGGGCACGAACATCCGCTTCAGCACTTCTTTCCATCCTCAAACAAGCGGTCCAGTCGAGCATGTCAACCAGATTCTTGAAGATATGCTTAGGGCTTGTGTGATCGCCTTCGGCACGAAGTGGGAGGATTGTCTCCCTTATGCTGAATTCTCCTACAATAACAGTTTTCAAGCAAGTTCGGGCAAGGCCCCATTTGAAATTCTGTATGGCAGGAAGTGCCGTACCCCTCTCAACTGGTCTGAAACCGGTGAACGTCAGCTGCCGGGTAATGACTTAATCATAGAGGCAGAAGAGATGTGCAAAGTCATTCATGATAACCTCAAAGCAGCCCAATCCCGCCAGAAGAGCTACTATGATAGTAAGCACCGTGATTTGGCTTTCGAGATCGGAGATCATGTTTACCTCCGTGTCTCTCCTATGAAAGGTACTCGTCGCTTCGGTATCAAAGGGAAGCTTGCCCCTAGATACGTGGGACCTTTCAAGATTGTCAGCAAGAGAGGCGACCTCGCCTATCAACTCGAGCTTCCTTCAAACTTTGCAAATGCTCATGACGTGTTCCATGTCTCTCAGCTTCGAAAGTGCTTCAAGACTCCTGACCGCACCGTCAACTTCGAGGACATTGAGCTCCAAGAAGATCTCTCTTATCATGAGCACCCAGTTGCTATTCTTGAAGAGATTGAATGCAAGACTCGCAACAAGTCAATCAAATTTCTCAAAGTCAAGTGGTCACACCATTCCGATCGTGAAGCTACCTGGGAACGCGAGGATCACCTCCGTTCTGAGTACCCGGAGTTCTTTCAGTCCTAGATCTCGGGACGAGATCTTTTCGTAGTGGTGGAGTGTTGTAACACCCCGGATTATATATCGGAGAGCTTAGGAATTCTTTTTACTTCCCAGTCTCCTCATCGCTCTGGTAAGGCATCTTGACGTAGAGTTTTGACTCTTCTCTTCTCAAATTACACTAAAAAAAATTTTAGGATCACGCGAGTATCTTGGAATCGTTTCGATGGCTTATGATGAGAACATTTTCTTGGTGCCTCCTGTCAGGGGTTTAGTGGAAGTGTCCCGGGGAGTTGAGCTCTGAGGTGTTGTCATCATAATTTTATCGTTGCAATTCTGGAATACTTGAGATATGTTCGCCGACATCGAAAATCTCTTTTATGCAGTTCGTTGGTGAGATAACCTCGACGCCACCCAGTACTGGGGCGGGAGTTCGGGAGTATCGCCATAACTTGTATAACGGATGCTTTTCGAAGGTTGAGGTAGATGGTTTCCGAAGTTTTCTCGGTTATGTGTTGAAGGATGGATACAACTAGATGTAGGATCTGTTAGTTTGGGTGAGATATTATGCTTCCCCTGTATCCCCAACACCTGATTGCATAACCGGAAAGGTTCGGGAGTTTCATAGGTGGGAATTCTAGTAGCTCTAGTTCTTCTTCCACGAATATTGGTTTGAGATTGGGATTTCTTACCGATTATTCGTTCTTGATCCGTACCTTGTTGATTTACTTCTTCTACCTTAATTCTACATGGCTTCGCAATTTAGGGATATGTGACCACTTCAAGAGGAATGCATTTGTTCATTTTGTTCGGATGTGAAGACTTTATGTTGCAATTTTCATTCCATTGGTTTCAGCTTCATTTATCTGTCAATGTGCTAACGGTGGTCAACCTCTTCAGGATGGCTCCCGCTAAGAGCACCTGTCAGAACCAGAATCAAGATCCGCCACCACCTCCACCTCCTCCGGAGGCATGGCAAGCTGTGATGGCCGCAACCAATGCAAACACACAGCTGATCATGCAAATTCTTCAAGAGCGCAATCAAGGCAGTCAAGGGAATCAAGGCAGCAATCAGAGTCACTTTGCTACACTTAACCAGTTCCTTGCTAACGGGCCAAAGACTTTCAGCAATTGTGTTGAGGCAACCAATGATGACGATTGGCTTGTGGATCTGTGTAAGCATTTCGAGTGCAGTAATGTCAGGCCTGAGGACTTTGTCAAGTTCGCTTCCTTCCAACTCAAAGATCAAGCTGCAGAATGGTTCCAGCAGTACAAGGATTCCAGAGGTGGATGTGTTATCACTTGGGATGATTTCCGTCAAGATTTCCGAGCTCATCATATTCCGCAGAGCGTGGTTGAAAGCAAGCGTGAGGAATTCCGCAATCTAAAGCAAGGCTCTTTGTCTGTCTATGACTACAACAAGTTGTTCTAGAAGCTTGCCCGCTTTGCCAAGCAGGACGTGCCTGATGAGAAGAGCATGATATACCAGTTCAAGGGTGGTCTCAGAGAAGATATTCAGCTCGCTCTTGTTCTCTTCGAGCCCTTGAGATACGATGAGTTCTACAACATGGCACTGAAGCAAGAGGCTGCTCAGTTGAGGTGTGATGCTTCCAGGAAGCGAGTCAGAGATGTTACTCCTTCTTCCTCTACTCAAGTGTCCAAGCAGCAGAAGTTTTGGCTTCCTCCTCCTCCGTTCCGTCAGCCGTATCAGCAGAAGAGCAAAGGTGGCAGTGGTTCTTCCCACCCACCCAACCCTGGCTTTCAGAACAAGACTTCGTCTCAAGCTCCAAGATCGAGTGCTCCGATCACCGTCCGCTTTCAGAGGTCACGTGAAACAAGTGCCAACAGAAGGGTCACTATCCCAACAAGTGTCTCAACCAGAGGCGTCTTCCTCCTCCTCCTCCTGTGAGATCGGCAAGTACAGCTATGGTCAAACATAACCCCAAGCATGCCAAGGTCAATTTGATGAATGCAGCTCAGGCAGAGGACTCGTGAGATGTGATCATGGGTAACCTTCCTGTTAATGATATTCCTGCTAAAGTTCTTTTTGACACTGGTGCATCAAATTGCTTCATCTCGAGACCGTTTACAAATAGGCATGAATTGGTTTCACAAGTTTTGCATAGTCCTTTAGCAGTTGTCTCTCCCGGTAAGCGCATGCAGGCTAACTCCATCGTTCCGGATGTTTCTATCACTTTGGGTGACTACAAGTTCTTGGCTTCTCCTACGGTTCTCGGTGACTCGGATATTGATCTTATTCTCGGGATGGATTGGCTTTCTAAGCACAAGGCTCAGCTTGATTGTGCAGCCAGGCAGATTCAATTGAGTCATTCGTCTGAGGATGTAATTGTCTTTGCTGCTCGGGATGATACTATCCGTCTGTTTTCTCTCAATGAGAAGGGTGAATTGGATGCCATCTCTCAAATTCCAGTCGTTTGCGAATATCAAGACGTCTTTCCAGAAGAGCTCCCAGGAATGCCTCCGCACCGGCCAGTTGAATTCGTTATTGAACTTGAGCCTTGCATGGAACCTGTGTGCAAACGTCCTTACAATCTCGGACTTGAAGAGTTGAAGGAGCTGAAGAAACAACTCGATGAGCAAGAAAGAATGGGTCTCATCCGGCCTAGTTCTTCTCCGTGGGGTTGTGGTGTTCTTTTTATGAAGAAGAAGGATGGAACGGGCCGACTTTGTGTTGATTACCGTCCAGTGAACAAGAAGACCATCAAGAACAAATACCCACTTCCCAACATCAATGAGCTGTTCGAACAACTCAAAGGTGCCCAAGTATTCTCCAAGCTTGATCTCCGTATGGGTTATCACCAGATTCGCATTTGTGAAGAAGATATTCCCAAGACAGCATTCAGAACAAGCTTTGGTTCATATGAATACACTGTCATGTCTTTTGGCCTCGCCAACGCTCCTCCGACGTTCTCTCGCATGATGAACTTCATCTTCAACGCCTACACCAGTGACTTCGTTTTGGTCTATCTCGATGACATTCTAGTTTTCTCCAAGAACAAGGAAGATCATGCCAAGCACTTGCGTTTGGTTCTCGATAAGCTCAGGGAACATCAGTTCTACGCCAAGTTCTCCAAGTGTGAATTTTGGCTCGATGAGGTTCTTTATCTTGGCCATATCATCTCTGCCAAGGGCATTTCCGTGAATCCTGAGAAGGTGTCTGCAATTGTGAATTGGGAACCTCCTCAGAATGTGAAGCAACTCCGCAGTTTTCTCGGTCTCGCAAGCTATTGCCGAAGATTCATTGAAAACTTTTCTAAGATCGTGAAGCCTCTCTCAAATCTCCTTCAGAAGCATGTCAAGTACGTTTGGTCTCCGGAGTGTGATATTGCTTTCAACACTTTGAAAGAGAAATTGATCACTGCTCCAGTTCTGACTCCGCCTGATGAATCCAAGCCGTACGAGGTCTTTTGTGATGCCGCTCTCCAAGGTCTTGGCGCAGTATTGATGCAAGAGAAGAAATTTGTTGCTTATACATCTCGCCAGTTGAAGCCTAATGAGAAGAACTACCCCACTCATGATCTCGAGTTGGCGGCAATTGTGCATGCTCTTTTGACTTGGAGACATCTTCTATTGGGAAGGAAAGTGGACATTTTCACTGATCACAAGAGTCTCAAGTACATCTTCACTCGGCCTAATCACAAGATTATAATCCGAGTATTGAGTATACTCCAGGCAAGGCCAATGTGATTGCTGACGCTTTGAGCAGGAAGGCTTACTGCAACAGTCTGATTCTTAAGCCTTATCAACCCAAGCTTTGTGAAGCTTTCCGTAAACTGAATCTGCAAGTTGTTCCTCAAGGTTTCCTCGCCAACCTTCTAGTCTCTCCTACCTTAGAAGACCAGATTCGCCAAGCCCAGCTTCTTGATGCTATGGTGAAAAGGTGAAGATTGGGATTGCCAAGAGTCAGTCCAAGTACAAGTGCTACCGCCTTGATGACAAGGACACTCTCTTCTTCGAGGATCGTATTGTTGTGCCTAAAGGTGACCTTCGTAAAGTGATCATGAACGAGGCTCACAATTCTCTCCTCTCCCTCCACCCGGGGAGCACGAAGATGTATCAGGACCTCAAGCAAGCTTATTGGTGGACTCGAATGAAGTGCGAGATCGCTCAATTCGTGAATGAATGTGATGTCTGCAGAAGAGTGAAGGCAGAACACCAAAGGCCAGCAGGTCTCCTCCAACCTCTTGCCATTCCAGAATGGAAGTTTGACCACATTGAGATGGACTTCGTGACTGGGTGTCCAAAGTCCAAGCGTGGCAATGATGCTATATTCGTTGTCATCGACAAACTCACCAAAGTGGCTCATTTTCTGCCTATCAAAGAATCGATCACTGCAGCTCAATTGGCGGAACTTTATACCTCTCGCATTGTCTCTCTGCACGGTATTCCTCAAGTGATATTTTTCAGACCGTGGCAGCATATTTACCTCCAAGTTTGGGATTCTTTTCAGAAGGCCATGGGCACGAACATCCGCTTCAGCACTGCTTTCCATCCTCAAACAAGCAGTCAAGTCGAGCGTGTCAACCAGATTCTTGAAGATATGCTCAGGGATTGTGTGATCGCCTTCGGCATGAAGTGGGAGGATTGTCTCCCTTATGCTGAATTCTCCTACAATAACAGTTTTCAAGAAAGTTCGGGCAAGGCCCCATTTGAAATTCTGTATGGCAGGAAGTGCCGTACCCCTCTCAACTGGTCTGAAACCGGTGAACGTCAGCTGCCGGGTAATGACTTAATCACAGAGGCAGAAGAGATGTGCAAAGTCATTCATGATAACCTCAAAGCAGCCCAATCCCGCCAGAAGAGCTCCTATGATAGTAAGCACCGTGATTTGGCTTTCGAGATCGGAGATCATGTTTACCTCCGTGTCTCTCCTATGAAAGGTACTCGTCGCTTCGGTATCAAAGGGAAGCTTGCCCCTAGATACATGGGACCTTTCAAGATTGTCAGCAAGAGAGGAGACCTCGCCTATCAACTCGAGCTTCCTTCAAACTTTGCAAATGTTCATGACGTGTTCCATGTCTCTCAGCTTCGAAAGTGCTTCAAGACTCCTGACCGCACCATCAACTTCGAGGACATTGAGCTCCAAGAAGATCTCTCTTATCATGAGCACCCAGTTGCTATTCTTGAAGAGACTGAACGCAAGACTCGCAACAAGTCAATCAAATTTCTCAAAGTCAAGTGGTCACACCATTCCGACCGTGAAGATACCTGGGAACGCGAGGATCACCTCCGCTCTGAGTACCCGGAGTTCTTTCAGTCCTAGATCTCGGGACGAGATCTTTTCAGCCCCGCCTCGCCTCCAGCCCCGGCTCGTCTCCTCCCGAGCCGGCCGAGCGCCGCCGCGGGAGCTTGCCGCCGCCGCTGCCTCCCGGTCGCCGCCGCACGCCACCTCACGCCGCCCCGCGCCGCCGCCGCCTCGCGCCGCCGCCCCCGGCCGCCGCCGCCACCACCGACCCCGGGAGCCCTCGCCGGCCTCCTCCTCTCCGGCCGTCACGAACTCCGGCGGTGAACAGTGAAATCCGGCAAACTCCGATATCCGGGCCGATCCAGATCTGGATCCCGAACGGTTGACTTTTTCCTCAGAAACCCTAATGTTTATGCCTACTTTGACCTGCCGTAACTTTGCATCCGTAGCTCCGATTTGGGCATATAGTATATCTAAATGTTCGTCTCGACGAGTACATCATTTCATTCCATTGCATCATTTTCATTTGAGCTCATCTTGATGCCCAAAATGCTGTTAGAAGGAGGCTTCGTGAGTTAATTGTCAGATCTGCTAGTTCATCTTAGACTTTTGTCATTTTTGCCATGATTAAGGTGTGCATGATATGCCTGTGAGTCCTTCATATGTTTTGTTAAGCATTTTGTCTTCTTTCCAGGAGAGAGGTACCCGGGAAATCTGTTTTCAGAGACTTAGTTGTTTTCACTAAGTCTGGGATTATTTAGTTCATGATGCCATATGTTAAGCTTGTTTCCTAGTGATCCGTGCCTCTTTTGAGGATGATCAGTAAAGGAGTTTTGTTAATCATGTTATGCTCTATCCATCCATGTCTTTGTTTTCAATTATGGAGCACCCTAACTTGAGTCAATCGAGCTCTACTTTTGCTTCGTTGTGAATCTGGGCAGATCGTCAACTTGTTTGCGATTTTGCCGATGTTATTGTAGTTGATCCGTGCATGCTATGCCATTGTTCTTGCCATGTATAGCTAGAATTTTCTGCCTTATTTATGGATGTATGATTGCCTTGCCATGACTTGCACCGTAGTGAGTGCATCGAGCTCGTTTACATGCCTTCGTGAGTTATATTTCAGCATGTCTCAGTTTTCACTGAGTCTGAAAACTGATTGTGTTTTAGCCATGTTCGTGTGCCCGTTAGTATATTTTGTGAACCCTTTTGGCCCCAGGTCACTTTGGGTCTTTTGTTAAGCTTGTTGAGTAGCTCTATGCCATGTTCTTATTTGTCTTAATCAGGTCATGTATCATGTTGTTTTGCTGCTCCGAAGAGGGCTTCGTGATCCGAAATTTCAGACAAGTGTTAATTTCACCAAGTCTGGAATCTGTTTTGCATTTCGTTTTTGCCATGCTTGTTTGAACCTCATAATGGATGAATTGGCCGTGGATCAGTGCTAGTATTTTGTTAAGAATCTTGTGTGCATCCCTGCCATTTATTTTGTTGTCATGTTTGGTGGCTGTAGCATGTTCATTTCGTTGCATTTAGATGCCTACTTGCTGTAAATCGCAGACCGTTGTCATTTTTGAAATGCTCGCCATTTCCAAACCGTAACTCCGATTCCGGCGTTCTTTATATCGTTTTCAAGAGATTTCATCTCATCTTTCCAGTGGCACCCTTGGAATTCCAAGTTGAGGCCAGGTTCATGCATTTCCCGTCATATCTTGCATTTTGCATCCCGCATCACATCCCGCATAGCATATCATCATTTCATTTTATTGCTTGGTATTGCACGTGGTTGATTGCATCCTTGTTGCTTGTTTGTCTTGTTGGGTAGAGCCGGGAGACGAGTTCGCTACCGAGGAGCCCGTTGAGTTTTCTTGTGAGGATCCAGTCAACTCTGACAACTGTGCAGGCAAGATGATCATACCCTCGAAATCAGTACTATCTTTGCTATGCTAGTTTGCTCGCTCTTTGCTATGCCAATGCTACGATGCCTACCTTTTGCTTGTCAGCCTCCCAAATTGCCATGTCGACCTCTAACCCACCATGTCCTAGCAAACCGTTGATTGGCTATGTTACCGCTATGCTCAGCCCCTCTTATAGCGTTGCTAGTTTGCAGGTGAAGATTGGAGGCCGTTCCTTGTTGGAACATCTTTTATTTACTTGTTGGGATATCATTATATTGCTATGTTATCTTAATGCATCTATATACTTGGTAAAGGGTGGAAGGCTCAGCCTCTCACCTAGTGTTCTGTTCCATTCTTGCCGCCCTAGTTTCCGTCATGTCGGTGTTATGTTCCCAGATTTTGCGTTCCTTACGCGGTTGGGTTATAATGGGAACCCCTTGATATTTCGGCTTGATTAAAGCTTTTCCAGCAATGCCCAACCTTGGTTTTACCATTTGCCACCTAGCCTTTTTCTTTCCCTTGGGTTCTGCAGACTCAAGGGTCATCTTATTTTACCCCCCCGGGCCAGTGCTCCTCTGAGTGTTGGTCCACCTGTCAGCTACCGGTGGCCACCAGGGGCAACTCTGGGCTGGCCTACCCGTACCTAGGACAATCTGA
The DNA here is from genome assembly GCF_003073215.2 of Triticum urartu. NCBI lineage: Eukaryota > Viridiplantae > Streptophyta > Magnoliopsida > Poales > Poaceae > Triticum > Triticum urartu. The sequence goes on from NC_053025.1 coordinate 408,802,281, forward strand.
GTGTGCCCTGAGAAAGAGATATGTGCAGCTCCTATCGGGATTTGTCGGCACATTCGGGCGGTGTTGCTGGTCTTGTTTTAACCTGTCGAAGTGTCTGGAGTTACCGAGATACCGAGTCTGATCGGAACGTCTTGGGAGGAGGTCTATTCCTTCGTTGACCGTGAGAGCTTGTCATGGGCTAAGTTAGGACTCCCCTGCAGGGTTCGAACTTTCGAAAGCCGTGCCCGCGGTTATGGGCAGATGGGAATTTGTTAATGTCCGGTTGTAGATAACTTGAACCTTAATTAATTAAAATGAATCAACTGAGTGCGTTACCTGATGGCCTCTTCTCGGCGGAGTCCGGGAAGTAGACACGGTGTTGGAGTTATGCTTGCGCAGGTTGTTCTTCTAGGTTCTCGCTCGCGCTTTGCCTCCTCTTCTCGCTCTCTTTTGCGTATAAGTTAGCCACCATATATGCTAGTCGCTTGCTGCAGCTCCACATATATTTGCCTACCCTGCCTATAAGCTTAAATAGTTTTGATCGCGACGGTGTGAGATTGCTGAGTCCCTGTGGATCAAGATTACTATAACTCCAGATGCAGGTTCAGGTGATTCTGCTCCAGGTGACGAGTACGAGCTCAAGTGGGAGTTTGACGAGGACTCTTAGCGTTACTATATTTCCTTTCCCGATGATCAGTAGTGGTGCCCAGTTGGGGGTGATTGGGACCGTTGTCGCGTGTTGGGTTTTCTTCTATTTTGGCGCCGTAGTCGGGCCATGAGTGTTTTGGATGATGTAATGTTAATTATGTTCTTGATTGACGTGGCGAGTGTAAGCCAACTATGTTCTCCCCTTTATTATTCATATTACATGGGATGTTGTAATGATTGCCTGACTTGCGACATTGCTTTCAATGCGGTTATGTCTCTAAGTCGTGCCTCTACACGTGGGAGCTATAGCCTCATCGAGGGCGTTACACATGATGCAATGATGAATGCAACAAGCAAAAACAAATGACACAACGAATCTCGGAAACCCTGGAAGGCATCTGAAGCTCCGGTCTTGGGGCGTCACAACACTCCACCACTATGAGAGGATCTCGTCCCGAGATCTAGGATGGCACTAGGGAAAACGGAAGAGGAAGGGGAAGTGGTAAAACTAAATTGCTTCTTTGACAAATGAGTGAAACCAAAGAACCTTTAGAGGTTGAAAACTTGAAAGAAAGAATACAACTGTGATGAATGAAGTAGAAAACACTTTGTTAGAAAAGAGGAACAAGGAGCATTACGAGAACCTTGTAGGTTGAAAGACATAAGAAAAGGGTTGCAATGGACAAGAAGTACATGCAAGCACTCCGGTAGAGACGAGATGTATAAGGAACAATAAAGATCAATTACGACAACACTCCGGTTGGACATGGAAGGTAAAGAATATGAACTTGACAAGATGAGAGGATACTTGATGAAATCAACAACTCATTGCCTCCAGAACTATTGAAAGAATGGCACAAGGGGTAAGAACGATTTAAAACAGCAATCCGATTCAGAAGGGATGGAAAACTTGATAAGATGAGAGGACTTGAATAGAGGGCACAACACTCCGATTAAATGGATAAACACGAAAAGAACACGATCCTCACAATCCGAGATGATGAGTGAAAAGAGCAACATCACAATGCCTCCGGAAGGAAAGAATAGAAGTTGGATCGTTGGGAAGGAAAGAGTTGGGAAGAAAATGACATCTTCTACCACAATAGAATTTGAAAAGCATTCTTAAAAGGAAGGATTGAACAGAGTTGTTGGATTATCAACAACAAAAGCATAGGCTTGATGTGGGATAATGGAAAACATCTCAAAATTATGTGGTGACAACCTGCCACTCACGGGAAAAAGATTTGATTGAGAGCTAGAAAAGATAGAAAGCTTCTCCCACCGAGGTGATAAGAGAACTTGGATCATAGGTAATCATCACAAAGAGCAACATTCCCAATGGAAGGCTTTAGGTGAAATCTATACCAAGATAACTCCGAAGAAGAAAGTGATAGGTTTAAATACCTCATTCCTGACAACTTGCGAATCATGAAACACGAAAGAAATTGTCAAGAATGACATAACACCACCATAAGAGGCAAGATATAAAGAATTGCACTTTGGAATGCAAGATGAAGAATGCTTGAACTCCTCAAAACAAGACATGTGTTTGACACCATGTTTATTTCTGAGTATAGCTTGGTGGAACTTAACTTCGTGAGAAATCTTGAAGAACAATTGAAGAGTGAAAAGAATCCTTGACGAACCACCATGTAGAGCCTCCATGAAGAACTTCGGTAATAAAAAGGATAATGAAAAGAAAAAGAAGTTGAAAACACAAGGTGAAGCTTTGCGATGATCTAGATGGAGCTTCGCGACGAAATAATGTGGAAGACCTGGAACTCTGGAAAAGAAAGATGAACAAATGAAATCAAGTATTTTGATGAACCTTCGGAATAAGGAATTAATAACTTGGATGAAACAAGAATAAGAATTACATTATGCTTATCCTTCATCAATTAAATTCATGACAAGCAACGGATTTGGCATACTACTTATTCTCGTTGAAAGGATTAAGAGAGATATAGCGTAAACTTGAGAAGGTCTTCAACAAACCACCGGTAGGATTGAAACAACGAATAAATCTGTATGATAACGAAGGAAGAGAACTCTTGAATGAACCACCATAAGAATTGAACAAGAAAGTAGCAAAGGCACAATTCACCGGGAAGAATATGAAGAACGAATGAAGATACTTGAGGGGATTTAGATACAAGTGAATGAAGAGATCCCGAGTTGATTAGGGAATACTTGAACGATGCACTGGTAAGATTTGGAGAACGAGAGCTGAAAGATGGAATGAATACTTCTGAGATGATGGGCTACGGAGAATCAATCTGAGAAGTCTCTTGAATTGCTCCGGATGGGTGAAAAGAATTCTCACAATCGAAAACAATTATGAGAGGATGGCAACAAGCTAGAACTATGAGTCTTGAGAGAACGGGTAAGATTTTAAGAGAAACTCTTCTTCGGTCTTCAAAGTCTGAGAATGACGACGAGAAATAGAAAGGTTGAACCAACGATGAAAAGAATTTGAAAGATCTTGGAGAAAGACATATGATTGATGATAATTCATTCTTACGTCAACTTTGTAATGAATTTGAGAATAACTCTGGAAAGAATTAGAAGAGTCAGGTAAGATCCTGGGAAAAGACCTGTGGGTTAGGGCCCACTCAAGAGAAACACCGTTACAATGATTTGAAGAGAGAGATTGCACCGGTTGAATTAAATGGCTTGAATGAGATAACAACCTCGAAATAGCTTGAACGGATTGAATGAGATAACATCTTCTGAGATATCTTCGCACTCCGGAACAAATGAATAGAGAGAGGTGAACAATTAAAAGGTGCACCGACATGAGAAAATTGTTGAAACGAGGAAAATGATATGATCGACAAAGCTTGTATTGAATCCACCGGAGAAGAAATAGAACGAAGAATAATAAACTCGAAGTTTCTTTAGTATCTTCCTGAGAATCACCGGATAAGAACATTAACAGAACTGAATCGAGAGACTTCCCATCAATAAAAGGATAATTGATTAAGAAATCTGAATCCTTGAAGAAAAGGGTGGGAGGGTGGGAAAACAACACAACTTGGGACGGATGAACAAACAACGTTGAGAAAACTTTGAGTTGATCTTGCAGAATGTTGTAATGATTGGATCCACCTTAAGAGGAGCACACCGGTTGGAAAGAATTGACATGACAATCTCGATGATCACGAAGGATTAGCATCCACATAGGAATATGAGAACATCGCTTAGGAAAGGTATGGAATCAATATTTGTCTTCGAAGCAACTCAAATACCACAACTGAAAACAAAACAAAGGATTTGGCTTGCAAAATCAGCCGGAAACAAACATATGATAGACCCCAATATCGTATCATGTGTCTGTTAGAAAGAAATCCTACGTGATACTTGAATTCCCACTTATAAAGTCCCGAAACTTTCTGGTTATGCAATCAGGTGTTGGGGATACAGGGGAAGCATAATATCTCACCCAAAACTAGCAAACCCTACATCCAGCTGTATCCATCCTTCAACACATAACCAAGAAACCTTCAGAAATCATTTACCTCAACCTTCGAAAATCATATGTTATATGAGTTATGGAAATACTCCCGAACTCCCACCCCAGTACTGGGTGGCATCGAGGTTATCTCACCAACAACTGCATAAAAGATATTTTCGATGTCGGCGAACTCAGGTATTCCAGAGCTGCAACGATAAAATTGTAAACGACAACACCTCGGAGCTAAACTCCCAGGGACACTGCCACAACCCCTAAATGTCAGGAGGCACCAAGAACAATGTTCTCGTCACAAAACCATCGGAACGATTCCAAGATACCTGCGTGATCCTAAAAAAATTCATGAAATTTGAGGAGAGAAGAGTCAAAACTCTACGTCGGGAGGCCTCACCAGAGTGACGAAGGGACTGTGGAGTAAAAGGAATCCTACTCTCTGATATATATAATCATATAAGACACAAAACATTTTGTTCTAGACACAACAACGTCAGCGATTCGATCAAGCAAGGGGCTCCTAAGTCGTGGATGGCTCTAATACCAACTTGTAACACCCATGATGCGGCTATATCTCCCACGTGCCGGGGCACGACTTAGAGGCATAACCGCATGGTAGGCATGTCACAAGAGGGGTAATCTTTACACATCCCATGTACTAAATAAGAAAGGGATAAAGAGTCAGCTTACAATCGCCACTTCACACAATACATCAATATATCATACATCATCCAAGAATACAATCAAGGTCCGAATACGGAACCAAAATAAAGAAAGACCACCCCAAATGCTAGATCCCCGATCGTCCCAACTGGGCTCCACTACTGATCAACTGGAAACGAAACAACACAACAAACAAGATCTTCATCGAGCTCCCACTTAAGCTGGATTGTGTCACCTGCACTGGCATCATCGGTACCTGCATCTATTCGGAAGTGTCTGTGAGTCACGAGGACTCAGCAATCTCACACCCGCGAGATCAAGACTATTTAAGCTTATGGGTAGGAAAGGGTAGTGAGGTGGAGCTGCAGCAAGCACTAAGAATATATGGTGGCTAACTTACGTGAATAAGAGCGAGAAGAGAAGCAACACAATGGTCGAGAAGCTAGAAGTGATCCTGAAACTACTTACGTTCAAACATAACTCCAAAGCCGTGTTCACTTCCCGGACTCCGCTGTAAAGAGACCATCACGGCTACACACGCGGTTGATTCATTTTAATTAAATTAAGTGTCAAGTTTTCTACAACCGGACATTAACAAATTCCCATCTGCCCATAACCGCGGGCACGGCTTTCGAAAGTTCAAAACCCTGCATGGGTGTCCCAACTTAGCCCATCACAAGCTCTCACGGTCAACGAAGGATATTCCTTCTCCCAGGACGACCCGACCAGACTCGGAATCCTGGTTACAAGACATTTCGACAATGGTAAAACAAGACCATCAAGACTACCCGATGCGCCGACATCCCGATAGGAGCTGCACATATCTCATTCTCAGGGCAACACCGGATTGTCCAAGATTCCGGTAGGCCAACCCAGAGTTGCCCCTGGTGGCCACCGGCGGCTGACAGGTTCGGACCAACACTTAGACAAGCACTGGCCCGGGGGGGGGAGGGTTAAAATAAAGATGACCCTTGAGTCTGTAGAACCCAAGGGAAAAAGGCTTAGGTTGCAAATGGTAAAACCAAGGTTGGGCGTTGCTGGAGGAGTTTTATTCAAAGCGAACTGTCAAGGGGTTCCCATAACACCCAACCGCGTAAGGAACGCAAAAATCAAGGAACATAACACCGGTATGACGGAAACTAAGGTGGCAGGAGTGGAACAAAACACCGGGCATAAGGCCGAGCCTTCCGCCCTTTACCAAGTATATAGATGCATTAAAGTAAACAAGATATAATAATGATATCCCAACAATATCCCATGTTCCAACAAGGAACAAACTTCATCTTCACCTACAACTAGCAACGCTATAAGAATGGTTGAGCAGAGCGGTAACATAACCAAACAACGGTTTGCTAGGAAAGGTGGGTTAGAGGCTTGACATGGCAATATGGGAGGCATGATATAGCAAGTGGTAGGTATCGCGGCATAGCAATAGAGAGAGAAACTAGCAAGCAAAGATAGAAGTGATTTCGAGGGTATGGTCATCTTGCCTGAAATCCCGCAAGGAAGAAGAACGAGTCCATGAAGAAGACAAACGGACGTAGTCGAATGGATCCTCACAACTCTGGAATGAACCGAAGCTAACAAGAGAAGCAACCCAGAAAGAAGCAAGCAACATAGTAAACAACCATCACATAAAAATGTCATGATGCACAACCAAGTATGATGCGTGTCCGGCTTAATGCTTCATGGCATGGCAAAGTGCACAAACAATACTACAAGTTAAGTGAAGCTCAATATGCAACAAGTTGCATATTGACGGAACACCACATCAATTATTTATTTCACTCTCGTTTATGTATCCAACAATATTAAATGTTTTTAAGCATGGCAAGAGGTGAGGCATATGAAAACTACCTATCTAAGCAATTTAAATGGGGCCGGAACCATCAACCAACAATTCCGGTAAATCCCCATATGCATTAGCAATTTAATGCAACAACAATTTAAACATATTAAATGTTATTATCATGATGCGGATGACATGTGCAAGTTTATGAAAATGTAAACAGGAGCACATTATGAAGCATTTGTCACCGTGGCGGAAACGAAAGGGGTGTCTCGGCAATGACAACGGAAATGGTGCCACGGCAACATTCCAGTTCCGGTAACTCGATTGAGATGTCGGTGCAAAAGGAAGTGTGATGGGAGCGTGTCATGCAAGATGATGGGGTGATCCCGGTTATCGGGTTCCCACGGGTGGAAGGCATGGCAACGAGGAGGACCATGCAAGCGACAGTTTCAAACACAGTGCAAACGCGGGGTTCATCTCATTCAACACACATGCATTCGGTCCACGGGCGGTCGTCTCGATGGTATACCTTCGAAGTGTGCATTATCGGAACGGATCAAGTACGTAGAGGGAAGTAGGCGTTCTCGCCACGTTCGTAATGGTAGTAGTTGTACTCGTGCCGTAGTGGAAGTAGTGGTTCACGTCGATGGTAGTGGTACATAGAAATCATGGATGAACTTGGAGGGTCATTGATAGTCGTTGACGGGTATTCGGCGATGGTTGTGGTACACGTTCTATAGAAGTTCGGGCGGAAGTAGTGGTACATAGTGTCGAAGAGGAACTTGACGAATCCGAGTCCTTTAAGGTCGACGGTAGTGGTACTCGTGATGGTAGTGGAACTTGACGGTTCCGTTACACGGTTCTTCAGAGAAGGTAGTAGTACAAGGTCGCTACGAAGAGGTACTTGGCATCTTTGCAGCCTGGGTCTTCGGCGACGGTAGTTGTTCACTTGACGGCGGTAGACGAATTTGGCGGTCCAGGGTACCTGGCGTCCATGTAGTCGATCTTGCCGGTTTTGGTGGTCCAAAACTAAGCAACACAAGGGCCTCGGGTGATAAGTGACGACGAAAAAAAGCCCACGGAGAAGCCGGGGTGTAGAGGCGTTCCTGGTTCGGTGGTCAAACAGGTACTTGGCAGCAAAACAGAGGTGATGTCCAAATGGCCGAAAGAAACCAACCGCAAACGAAGGCAACAGGGCCGCGGACCTGGATCTCCAGGTGCTCATCATTATGGAAGGACGTACGAAGGCGCGGCGGCGGCCTGCTGCAAGGTCGCGGATGCGAGCATCCAAGGCATCGGGCTATGGGCTAACAAGGAGGAGGCGGGTCGATGCGGAGGTGTAATGGCGAGGCAGAGGCGCGAGGGACGCAAGAGGATGGTCGGGGTGCATGGAGCTGCGACAGTCACCGGAGGCGAGGACATGGGGTCGAGGCAGAGGCGACCGGCGAGGCAGGAGCAGAGCAGCAACCGCGGCGGGACTTGCGCCTCAATGAAGAGCAGCAGCAGCGAGCGGCTCCAGGAGAGGGCATAGAGAAGGAGCTCTGGTGCGGTTCCCGTTCATCTTGGTCGCCGGTTGGCACCACGTGGAGGAGTAGGGAAAGTGGCGGTCAGGGACGGGGCAAGGGCGTGGGGAGCTCCTTTCCCTATGCGAAGCGTGCGGCGGCACTAGGAGAATGAGAGGGAGAGGGAGAGGGAAAGGCAGGAGAGACAGGGGAGATCGATGAGATGGGGGTCTGGCGTGGGGGCTGCTCGCGGCGCGAGGGAAGACATGGGAGAGAGAAGAGATGCGCTAGGTTTGGGAAGGGGTCGGCTGGGCCGGGAAGTAGATGGGCCGGCGCGCGAATTGGGAGGCCTAGCTGGGCTCTCTTCTTTGTCTAGAGAAAAAAAATAAAAAAACAGGGATAGGACGAAAAGAAAGAGAGGTTAGGGGGTGGAGCTTGCGTAGGAGGGTATTTTCTCGGTGTCACAAAAATGACTTTGACCCAAGAAAAAGTAGAGGTGGAATAAACGAAAGGTATAAATTCAAACTCATTTGAATTTAATTCAAATGGGTTTGAACTCGGACTAGGTAAAAGGAGGGTCCAAAAAATGTTCGGATTTTTAGAGGAGCCTCGATAAAAGAGATAAAGAATTGTTGCCAAGGTTTGGAGGTGAAACTTGAAGTAGAAAAGGCATGGGGTTATTTTTGCAAGTGTGTTGTGATAAATTCCAAATTAAAGTAATATTTGATATAGCTCCCTAATATTGGGAGGGTATGTTGTAAAGAGAATCACAATGTGACTTCCCTCGGTTTACATGGACCAAAGATCCATGCAATTTATTTAGTTGAGTTTTAAAACAGGTTGCATGATGACATGATGCAATGCACATGATGCAATGATGAATGCAACAAGCAAAAACAAATCACACAACGAATCTCGGAAACACTGGAAGGCATCTAATGCTCCGGTATTGGGGCGTCACAAAGGTACGCCTTGACTCTGCTCATTTTAGCCTAAAGACATTGTTGTTTAAGTATGTCTTCAGTGAACTACAAATCGCATCTCAGGACTCCCATATTCAATGGGACGGACTGCCCCATCTAGAAGGAGAAGATGAAGATTTGTCTCCGTGCTATAGATGATGATATGTGGAACATGGTGCAAGTTGGGTTCACATTCGCTGTGCCTCAAGTCCCTTCCGATGAAGAAAAGAAGCTCATTCAACTGTATGCTCAAGCCAAAGATGAAATTGGTGGTCATCTCTCTCAGGCGCAATTTCTTCGATATCGCCAGTGTAAATCTGCAAAGGATTTGTGGGATGTCCTCGAGAAGATCAATGAAGGAGTTGCAACCCAGAAGGAAGCTCGAATGGATACCATCTGAGCGAAATTCAATCGTTTCAAGTGCATTGGGAATGAAAGCTGTCAGAAAACCTTTCATCGTCTCAGTGATATAGCAAATGAACTTCAAGGTCTCGACGCGAAAGAGATCAGCGAACATGAAGTTGTGAAGAAACTACTCCGGTCACTTGACAATCCATTCAATACGCGTGTCCTGATGATTGATGAACGTCCTGATTTCAAGTCCCTCACTTCTGCTGATGTCACTGAAAGACTGAACACTCACGAGGAACAAGAAGAAGAGAAAAGAGATCTGTATGGCTCATCTCAACGCAAAAATCATGCTCTCAAAGTTGTGGTTGATTCCTCGGATGGAAATGCCAAAGAAGATTCATGCCATCTAGAACAACTCAGCAAAGATCTCACACTGATCATGAAAAGATTCCAACATTTCCGCAAGGAGCGGCAGTTCCAGAAAAGAATTTCAAGAAACTCTAGGGGTTCAAAATCTTAATCAAAACTTGCCAGAGAATACACATGTTTCAAGTACAAAAAGTCTGGAGACTTCATGTCGGACTGCCCTCTCTAGGAAGCAGCAATCTGTGCTAGTAGGATATATGATTCTAACAACTATCGAGGCAAAAGCAAGAGCAAGAACTATTGGAACTATAAAATGGTTATTATTATATTTCCTTATTCATGATAATTGTCTATTGTTCATGCTATAATTGTATTAACCGGAAACCATAATACATGTGTGAATACATAGATCATAATATGTCCCTAGTAAGCCTCTAGTTGACTAGCTCGTTGATCAATAGATGGTCATGGTTTCCTGACCATGGACATTGGATGTCATTGATAATGGGATCACATCATTAGGAGAACGATGTGATGGACAAGACCCAATCTTAAGCGTAGCACAAGATCGTCTAGTTCGTTTGCTAAAGCTTTTCTAATGTCAAGTATCATTTCCATAGACCATGAGATTGTGCAACTCCCGGATACCGTAGGAATGCTTTGGGTGTACCAAACGTCACAATGTAACTGGGTCGCTATAAAGGTGCACTACAGGTATCTCCGAAAGTGTCTGTTGAGTTGGCACGAATCGAGACTGGGATTTGTCACTCCGTATGACGGAGAGGTATCTCTGGGCCCACTCGGTAATGCATCATCATAATGATCTCAATGTGACTAAGGAGTTAGCCACGGGATCATGTGTTACGGAACGAGTAAAGAGAGTTGCCAGTAACAAGATTGAACGAGGTATGGGGATACCGACGATCAAATCTCGGGCAAGTAACATACCGATAGATAAAGGGAATTGTATACGGGATTGATTGAATCCTCGAGATCGTGGTTCATCCGATGAGATCATCGTGGAACATGTGGGAGCCAATATGGATATCCAGATCCCGCTATTGGTTATTGGCCGGAGAGATGTATCGGTCATGTCTGCATGGTTCCCGAACCCATAGGGTCTACACACTTAAGGTTCGGTGACGCTAGAGTTGTTATGGGAAATAGTATGTGGTTACCGAAGGTTGTTCGGAGTCCCGAATGAGATCCCGGACATGACGAGGAGTTCCAGAATGGTCCGGAGGTGACGATTGATATATTGGATGAAGGGTATTGGAGTCCGAAATTGATCCGGGGGTACCGGGTGACAACCAGCGTGTCCGAAAGGGGTTTCGGAGGCCCCGGCAAGCGTTGGGGGCCTTATGGGCCAAGCGGAGGGGGCACGCCAGCCCACTAAGAGGCTGAGCGCTCCTCCCACCCCATCTCATGTCACCTGGAGAGGTGGGGGTGCCTCCCCTAGGGCAGCCACCCCTCCTGGCTTGGGGGGCAAGTTTCCTAGGGGTGGGGTCGCCCAAACCCATCTAGGGTTTCCCCTGTGGCCTCCTCCCCTACCCTAGGGAAACCCTAGGGCACCTCCTCCTCCCCCTTCCCCCTATATATAGTGAGGGAGAGAGAAGAGCAGCCGCACCCTTCCCCCGGCGCAGCCCCTCCCCCTCTCCTACACCTTCTCCTCCTCCGTAGCGCTTGGCGAAGCCCTGCCGGAGAACCACGAGCTCCATCACCACCATGCCGTCATGCTTTCGGAGTTCTCCCTCAACTTCTCCTCTACCCTTGTTGGATCAATAAGGAGGAGATGTTCTCGGGCTGTACGTGTGTTGAACGCGGAGGCGCCGTTGTTCGGCCCTTAGATCGGAATCGACCGCGATCTGAATCACTGCGTGTATGACTCCACCAACCGCGTTCTTGTAATGCTTCCGCTTAGCGGTCTTCAAGGGTATGAAGATGCACTCCCTCTCTCTCATTGCTAGTATCTCCTAGATTGATCTTGGTGACATGTAGGAATTTTTTTGAATTATTGCTACATTCCCCAACAGTGGCATCATGAGCTAGGTCTATGCGTAGATTCTATGCACGAGTAGAACACAAAGCAGTTGTGGGCAATGATTTGTTCAATTTGCTTATCGTTACTAGTATTATCTTGATCCGGTGGCATTCTGGGATGAAGCGGCCTGGACCGACCTTACACCTACGCTTACGTGAGACTAGTTCCACCGACTAACATGCACTTGATGCATAAGGTGGCTGGCGGGTGTCTGTCTCTCCCACTTTAGTCGGATCGGATTCGATGAAAACGGCCCTTATGAAGGGTAAATAGAAATTGGCTTATCACCGTTGTGGTTTTGCGTAGGTAATAAACGTTCTTGCTAGAAACGCATAGCAGCCACGTAAAACATGAAACAACAATTAGAGGACGTCTAACTTGTTTTTGCAGGGTATGCTATGTGATGTGATATGGCCAAAAGGATGTGATGAATGATATATGTGATGTATGAGATTGATCATGTTCTTGTAATAAGAATCACGACTTGCATGTCGATGAGTATGACAACCGGCTGGAGCCATAGGAGTTGTCTTAATTTATTTACAACATGTGTGTTAATGAAAATGCCATGTAATTACTTTACTATATTGCTAACCGTTAGCCATAGTAGTAGAAGTAATAGTTGGCGAGGCAACTTCATGAAGACACGATGATGGAGATCATGATGATGTAGATCATGGTGTCATGCCGGTGACGACGGTGTTCATGCCGCGCCTCGAAGATGGAGACCAAAGGCGCAAGATGATATTGGCCATATCATGTCACTTTATGATTTGCATGTGATGTTTGTCATGTTTACATCTTATTTACTTAGAACGATGGTAGCGTAAATAAGATGATCCCTCACTAAAATTTCAAGAAAGTATTCCCCCTAACTGTGCACCGTTGCGACGGGTCGTTGTTTCAAAGCACCACATGATGATCGGGTGTGATAGATTCTAACGTTCGAATACAACGGGTGTAAGCCAGATTTACACATGCAAAACACTTAGGTTGACTTGATGAGCCTAGCATGTACAGACATGGCCTCGGAACACGAGAAACCGAAAGGTCGAACATGAGTCATATAGTAGATACAATCAACATGGAGATGTTCACCGTTGATGACTTGTCCATCTCACGTGATGATCGGACACGACCTAGTTGATTCGGATCATGTATCACTTAGATGACTAGAGGCATGTCTATCTGAGTGGGAATTCATTGAATAATTTGATTAGATGAACTTAATTATCATGAACATACTCTAAATTGTCTTTGCAAATTATGTTGTGGATTAATAGCTCGCGCTTTAGCTCTTTGTTTTTATACGTTCCTAGAGAAAGACTAAGTTGAAAGATATTGTAAGAAATTGTGCGGACTAGGCCCATCGTCTGAGGATTTTCCTCACTGCTACATAGAAGGCTTCTATCCTTGATGCACCACTCAGTGTGCCAACCCCTCTGGCATCGTCTGTGGATGTTGTGAACATCTGGTAGACATGTTCTGATGACTACCTGATAGTTTAGTGCGCCATGCTTTACGGCTTAGAGTCGGGGCTCAAAAAGCGTTTTGAACGCCATGGAACATATGAGATGTTCGAAGAGCTGAAATTGGTATTTCAGGCTCCTGCCCGTGTTGAAAGGTTGAGACCTCTGACAAGACCTTTGCCTACAAGATGGAGGAGAATAGCTCAGCCAGTGAGCATGTGCTCAGAATGTCTGGGTACTTCAATCACTTGAATCAAGTGGGAGTTAATCTTCCAGATATGAGAGTGATTGACAAAAGTTCTCCAGTTGCTATCCCCAAGCTACTAGAGTTTTGTGATGAACTATAAGATGCAAGGGAAGATAATCCCGAAGCTGTTCGTCGTGCTTAAGGCCGTAAAGGTAGAAATCAAGAAGGAGCATCAACTGTTGATGGTTAACAAGAGCACTGGTTTCAAAGAAGGGCAAGGGCATGAAGGGAAACTTCTTGAATGGCAAGCCAGTTGCCGCTCCAGTGAAGAAACCCAAGAACCAAAACTTGAGACAAAGTGCTTCTATTAGGGGAACGGTCACTGGTAGCAGAACTGTCTCAAATACTTGGTAGATAAGAAGGCTGTCAACTTCAACAAAAGTATATTTGATATATGTGTGTCATTGATGTGTACCTTACTAGTACTCCTAGTAGCACCTGGGTATTAGATACCGGTTCAGTTGCTAATATTGGTAACTCGAAACAAAAGCTACGGAATTAACGGAGACTATCTAAGGGCGAGGTGACAATGTGTGTTGGAAGTGTTTCCAAGGTTGATGCGATCACCATCGCACGCTCGGACATTTTCCCAAAGAATGTTCAGACTGAGGAAAGCTTGAGAAGAGTAGTTGAGATCTTGATATTGGAATAAAGCATGTAATGAATGTGGAATACACTTTTATTTCTGGGGGTGTTGAGCTGAGTTATGAAATGGAAATTGTAATAGCTCATGAAGCAATAAAAGTTGATGTGGTTGGAACCTCATGTGAAATGTTATGAGTTATTGTTGATTGTGAGTGCCTCTCCCATTATCTCACCCAAACTTAAACCTTGAACCCATAGACAAGCTGGTCCCAAACCTTTCCCAAAAAAATCACATTTCACCCAAGGAAATACATACATTACCCTGAGTACCCCTTATATCTTATACCTGCAGATGACAAGACTTTACGAGTCTTTTCTCAAGGGCCCGGAAACGATCATGCCCCTGACTAGTGATCAGGATTACCCAAAGATCCTGAAGGACATGATGGAGCATATTCATCTTGAAGGAGATTCAGTCTACAAGGGTTATCCTTTCATGGAGAATGGATTTCAGCTTTGGTACGTGGAGTTACACCTCCATCGTGTGAAGGGAGTTTGCCCAAATACCATGGGTTAATACTTTTTCATTTCTCGTGTACCATGAGCAACATTCTTCGACTCTGTTCGTGAAGCTGCTTTGGAAGCCATACGTCAGATTGGAGAAATACTTGAAGCAAGAGTCCATCACACACAGGAATACCTGAGAGAAGTACATGCAGAGATGACGGAGATGAAGCTGATGGCCACCATGATGAATCGGAAGATCGATGATTTCAAGGATCACCTCGAACAATTCCAGTGGGATTGAAGCATCTTCAAGTAGGGAAAATGAATAAAGATGGAAGTAATGCTTGACCATACCAAACTATGTGGATGGCAACATTTGTAATAAAGTACTTTTGGAATTTGAATTTTGAGTAGTGATTAAGGATGTAATACAGGATTTGATATGAAGAGAGTATGAATTATGGATGCACCAGTACAATTTATTTTTGTGGTAATACCCTGTGTGGACACCTGACCAATGGAAAGGAAAATGTATTCCACAGAGTGGAGTTTGGACAAAATGAGTTGGAGTTTTTTTGTTATGATGGTTACCCCAAGAGTATGAAGGAATGAAGTACTATTGGCTTTGGAATATGGAACAATAGTAACTCCAAGGATGAGTTAAAGATATACAAGTGTTGAAGTGGGCCATAACCCACAGGACCCAGGATTTAAAAGGAACAAGCACAACCTTGTTGTAGAAAGAAATTATGGAAGAAGTTGTGATTTCATTAGCGGACATTCCATAGGAGGTTACGTAAACCCAAGAGTTGTGAAGAAACGATAGAGGTTTTGTTTGGCTTGCAGGACATACATATTTACCCGAACGCAGATCGTGGAGAAGAGAAGTTCTGCAATGCTTGTGAGTATGCCCAAGTATTAGAATACATGATTCGATGTCTGCATATGTAGTAATGGTTCAAGTACGGGATGGATTGGCCCCCATACCGGAGACTCCTATCATGAACTATCATATGTTGATGGAGAATCAGAGAGCCATGAAAACCTTAAAAGAGTGTCGACGCGATAAGCCTTAAAGCCATAGAATGGTAGGACGATGGAACCCTGTACAGGAAACCGTTGCCAACCGTAGGACATACAGTGAGATTTCAACCCCAACCATTTTTCCTGCAGAAGAAACTAGAAATTGTTGACCACCATGAGATATCGATAGTTGTTTAGTATTGGCGACAGAACTGTCAGCTAAGAAGACCCAGTATCGGAAGAACCTTACAAAGATAAAAAGGACACAAGATGTTGAGGAAAAAAGGTTATGCCCCTAACAGAAGAGCCCTAGTGTAGGAATCATACCGAAGATGTGAGAAGACCGACACCGTCAAGCTAAAGGATGGAGTACATGAGTTCTGTCGGAACCATAACCCTGCTTTTAAGTGTGGTAGCACACTAGACCATTCCGATCAACGGAATCCCTAGAAGACCCCCAAACCCTAACCCTTTTCTTGCTTGCCTCTTTGAATCTCGAGGACGAGATTCATTTTAAGTGTGGTAGGTTTGTAACATCCCAAAATTCTAAATTTTTGAATGTTATATTAAATAAATAAGTTTGATTGTTTGTTTGATTGTGAGCGATTGATTGTGTGAAATTGAGTGAAATTTGAAACCTTTTGAAAGTTGAATGAGAGGGAATGAAATGACTTTCCCAAACATTCACTTTGCATTCTGATCTCCATGAATTCAAATTCTTTTCAAATGCAAAACCCTAGAGTGAAGATGACATGACTTCTTCCATTTAAAATGAAAAGGGTTTTTGAAAATATTTGAAGTTTTATTTGCAAATGATTCAAATCAGAAACTTTATGCAGCTCAATGAGTTTCATGATAAAAGATAAGATGACTTCTTCAAAACTTCCAGAAAGAGAGTTGGAAGTTTCAAAGAATCTTTTTGGAGTTATTTGAAATTTTAGTCAAATTATTTTTCTCCAAAAAATAAATAAATGGAAATAGTAGCACAATTTTTAAAAATGGAGAAAAATGGATTTGAAATCATTTTGGTAATTTAAAATAATTTTATTTGCATTTTTAATGTAATAGTAGCACAATTTGCTTTATCTAAATTTTTCTGGATTTTATTTGTACCTGAAAATATGTTCATTATTAGGATTTATTTTTCAAAAGTTTTTGATATATAATATGCCTATATAAAGTGTATTTTTTTATTTCGTTTATTTGTATTTTTTCGCTGTTTAAAAAAAAAGAAAAACACGCCCGCCACGCAGGCCAACCGGCCCACATAGCAGGCCAGCCGCAGCCGCTAGCCGCCAGCGAGGCCGAGCTCCCGCCTCAGCGCCTCACGCTCCCTTCGCTCGCCCGTTCATTTCCTGGAAACTTTTTCCCTCGTTGACTTCCACCTGGAGCTAGACCCCACCTCTTCCTTCTTTCCCACGAACAGAAACAGAGAAACATACGCGTAGACGCATTTATGCCGCTCCGCGGCCTATCTTCGTGGAAAACCTATCCCAAGCCGACCCCAGGCCCAAGAAATATGTCCTATAAATAGCCACGACCATCCTCGACCGATTTCCTTCGAAACCCCTCGCCAAAACCCACTATATCGTCCGCTATCACCGTTCCCATCTCGCCGCAGAAGCTGCAGTTCATCGCCGTTTTCCCACGCCGGTGAGCCATCGCAAGCCTTCTCTTTTTGTATGACAACCTCTATCGATCTCTGCAATCGTTTTGACAAGGTCTTGCATCCTCCTTCCAACTACAGAAGCCGTACCAACCTCGCCGTCTTCGCCGGAGCACCCGGAGCGCCGTGCTTCACCGGTTCGTTCCATCGCCAATCGTCGTTGCACACCATCTCCGACTCCACCAGCGGACGAGCCACACCCCACTGCATCTCTTCGACACCTCTGCCGCCACCCACGACCGCCGGAGTCGCCGCCCCACCGGAGTCCGAGTGCCACTCCAACGCACCATCTTTCTGTAAGTCCCAGCCACCTGTTCGTTCAGTAAAAAATCAGTTTAGTAGATCGTTTCTTTTGTTAGATCGGTTTTAGTTTATTGTTTTTTTCGGTTTAGACCTAAACCGGTTCACCGGTTTCTGTTAGTTACACACTGTACGCGGTTGTTGCTTATTGCTTGAGCGTTAGTTTGTTACAGATCGCACCCCTTCGACCCAGTAGTGCCCGTTAGTTTTTTTTGTGTTATTTTTGTTTCTGTTTTTAAAACAGAAAGTTCCAATCTTGAAAAAATTATAGCTCTTAGGTTATTTAGAATTTTTGGTTGATTCTTTTTGATCTAGTCTGCAAATTTCATAAAGTTTCTGTATAAAATAGTTTAGGCCATGTTTTAATTGTAAAAATTGTTTTATATGGGTTTTAGTCAGATTAGTATTTCTGCTATAATATGAGCTAGAATTAATATTTTTAGGCGATTCTTTTTTCCACTGCTTTTTTTTGACCTTGCATAGCAGTAGGATTAATTTGGGTACTTATAGATTTTATTAAATTTAGTTTTTCACGGAAAGAACACTATGCTAGTTATTTTTAACTTGATGTTGTTTTTTGTTGTTTTAATTATTTTAAAATTTATTTTCACCTCTGTTATATTTTAGTTCAGATTTCTTTCTGTAGTATTAGAGGGTGAACTTTTATTTACAGAAAAATAAAAATGTTTTATTTCATTTTCTTACTAGTTTTGTTTTGAGCATAATTAGAGTTTTAATTTAGCTTTTTATGTGTTTTCTTTTGCTAGTAAAACTTTATGAAAAATACTTTATGTTAAATTAGTTGACTTAAATTTTATTTTTTGTTAAAATTATTAGTTTAGTATTTTCTTTGTTAAGTTTTGCTTAGGACAAAACTATTTTTGTAGTTAAGGCAAAAGGTTTTCCTAGTAGGTTCGTTATAGTTTTCCCCTATTAGTTCTTTCGATGTGTTATTTGTTTTGTATTAGGTTTTCTTATTGAGTTTTCTTTTGATTGTTAGATTTGCTTGCTAGAATGCTTTCTTATGTGAATGTCATGTTTATTATTATAGATTTCATCGAAGAGTTACGTATAGTCCTATCAAGTTATTTTCGAGAGCGTTGTTATCTTCTTCAACTTACCAGGCAAGTTCACTTTGACCATGTTTTTCATACCTATGTTTTATTTGCATGTAGTAGCACCCTTTCAACAATCCCTCTAGTAGTGTTATTGAATCTTGTAGTTGAGTAGAATGCATGAGGTAGGAACCCATCTCCCTGTTACCAAGCCCGGGACATTATTGTTTTAATGCTACGCTATAGTAGACGGGGTTTGATATGAGTGCACGAGAGTGGTGTGAGAATGAAGGACTCTACATCAATGACGACAAATTCATCATGGCATCGGCAAGGACTGCATCTTCAGGACTTCAAGACTCGAGAAAAGAATTCAATACACACTACTGGGTGAAGGACGGTTGACGGGCACCCTGGAGAAACTAGTGGATGGCCGTGATGCATGGAGAAGCACCATGACATCTTGCGGAAAGCTTCACCCAGACTCAAAGAGACGAAAGAATACTTCATGCCCGGAAGCTTACCTGTGCAACCACAAGTCACTATGGGCTCTGGCTTGGTTGACCCTAGTGGTGACTCTGGCTGGGACGGTGCTAGCAGATGTAGAACTATGGTAGGATTGGATGAGCACCGGACAGTGGTCAGGGGAACTCTTTGGAAAACCATGTTTCGGTCGTCTTGTTCTCAAACACCCTGAAGTGCGAGAATGTAAAAAGAAGGATCGAATCTTGCGGGTAAAGTGTACAAACCTCTGCAGAGGGTTTAAACCTGATCGATTAGTCGTGTCCCCGGTTACGGACAATTTGAGCCTCTGGACTTGGATCTATCTCGGAACTCTCAACACTGGACTGATAACATAATGGTGGGCAACTTATGATGATTTGGGTACGAGACATCGGTTGGCGGAACCATGTCATGATAGAGAACTCCATAGTACAGACTCCTGATATTCCTTTGTTGTAGGGAAAATAAAACCAGCTTTTACGAAAAAAAAAACATGAGACACAGAGCCACAAAGCCATATTGCATGTAGAATAGTATTATCATCTGCTTTCTCATGTTGTGATCTTGCCGGTACATTCAATGTACTGATCTACACGGCTGCAACGTCTCATGTTACAGATATGTTCCTTCCGACGAGTAAGAGTACGGTACAGGGTTACGATCTACACTCAACCTGCCGATGGCGTTGATGGGACTCCACACCCGATTGTTTGTTTCCGCCGAGACTTATGAGGTATATATCATTTTTACGTTATTTATACATGTGATTGCACTTTGATATATACATTGATGTACTGTGTGTGCCAGCATACCGATCCAGGGATGGCACAGATACACAGAGGCTTGGCCGTCTGAGGTCGGGTCGCTACACATTCACACAAAGCATGTGTAAACTAAGCAAATGACATTGCAATGCAAGATACCATACGCACGATATGAGCATCATAACCCTGCCAAGTTAGAGCATGCACCTCGGGGGGGAATAGGACTGGTCATCTGTCTCTGAATCCTCCTCTAAGGAGCTATCTGTAACCAGCAAGACATGCGCTTCATCAGATAGCATTGTCTGCTCTGAAGACCTTGTTTCCACTCCAGATTTTTCCAAGACCGTGCCGAATGACTGATGCATAGGAAGAGTAATTTAATGTACGAAAATTGTTGACAAATTTAACACATAATAAAAAAATGATGTCAGGATATAATTCACATATAAGATGACTGGCTAACCAGGGTGGCATTGCAAAATTCACATATATGATGCCTGGCTAAACAAGATGGCATTGCATGATTCACATATACGATAAACAAACTAAACAGATGGCATTGACACATAGCATGTCTAAACTAAGCAGATGACATCTTTGATGTATATAGTAAGCAATGCAAGGCACCATATGCATGATATTACCAACATCAGCATGCCAAGTTAGAGCAAAGACCTGATGGGGTAAATAGGAGTGGTCTTCTGCTTCTGAATCCCCCTCAGAACAGTTATCTTCCTCTTGATTACGATCCAAAATGGGTGGAGGGGGGCTGCCTTTGCGCCCACCATGGAGCGACATCCGCATGAAATCTTATTGCCACACAAGGCTCCTCTCTTTTGCTCTACATGTTCAGTTCCATAGTGTATAATAACTGACATGCATAGGAATAAAACATAGTGAGATTATGTAAGGAGTGCATGCACAAATCCAGAGTGATGGTAGCAAACTGTGGATAGACCCAAAACAAATGATAGCAGGCAGATAATAGCTTTAGTTAAAAAATATAGATAATGGCTCCTTTAATGTTTTATTTGCACCCAACATGAAACTCATAGTAGACACCCGAGATTAACCAGATAGTAGACAGATAGTACTGATTGCTTCCCCAATATGTACCCCACAACCATTTAAAAACTCAAGTTTCAGCATAATTTTGGACCTGAGTCGGAGTCTAATAGGTGAACACGATGATAAAGTAGCATGTCATCATATTAAGCGATGCATAACGTAAGCAGAAACGAAAGAGTGCGACCTCTCTTGCAGACCCGTGTAGTCCTCAAGGTCATCTGCTCAGTTGATGATGGTAATCCAGTTATCGTGGCTACCGGCGGCAGGGAAGAAGATCTGAGGCGGCGAAAGACAACCTGGAGAGCGGATCCCTGCTGTGGTGAACCCTTTCATCATTGGAGCAGCTTAGCTGGGGTGGAACACATCACCGCAGGAGCAGGACAAACCACACAAGGTTTTCTTTGACACATATCTGTAACAGAAGTAATTGTGTAAGGGCTTGTTTGAATTTGAGGATTCTAACAATGCAGGTATAGGAAATAGACAAGAATAGGATACGAATGCACATGCAAAACAGAGAATTTAAAAACACAAGATGTCTGCCAATCTGGGTGTTTGGTTCACAAGAATTGGAAGATCATAGGATGCAAAGAAGCATGTTGAGATTAAGTCAAACCACAAGAAGTGTACAACCTCTTTGGTGAATCCATGTCGATTTCAGCGTGATTGGGTTGGCCAGTGAGGATGCTCCGGCTCACTTGGCTGTCGGAGGAGGGGAGGAAGATCTTAGGCGTCTGGAGATGGAGCCCGAGGTACTGCTCCGCTGTGATGGAGGGTTTTGTCGTTGGACCAGCTTCGATGAGTTGTACGACACCGAGGCTGAAGCAGGACAAGAGAAACAACGTTAACCTGAGTGGAATTCTAATACCATCTCCAATAGATGACGTAAAATACATAACCACAAAGTGCTAGATGTATACATTAGCCGCTAATCTCTGAACTTAACTGTCAAAACTGAACTTAACTGTCGAAACTGAATTTTGCCGTCGAAACTGAACGCACTAGAGGTGAGGCTACAAGTCAGTCGACTGACTTTTTCATCTCTGGTCAGTCGATTTTGCAGCCGTTGGATACGAAATCAAGGGTCTGTAGTTCATCTTGAACCTCCACCCCCCCTGAGCCGCCAGCCACCACCGGCCAAACAGCCGCCCCTGCTGCACGCCGCTGGCGGTGCACCGCCCCGCCCGCCCCGAAAACACTCCCCACCACCGATACGCCACTGCCCCGGCCATCCCTGTAGCCCCCCCCCCCCCGTGCCGAGCTTTTTCTCTGGCGATCCCGACGCCACCGCCCACCATTGCCGGCAATCACTGCCCCCACCCTGAATCCTAAGATAGGTAGTGGGGTACCTCTCCGGTGAGCCCTCCTCCCCGCTGCAGCTGGTTCTTCCTTAACTCCGGCGAGCCCCCCCACCCCCTGAAAATCGACTGACCCAAAAGTCGATTCAGTTGACTGAAGTGTAGGTAAATCGGAGCAGCATCGCAAGCGAGAGCAAGAGCGAGAGAAGCAGCGCGAGCAAGAGCGAGAGCAGTAGCGCGAGCAAGAGCAAGAGCAGACCAGGCAGGGGACCGAGAGCAAGAGCACAGCAGCAGCGTGAGAGAGAGCTAAAGCAGCAGCAGCTCCTACTGATGTGGACATCGCTGCCGAGCGAGCGACGCCGTGGAGGAATTGGCCGGCGATGCCGGCGTGGATGGAGCCGCGTCGTGTCAGCTCGGGACCGAGCGCTGGCAGCACCATGAGATTGAATCAAGAAGAAAATGCGGCGATTAGTGTACAACCTCTTTGGTGGCGCCAATTAGACCGCAGCTTCATCCGAGGAAACAGTGATGATGATGCTCTTTCGGTGGTGCATGTGAAGACGGCGGTGTGGGAATGGAGGTGGCACGAAAGACGAGGGGAACATCGGGGCAGCTCCTTGGAGGTGGAGGACGCGTGGCTGAATCGGTGGGACAACCAGATCGACGACGGATCCTCATCCGGTACGCTGGATGAGGGACGTCGAGGTGTTGTTGTGGACGACATCATCGGGGAAGAGGCTCTGGCTGGGTGGCGGACGGAGGAGGGTGTGGGGCTTCATGGGTTTTGCCGGCCTCGGTGTACGAATGGGTGGGCGGATGGGATGGGTGTGGGGAACCATGGCTTAGGGACGCACTTGTCCGAAATGTGGCGTTAGTTACGAAAGTACCCCCACCGATTTGAGGCAGTTCTTTCGGTTCAGGGGTATCACGGGCATTTCGCATGTCGGGATTTCACAGGAGGTGGGAGTTTTCGCGCGCGTTGTAATTTTGGAATGGCAAGGCGCGGGTTGAGATGGAGGGAGTTGTCGGAGCACAGCGAGACAAAGATATATCTTAAATATTTCGGGCTAACAAGACGCGGGTTGAAGAGGCGGGAGTTTTGCAGCACGATAGACAGAGACGCTAGCTTGAAATTTCGGCATAACAAGGGGCGGCTTGAAATTTCGGGAGAACAAGCTTAACGTGTACCCAAAAAAAGACAATTTATACTAGTATGATATACTACGTACAATGTGTTTAACACGCACAACACACACAGACACCATTTAGACTAGTAAGGTACGCATGCATTGCACGGATGAGATTTGGCAACCAAATTATGAATAAATACCACAGTATAGCATGTAATCTTTGATTCATATATGCATGATGTAGATGTTCGTTTAATTCTTATAGTTCATTTCATTCAAAATCATCTAGTTTTATAAGAAAGCTAATCTTTTTTTAAGATTCATGGAATTGTGCGTTGTAGGGCATAAAGTAAAAACAAATCATGTAGATAAACATTTGGGAAATTATGATATGGAAGATTCTAGAATAAAGAAGAAGTGCTTGTGTTTTGAGGTTTGTGCATTATGCTTAAGTTCAACCACAGAGTCTGCTAGATTGTACATGTGGCAAAATCTGGTGGAATCTAGATGATATCCAATGGCCAATAGTGCTCAAATTCGCCAGCTCTGCACCATCGGATTGGCCTCATCCAATAACCATCTTTGAAAGTTAAATTTATCCGCACACTATATAAAAAATATAAAATATAATATATAGGGGTATCGATATAGATATGTGATGCGAAAGCCACCCATCATCTCCAATTAGAATAGTTTGTCCATGCACGGATGCAATGTGGCCAAACGATGTCTACCATCGGTATCTCAAATTCAAACCAATCTGACCTTGTTCAATGTGTACATTGCAACATGCTCGTTTCCCAACCACACCGCGCAGATCTCCGTTATATTCATGCATGCATGGGTTTCAAACATCATGATCTCTTATTCAAATATTTGAATTCAACTTTACATTGATTATTACCTCACCTAGTCTTTTACACCCACACATTGGTCTTCTCTTTATAATTGTACCACTAACTTTCTCTCGTGCATGCATGCACACACACTACCAGTCGGCATTATCAATCACACACAAGCAATCTTTTTCTTCAGGTCGGTCTCCCATGAAGGCACACACACACACACATCCCGTCTCCATCATATCGGGCATTCTTTATTTCTGACATGCATGTGCAACGATCGATGTTCCTCTATGTGTGTGTGTGTAGCTAGGTCTTTCATCATTTTCCACATAAATCGATCAATCCATATATCTAGTGAGGTCTCACACTCTTTCCCACGCCCACATCGATCAATCTATACCTCTCTATATAGGATTACATATATAGCTAAGACACCCACAATAATGGTTCTCCTTTGTTCTAGAATCTTCCATATCGTAACTGCCCAAACTTTTTTTCTAGTTGAATTGCCATTCTTTGTTTATACTTTATGCTTTACAACGCACAATTCCATGAATCATAAAATATATTAAGGGCTTCTTTGATTCAAAGGATTCTCGAAGGAATTTTGGAGGATTCTAATCCTTAGGAATTTTTCCTGTCTTGGTGGTTTGATTCGTAGGATTGTAAACCATAGGAATTTTTCCATATGATTCATTTGCACTAGATTTCATAGGAAACATCCCGTCCACTCAAACCTCTTTGAAAGAATCCTGGGTTTTTTCTATCCACAATCAAACACTCATACCATCCTGTAGGATTCCAGATGACATTCCACTCTAATCCCATGTTCTTCCTATTCCCGCGTTTTGGAAATCCTACGAATCAAAGAGGCCCTAGGTTTTTTATAAAAACTAATTGATTTTGAATGATATGAACTATAAGAATTAAACGAAGGTCTACATCAGGCATATATGACTCAGAGCTTACATGCTACAGTGTGGTATTTATTCATAATTTGGTTGCAAAATCTAACGCGTGCAATGCACGTGTACCTTACTAGTACTTCGAGTATGTGCAAAACACAATGGCACGCTACACACTGTCTCTCTTACAGTTCATGAAGCCACGTGGGCACGTGGCACATGTGGAGGCGTTGTCGCGACATCCTTGTGTGGATTTATCACAGTGACGTGCTGCTGGTTCCAGACGAATGTACTCGTCCTCCCCGAGCCGCACTGGCGGTACATGCACGAAGCGAAGATGTGCACGCACGCCACGCACGCACTCATTCCCTCGCACGCACATGCGGCTACACGGGCGGACGAAATTTTGTACCAAGATCTACCCCATGTGATAATTTGACGCGTGTAAAGTCCTTCACTTTATTGATGGTCAATTAATATAGTGCATGCAAATTGAGTGGATTCGAGGGCAGAAGAAAGACATTACTACTTGACTACGCGCATGCGAGTAGTTAAATCAAGGGTTGCTAGTAGTACTTCCATTGGTCTCCTTCGTATTTTGTGCCAATTTTTCACAGTAACATAATATTTACGCATTTGAGCAGTGCAGTCTACTTGAAATTTATGTTCCACTAAACTCATAGGGAGCCGTTTCGGGCCTCGAAACCAAAAACCATCAATTAATCCTTACCTTGTTCCCATCACATTCGAAAGTACTAGTGTTACAATTAAGTGCAAGCGTGCTCACACCTACCAGTACGTAGCAAACCTGAACGTGTTCCCACTATGCAGGTTTTAGTACTAGTGCTAGTACTTAGGTTATAAAAAGGGGAACTACCTAACCAAAAATTACTCTACCTTCCTCCTCGTAAGTCCTGCTTCTTCGTCCGTCCTTGCCATGGCCGGTGTGTAGAGGTGTAGGTCGAGAACTACTCGTAACAAGGGAGCGGCAACCAAGGCTGCGGAAAAAAAGAGGGCTCGCCGCCATGCAGAGACCTCGAAAGATCTCTCACGGGCAGGTGATGGCTCCAAGGAGCGCCCTAGACACGGAGGCGAACATGCCGAGCGGGCGGCGCTGGAGTCGGTATCCCTCGACGACATGCCCGATCAGCTCAATAAGAACCTCAATAAGCAGAAGGAGTTCATCCATGACTTGGTGGAGCTGCTGAAGGAGAGCCTCGACGACATGCCCGCTGAGCTCAATGAGTAGGGGGAGTTGACCGCCGGCATGGTGATGCTGCTGAAGAAGAGCATTTCCTCAGAGAAGAAGGCGACCGGCAAAATCCTGCAACTTCAGGAGGACAACGCGAAGCTCTGTGATGAGCTCGACCTGCTGAAGGAGGAGAACGCCGGCTGGAAGAAGCTGCATGAGAATAGTAGTTCCTCGATGAAGATGTTGCAGGCCCTCGTCATGGAACAGAAGGCGGACTTGGCAAAGCTCCGTATCGAGCACCCGACTGCTATCAAGGTACGTAATGCGGCCGTGGAATAGATGATGAAGGCTCGCGTCGAGAAATTCCACGTCATGGACACAATGATGAAGCTGGCGGAGGAGACGCGCAAGGAGATGGAGGTCGTGGAGGCGATGAAGAAGCAGTTATGACTCCGCGTCCAGCAACCCTTCATGTAGTGAGAGCAGCGCCCCAGACTTGTGTGTGCGTCTTCCTTCTTTTTTGGGGTGATAATCCTCCTTCTTCTTTTGCTCCTGTGTTTCTTATTTTGCTTTGGGTGTTTCGCCGCACGTGTCACCTTCTCTGCGAGGCATGAATAGAACAATGCTAAAAATGAGATGACTAGCAAATTAGACCATTCTTTATCGCCAATAGAACAATGCCTCTTGCTAGTAATATATAATAAGAGTAGAGAGTAGAGGATATGGCACTAGGCTGCCGTGTTTCGTGCTCCTCCGTCGTACACCAGTGGAAAACTTGAGTATACCGCACGGTTCTTTGCTCCTCCTCAGGTCGTCCGCACATTTATACGAGCAGTCAAATCACAAGGCCCCGCCTTCCAATAGTAATGAGCCGTCAAATCACAAAGGCCCTCGCCTCTCGTGAAAAGGACCAAGCTAGACTACCCCGCCCTCTAGCCTTTTAAAAATGTATACATTTGTTCAATAGTAGTAGTATCAATGGATTGCGCCATGGAGCAAAACTAACAAGATGTAATTAAAGAAAAAAGGTGGTACATATAGAGAGTGCTCGTCGCCAAATTATGCATATACTATATGACCTACCCACTATGAAGGTACTAGTAACATAGACTAGTAACTAGTCTATGCTACTCTCCACTATGAGGGCATCTCCAATAGTGGTAAGATAGGTATTGGTTAATTTGCCAGCTAGGACATAGTGATGATGTAGCATGTAATAAATGTGGAGAGAGAGCAAATTTGTATGTAGATTAACCAACAACCTTTGCACAAGCTCCAAGGTGAAATAGAGAGCAATTACATTTATTTTCTTACCATCTATTAGATAGCTTACATACAACCTATTGGAGTAGTTGTATGATAGTTTGTTGGTTGATGACATGGTCATTTTACTAACAAGACTAACATACAATTTGTTAGAGATGCCCTGACCAGCCAAAGTCGAGGGCGGATGCCAACGAGGGCCTGGTTGTGTCTATACTTGGACAACTCACTCGACTGCATCCACACCAGGCTGACGAAGCTCGTGTCGTGTGCGGCCCGCACATTCTTGAGTCTTGCTATAAGTCGCAGTAGATGCTATATAGGTCCGTTAGATCTTACATCAAGATCCGTGCAAAATTTTCTTTTAAGATTTTCTTTTTTCTCTCTTAAATCTCGGTCGAGTGAGACATTGCCACGCCATTAAACAGAGGCTCGGGCGCCATTAATGGAGACCTTAGGAGAGTGGTGGACGCCAGATGGAGGTCAAAGGGCTCGCACGCCTCCCGTACTCAAATAGCTACCCTGCATGGCGCCTCCTAGCTAATAAAAAAGGGGACGCATGGCGGCATGAAATGGTAAATAGAACGCCCACGGTTTCAATAATACTTGTGTTTCCAATTGTAACGTGACAACACTTGTTCCAAAATGACTTTGTTGATTGTTAATGTGTGCGCCTTTGCAAATCGGACAGCAAAATTACCATAGCATGTTGGTGCCATGTCATGACACCAAGCCAAGTTTCATGATTTTCATGCATGTTTCATATTTACAGGATTTAAAAAACCAAGTTTCTCAATGTTTCCAGCCGAGCCATGATGCCCAGATGTTTGAATTTCATTCCCATTTCTGGCATGGGACCTAGAAATTTACCCGAGGACAGACATGTGATTTTTCAACCAGCTTTGGTGCACTGGAGCATGTGCTTGTATTTAAAATTTGAATTATGCACACAAAGGTGACACGTTCCCTCTGAGAACCACAAGCCTTCTTGAGAGAAGCTCCGGTTTGCAAGAAACTTATACCAAAACTTGTTCCTATTCTGCAATTTTTTACCACAACATGGTAGTACCATGACATGACACCATGCCAAGTTTCATGATTTTCAGGCGTGTTCTGGATTTACAAGAATTTCAAAACCAAGCTTCTCAATGTTCTCGGCCGAACCACGATGCCCAGATGTTTGAATTTCATTCCCATTTCTTGCATGTGACCTAGAAATTCACCCGAGGACACACATGTGATTTTTCAATCAACTTTGGTGCACGGGAGCATGTGCCTGTAGCTCAAATTTGAATTATGCACATTAAATGGCTAGAAACTCAATTAATGTATAAAAAGGCCAAACGAACCCGGAATAATTCCAAAATTTAACAGGGCACTCATATAGTTCTATGTTGCCTATGTAAAGAAAATCTGGGGGGAGGCATCGTATATTAGAAATGCCATTATACATTGTTATTTTCACGTCAAACCAGTTGACCATGTTACATGACAAAAATAAGCCGATTCTCACAATGATAAGTTAATGGTCTCCAGCACAACACACCCCTCAAATAAAACTAAGCACCCTGGAATTCTTTGACAAAACTAAGCACCCTGAAATTCTTTGACAACTAAACTGCTGGCTATATGATGTTGGCCATATATATTGTACGTATATAATGTGAAGAAACGAGTGGTAGTATTATACCAACTAAAAGATGAAATGTACAAAATATAACAAGAAGAGACATAACATAGTTCTGCTGGGGGCTCAGCACAACACACCCCTCAAATAAAACTGAGCACACCAGAAATTAAACTAAGCAACTAATCCGGTAGACATTGCATTAGAACCACCATGAGAAACGACACTGCCACCTTACTCGGACTCCTCATCCACGTCCTCGACTTCGTCCTTGTCCCTCTTCCTCTTGGCCGATACTTCTTTTCTTGAACCGCACACTTGGCTCTTGCTCTTCATCCAACCCTTGTAGATATTGAAACAAAGGTAGCCATCCATTGCAGCGTAGTGGATATGGTCTATATCTAGTACATTACACTCCCATGCATGATGAAACCTGAACGGAGGTCTCTTCAGTGTACCATACAAAGGATGAACCATGGCTCCTGCCAGGGTCAGCATTGAAGCCTGATCATGGGAGGGCACCAGCCGTTTCTTATGGAGGTCGAAGGGTGATACGTCTCCAATGTATCTATAATTCTTGATTGCTCCCTGCTATATCATCTACTATTTTGGACATTATTGGGCTTTATTATCCAATTTTATATTATTTTTAGAACTAATCTATTAACCGGAGGCCCAATCCCAGAATTGCTGTTTTTTCCTATTTTAGTGTTTCGAAGAAAAGGAATATCAAACGGAGTTCGAACAGAATGAAACCTTCGGGAACGTGATTTTCTCACCGAACATGATCCAGGAGACTTGGACCCTACAACAAGAAATAAAGGAGGAGGCCACGAGGTAGGGGGGCGCGCCCTCCACCCTCCTGGGCCCCTGTTGCTCCACTGACATACTCCTTCCTCCTATATATACCTACGTACCACCAAACGATCAGATACGGAGCCAAAACCCTAATTCCACCGCCATAAATTTCTGTATCCACGAGATCCCATCTTGGGGCCTGTTCCGGAGCTCCGTCGGAGGGGGCATCGATCACGGAGGGCTTCCACATCAACACCATAGCCTCTCCGATGAAGTGTGAGTAGTTTACCTTAGACCTTTGGGTCCATAGTTATTAGCTAGATGGCTTCTTCTCTCCTTTTGGATCTCAATACAATGTTCTCCCCCTCTCTTGTGGAGATCTATTCAATGTAATCTTCTTTTTTCGGTGTGTTTGTTGAGACCGATGAATTGTGGGTTTATGATCAAGATTATCTATGAACAATATTTGAATCTTCTCTGAATTCTTTTATGTATGATTGGTTATCTTTGCAAGTCTCGTCGAATTATCAGTTTGGTTTGGCCTACTAGATTGATCTTTCTTGCAATGGGAGAAGTGCTTAGCTTTGGGTTCAATCTTGCGGTGTCCTTTCCCAGTGACAGTAGGGGCAGCAAGGCACATATTTTATTGTTGCCATCGAGGATAACAAAATGGGGTTTTCATCATATTGCACGAGTTTTTCCCTCTACATCATGTCATCTTGCCTAAGGCGTTACTCTGTTTTCATGAACTTAATACTCTAGATGCATGCTGGATAGCGGTCGATGAGTGGAGTAATAGTAGTTGATGCAGGCAGGAGTCGGTCTACTTGTCTCAAACGTGATGCCTATATACATGATCATACCTAGATATTCTCATAACTATGCTCAATTATGTCAATTGCTCAACAGTAATTCGTTCACCCACCGTAAAATACTTATGCTCTTGAGAGAAGCCACTAGTGAAGCCTATGGCCCCCGGGTCTATCTTCATTATATTAATCTTCCAATACTTAGTTATTTCCTTTGCTTTTTTACTTTGCTTTTATTTTACTTTGCATCTTTATCATAAAAATACCAAAAATATTATCTTATCATATCTATCAGATCTCACTCTTGTAAGTGACCGTGAAGGGATTGACAACCCCTTATCGCGTTGGTTGCGAGGAGTTATTTGCTTTGTGCAGGTACGAGGGACTCCCGCGTAGCCTCTTACTGGATTGATACCTTGGTTCTCAAAAACTGAGGGAAATACTTACGCTACTTTGCTGCATCATCCTTTCCTCTTCAAGGAAATCCAACGCAGTGCTCAAGAGGTAGCAAGAAGAATTTCTGGCGCTGTTGTCGGGGAGGTTCACGCAAGTCAAGATTTGACTCCCGACAACGAGCCATTTCTGGCGCCGTAGCCAGGGAGTCTACGCAAAAGTCAACATAACAAGTACCCATCACAACCCTTATCTCCCGCATTACATTATTTGCCATTTGCCTCCCGTTTTCCTCTCCCCCACTTCACCCTTGCCGTTTTATTTTCCCTCTCTCTCTATCCTCCCTCTCTTTCTCTATTTGCCTCTTTTTGCCTGCTTGCTTTTTGTTTGCTTGTGTGCCGGTTTGCTTTCTTGTCATGATGGCTCAAGATAACACTAAATTGTGTGACTTTACCAATACCAACAACAATGATTTTATTAGCACTCCGATTGCTCCTCTTACCGATGCTGAATCTTGTGAAATTAATGCTGCCTTGCTGAATCTTGCCATGAAAGATCCGTTTTCCGGCCTTCCTAGTGAAGATTCCGCTACCCATCTAAATAGCTTCGTTGCTTTGTGTGATATGCAAAAGAATAAATATGTGGATAATGATATTGTTAAATTGAAGCCTTTTCCTTTTTCGCTTAGAGATCGTGCTAAAGCTTGGTTTTCATCTTTGCCTAAAAATAGTATTGATTCTTGGAACAAGTGCAAAGATGCTTTTATCTCTAAGTATTTTACTCCTGCTAAGATCATCTCCCTTAGAAACGATATTATGAATTTTAAGCAACTTGATCATGAACATGTTGCACAAGATTGGGAGAGGATGAAATTAATGATACGTAATTGCCCTACTTATGGTTTGAATTTGTGGATGATTATACAATTTTTTATGCCGGATTAAATTTTGCTTCTAGAAATCTTTTAGATTCGGCCGCGGGAGGCACTTTTATGGAAATCACTTTAGGAGAAGCTACTAAACTCCGAGATAATATTATGGTTAATTATTCTCAATGGCATACTGAAAGATGTACTAATAAAAGGTGCATGCGATAGAAGATATTAATGTTTTGAGTGGAAAGATGGATGAAATTATGAAATTATTTTCTAGTAAGAGCGTTTCTTCTGATCCTAATGATATGCCCTTGTCTACTTTGATTTAGAATAATAATGAATCTATGGATGTGAATTTTGTTGGTAGGAACAATTTTGGTAACAACGCGTATAGAGGAAATTTTAATCCTAGGCCTTATCCTAGTAATCCCTCTAATAATTATGGTAATTCCTACAACAATTCTTATGGAAATTATAATAAGAGGCCCTCTGATTTTTAATCTAATATTAAAGAATTTATTACTTCGAAAAAGAATTTCAATGCTTTGATTGAAGAAATTGCTTAAGATTGATGAGTTGGCTAGGAACGTTGATAGAATTTCTCTTGATGTTGATTCTTTGAAACTTAGATCTATTCCACCTAAGCATGATATCAATGAGTCTCTCAAAGCCATGAGAATTTCCATTGATGAGTGCAAAGAAAGAACCACTAGGATGCGTGCTAAGAAAGATGCCTTTATAAGAGTGTGTTCTTCTAGTTCCTATGAAAATAAAGATGAAGGTCTAAAAGTTATTGATGTGTCCCCTATTAAATCTTTGTTTTGCAATATGAATCTTGATAATGATGGGACTGAATATTATCCACCTTTACCTAGAAGGTGTTCCAAAAATTCGGAGTTTTTAGATCTTAATGCTAAATTTGATAAAAGTGGGATTGAAGAAATTAAAACCCTAGATGTTGCTAAACCCACTATTTTGGATTTCAAGGAATTTAATTATGAAAATTTATCTTTGATTGATTGTATTTCCTTGTTGCAATCCGTGATAAATTCTCCTCATGCTTATAGTCAAAATAAAGCGTTTACTAAACATATCGTTGATTCCTTGATGCAATCTTATGAAGAAAAACTTGAGTTGGAAGTTTCTATACCTAGAAAACTTTATGATGAGTGGGAACCAACTATTAAAATTAATATTAAAGATCATGAGTTCTATGCTTTATGTGATTTGGGTGCTAGTGTTTCCACGATTCCAAAGACTTTGTGTGATTTGTTAGGTTTCCGTGATTTTGATGATTGCTCTCTAAACTTGCACCTTGCGTATTCCACTATAAGAAACCAATGGGAAGAATTAATGATGCTCTTATTGTCACAAATAGGAGTTATTTTCCCATAGATTTTATTGTTATTGACATAGATTGCAATCCATCATGTCCTATTATTCTTGGTAGACCTTTTCTTAGAACGATTGGTGCAGTTATTGATGTGAAGTAAGGAAATATTAGATTCCAATTTCTGTTAAGGAAAAGGCATGGAACACTTTACTAGAAAGAAAATTAAATTACCTTATTAATCTATTTTGAGAGCCACTTATGTATTGCCTACCAAAGATGACAATACCTAGATCTATCCTTGCCTTTTATGCCTAGCTAAGGGCGTTAAACAATAGCGCTTGTTGGGAGGAAACCCAATTTTATTTTTATTACTTGCTTTTTGCTCCTGTTTAGTAATAAATAATTTACCTAGCCTCTATTTTGGTTGTGTTTTTTGTGTTTAATTAGTGTTTGTGCCAACTAGAACCGTTGGAAGACTTGGGGAAAGTCTTGTTAATCTTGCTGTAAAAAACAGAAACTTTAGCGCTCACGAGAACTGCCGCCATTTTTATTTTCAAAGTTCTATTTATTTAATTCTTTTTGAAGATGATTAATAGATAAATTACTCACGTCCAGAAATTTACTTTAGAATTTTTGGGGTTCCATATCTTGTTCTAGCTACAGAATACTACAGACTGTTCTGTTTTTGACAGATTCTGTTTTTCGTGTGTTGTTTGCTTATTTTGATGAATCTATGGCTAGTAAAATAGTTTATAAACCATAGAGAAGTTGGAATACAGTAGGTTTAACACCAATATAAATAAATAATGAGTTCATTACAGTACCTTGAAGTGGTCTTTTGTTTTCTTTCGCTAACGGAGCTCACGAGATTTTCTACTTTAAGTTTTGTGTTGTGAAGTTTTCAAGTTTCGGGTAAAGATTTGATGGATTATGGAACAAGGAGTGGAAAGAGCCTAAGCTTGGAGATGCCCATGGAACCCCCAAGATAATCTAAGGACACCTAAAAGCCAAAGCTTGGGGATGCCCTGAAAGGCACCCCCTCTTTCATCTACTTCTATCGGTAACTTTACTTGGAGCTATATTTTTATTCACCACATGATATGTGTTTTGCTTGAAGCGTCTTGTATTATTTGAGTCTTTATTTTTTAGTTTACCACAATCATCCTTGCTGTACACACCTTTTGAGAGAGCCATACATGATTTGGAATTTGTTAGAATACTCTATGTGCTTCACTTATATCATTTGAGTTATATAGTTTTGCTCTCGTACTTCACTTATATCTTTTAGAGCACGGTGGTGGAATTGTTTTATAGAAACTATTGATCTCTCATGATTCACTTAGATTATTTTGAGAGTCTTAAATAGCATGGTAATTTGCTTGAATAATCCTAATATGCTTGGTATTCAAGAATAGTAAAAACTTTCTTATGAGTGTGTTGAATGCTATGAGAATTTTGATGGTTGATAATTGTTTTGAGATATGAAGATGGTGATATTAAAGTTGTGCTAGTTGAGTAGTTGTGAATTTGAGAAATACTTGTGTTAAAGTTTGTGATTCCCGTAGCATGCACGTATGGTGAACCTTCATGTGATGAAGTCAGAGCATGGTTTATTTTTTGATTGTCTTCCTTATGAGTGGTGGTCGGGGACGAGCGATGGTCTTTTCCTACCAATCTATCCCCTAGGAGCATGCACATAATACATTGCTTTGATAACTTGTAGATTTTTGCAATAAGTATATGAGTTCTTTATGTCTAATGTTGAGTCCATGGATTATACACACTTTTCTTCCTTCCACCATTGCTAGCCTCTTTAAATACTGCGCACCTTTCGCAGGTATCATACACCCACCATATACCTTCCTCAAAACAGCCACCATACCTACCTATTATGGCATTTCCATAGCCATTCCGAGATATATTGCCATGCAACTTTCCACCGTTCCATTTATTATGACACACTCCATCATTGTCATATTGCTTAGCATGATCATGTAGTTGACATCGTATTTGTGGCAAAAACACCATTCATAATTCTTTCATACATGTTACTCTTGATTCATTGCATATCGTGGTACACTGCCGGAGGCATTCATATAGAGTCATTTTTTATTCTATGTATCGAGTTGTAATTTTTGAGTTGTAAGAAAATAAAGGTGTGATGATCATCATTATTAGAGCATTTTCCCAGTGAGGAAAGGATGATGGAGACTATGATTCCCCCACAAGTCGGGATGAGACTCCAGACGAAAAAAAGGGGGGAAGAAAAGAGGCCATAAAAAAGAGAGAAAAGGCCCAAATAAAAAATGAGAGAAAAAGAGAGAAGGGACAATGTTACTATACTTTACCACACTTGTGCTTCAAAGTAGCACCATGATCTTCATATTAGAGAGTCTCTCATTTCGTCACTTTCATATACTAGTGGGAATTTTCATTATAGAACTTGGCTTGTATATTCCAATGATGGGCTTCCTCAAAATGCCCTAGGTCTTCATGAGAAAGCAAGTTGGATGCACACCCACTTAGTTTCTTTTGTTGAGCTTTCATATACTTATAGCTCTAGTGCATCCGTTGCATGGAAATCCCTACTCACTCACATTGATATCTATTGATGGGCATCTCCATAGCCCGTTGATAAGCCTAGTTGATGAGAGACTATCTTCTCCCTTTTTGTCTTCTCCACAACCACCATTCTATTCCACATATAGTGCTATATCCATGGCTCACGCTCATGTATTGCGTGAAGATTGAAAAAGTTTGAGAATGTCAAAAGTATGAAACAATTGCTTGGCTTGTCATCGGGGTTGTGCATGATTTAAATACTTTGTGTGGTGAAGATAGAGCATAGCCAGACTATATGATTTTGTAGGGATAACTTTCTTTGGCCATGTTATTTTGAGAAGACATGATTGCTTTGTTAGTATGCTTGAAGTATTATTATTTTTATGTCAATATGAAATTTTATCTTGAATCTTTCGTGTCTGAATATTCATACCACAATTAAGAAGAATTACATTAAAATTATGCCAAGTAGCATTCCACATCAAAAAATCTGTTTTTATCATTTACCTACTCGAGGACGAGCAGGAATTAAGCTTGGGGATGCTTGACACGTCGCCAACGTATCTATAATTTTTGATTGCTCCATGCTATATTATCTACTGTTTTGGATATTATTGGGCTTTATTATCCATTTTTATATTATTTTTAGGACTAACCTATTAACCGGAGGCCAGAATTGCTGTTTTTGCCTATTTTAGGGTTTCGAAGAAAAGAAATATCAAACGGAGTCCAAACGGAATGAAACCTTCGGGAACGTGATTTTCTCACCGAACATGATCCAGGAGACTTGGACCCTATGTCAAGAAATAAAGGGGGAGGCCACGAGGTAGGGGGCGCGCCTACCCCCCAAGCGCGCCCTCCACCCTCGTGGGCCCCTTGTTGCTCCACCGATGTACTCCTTCCTCCTATATATACCTATGTACCCCCAAACAATCAGATACAGAGCCAAAACCCTAATTCCACCGCCGTAACTTTATGTATCCATGAGATCCCATCTTGGGGCCTGTTCCGGAGCTCCGTCGGAGGGGGAATCGATCACGGAGGGCTTCTACATCAACACCATAGCCTCTCCGATGAAGTGTGAGTAGTTTACCTCAGACCTTCGAGTCCATAGTAATTAGCTAGATGGCTTCTTCTCTCTTTTTGGATCTCAATACAATGTTCTCCCCCTCTCTTGTGGAGATCTATTCGATGTAATCTTCTTTTTGCGGCGATGAATTGTGGGTTTATGATCAAGATTATCTATAAATAATATTTGAATCTTCTCTAAATTCTTTTATGTATGATTGGTTATCTTTGCAAGTCTCTTTGAATTATCAGTTCGGTTTGGCCTACTAGATTGATCTTTCTTGCAATGGGAGAAGTGCTTAGCTTTGGGTTCAATCTTGCGGTGTCCTTTCCCAGTGACAGTAGGGGTAGCAAGGCACATATTGTGTTGTTGCCATCGAGGATAACAAGATGGGGTTTTCATCATATTGCATGAGTTTATCCTTCTACATCATGTCATCTTGCCTAAGGCGTTACTCTGTTTTCATGAACTTAATACTCCAGATGCATGCTGGATAGCGGTTGATGAGTGGAGTAATAGTAGTAGATGCAGGCAGGAGTCGGTCTACTTGTATCGGATGTGATGCCTATATACATGATCATACCTATATATTCTCATAACTATGCTCAATTCTGTCAATTGCTCAACAGTAATTCGTTCACCCACCGTAAAATACTTATGCTCTTGAGAGAAGCCACTAGTGAAACCTATGGCCCCCGGGTCTATCTTCATCATATTAATCTTTCAATACTTAGTTATTTCCTTTGCTTTTTCCTTTGCTTTTATTTTACTTTGCATCTTTATCATAAAAATACCAAAAATATTATCTTATCATATCTATCAGATCTCACTCTCGTAAGTGACCATGAAGGGATTGACAACCCCTTATCTCGTTGGTTGCGAGGAGTTATTTGCTTTGTGCAAGTACGAGGGACTCGCGCGTAGCCTCCTACGGGATTGATACCTTGGTTCTCAAAAACTGAGGGAAATACTTACGCTACTTTGCTGCATCATCCTTTCCTCTTCAAGGAAATCCAATGCAGTGCTCAAGAGGTAGCAAAGGGGTCGCCTACAACGAGGCCTATCCGACCCAGGATTTCCTCGTCGTTCCTAAAGTCTACAGTAACGGATTTGACTCGGCCGTCCTTGAGGAATTCTTAAAATCCTGGCACTCAACATCGGCATGGCATATGTGGTAGACCAAGCATAAGTCATGCAGGCAAACCTGGATCACGGTGGGCTTCTTCTTCTCTACCTCCTTTAGATTCTTCTCGCTTCCCAGGACTGTGGTGTACTCAACATCTAGCCCAGCGACACACTCATCATTTGAGTTTTCGAACATGCGTTTGAAGCGAGCAAGGCATTGTTTCACCGTTGCGGAAGAACGGGTGTAGATGACGTTGAACTCATCGCCGGTGATGGTTCTAACCTTGTACTCACTGCCGATCATGGAGATTTGGAACGCCATGGATTTGGGAGGAGGGTTAGGATTAGTGGAACTGCCGTAATGTGAAAGGACGGGACGACTATGAGCGGTTTATCGATTGTAAAAATGTCGAGTGGGGGGGGGCGTGCGAATGGCAGGGTAGTGGCTTGCCTGGTGGATAAATGGATTCATGCACAGTACTATGGAGGCCCAATTAGATGTCATGTCTACTTGACGCCCAATTAAATGGCCTTCGATGTCATGTCAAGCGTCGGGAAAATTACAGGTGATACGAAGCTTTCCATTCTCCCATGATACGGGCTTCCGAGAGCCCTTGGACCTAAGATCGAATGGTTTCATGGCGTGATTCTAGACCTATGGGTGAATATCCTATCCTGGAGGTTTATTCTGCAAATTTTCAGCAACTTAGCATGTGACCATTCAATCTTAGATCCAAGGGCTGCCAGCAGCCCGTATCATGGTCGCGTCTACCATGACCGTCGCCTCGCTCACGCGGTCGCGCCCTTGGAGATTTAACACGGTGCGTTAGGCTATTTGATGTTGGCATGTCATACATAGTCATCACTTAGTCACTCATACAACAAGGTTAGCTATAAGGTTGGCTATAAGAGTTTTTTTTTGTTTACTTCTCTCTATCTCTTTCTTCGTAGTATTGATTGCATTTGCCAAGGAGTGAGCTCTTCCAATGAAATGGTTCTTAGATGAGGTGCTATGGGTATTAAATGGCTTAGCAACTCAAGTCCCGAATGCATAGGTGCTTAGTTTTTTGTTGCTAAGTTTGCTTCATCTAGGTACACGCGCTTATCACCGTTTCTTCCTGGGGTTACCAAACTAGTCTGTCTCTTCTTAATTAACTTGCCACATCAGACTTTATGCCTATGTGGCAGGCTTAGCACCTGTAGGATCATGTATAGTAGTGGGCTATAAGCCCGCTTTACATGGCATTTTTGCATATGTGGGGGAAAGAGGCAAGGAAAAAGTGGAGGAGTGGGCTCTCAAGCAAGAGACAGCCTCTACATGGTGGAGCATCGGGAGAGGCACCTGTATGGAGGTGGTCAGGAATCGGGAGGCTCAAGTCGGTTGTAGCGCCGCAGTTAAAATGATAATGGCATGTCAAATCATCGGGCCCCACCTGTCCAGTAGTAACTCACTGTGAAATCACACAGCCCTACGTTTGCAGCAGCCTACTCCCTCATCTTCTCGCGTCTCTGTCGAACTGACTAGGCGGAACTGCCCCGCCTACCGCGCGGGAAAAGCCTCGCCCTCGACTTTTAAATAGTACAGTATACTAATTTTGTATCCATGGATTGCGCCATGGAGCAAAGCCTCAAGAAAACAATGGTACACATGTATGAAGTATACAACCGCCCGTCGCGTTCGCGTCGCACCCCAGACGGTCGGTCGGTCTGGCACACCGCTCTACGAATGGAACACGCGTCATATTGCGTTTGCACAGACATGTGGGACCAAAATTGAGAACCAACCATAGGCACACTCCCCGGCCCCGCAAGTCGGCTGAGTTAATAGAAGTAGTACATACGTTGGTACCTGGACGATCCCTGCAAGACACGGAAGATCAGTTTGTCCATGCATGTGACCAGACTCCAGTAGACATGCACGAAGACTACTCGGCTGCCATCTAGGATTGTAAAAACATGGGAATAGGAAAAACATAGGATTGAAATGTCATGCTCATCTCAATCCTATAGGAGTTTAGGTTGTTTGATTGCATCATAGGAAAAACGTAGGATTCTTTCAAAGAGGTTTGACTGGATGCTAGAAATCCTATGGGAACTAGTACAAAAAATTCCTTAGGAAAAAATCCTATAGGATTCAATCCTATGAATCAAACAACCAATATAGGAAAAATTCCTAAGGATTCTAATCCTCTAAAATTCCTATGCAGATCCTTTGAATCAAAGGAACCCTTAGAGTATCCAAACAGGAGCAGTATAGGACATTCAAGTTTCTCAAAGCATATAGTCAAATTCATATGTGAAAGGATTTTTTTCTTTTTGAAAATGGAACATGAAAGGAATTTTTTTTTAGAATGCTCTTGGCATGTCTCTAACATGTGATGAGTTAACCGACCTCAATAGACGGCAAAAACGCCAGCCCGCTGCACTCTGAGAGAGACGAGGAGGGAGAAGCGATACGGGCTGCTGAATTACTAGAGATAGGTGTCGCACTGAAGCCATGAAATATGGTGATAGCGTGGGTTAGCCATGTACTAGTATGATGTAACTACACTGGGCTGCCGTGTTTTGCACTCTTCCAGTCCACTGTGGAGATGATTGGTTGATTTTATATCGCTGAATAATATAAAATATTATGAGTGCAGCCGCTCCACCCCGAGGTTCCTTGCTCCTTCTCGGTCATCGGGAATCTATGTTCTTCCACTTTATTTTTTTACGTGAGCTTTGTTCATCCTTTTGCCAACACGCGACACATCTAGCATGAAGGTGCACGTGTCATGCAAGGATCATTCCATCTATATGAAGAACACATGGAACTCGAACAACGAGACAAACATGTACCCAGGAGTGGACGTGCGAACCTGTGTAATGTAGCGCAGTAAGTGAAGTAGAAAGGCACAAATAGTATGAACATGCATGGCACATAGACATTCGTCTCTTACTACCACTAAATGTTGTACGTGCAATGCCCGGTGATGTTATGGAGTACGTAACTAAGTACTCTACTACTACTATATTAATTCGAGGCACATATTAGGTTTTATATCTGTTTACGTGTATGCCCCGAGACCTTGCAACTAGACATGTCTTTCTCTCCGGGTCGCACTTTGTATCGTTCATACCACTAGTGTGACACCCCGAGACCGTTGTGCTAGGTGTCTTCCAGTTTTTCGCTGTTGTTGCCTTGTCATTTTCTTGTGTGTCATGCATCTCATATCATGTCATCATGTGCATCGCATTTGCATACATGTTCGTCTCATGCATCCGAGCATTTTCCCTGTTGTCCGTTTAGCAATCCGGCGCTCCTATGTCCTCCGGCATCTCCTTTTGCCTCTTTTTGTGTGCGGGTGTTAAAAGTTCTTGGATTGGACCCAGACTTGTCATGCGGCCTTTGTTTACTACCGGTAGACCGCCTGTCAAGTTTCGTGCCATTTGGACTTCGTTTGATACTCCAACGGTTAACCGAGGAACCGTAAAGGCCTCGTGTGTGTTGCAGCCCAACACCCTTCCAAAGTGGCCCAAAACCCACCTAAACCCCCTCCATCATCTCGGTTGTTCGATCACGATCGCGTGGCCGAAAACCGCACCTCATTTGGAGTCTCCTAGCTCCCTCTACCTATAAATATGTGCTCTCCTCCGAAATTCTCACGCAGATGAAACCCTAACTTCGTCCTCCTCGCGCCGCCGGACGGAATCCCCACCGTGCCCGGACATGTCCAGCCGCCGCCCGACGAATGCCGCGCTGCCACCTCATCCCTCCGCCCTCTCTCTCCTCCAGCCCCTCCGCGGCCCGCCCGGGCCCGGGGCAGGCCCGCCCGATCCCATCGGGGCCCGGGGCCACACTCGCGTGCCCGCGCTGCGCTGGATCCCCGCGCCGCCCGCTAGGTGCTTCGCCGCCGCCATGTGCTTCACCGCCGCCGCCAGGTGCTCCACCGCCCCGCTGCCGGAATCCCCGCCGCTGCCATGTGCCTCGCCCCGCCTCCGCTGAAGCGCCGTGGGCCGCCCCCGCCGCCGCTCGTCGCGGATCCGGTCGGGCCGGACCGGAACCGGCGCCCTCGATCCCGGCCGCCTCTCCTCGCTCTCCGGCACTAACTCTGGCGAAGATCCGGCCTGCCTCGATTTCTGCGCCGGACGAACCCTAGATCTGGAGGTGATATTTTCGTCCAAGTCCCAGTAATTTTGAGCATACTTCATCATGTCATAACTTCATCACCGTTGCTCCGATTTGTGCGTGTACCATATCAAATTGTTCGTGTCGATGAGTACTTCATTACAT
Organism: Triticum urartu; assembly: GCF_003073215.2. Lineage (NCBI taxonomy): Eukaryota > Viridiplantae > Streptophyta > Magnoliopsida > Poales > Poaceae > Triticum > Triticum urartu. Next base: position 408,844,735 of record NC_053025.1, read on the forward strand.
CTCATTGCATCATGTTTATTTGAGCTCATCTTGATGCCCTAAATGTTGTTGGAAGAGTGCTAGTTTCTATTAGTTTCAGATTCATATCAGTAATTGGACATTTGTCATTTTTGCCATGATTATTGTGTGCCTCCTATGAACTTGAGCTCTACATGAGTTTTGAAGTATGCCATGCCATCTTTACAGGTGTGTATGCCATGTATTTTTGTGATCTCTGTGGTGACTAGCACAAGCATGCAAAGTAGCTCTCATAATGTTGCTGATTTCAGGGACTTAGAAATATTTCTATGTCTTTGTCATGTCAATATTTTTATGCCATGTGTTCTTGTTGCTATAGAGTGATTCATGCCTCTTTTGAGCATGATCAGTAAGGATGTTTTTTAGATATTGTGGTGCTCTATCCATCCATGTCTTTGTTTGCAATTATGGATCACCCTAGCTTGACTCAATCGAGCTCTACTTTTGCTATAAAATGTTCCTGGCAGAATGTTTACGTGTTAAGCATTTTGCCGAGGTTGGTGTAGTTGATCCATGCATGCTTTTTTGTTGTTCTTGCCATGTTGAGCTTCTATACCATGTCTACTTGCTGGGTGTATGCTTAGTTTGTCATGCAATGACTTGTGGTGAGTGCATCGAGCTCGTAAACATGCCTACTTAATATCTGTTTTGCCATGTTCCAGTTTTTCACTAAGTCTGAATCTGTTAACGATAATTGCTATGTTCACATGGTTGCCATTGTATTTTCTGATCCCTTTTGGCTTATGGCCAGTAAGGGACATTTGTTGTATGCTTTGAGTAGCTTCATGCCATGCCTTACTTTGCCATAATATGTTCCTGTAGCATGTTGTTATCCTGCTCTAAACATTGCTTCCTGATGTTAAATTCCTGACATGTTATTTTCTCTAAGTCTGTAACCTGATATCTTTTGCAATTTTGCCATGCTTGTTTGAACCTGCTATTGTGTGAATTAGCCATAGCTCACTGTTCATATTTTGTCAAACTTCTTGAGTGGATCCCTGCCATGTATTTTTTTGCCATGTTAGAGTGCTGTAGCATGTTGTTCTTGATGCATTTAGATGGTCTCGTGCTGTTAATCGCAGATCGGTGCCATATTTGTTTTTGCTTGCCATTTTGAAACCGTGCATCCGATTCCGGTGATCTTTATATCGATTTCGACCAAAATCAACTCCTCTTTCCAGTGGCACTCTTGGTTTTCCAAGTTGAGGCCAAGTTCAATCTTTCCTTTCCGAAACATGCATATGCATTGCATATCACATCCCGCATATCATGCCATGTTTTGCATCATGTTGCTTGTGCATTGCAACATGGTTGATTGTTGTTCCCTTTGCTTGTGTTTTTGTCTTGGGTAGAGCCGGGAGGCGAGCTCGTGTTCGTGGTACCCATTGAGTACATTTTCGAGGATCAAGCTTTCGTCTTCTCGGAGAAGTTTGCAGGCAAGATGATCATACCCTCGAAATCACTTCTATCTTCGCTTGCTAGTTGCTTGCTCTTTTGCTATGCCTATGCTACGATACCTACCACTTGCTATATCATGCCTCCCATGTTTTTAAGCCAAGCCTCTAATCCCACCTTGTCCTAGCAAACCGTTGTTTGGCTATGTTACCGCTTTGCTCAGCCCCTCTTATAGCGTTGTTAGTTGCATGTGAAGATTGGAGTTTGTTCCTTGTTGGAACATGTTTATTATTGGGATATCACAATATCTCTTATTTATTTAATGCATCTATATACTTGGTAAAGGGTGGAAGGCTCAGCCTTATGCGTGGTGTTTTGTTCCATTCTTGCTGCCCTAGTTTCCGTCATACCGGTGTTATGTTCCTTGAGTTTGCGTTCCTTACACGGTTGGGTTATAATCAGAACCCCTTGACAGTTCGCCTTGAATAAAAATCCTCCAACAAGGCCCAACATTGGTTTTACCATTTGCCACCTAGCCTCTTTTTCCCTTGGGTCGGCCAGCCCGAGGGTCATCTTTATTTAACCCCCCCCCCCCGGGCCAGTGCTGCTCTGAGTGTTGGTCCAAACTATAGTCCTTTGCAGCGCCCCCTCGGGGAAACTCGAGGTTTGGTTTTAGCTGTACGGAGCGCTCATCTGGTGCGCCCTGAGAACGAGATATGCGCAGCTCCTATCGGGATTTGTCGGCACATCTGGGTGGCTTTGCTGGTCTTGTTTTACCATTGTGGAAATGTCTTGTAACCGGGATTCCGAGCCTGATCGGGTCGTCCTGGGAGAAGGAATATCCTTCGTTGACCATGAGAGCTTGTGATGGGCTAAGTTGGGACACCCCAGCAAGGTTTTGAACTTTCGAAAGCCGTGCCCACGGTTATGGGCAGATGAGAATTTGTTAATGTCCGGTTGTAGAAAACCTGAAACTTATCTTAATTAAAATGCATCAACCGCGTGTGTAGCCATGATGGTCTCTTCTCGGCGGGGTCCGGGAAGTGAACACGGTGTTGGAGTTATGCTTGACGTAGGTCATTCTAGGATCACTTCTTGATCAAATATTCTCGACCATGCTTTGCTTCCTCTTCTCGCTCTCTTTTGCGTATGTTAGCCACCATATATGCTACTGCTTGCTGCAACTCCACCTCATACCTTTACCCTACCTATAAGCTTAAATAGTCTTGATCGCGAGGGTGTGAGATTGCTGAGTCCCCGTGACTCACAAATTACTTCTAAAACCAGTTGCAGGTGCCGATGAAATCGTGCAGGTGACGCAACCAAGCTCAAGGAGGAGCTGGATGAAGATCATATTCGTTGTGTTGTTCCATTTCCAGTTGATCAGTAGTGGAGCCCTGTTGGGGCGATCGGGGATCTGTAGCATTAGGGGTAGTCTTCTTTTATTTTGGTTCCGTAGTCGGACCTTGTTTGTATCTGGATGTTGTAATGCTTTATTCATGTATTGTGTGACGTGGCGATTGTAAGCCAACTCTGCACCTCTTTCTTATTCAGTACATGGATGTGTAAAGATTACCCCTCTTGCGACATTGCCTACAATGCAGTTATGCCTCTAAGTCGTGCTTCGACACGTCGGAGATATATCTGCATTGAGGGTGTTACAACTAGTACAGTAGTACTACTACGTGTGGTCTCTGACCCAGAAGTGGAGACGCTCTACCACGCTGTTCATGTCCCACTTCTTTCGCTGACGTGTGCGACATCCAGCACGTGCCGTGTGTTTGGCACTCCTTCGTTGTAACAGTTGAAACGCTAGCATTCATTAGAAATAAAAAATAAATATAAATCACCAATGATGCTATACCACGCGGTTTCCTTGCTCCTCGATATCGGAAAGAATACTTCCGCTCGCTGACATGTGGGACGTCGACCATCCTGGTCCAGTTGCCATGCCCGCAGAACTCCAAGGGAGAGTCACCCCGGTCGTTGCGCCACAGTAATTACTAATGAGCCGTCAAATCACAGGCCCAACCTTACCCACTGTGAAGTTGCTCAGACGAAGGAACCATCATGACTTCGTTGAATTCCGCTTCTTGAAGAGAACTACTATACCAGCAGTACTGCTAGCTATAGTAGTTACTCTAGCAGAGGCCTCCTTTGGTTCATAGGATAGGAATTTTATAGGAATATGAAAGTCATAGGAAGTGAGATGACATGCATCTCAATTCCTGTAGAGAAAGAGATGTCATTTGATGCATAGGATAGGAATTTTTCCATTGAGTCTAGGCTAATGTACTGGTAATTTGCTCTAAAAACTACAGTAGTAACTAGTACAGTAGTACTGTTACATGCTCGTAATTAATTAAACAAACGTACGGGTGACACAGACACACACACTAACTACTAGTACTACTACTTCTCACATGCTGGCCAGACGCCGTCGTTCTCCTTCCCGGCTTTGTCGGCAACACCTCACAGTGCTTGGATCTCCGCCAACCTCTCCACAGAAGCGCGTGAGTCCTCTTCTTTCTTGCGGCGGCGGGCCTCTCTTTTCTTGATTGCTTTTATACTTTTCTGCTCCCTCTGTGCGGCTTTGGCCGCCTCTTGCTCTACCGCCCATTCGGCCTTGGCAGCTTCAAATTCCGCCAACATAGGTGTGAGGTCACGAGCGGCGATGAACTCAGCACAGCAGGATGCGACCGCTTGCCTACCATTCTTTGTGCGGTCGTGGGTGACGAGGAACTTGGCGTGGGGGATGCCATCGCTTCCTTACCGGTTAGTGTGCGGCGCGGTGGCATGAACGACGCTTGGTGATAGCTCTAGGGTGGAGTGGCTGGACAACCGTAAAGTGCATTGGTTTGTCAAGAGCTCAAGGACAGGAGACGAAGGAAATTTGGATTCCCCTTCAATCCTGGTCATTTATTACCGAGTAAAATGCATTGGCGGTCATTGAACTTGTGTTGATAGCTCACTTTGATCATTGTATATGAGATATGGTGATTATACGGTCACTGGCTCAGCGTATAGCTCCGTATTTGTCTGGTTGACCAGTCAAACAGTCCGCATGCGCCTCATCAGCTCCTGTTCTTTATCTATCTATCTATGCGGGCCTACCTGTCAGTGGAGAAAGAAATAAAAACCAAAATTATGCGTATGTGACATTACTGTTTAGACATTTGCTGGAGGCCTCCGCAAACACCGAGCATGTAGTCACCTGGCTCAACACCAATGGGCATACTTGTGACTCGGCTCCTTGCTCATGTATATCGTCCATCACAACGACAATTTATAAAACAGCCTAGTGTAACACCCACGATGCGGCTATATCTCCCACGTGTCGGAGCACGACTTAGAGGCATAACCGCATTGTAGGCAATGTCGCAAGAGGGGTAATCTTTACACATCCCATGTAGTGAATAAGAAAGAGGATACAGAGTTGGCTTACAATCGCCACTTCACACAATACATGAATATCATTACATTCAACCAGATACAATCAAGGCCCGACTACGGAACCAAAATAAAAGCAACCCCAAATGCAACAATGTCCCCGATCGCCCCAACTGGGCTCCACTACTATTCAACAGGAAACAGAACAACATAACGAACACGATCCTTATCGAGCTCCTCCTTGAGCTCGGTTGAGTCACCTGCACGGTATCATCAGCACCTACAAACTGGTTCTGGAAGTAAAATGTGAGTCACAGGGACTTCGCAATCTCACACCCTCGCGATCAAGACTATTTAAGCTTATGGGTAAGGTAAAAGGTATGAGGTGGAGCTGCAGCAAGCACTAGCATATATGGTGGCTAACATATGCAAATGAGAGCGAGAAGAGAAGGCAAAGCACGTTCGAGAATCTATGATCAAGAAGTGATCCTAGAACAACCTATGTTCAAGCATAACTCCAACACCGTGTTCACTTCCCGGACTCCGCCGGAAAGAGACCATCACGGTTACACATGCGGTTGATCCATTTTAATTAAGTTAAGTTTCAGGTTTTCTACAACCGGACATTAACAAATTCCCATCTGCCCATAACCGCGGGCACGACTTTTGAAAGTTCAAAACCCTGCAGAGGTGTCCCAACTTAGCCCATCACAAGCTCTCACGGTCAACAAATGATATTCCTTCTCCCAGGAAGACCCGATCAGGCTCGGAATCCCGGTTACAAGACATTTTGACAATGGTAAAACAAGACCAGCAAAGCCACCCGATGTGCGGACAAATCCCGATAGGAGTCGCACGTACCTCGTTCTCAGGGCAACACCGGATGAGACTAGCTACGAGTAAAACCAACCCTCAAGTTTCCCCGAGGTGGCCCCGCAGGCAACTCAGTTCGGACCAACACTTAGAGAAGCACTGGCCCGGGGGGGTTAAAATAAAAATGACCCTTGAGTCTGCAGAACCCAAGGGAAGGTGGTAGGTTGTTAGTGCAAATGGTAAAACCAAGGTTGGGCCTTGCTGGAGGAGTTTTATTCAAGGCGAACTGTCAAGGGGTTCCCATTATAACCCAACCGTGTAAGAAACGCAAAATCAAGGAACATAACACCGGTATGACAGAAACTACGGGCGGCAAGAGTGGAACAAAACACCAGGCATAAGGCCGAGCCTTCCACCCTTTACCAAGTATATAGATGCATTAATTAAATAAGAGATATTGTGATATGCCAACAAATATCCATGTTGCAACATGGAACAAACTCCAATCTTCACCTGCAACTAACAATGCTATAAGAGGGGCTGAACAAAGCGGTAACATATCCAAACAACGGTTTGCTAGGACAAGGTGGGTTAGAGGCTCATGGCAATATGGGAAGCATGATATAGAAAGTAGTAGGTATCGCAGCATAGGCATAGCAACAGAGTGAGCATCTAGCAAGTAAAGATAGAAGTGATTTCGAGGGTATGGTCATCTTGCCTGCAAAGTTCTCCGAGAAGACGAAAGCTTGATCCTCGAAAACGTACTCAACGGTTCCTCGATCACGTACTCGTCTCCCGGCTCTATCCAAGGCAAGAACACATGCAAAGTAAAAAACAATCAACCACGGTGCAATGCGCAAGCAAGATGATGCAAAACATGGCATGATATGTGGGATGTGATATGCAATGCATATGCGAGCTCCGGAAGGAAAAGATTGAACCAGGCCTGAACTTGGCAAACAAAGAGTGCCGCTGGAAAGATGGGATGATTTCGGTTGAAATCGATATAAAGATCACCGGAATCGGATGCACGGTTTGGAAATGGCAAGCAAAACAATAATGGCACGAAACTGCGATTAACAGCACGATGCCATCTAGAATGCAACAATAAACTAAGCTACTGCACTCCAACATAGCAACAAAGCACATGGCAGTGATCCACTCAAGATGCTTGACAAAATATGAACACTGAGCTACGGCTAATTCACACAATAGCAGGCTCAAACAACCATGGCAAAAGTGCAAAAGATATCAGGTTCACAGACTTAGTGAAAATAACAACATGTGAGGATTTAACATCAGGAAGCAATGTTTAGAGCAAGATAACAACATGCTACAGGAACATATCATGGGAAGGCAAGGCATGGCATGAAACTACTCAAAGCATATAACAAAAGTTCCTTACTGACCATAAGCCAAAAGGGATCAGAAGATACAATGGCAACCATGTGAACATAGCAAGTTTCGTTAACAGATTCAGACTAAGCAGAAAACTAGACATGGCAATGACAGAATTATGAAGGCATGTTTGCGAGCTCGATGCACTCACCACAAGGCATTACATGACAAACTAAGCATACACCCAGCAAGAAGACATCTTAAAGTACCTAACCATGGCAAGAACAATCTCATATCATGCATGGATCAACTATGAGGGAGTCCTGGATTAGGGGGTCTCCGGACAGCCGGACTATCTCTATTGGCCGGACTGATAGACTATGAAGATACAAGATTGAAGACTTCGTCTCGTGTCCAGATGGGACTCTACTTGGCGTGGAAGGCAAGCTAGGCAATACGTATATGGATATCTCCTCCTTTGTAACCGACCTTGTGTAACCCTAACCCTCTCCGGTGTCTATATAAACCGGAGGGCTTTAGTCCGTAGGACAAGAATCACAACATACAATCATACCGTAGGTTAGCTTCTAGGGTTTAGCCTCTCTAATATCATGGTAGATCTACTCTTGTAACACCCGTATCTTCAATATTATTCAAGCAGGACGTAGGGTTTTACCTCCATCAAGAGGGCCCGAACCTGGGTAAAACTTCGTGTCCCTCGCCTCCTGTTACCATCCGGCCTAGACGCACAGTTCGGGACCGCCTACCTGAGATCCACCGGTTTTGAAACTGACATTGGTGCTTTCATTGAGAGTTCCGCTGTGCCGTCGCCGCAAGGAAGGATGTCTCGCCCCGTCTTTAAAGACGGCACTATCGCCGAGGGAGCCCTGGCTATCGGCCAAACTCTCCATCTTGGTGGTTTTCTTATGACCGCCTGTTTGGCCACTGTGCCGACGATGACTTCTCGGGTCATCGAAAGCAATCTTCACATCAACTCGGAACTCGCCGAGCATTTAGATCCAATGGAGATCTCTTCCCTGAACGAGCTCTTCAATCATATCGCCGCCCTGGGAGTCGCTACAGACTACGATTAGATTGGGCCTAAACCTGATCTAAGAGAAATTAATTCTCCCCAGGTCACCCATCACGTTGCAGTGGTGGAAGAGTAATGCGACAAAACTTCATCTATCTTAAGGACTAGCTACGTCCAGATTCCCGATCCCTCCAAGCCGGATACCCGCGGAGGGGAGGACGTCACTCAAAGCCTGAACCCAGAATCAGGCAGTGGGCCAAATTTACCGGAAAACATCCAAGAATCCAAACTTTCGAGTTCGGAAACTCCTTGGCCGCTGAGCCTCAGATTGGGTGAGGATTCAGATTCAATTCCACCCACCCACCCAAACATACGCGATCTATCCGAAATTAGGCAAGAGCCCGAAGAAACAGTACACCATTACTGGGCCAGATTCCTCCTTGTCAAGAACAGGATAAAGGAGAGCCACGAGGAAGACTCAATTTCATTCTTCTGCAATAACTGCACAGACAAGGGAATTCTCAACGCCATAAGTCGTCGCGAAATTACACGCTTTGCCGACTTGGTGTCCATAGTGCGAAAGTACTGCGCGATGGAAACCACCTGGAAAACCGAAATAAAATTTTGGGATAATCCGGCCCTGAATACAAACAACCCAGTCCGAAATAAAAGGGTGCATTATCACAATACACCTGGGTTAACTACCAAAAAGCAAAAGCCCTCTACGGGGCAAGGAACCGTACTGGAGGGATGGCTCAACAGACCCTGCAAAATTCATAGTACAACGGATGTGATACCAACACACAGCCTTAGAGCATGCTGGATACTCCGATAGGTGGCCAAAAGTGGTGAGGATCTACTCCTCCCAAAAACCACATAGCACCACCCCGGGGACAACAGTACGGTCTTAACGGTCTTCGAGACCTTTGCGTCAAATAAAAGACGGAAGCGAACACTCCGCAGCACGTCCGAAATCCGCCACATAGCAGAAACAAATCCTTGGAGCGACACGGCTATTACCTTCAATGCCAGTGACGAACCTAAATTCCGAACAGCCCGAGTACCAGTCGCACTGGTCCTCAGTCCAATCGTGGACGGCTTTCGACTCACCAAGGTACTCATGGACGGCGGCAGCGGATTAAACCTCATCTACGAGGAAACTCTTCAAAAGATGGAAATAGACTGGAGCCGCATTAAGCAAAGCTGCACAACCTTTAGAGGAATCATCCCCAGTCGGGAAGCACGCTGTGCCGGAAAAATCACACTAGACGTGGTATTCGGCATGCCGGATAATTACAGGTCCGAAGAAATTACATTCCAAGTGGCCCCGTTCAGCAGCGGATACCACGCTCTATTAGGGCGGGAGGCGTTCACAATCTTCCAAGCCATACCCCATTACGGGTACATGAAGCTCAAAATGCCCGGGCCCAACGGAATCATCACTCTTGTCAGTGATCCGGACATAGCACTCCGCGCCGAAAATAAGACAGCTGCACTAGCCCTTGAGGCACTATCCGAAGCCCTAGCGGCCGAAGAACTAACTGTGCTGCGCTCCACGGTAAACAGGGATGACGTGATACTCGATAAAAGATCCAAGTCCACCTCCTTTAAGCCGGCGGACGAAACAGTCAAATTCCAAGTCCATCCAATGGACCCTACGAAAACAGCTTCCATCGGGGCACAATTAAACCCTTATGTTGACGCCGCACTGCGAGAGTTCCTACGCGAGAACTGGGATATTTTTGCCTGGCACCCTTCAGACATGCCAGGAATCCCATGCAGGCTGGCCGAACACAGCCTAAATATCATAAAAGGGTTCAAGCCAGTCAAGCAGGCTCTTCAACGTTTCTCCGAGCCAAAAAGACAAGCCATGGGAGAGGAGCTAGCCAAGCTATTGGAGGCCGGATTCATCAGAGACATAAAACATCCGGACTGGCTAGCAAACTTGGTGATGGTACCAAAGAAGGACAAATCCTGGCGCTTGTGCATCGATTTTAAAGACCTTAACAAGGCCTGCCCAAAGGATCCCTTCCCCCTCCCCCGCATCAATAAAATAATCGATGCTACCGCAGGACACGATTCATTGTGTTTCCTCGACACATACTCTGGCTACCACCAAATCAAAATGGCAGAGCCAGACCAAGCCGCAACGGCATTCATCACACCATCCGGCCCATTCTGCTTCAACACAATGCCCTTCGGGCTAAAAAACATCGGTGAAACATATCAGCGCATGATTCAGACATGCCTGGCAAACCAGATCGGCGAAATAGTGGAGGCATATGTGGATGACATGGTCATTAAAACCAAGCATGTCGAAATTCTAGTAGACGACTTGAGGCTCACATTCGACAACCTCCGAACATATGACATCAAGCTCAATCCGGAAAAATGCGTCTTCGGCGTACCAACAGGAAAGCTCCTGGGATTCATTGTTTCCAGTAGAGGTATTGAAGCTAATCCGGCCAAAATCCGAGCGTTGTCATAGTTGGCTACCCCAACAGACCTCAAACAAATACAAAATCTAACTGGATGCGTGGCGGCTCTAAGCCGCATTATCTCCCGCTTGGGAGAAAAGGCATTACCCCTTTATCGCCTCCTCCGGCGCACCGAACACTTCGAGTGGACGGACGCCGCCACGGCCGGACTCAACGAAGTAAAAGCCATGTTGGCAACAAACCCAGTCCTGGCCATGCTAAACATTGGTGAACCAATGCTATTATACATTGCGGCAACTCATCAAGTGGTAAGCGCAGTGCTTGTCGTCGAGCGAGAAGTGGACGGACACAAATTTCCCATTCAAAAGCCGGTTTACTACGTGTCCACTGTCCTTACTCCATGCAAATCACGGTACCCACATTATCAAAAGATAGCGTACGCGGTATTTATGGCATCCAGGAAGCTGCGACACTACTTTCAAGAGTGTTCGATAATGGTAGCCTCGGAAGTACCACTTAACGATATTATAAACAACAGCGACGCGACGGGTCGGATTGCCAAATGGGCCATTGAGCTCCTCCCATTCGACATAACTTACAAGCCACGGCGAGCTATTAAATCGCAAGGTTTTGCTGACTTCGTCGCTGAATGGACGGAAGCCGAACTCCCTAAAGAGTACGGCACATATTCAAACTGGATCATGCACTTCGACGGCTCCGAAATGCTGGCTGGTCTAGGGGCTGGCATCGTTTTGACGTCCCCAACAGGAGACACCATTCAATACATACTACAGATAATGTATACGGACTCCAACAATGCAGCCGAGTATGAGGCCCTTCTACATGGTCTTCAGATGGCAGTATCCATGGGCATTCAACGCCTAGAGGTGCGCGGGGATTCAAACCTTGCAATATCCCAAATAAATGGAGATTTGATGCCAAGGATCCAAAAATGGCCTCTTATCGCAATGCCGTCCTAAAAATGTCAGCCCGGTTCGAGGGGCTCGAATTTCACCATGTGGCTTGGGGAAACAATCAGGCGGCGGATATCCTCGCCCGCATTGGCAAAAAACGCGACGCAATCCCTCCCAACATTTTTCTGGAAAGGCTTTTTAAGCCATCCGTAGCATGGGAAGGGGACACCGGTAACAACAGTCCGGACCCGGCCAAAATACCCGATAACGAACTCTCTGACACAATCGGGGGCTCCGCCACCGAAATAACACAATCGGCCCACAAAATAATGGCTATTATTGCCCCGCGGACAGAACCATTCCTGGCCTACTTAACTAGACAGGAACTCCCGGAGGACCAAAATGAGGCACGCTGCATAGTGCGGCGATCAAAGGCCTACAGGGTCCACGAGGGAGAATTGTACAAGAAAAGCGCTACCGGAGTCCTTCAACGGTGCATCTCCGAAGAGGAAGGGCAGAACCTTTTGGCAGAAATTCATGCCGGACTTGGCGGTCATCACGCCGCATCTCGGGCTCTTGTGAGCAAGGCCTTCCATACAGGATTCTATTGGCCAACGGCCCGAGCAGATGCACAGGACTTAGTCCAGCGTTGCGCCGGTTGCCAGCTCTTTGCAAATCAAAGCCGTATGACACCCACCGCCCTCCGAACAATCCCCATCACATGGCCCTTTGCAGTCTGGGGGCTTGACATGGTTGGACCCCTTAAAGGTGGAACCCACAAGAAAAAATACTTATTGGTCATGGTGGATAAATTCACCAAATGGATAGAGGCCAAACCTGTTAAAACAACTGAATCCGGACCGGTGATAGATTTCATATCCAGGGTTGTACATCGCTACGGCGTCCCCCACAGCATCATCACTGATAATGGCACGAACTTCACGGCCGACGAGGTAAAACTCTGGTGCAGCAAAATGGGCATCAAGCTCGATTATGCTTCAGTCTACCACCCACAAACCAACGGTCAAGTCGAACGAGCAAATGGTCTTATAATGAGCGGCATTAAACCCAGACTAGTGCACTCCTTGACAGAGTCTGACATGCACTGGGTAGAGGAGCTCGACTCTATACTCTGGGGGCTGCGGACCATGCCGAATCGTAGTACCGGATACACACCATTTTTTATGGTGTATGGCGCAGAGGCAGTCCTGCCTTGTGACATAATTCATGACTCACCTCGAGTACGAAGAAAGAGAAGCCGAGCTCGATCGGCATGGACAATCTGGACACCTTGGAGGAAGAGCGCGACGTAGCCAAAGCCCATTCCGCATTTTACCAGCAACAGGCCCGCAGATACCAAAGAAGAGAAGTACGAGACAAAACTTATAACGTTGGCGAACTAGTTCTCCGGCTGCCGGATAAGAAAAAGAACAAGCTAGAGCCCAAATGGGAAGGTCCCTTCATCATCGACCAAGTTCTGACTGGCGGAGCATACCGACTGTGCGATGCATCGACTAGTCGACTCGAGCCGAACACATGGAACGCAGCCAGGCTCCGAAGATTCTACTCCTAGCACTGGACTTTATGTTAGTCCCTTCCCTTTGTCCATTTTCTGCATATGCATCATCTGTCTTGTTTTCCCTTTCTTCCTTTTATTCCTCTAAGTCTTCAAGGGTCACCTTGTGCCTCACCTGTACACTACAGAGGTGCTAGCCGCACTATCTACACCTGGGGGCTTCTTTCACAGAAGCTTAAATTATTTACCTGGGCATCGCGCCCAACACATGCGTTATACTTCCGCATGTACCTTTTTTCACCATTATATGCATCGATATGACTTAAGTTTTGGCCAAGCTAGGTTGCCTGGCTCTTGTATTTATGCCCTACGTTCCCATTAATTCGGCTAGGGCATAAGGGGAGCACCTCTGCGATTGTTACCGCTAGGTCAGCCGGACGTGTACCTCAGACTAGGTGAAGCCGAAAGCTAGCGTTCTTAAGAGAATATTCGGTCGGTGAACAAAAGATGACTTTTATTTATTAACCATATCTGCCCCCAGACGTTTTTACTGCGCTTCTTGTTGCAGTTCGGACATGCACTTTAGGGCATGCCTACCCAGGGAAAGGAACCCTTAACGGAACTATTCTCTCTAGAAGATGTTTCTTACTACCCATGTAATATAACATAACTAGTTGGGCACTTGTCTGATAAAGCACTAATGACCCGTACGCCTAGTCTCCACGCATGCCCCGGTTCTTATATAATCGAGAGGGTATTCGGATACACTCCGGCTATCGGGTCCCGAGGTTGAAGCGAAAAGGTCCGCCACGACAAACGATCTACAATCCGGCTAGAAGGCATCATATATGTCACTTTACAATTACATAGTCAATTTGACTGGTTGAATTCCTATTCAATGCCATCCAATAGGCTGTATAGTCTACATTCCTGTTGGGAATACTTTGCGGCCAATTCTACTTTGCCGTACACTAAATTTACAGGGATCTCCTTGCCATCAGGCCCCACAGGTCCAACTTCGGCCATGTGGTTCGGGTCAGCCTTCGTGTACCGTGTCTTCACCATCGCCCAAGCTTCCCTAGCGCCCTGACGGCATGCCGATATCTTCCATAATCGGAAGCCCCACCGTGCTCCTTTCAGCTTTTCTGCAAGCTCTCCAAGGCCTTCGGGTAGGGAGACGGACGGCCACAAGGCCTGGGCAACGCCTCGCATCACCTGCCGAACTTGTTCGTGCAACTGTGCGAGCTTGGGACGAAGATCACCCATCGAACTAGGAATCTCCTCGGCAGGGCGACCTGTTAACATACCTACAGACATAACTCTGTCAGTCAGCTTTCCCGCCGAACTCTTTTTAAGTTCGTTCAAGCACTTACTAAATATGCCGCGCCGAAGCCGTCGATTCTCCTTAGCAGAGTCCGATAGTTGGGCACGAACATCTTTCAGTTCCATGCCCAGCTTGGTGTTGGCATCTTGGAGATTATTCTTCTCCTCCCTCACCCTTGTAAGCACGTTCTCACCAGCCTTCAGCTGGCGTTTGAGCTGTTGCTTATCCAGATTCACCCCAGCGTCATCTGCAATTTTTTTGTCAGATTTGCATATAAAGCCGCACTCTAATATGATACTTATCATTTAACGGATATGTTACCAGCGGGGGTCTCTTTGGGCTTCCCTGCAGCGGACAGTGCGGCCTGAAGTTGGGCTTTGCACTCTTCCAGCTCCTGGGACAGTTGAGTATTCTTTTCTGTAAGAACCTACATAACAAATGATCCTTAAATCAGTTATACTAACTGTTTCAAGTCTCCGGGGCTACTGAAATATATAATCATCAAATTTTCTCACCCGTATGTCTTTTACATACTGCTCTGTGGCTCTGGCTAGACCACCTTGAGACGCACGGAGATGCGCGTCTCCCGAGTTGAAGGCATCCAATGCCTCTGGGGAGAAACAAGCGTCACGAAGAACAGTCTAGCGACGCCTGTGGTTCACGACACTTTCCACCTCGGAATGAGTGGCGGACAGTCTATCCGTATCCTCTGTCGGAGGAGCACCCGGCGCACGCCTTGTACTCGTTCCCACTCCTGAGTCCGGCCTTGGAGCCTAGCTTGTGGAGGTGCGGTTGGCAGCCTCTCCGGGTATAGTCCGGCGAGCGCTCTTTCTCCCGAAAAGAAGGCAGAGGCGTTAATATGCCCCTATAAGTAATGTCATGCAATAAAGACGGCGCGCTATACTGCTGCGCCGGTGCCTCCATCCGGACTGCAGATCTTTTCAACCTGCCTGGCCTAGCGGCCCCTTGTTGGCTAGTTGCCACGGGCTCGGCCTTCTTCCCCGAGGACCTTCCCTGCAAAACACGGTTGTTATACGGCAATAAAAAGAGCACAAGGACGGACCCCTTTTTCAGTGCTGGAATTTCGGTCTCAGTCACCTGCGAGGTTGGAACTAGCCCAGGGTAATCGGCCGTAATGGTCACCAAGGTATTGTCATTACTCCCTTGGTAAAAAAACCCCGTCGATCAGCTCCACGGATATGTCCGGATCCTCTTGGGAGGCCGGGTCAAGGGACCGTCCGGGGTCTTTGGGCTATGGAGGAGGGCTGTTTATCTCCTTTACTGCCTGGCGCAGCTCCTACGATGGAATCGCTAGAATGAATACTTAAACTACGGGAATACTAAACGGATGGGCGAGAAAAAATCTCCGCTTACCCAGCTCGGAGGATTGTACATGGAGAATCCTCCCTGTGGGTTGATACAGAGGAACTCCTCCTCTTCTCCGTTGTTCAAAGTAGACAAGATCTTTATTAGATCAACAGCCGATCCTGGCCCTTTGCGGCCGTGGCGGGTGGCGTCATCCTCCCCGTTGAAGTCCCACATGGGGTGGCCTCTGTACTGGAGCGGCTGCACCCCCCGCATAATGCATATAGCCATGACCTCGATCATGGTCATTCCAGATCGAGCTAAAGAGCTTATCCGGCTCATCAGATAAAGAATGTCCCGGTCGTCTTCCTCCAGTGGGCTCCGTGGACGCCAGCTCTGGCGCTTCTTCAAAGGGGCGTTGTCAAACTCTGGAAGGCCGATCCGAATAGGGTCCGGAAGGGGGACATCTTCTATATAAAACCATTCTGAAGTCCAGTCTTCGGACGTCTTCTTTGGGGTCTCGGATAGGTATCCGGTCTCGGCGATAAGCCACACTTCGGCTCCGCCCACTTGATATATTGATCCCTTCTTAGAACGGGGCACCAGACAGAACAGCTTCTTCCACAGAGTGAAATGAGCCTCACAGCCCAAAAATAACTCGCAAAGGGCTATGTATCCCGTGATATGCAACAGAGAAGCAGGCGTGAGGTTGTGCAGCTGGAGGCCATAGAACTCCAGAAGCCCTCGGAGAAATGGATGGATTGGGAATCCGAGCCCTCTTACTAGATAAGGGACAAGGCACACCCGCTCTCCCTTGGAGGGATTGGGATGGCTCTCCCCTTGCTCTTCGCCATTATAGGTGGCAAGCCCGGCTCGAACTGGGACCAGGTACGCTGGGGCAAGAAATCCCTTGGACTGAAGCATCACCAATTTGCTATGCGAGATGGAACATATCTCCCAATCTCTAGGCTTGGAGCTAGGGGTGCGAGAGGAGGAGCTGCGTCGACCATCCATGGTGGAATGGATCTCTGTCGGGTACGCTCTGATGAAGACTCGGCAAGGGAGGATGATGTGATTTGGATCTGAATCCTCATCTTTTTAAATAGGTGGCTCATTTGCATAGCTAGGGGGTAAATGTGAAAACACCCTGGCTCTTCACATTCGCGCGACACGTGGAAAGTGGCCATTATTGGGCGTGGAAGCCAAGAAATACAAACCATCACAAGGAACCAGACATTATTTCGACATGTACACAGGATTTGGAGAAGGAAGCCGCCTTGCAATGCCGAAGACAACTGCGCGCCGGACTCATCATCATTGAAGCCTGGTTCGGGGGCTACTGAGGGAGTCCTGGATTAGGGGGTCTCCGGACAGCCGGACTATCTCCACTGGCCGGACTGATAGACTATGAAGATACAAGATTGAAGACTTCGTCTCGTGTCCGGATGGGGCTCTACTTGGCGTGGAAGGCAAGCTAGGCAATAAGTATATGGATATCTCCTCCTTTGTAACCGACCTTGTGTAACCCTAACCCTCTCCGGTGTCTATATAAACCGGAGGGATTTAGTCCGTAGGACAAGAATCACAACATACAATCATACCGCATGCTAGCTTCTAGGGTTTAGCCTCTCTGATCTCGTGGTAGATCTACTCTTGTAACACCCATATCTTCAATATTAATCAAGCAGGACGTAGGGTTTTACCTCCATCAAGAGGGCCCAAACCTGGGTAAAACTTCGTGTCCCTCGCCTCCTGTTACCATCCGGCCTAGACGCACAGTTCGGGACCCCCTACCCGAGATCCGCCAATTTTGACACCGACAAACTACAACAACCTCGGCAAAAATGCTTAACACATAAACATTCTGCCAGGAACATTTTATAGCAAAAGTAGAGCTCTATTGAGTCAAGCTAGGGTGCTCCATAATTGCAAAGAAAGACATGGATGGATAGATCACAACAATATCTACAAAACACCCTTATTGATCATGCTCCAAAGAGGCATGGATCACTAGGTAGCAAAATGAATACATGACATAAAAATAACAGCAGACAAAGATTTAGAAGAAATTCTAAGTCCCTGAAATCAGCAACATCACGAGAGCTACTTTGCATGCTTGTGCTAGTCACCACAAAGATCACAAAAATACATGGCATACATCCCTGTAAAGATGGCATGGCATACTTCAAAACACATGTAGGGATCAAGTTCATAGGAGGCACACATTAAACATGGCAAAAATGACAAAAGTCCAATTACTGATATGAATCTGAAACTAATATAAACTAGCACTCTTGCAACAGCATTTAGGGCATCCAGATGGACTCAAATGAACATGGTGCAATGGAATGAAATGAAGTGCTCGTCGAGACGAGCAATTCAATATGCTACACGCCCAGAGGCACGGATGCAAAGTTATGATGCGATGAACAGGGACATATAATATGCAGATCTGCGCACTTAGAGAAATATACCCTCGTGAAAAGTCAACCCAGGACGGGACGGAGCGGGACGACGAGATCCGGGACGGGCGCGGGCGCGTTTGGTTCCCGGGGTTGGTGGATCTCATCCACCTTCCCCGGATCTGGCGAGGGAGGAGGACGCTGGCGAGGTGGCGCGTTCTGGCGATGGCCGGCGACGAGGGCGCGTCGGCGCGACGAGGAGCACGGTGGGGCTGGGCAAGCGCGACGGAGGAGGAGGCAGCGCGCGGCGATCCGGGGCGGCGCCTGATGCGGGCGACGGCGCGCGTGCTTGACGGCGGCCGGCGGCCGGCGATCAAGGCGGGGCAGCGGCGATGCGCGCGGCGGCGAGGAGAGGAGCCGGGCGGCACGGCGGGGATCCGGGCCCGGTTCGGCCCCACGCGGGCCGGATCTGGGCCGGTGGGCTTCGGCGGTTGGCACGGTGAAGTGGGGTGCGGGCGCGGACAGGTGGCGGCCCCTGAGTGGCGGAGGTGCCGGGAAGCTGACATGGCGATGCCTGATTCGCCGGAGTGAGGTGTCCGGCGGACATGTCCGCCGGCGCAAGGAGGATGATGCTAGGGTTTCGTCCATGAATTTTGACGGCGTGCGCATATATATAGGTAGAGGGATCTAGGAGACTCTAAATGAGGTGCGGTTTTCGGCCACGTGATTGTTATCGAACGTCCGAGATGATAGAGGGGGTTTGGATGGGTTTTGGGCCACTTTGGAGGGATGTTGGGCTTGCAACACACACAAGGCCTTTACGGACCCTCGGTTAACCGTTGGAGTATCAAACGAAGTCCAAATGGTACGAAACTTGACAGGCGGTCTACCGGTAGTGAACCAAGGCCGCTTGGCAAGTCTCGGTCAAATCCGAGAACGTTTAACACCCGCACATGAAAAGAGGCAAAAGGAGACACCGGAGGACATAGGAGCGCCGGAATGCAAAACGGACAACAGGGAAAAAGCTCAGATGCATGAGACGAACATGTATGCAAATGCGATGCACATGATGACATGATATGAAATGCGTGACACGCAAGCACAAAACAAGGCAACAACAGCGAATAACTGGAAGACACCTGGCACATCGGTCTTGGGGCGTTACAACACTCCACCACTACGAGAGGATCTCGTCCCGAGATCTAGAATGGCACCAGAGGGAAAACGGAAGAGGAAGACAAGCGGTAAAACAAAGTTGCTTCTTTGACAAATGAGTGAAACCAAAGAACCTTGAAAAAGGTTAAGCTATTTCGAGAAAAGAATACAACTGAGATGAACGAAGTTGATAACTCTTTGTTAGGAAAAAGGAACAAGGGAGAACAAATTCGGACAGCTGTCCGGTTGAAAAGAGAAGCAAGACTTGATAAGATGAAAGAACTTGAGCAGAGGACACAACACTCTAGTTAAATGGATATGCACAAAAAGATCATGATCTTAACAACTCGAGATGATGATAGAAAAGAGCAACATCACAAAGTCTCCGAAATGAAGAATAAAAGATGTATCATTGGAATAAACGAATAGAGAAGAAAAAACCAACTTCTGCCACCAATGAGCTTGGAGAGCACCCTTCCAAGAAGGTTATAACGGAATTGTTGGAAAACCAACAACGAAACGACTAAGATTGTAGTTGTCTTATGGAGAACATCTCAAACTATGAGGTGAAATTCTGCCACTAACGGAAAACTATAGATTGGATTGATAAGAACAAGGAGACGGGACACTTATCTCACCGGTAGGATAAAAGAAGAACTTGGATCATTTGTCAGCAACATAAATAGCAAACGATCCTTAGGGAAAGCTTTATGTAAAAAATAACCCAAGATAGCTCCAACAAAATGATTGATGGATTGAGAAGAGATCATGCTTGAAGAGATTGATGGGTTTAACTATCTCATTCTTAACAACATGTGAACCATGAAAGATGAACTCAAATTATCAAGAATGACATAATACCACCTCAAATGATACGGTCGAAAGAATTGCACTTCGGAATGCAAGAAGAGGAATACTTGAAGCTCCTCTGAAAAGAATCTTGATTAACACTTCAAGAAGGAATTAAATCCTTGATGAACCACCATGTAAAGCCTCCGTGAAGAAACTCCTGTAACAAAATAATGATAAAAAGAAAGAGAAGTTGACAACACAAGGTGAAGCCTTGCAATGATTAGATGGATCTCCGTGATGATATAATTGAGAGAGCATGGAACTCCGGGAAGAAAAAAAAAGAGCATCCCGAACCGAGAATTTAACCATCGTGAACAAACTCCGGAAGAAGGGATTAACTTATGAATGAAACAAGAATAAGAATTAAATTATGCTTATCCTTCACCAATTAACTTGATGACAAGCAAACGAATTTGGCATACCACTTATTCTCGTAGCAAGGATGAAGATAGATGTAGCGCAACTTGGGAAAGTCTTGAACGAACCACCAGTAGGATTTGGGAACAAAGAATGCATCTGTATGATAACGAAGAAGAAGAACTCTTGAACGAACCACCGTAAGAATTAAAAAAGAACAAATAGAACATGAAGAAACACCGAGAAGGATTAACAAATAAATGAGGATGTATGAGAGAATTTAGATCCACGAGAACGAAGAGATCACGAGCTGATAAGAGAATACTTGAATGATGCACCGGTATGATTTGGAGAACAATAGCTGAAAGCTGGAATAAATAATATTTGAAAGGATGGCCTTCGGAGGATAGAAATGGAAACAACTCGTGAAATGCTCCAGATGGATGAAAAGAATTCTCACAACCGAAAATAATTATGAGAGGATGGCGTCAAGCTAGAACCATGAATCTCTGAAAGAACAGATAAGATATGGAGAAAAAACTCTTCTTTGGTCCTCAAAATCCGAGAATGACGACGAGAAACACCACCATGAATTGTTGAGGCACTCTGGAATTAAAATTGGAAAGGTTGAACCAACGATAAAAATAATTTGAAAGATCTTGGTGAAAGACATTTGCCTGATGATAATTCATTCTTACGCCAAACTTTAAAAGATTAGAGGATAGCTCCGGCAAAATTAGAAGAGTCAGGTAAGATCCTGGGAAAAGACATGTGGGTTAGGGCCCACTCAAAAGATACACCGTTAAATGATTTAAAAGAGAGAATACACCGGCTGAATTAAAAGGCTTGAAAGAGATAACATCCTTGAAAGATCTTGAACGAAAGCAGAGTGGAAACACGAATCTTCGAGATCTCTTGAGCACTCCGAAACAATTGAATAGCGAGAAATGAACGAATATGAGGTGCACCAGCTTGAGAAAGCATCTGGAACGAGGAAAAGGATATGATCAACAAAGCTTGAATTGGATCCACCGAAGAAGAAAATGAGTGAAGAGTGACGAACTTGAAGCTCCGTTATAATCTTCCTGAGAATCACCGGATAAAAACATTGAACGAAAAGAATGAAGAAACTTCACATCCATAAGATGGATACTTGATAAAGAAATCTGAGTCCTTGAAGAAACAAGGGTGGGAGGGTGGGAAAACAAAGGCAGCTTGGGACGAACGAAATGAACGCCGTTGAGAAGAACTAAGATTGGATCTTGCAAATGTTGAAATGATCGGATCCACTTGAAGAGAAACACGTCGGTAGAGAAGAAATTTAAATGACAATCTCGATGATGAAGAAGGATTTGTATTCACATAGGAGAATGAGAACACTGTTTAGGAAAGGTATGGAATCAACATTTGGCTTGAAGCAACTCAAATACCACAACTCAAAACAAAACAATGGATTGGCTTGTAGAATAAGCCGGAACAAACATATGATAGAGATTTCGTTTGAAGTTTTCATGGTGGGGCCTACACGGGCTCGATCGTACATCACCATCATGTACAAGGTAGTGCACAAGACATACGAAGCGTCCCCGAGTCAGCATACCCAAGGACTCTTTAAGACATAACGAGACCACTGTAAAACCAACCGTGGATAGGCGGACCACTAGACGTCGAACCCCAATCTCATATCATGCATCTGACGGAAAGATATCATAAGAGCTACTTGAATTCCCACTTATAAACTCCTGAAACATTCTGGTTATGCAATCAGGTGTTGGGGATACAAGGGAAGCATAACATCTCACCCAAAACTAACAAATCCTACATCCAGCTGTATCCATCCTTCAACACATAACCAAGAACCCTTCGGAAATCGTTTACCGCAACCTTTGAAAAGCATCCGTTATGCGAGTTATGGCAATACTCCGGAACTCCCGCCCCAGTACTGGGTGGCGTCGAGGTTATCTCACCAACAACTGCATAAAAGAGATTTTCGATGTCGGCGGAACTCATGTATTCCAGAACTGTAATGATGAAATTGTGACGACATCACCTTGGAGCTCAACTCCCCGAGACACTGCCACAACCCCTAAATGTCAGGAGGCACCAAGAACAATGTTCTCGTCACAAAACCATCGGAACAATTCCAAGATACCCGCGTGATCCTAAATTTTTTTAGTGAAATTTGAGAAGAGAAGAGTCAAAACTCTACGTCAGGAGGCCTCACCAGAGCGACGAAGGGACCTAGGAGTAAAAACAAATCCTACTCTCTGATATATATAATCCTATAAGACTCAAAACATTTTTCTAGACTCAACAATGCCAGCGATTCGATCAAGCAGGGGGCTCCTAAGTCGGGGAAGGCTCTGATACCAACTTGTAACACCCACCATGTGGCTATATCTCCCACGTGTCGGAGCACGACTTAGAGGCATAACCGCATTGTAGGCAATGTCGCAAGAGGGGTAATCTTTACACATCCCATGTACCGAATAAGAAAGAGGATACAGAGTTGGCTTACAATCGCCACTTCACACAATACATGAATATCATTACATTCAACAAGATACAATCAAGGTCCGACTATGGAACCAAAATAAATACAACCCCAAATGCAACAACGTCCCTGATCGCCCCAACTGGGCTACACTACTGATCAACAGGAAAAGGAACAACATAACGAACACGATATTTATCAAGCTCCTCCTTGAGCTCGGTTGAGTCACCTGCACAGTATCATCGGCACCTGCAAACTGGTTTTGGAAGTAAACTGTGAGTCACGGGGACTCAGCAATCTCACACCCTCGCGATCAAGACTATTTAAGCTTATGGGTAAGGTAAAAGGTATGAGGTGGAGCTGCAGCAAGCACTAGCATATATGGTGGCTAACATACGTAAATGAGAGCGAGAAGAGAAGGCAAAGCACGTTCGAGAATCTATGATCAAGAAGTGATCCTAGAAAAACCTACGTTCAAGCATAACTCCAACACCGTGTTCACTTCCCGGACTTCGCCGGAAAGAGACCATCACGGTTGCACACGCGGTTGATCCATTTTAATTAAGTTAAGTTTCAGGTTTTCTACAACCGGACATTAACAAATTCCCATCTGCCCATAACCGCGGGCACGGCTTTCGAAAGTTCAAAATCCCGCAGGGCTGTCCCAACTTAGCCCATCACAAGCTCTCACGGTCAACGAAGGATATTCCTTCTCCCAGGAAGACCCGATCAGGCTCGGAACCCCGGTTACAAGACATTTCGACAATGGTAAAACAAGACCAGCAAAGCCACCCGATGTGCGGACAAATCCCGATAGGAGTCGCACATACCTCGTTCTTAGGGCAACACCGGATGAGACTAGCTACGAGTAAAACCAACCCTCAAGTTTCCCCGAGGTGGCCCCCTAGGCAGCTTACTTCGGACCAACTCTTAGAGAAGCACTGGCCGGGGGGGGGGGGTTAAAATAAAGATGACCCTTCAATCTGCAGAACCCAAGGGAAGGTGGTAGGTTGTTAGTGCAAATGGTAAAACCAAGGTTGGGCCTTGCTGGAGGAGTTTTATTCAAGGCGAACTGTCAAGGGGTTCCCGTTATAACCCAACCGTGTAAGGAACGCAAAATCAAGGAACATAACACCAGTATGACGGAAACTAGGGGCGGCAAGAGTGGAACAAAACACCAGGCATAAGGCCGAGCCTTCCTCCTTTTACCAAGTATATAGATGAATTAATTAAATAAGATATATTGTGATATCCGAACAAATATCCATGTTCCAACATGGAACAAACTCCAATCTTCACCTGCAACTAACAACGCTATAAGAGGGGCTGAACAAAGCGGTAACATAGCCAAACAACGGTTTGCTAGTACAAGGTGGGTTAGAGGCTCATGGGAATATAGGAGGCATGATATAGAAAGTAGTAGGTATCGCAACATAGGCATAGCAACAGAGCGAGCATCTAGCAAGCAAAGATAGAAGTGATTTCGAGGGTATGGTCATCTTGCCTGCAAAGTTCTTCGAGAAGACAAAAGCTTGATCCTTGAAAACGTACTCAAAGGTTCCTCGATCACGTACTCGTCTCCCGGATCTACCCAAGGAAAGAACACAAGCAAAGGAAACAATAATCAACCACGATGCAATGCGCAAGCAACATGATGCAAAACATGGCATGATATGCAGGATGTGATATGCAATGGATATGCGAGCTCTGGAAAGATGGGATGATTTCGGATGAAATCGATATAAAGACCACCGGAATCGGATGCACGGTTTGGAAATGGCAAGCAAAACAATAATGGCACGAAACTGCGATTAACAGCACGATGCCATCTAGAATGCAACAAGAAACTAAGCTACTGCACTCCAGCATAGTGACAAAGCACATGGCAGTGATCCACTCAAGATGCTTGACAAAAGATGAACACTGAGCTACGGCTAATTCACACAATAGCAGGCTCAAACAAGCATGGCAAAAGTGCAGAAGATATCAGGTTCACAGACTTAGTGAAAATAACATGTCAGGCTTTAACATCATGAAGCAATGTTTAGAGCAAGATAACAACATGCTACAGGAACATATCATGGGAAGGAAAGGCATGGCATGAAACTACTCAAAGCATATAATAAAAGTCCCTTACTAACCATAAGCCAAAAGGGATCAGAAGATACAATGGCAACCATGTGAACATAGCAAGTTTCGTTAACAGATTCAGACTTAGCAGAAAACTGGACATGGAAATGACAGAATTATGAAGGCATGTTTGCGAGCTCGATGCACTCACCACAAGGCTTTACATGAAAAACTAAGCATGCACCCAGCAAGAAGACATTATAAATTAGCTAACCATGGCAAGAACAATCTCATATCATGCATGGATCAACTACAACAACCTCGGCAAAAATGCTTAACACGTAAACATTCTGCCAGGAACATTTTATAGAAAAAGTAGAGCTCGATTGAGTCAAGCTAGGGTGCTCCATAATTGCAAACAAAGACATGGATGGATAGAGCACAACAATATCTACAAAACACCCTTACTGATCATGCTCGAAAGAGGCATGGATCACTCTATAGCAACATGAATACATGACATAAAAACAACAGCAGACAAAGACTTAGAAGAAATTCTAAGTCCCTGAAATCAGCAACATCACGAGATCTACTTTGCATGCTTGTGCTAGTCACCACAAAGATCACAAAAATACATGGCATACACCCCTGTAAAGATGGCATGGTATACTTCAAAACACATGTATGGCTCAAGTTCATAGGAGGCACAAATTAAACATGGCAAAAATGAAAAAAGTCCAATTACTGATATGAATCTGAAACTAATATAAACTAGCACTCTTGCAACAGCATTTAGGGCATCCAGATGGACTCAAATGAACATGGTGCAGTGTAATGAAATGAAGTGCTCGTCGATACGAACAATTCGATATGCTACACGCCCAAAACAGAGCCACGGATGCGAAGTTAGGATGCGATGAACAGGGACACATAATATGCAGATCTGGGCACTTAGAGAAATATACCCTCACGAAAAGTCAACCCGGGATGGGATGGAGCGGGACGACGAGATCCGGGACGGGCGCGGTTGCGTTTGGTTCCCGGTGTTGGTGGATCTCATCCACCTTCCCCGGATCCGGCGTGGGAGGAGGAAGCCGGCGAGGTGGCGTGTTCCGGCGATGGCCGACGACGAGGGCGCGTCGGCGTGATGAGGAGAACGGCGGGGTCGGGCAGGCGCGACGGAGGAGGAGGCAGTGTGCGGCGATCCGGGGCGGCGCCTAATGCGGGCGGCGGGGCGCGCGCTTGACGGCGGCCAGCGGCGGGCGAGCAAGGCAGGGCGGCGGCGATGCGCGCGGCGGCGGGGAGAGGAGCCGGGCGGCACAGCGGGCATCCGGGCCCGGTTCGGGACCGCACGGGCCAGATCTGGGCCGGTGGGCTTCGGCGGGTGGCGCGGTGAAGTGGGGCGCGGGCATGGACAGGTGGCGGCCCCTGAGTGGCAGAGGCGGCGGGGAAGCTGATGTGGCGACGCCTGATTCGCCGAAGTGAGGTGTCCGGCGGATATGTCCGGCGCAGTTGAACATGTCTGTCGGCGCGAGGAGGAAGACGCTAGGGTTTCGTCCGCGAATTTTGACGAGGTGGACATATATATAGGTAGAGGGAGCTAGGAGACTCCAAATGAGGTGCGGTTTTTGGCCACGCGATCGTGATCGAACGACCGAGATGATTGAGGGGGTTTGGATGTGTTTTGGGCCACTTTGGAGGGGTGTTGGGCAGCAACACACATGAGGCCTTTACGGACCCTCGGTTAACCGTTGGAGTATCAAATGAAGTCCAAATGGTACGAAACTTGACAGGCGGTCTACCGGTAGTGAAGCAAGGCCGCTTGGCAAGTCTCGGTCCAATCCGAGAATGTTTAACACCCACACACGAAAAGAGGAAAAAGCAGACACCGGAGGACATAGGAGCGCCAGAATGCAAAACGGACAACGGGGAAAAAGCTCAGATGCATGAGATGAACATGTATGCAAATGCGATGCACATGATGACATGATATGAAATGCATGACATGAAAGCACATGACAAGGAAACAACAGGGAAGACACCTGGCACATCGGTCTCGGGGCGTTACACCTAGCTACAGAGGGTACTATGGTATGGAGTATGTACTATCGTGAGCAACCGATCATAGTGCCACTGCACACGAGTGTGTGTCTGATCGATTCGTCCATTATTCGTAAGTTATGTATGGTTGTGTGGTGTCTAATGGTGGTCGTCGAATGCGAGCTGGCGATAAGAGCGGTTGCATGGACGCCTGGTTGTCAATACGTGCCACATACGCTTCAAAGGTCGTCAACCATGAGTTCACATTTTATCACCACGCCACCGTCTGACCACCCTGGCCTACCGAAACCCCTTCCATCGCAACCGCGCGCTTCCTTCCTGAAACGATCAGCGTCTCTACAGAAAGTCAATGCCGCATTCACCTGCCTTAACTGCAGGTGCAGTTCGTGCGTCACTAACATGCGGGCCTGATGCCCGTTGGGCCACATGTAAGTGAGACAACGCACCTGCGGTTAAGTCACTGAAGCAGCATCCGCATTCACGCCTGACGTGACCTCTCACTAGCGCCGGCATTGCAGCAGTGCGACGGCTCAGAGAGCGCCACCCGTGCGACATCCCGGTGCAAGCGACTGCTCCGCATTAATGACACCGCGGCTGCCGACGAACCTACTCCGGTGCCAGCCGTCCATCCGTCTGCCGCGGCTTATTTCCATTCGCCTGCTATATTAACTTGAGCCCCAGCTCCCAGCCATAGCCAAAGACCTACACTCAGTCTCCTCTGGTCCCTTCCTTCTTTTGGCACCATTCCAGCCATGGCCTCCGGGCACTCCAAAGCTCTCTTGGACGTACTGTCGCAGGAGCAGACGAAGGACATCGGTGGCTCCGCTCCGGGCGCGCTCCAAATATCTGACATACTCTCGTAGGAGCAGACGAAGGAGATCGCCGGCTCCCCTGGTAGCCCTCTGCCGCCACGACCACGAAGTCGGCATGCGTGCGCGGGCACAGCCGGTTGCGAGGAAGAGTAGTACATGGTAGGTCGCCACCGCTCTGGTCACAGGAAGGCCACCACTCAGTCGACGCCAAGCTTGGTGGGATAAAAATCAGCGGCCGATTAGCCACTTGATGGCGACGCGGAGGCGGAAATCTTCATAACCTTGTGCTCCGGCCTGCCGCCACCGACATCCCAACGACCCTCGGGTATATGTTCTTCCAAAACGGCCTTGCTCTACTTCCCTAGCTCCCCACGTGTCTGCATGTGCATATTTTTCTACTCCCATCAGCTCTTCCAAACCACCTAATTTTTTAGTATTATTAGAGGTAAAGCTACTTCATGCATTCAAATCTAGGGCTTTGTTCAAACAAGGAAGAAAGGGGGGAAAGTTGTAGCATGAATCTAGGACTTGATTCAAAGAGGAAATAATGTGGTGAAAGTAGTAGAGACCGGATACCCAACCAGTCTCTTGGTTGAAAAGGGGAATAATGGGAAAACGCAGTACAAACTGGATAAGGAACAGATCTATTATTGGTT
Source organism: Triticum urartu (assembly GCF_003073215.2). NCBI lineage: Eukaryota > Viridiplantae > Streptophyta > Magnoliopsida > Poales > Poaceae > Triticum > Triticum urartu. The sequence continues at coordinate 408,873,078 of NC_053025.1, forward strand.
GAAAAAAGGATAGAAAGTAGCGGCTGGTGGACAAGTCAATAGAGTATGTCCAGGTTTAGATTTGGTGCCCTCACATAGTAAAAGGTCTCCAGGATAAGAATTGCTGCCCTCACATAGTAAAAGGTCTCAAGATTAGATTTGCTGCCCTCACGTAGTAAAAGGTCTCCCGGATTAGATTAGCTGCCTCACATAGTAAAAGGTCTCCACGATTGGATTTGCTGCCCTCACATAGTACAAGGTCTCCAGGATTAGGTTTGCTGCCCTCCCATAGTAAAAGGTCTCCAGGATTAGATTTGCTGCCCTCACATAGCATGAACGAACTCGGCATCACCACTTTATGCCTCCTTGTAGGTACATTGTGTTGATGCGTCCACTGCCGCATGTACTTATACCAACCTTTGTTGTTGTTAATGTAAGGGCACATGTAAAATGAAGCGATCACACTGTTACCTTAGAGACATGTCTAACCAGTATTATTGTTAATCTAATGCCTCAAGTGATAAGATGCAATTAAACTGTGTTACAAATGGCACTCCTGCTGTTTCCCCCAGTATGATAAGTAAGTTGCTCCTTTACGTTGCTGAGTTTCCTGGTGTCCCCACGGTCCCATGACCTTAAACCAACTCTTTAGCTGCTGTTGATTTACTGTATCTGGGAAACAAGCAATGCCACCATTAAAGTAATCCCATATTTGAGGAATCTCATTGTTGATCGTAATGCTTCTGGTAATATGAAGCATTGCTAACGTTTTAAAATGTCTACTGTCCTTGCGTGATTGCCATGAACATAATTAAGATGCTTCTTTTCATTTGGTATATGTTTCGCATATTCTTATTGACCAGCAACTGTTTACTTTCTATCTTTTTGGGCATATAGGGATATCTATTTCACCTTGTTGCTATTGTGACCTTTTGGTGAACTGCACAAAACACTTTTTTTGGAATGAGTGTCTTGTGCAGTTCAACTAAAATGTCACGTGGGCAACATCTCTCAATCTTGGTGGAACTACACAAAATGGTGGTTAGAGTTTCCAAAATCTCCGTCAAGTTCTGCTGGTAATCTCGTGCAACATTTTATTAGCCTTTGCAAGATGAGCCATCACTGTCACCACAATGGACTGCACAAAAGCATAAGAAAATTATAGTTGCACCTTACATGAGCCGGACAGCCATCCTTAATGTTCCTCAATTTTTGTGCAACTACTAAAGAAGAACCTGCCAGCTCACGAGAGCAAGTACTTCTGGCCAGGTGAATGATGCAATCTTTACTTCATTTCAGGTGAACTGCAGAAAAAGGTGCATGAATTGAATCATGGAACTCGAGGTAGGCTACAGGTTGAGTTCAAGGAGGCCACTATTAAAGTGAAATCACGCTCTTCTTGTTTGTGTTGTGCAAACAGGAATATTCAACTACAGATGTTCTGACGGTCAAGAGCATTCTCCAAGTTCTTCGATTGTATGACATGGCTAGACAAGATGGATTTAATCACGATATTCACTTTATCAAAAGGCTCTAATGGGTTGGTTCTGAATCTTGCAAGTTGCGAATCAATAAGATGTGTAGGCATCTTTGTTGTATTTACTATTTGAATCTTATTTGTTGGTTCTGAATCTTGCAAGCTGGGAATCAATGAGATGTGTAGGCATCTTTGTTGTACTTATTATTTGGATCTTATTTGCTGGTTCTGAATCTTGCAAGCTGGGAATCAATGAGATGTGTAGGCATCTTTGTTGTACTTATTATTTTGATCTTATTTGTTGGTTCTGAATCTTGCAAGCTGGGAAACACGGCATGATGATGCAGAGGACAACAACCATAACAAACAGTTCAAACTTGGTAGTATTATCTTTGTGAAAGTGCGACAAATGTGTTGATCGTGTGCGTCCTGAGAATAATAATTCTAATTGTTGTGCATGTTGATCTTGTGGCACTGATAGAACGAGCAAATGCATTGCTTGTTTTAAGTATAAATTTCTATTAAAGCTAATTAAATTCAAGTAAAGTGACCACTAACTCATGTTATTATAGTACCAATACAGACCCGCTCGTGAACCGATGTGTGGCCGGAGTAGGATTCTTAATGGAGGCATTTGAATGCGCCGAGGGTGCATCTTCTGTCGGGCATGCAGCGGACGAGGGAGGGGTAGTAACTGTTGTCGCCTGTACACACTCAGTTTACTGTTGAATCCAGTTCCCCAAGAGCTGAAAAATGAACTGCTACCCCCGCCTACACTCTCGTTCACTTGAAAGGACTCCAATGTCGATCCGAGGGGTGAGCCTGCTGGATATGGACTTCAGCAAGGAATTCCCCTTTGAGTTCGCCGTTCAGTCCTATGGCTGCACCATGTTGAATGTGATGTACACCAACGATCCGGACTCGGTGAAGCTCTACCTCGCCGAGTTCAAGCAGTACCTACAGGACGAGAAAGCACAAAGTTGCAGGACTAGACCTTGTGCCCATCCATTTCTCTCCTGACAGGGACCAGCGGATCACCGTCGCGCAGGTATTTGTGCGGGACGTCATCCTCCGCCTTGGTGCTCTAGCCATGGTGCCGCCGTCTGTCGTTCCCAACATGGTCAGCAAAATAAGAGGAATCGGGAGACAACTGTTCGTCGAGAGGCTGACAGTCCCGGCCCCGCCAAGTCCATGGCCTAGGTTTTGTTTTTTAACATGGGCAGCCCACGACATGTTTGAACATTTTTTGGATCCAGCAGGTATCAAGCCGCCTCTCGGCCTCCCAACCTAGCTTGTCTGTAACATCAGCAGCCCAAGTTATGTTTGTTTTTTCAAGACGACGCACCGCTCAGTTCTATTTTTCTATAAGAATGCAAAACTGAACCTATATTTATATCTTATTTTATTACACACACACACACACACACACACATATATATATTAGAAAAACATAAGTTTCCGTTAAACCTGTCGCTCGTCCAACCATTTTATAGACCTTCCCACTTCCTTTATTTTTCGTTTTCATTAATCCTATATCTGAATTTTCTCCCACTTTCTTTTTCGATGTAAACTGAGTTTTCTCCCAGTACTTTTCCCTAGAACCAACTCAACTGTCCCACGTCTAGCCTAAAAAATAATAATACCCCATGTACTATTAACTCATCAAATTTAAATGATATTTTATTTCGTAAGTTGAAAGTTCTTACAAAATAATAATAAATAATTGTTTATATATAACTTGGCAAGTTAACTCCTAGTGATTACGTACATAAGCTTGAAAAGATTTTACTGACCAATGCAGTAATAGACGTGCAATCATGTGTTTATGTTTTTATAACATTTCTCCGTCTAGCCCAACATGATATTTTCACCCAGCCTAGAAAGTCCGCGGATTTCGAGAAAAATGCAAATGGGCTCTAAATTCTACCATATATATAAACGGGCTGCATAGATGTTACATCATTGTTTCACCCAGCCCACCAAATGGACTAAAAAACAAATGGACTGGCTGACATGTGGGCCAGTAGGTCGAAGCCTAAGAAGGCGTTGGATTTACATCCAACGGCTGGCATTCTTCTTCAATCTCTCATGTTCTTCCCCCAGCGCCGCCGGGACCGCCTGCTCCAGCATCCGGCGTCCAGCGGCGTTGTTTTGCGCTCCTCAGCGAAACGCTGCCCCGCCGACGGCCAGGCCATCCCTCCACTCCGCACCTCCTGTTATTCTCTGCCGAGTGTAGGCCCACCCCGCACCCGAACCAGTCAAGTTTCTCACTCCTCTCCGTCTGCGACTCCACGGCCGCGTCTTCCCCATCTCCGGGTCGTTCTAGTCTGGGGCCTCGCTGTCGTCCACCGCCTCGGTGTGCTCGGCGCAGCATGGTCAACATATGAGAGTCATCGGAAGAGGACTATACGTGAAGAGCCTGACGGCTGGGACCCACGAGGTCCATGGTCGTACGCAAGGAAAGTTCCTCCTTATTACGCACTGTACGTGGACTGTACGTGGGAAGGGCTTCTGTATTTCGCGAAAAAAACGTCCCCCCTCCCACAGATAGGTCGGACCCACCAGCTACATCTTCGCACGCAAGGAAGTGCCTCCTTATTACGCACAAAAAACTGAATACCCCCTGCTAGCTGGGACCCACCATAGTGGGTGGTTGACTTGTGGGCCTACTAAGTTGACGGGGATGGAGGGCTTTGTCAACTTAGTCAATATGAACGATTCTAGCTCCAGTGACTGTACGATGTCCATCCAACGGCCATAGTGGTTCTTCAACCTCTGGTCTTCTTGCTCCATCCGAAGAGTACTGTATGTGGAGAGGCTGACAGCTGGGTCCACGGCCGCAGCTGGGTACATGGTCACAACCCAGTTTTTTTGTGATTTGCCAAGTAAGTCGCTTTGTCAGGCCTGTTGGGCTGCAAATCTTTCAAGACGAGGAGAGCATCATTCGGCTGTATGAGAAAATGGCCTATCAGTAATGAGAAATGGGTTGTACATTTTTAAGACACATCAAACCGGCAATTAGTTTCAAATTTCTTTTTTTCATTTCGAGATTTTAAATTGCATTGATTTTTATGCGTGGACAATTTTTTGGATTTTATATTGATATATATTTATTTTTAAAATAAAAAATTAGTTTGACCCTGACTCGAAATTTCGAGATTAAAAAGAGTTCAGACCGCACCGAAATATGCAAAATTTCGTATGATTTTTTAACCGTGGCCACAATATGGGCTGTAATGCTAACAAAAAGAATATGGGCTCCAAAAAAAACCTTAAGAATTAGCAAGTGGGCTGTAAATTATTAGAAATAATGGCAGATGGGATGTATGCTGTTTTCCACAGATTTGAGGCTTTCCTAAAAAAAGGTTGACGCACAAGAAGTGACTGTTGGATGTCCATGCAATGCCCGTCGTGCTTCTTCAATCTCTTCTCTTCCTACTCCAGCCGATCAAACAAGCGCCGGCGGGACTGCCTGCTCCCTCCTCCCCGCGGCCGGCTGTGCTGCTGCGCAGGCCTCACCTGTAACGCCCCGAGACCGTTGCGCCAGGTGTCATCCAGTTATTCGCTGTTGTTACCTTGTCATTTGTTTGTGTGTCATGCATTTCATATCATGTCATCATGTGCATCGCATTTGCATACGTGTTCGTCTCATGCATCCGAGAATTTTCCCCGTTGTCCGTTTCTCAATAAGGCACTCCTATGTCCTCCGGCGCCCCCTTTTGCCTCTTTTTGTGTGCGGGTGTTAAACATACTCAAATTGGACCGAGATTTGCCAAGCGGCCTTGGTTCACCACCCGTAGACCGCCTGTCAAGTTTCGTGCCATTTGGAGTCCGTTTGATACTCCAACGGTTAACCGGGGAACCGTAAAGGCCTCGTGTGTGTTGCAGCCCAACACCCCTCCAAAGTGGCCCAAAACCCATCCAAACCCCCTCCATCCTCTCGGCCGTTCGATCATGACCGCGTGGCCGAAAACTGGTCCTCATTTGGACTCTCCTAGCTCCCTCTACCTATATATATGTGTCTCCCTCCGAAATCTCGCGGTTGAACCCTAACCTCCTCCTCCTCCGTGCGTCCGGACGCGTCCGCGCCGCGCCGGACGTGTCCACCGCCGTCTCCACGTCGCTCCGGCCAATCCTGTCACGACACGTCAGCTCAACCGCCTCCCGCGCCCAACCGCAGCTTGCCACGTGTCCTCCACACGCGCCCTCACTCTCCCCCCGCCGCTGCGGCCCTGCGGGCCCACGGCCGGCCCGCCGTCCCAACCGCGCGCCCCTGCATGGCCACCCAGCTCCCGTACCGCGTGCCCCGCCGTCGAGTCGCCGCCGGCCGCCGCTTCCGCGCCCGCTCCGCCACCGACCTGCATCCGTCTCGCCACCGCCAGATCCGCGCGCCGCCCGCTGGAGGCCCCGCCGCCGTCTGCGCTGTCCGCCGCCGCCCGCGTCAATGCGCGCCCGTGCCGCCTCCTCCGCGCGCTCACCGACCCCGCGCCGCTCGCCGCTGTCTCCCTGCTTCGCCCGATCCTGCCGGCGCCCTCGCCTCGTCGCCGGCGAGCTCCGCCCGCCGCCATTCCTCGCCTCCTGGCTCCCCGATCCAGTCGGGATCGGGAGGAGGACAGCCTCCAAGTGGGCCCCACCCCGCATCCGGCCCATCAGGCCCAGCCTCCCTCTCTCTGCTAATGGGTCGAAGCCCATGGTGAGCTTTGCATCTTCCCAGCACCCTGTGCATCGTATAGTTATTTCGCGCTCATCTATTTTTTTTCTGAAATCGACGAAGTCCTTAGCATTTTATGCCCCTATTCATCATGCCATAACTCCATCACTGTAGCTCTGTTTTGCATGCATGATATATCAAAATGTTCATCTGGATGTGCATTGCACCATGCTTGTTTGAGGCCATCTTGATGCCCTAATTGTTGATGCAAGAGTGCTATAAAATGTTAGTTCCTGATTCTTATAAGTTTATGAGCATTTGTCATTTTTGCCATGATTATTGTGTGCTGCATATGGGCATGAGATCTACATGTGTTTTTGGCCATGCCATGCCATCTTTAGAGGGGTGTATGCCATGTATTTTTCTGATCAATGTGATGACTAGCACATGCATGCAAAGTAGCTCTCGTGATGTTGTTGTTTTCAGGGACTTAGAATTTCACTAAGTCATTTCCCTGTTATTATTTCAATGCCATGTATTCATGTTGATACAGAGTGAGCCATGCTTCTTTTGGGTATGTTCAGTAAGGATGTTTTTGTCATATGGTTGTGCTCTATCCATCCATGTCCCTGCTTGCATTTATGGAGTGCCCTAGCATGACTCAATCTTGCTCTACTTTTCCTTTAAAATGTTCCTGGCAGATTGTTTACATGTTAATCAATTTTGCCAAGGTTGTTGTAGTTGATCCACACATGCTATGAGATTGTTCTTGCCATGTTTAGCTTCTTGACCATGTCTTCTTTCTAGTAGTATGTTTATCTTGACATGCAATGCCTTGTGTTGAGTGCATCGAGCTCGCAAACATGCCTTCATAATTCTGTTTATGCCATGTCCAGTTTTTCTGCCAAGCCTGAATCTGTTAACGAAACTTTCTATGTTTACATGGGTGCCATCATATCTACTGATCCTTGTTGGCCTATGGTCAGTAAGGGACTTTTGTTATATGCTTTGAGTAGATTCATGCCATGCCTTTTATTGCTATGTTCTGATCCTGTAACATCTTGTTTGCTTGCTCTAAACATTGCTTTCAGAAGTTAAATCCTGACATGTTAGTATTTTCACTAAGTCCGTGATGCTATTATCTTTTGCACTTTTGCCATGCTTGTTTGAACCTTTTCTTGTATGATTTAGCCGTAGCTCAGTTTTCATCTTTTGTCAAGAATCTTGAGTATATCACTGTCATGTGCTTTGTTGCTATGTTGGAGTGCAGTAGCTTAGCTTCTTGTTGCATTCTAGATGGCATCGTGTTGTTAATCGCAGCATTGTGCCATTCTTGTTTTGCTTGCCATTTGCAAATCGTGCATCCGTTTCCGGTGATCTTTATATCGATTTCGGCCGAAATCAACTCATCTTTCCCGTGGCACTCTTGGTTTTCCAAGTTGAGGCCTGGTTCAATCTTTTCCTTCCGGAGCATGCATATGCATTGCATATCACATACCGCATATCATGCCATGTTTTGCATCATGTTGCTTGCGCATTGCACCGTGGTTGATTATTGTTTCCTTTGCTTGTGCTCTTTCTTTGGGTAGAGGCGGGAGACGAGTACGTGATCAAGGTACCCGTTGAGTTCGTTTACGAGGATCAAGCTTTCGTCAACCCGGAGAACTTTGTAGGCAAGATGATCATACCCTCGAAATCACTTCTATCTTTGCTTGCTAGTTGCTCCGTCTTTTGCTATGCCACGATACCTACCACATTCTATATCATGCCTCCCATATTGCCATGTCAAGCCTCTAACCTACCTTGTCCTAGCAAACCATCGTTTGGCTATGTTACCGCTTTGCTCAGCCCCTCTTATAGCATTGCTAGTTGTAGGTGAAGATTGGAGTTCGTTCCTTGTTGGAACATGATTATTGTTGGGATATCATTATTATACCTTCTTTACTTTAATGCACCTATATACTTGGTAAAGGGTGGAAGGCTCAGCCTTATGCCTGGTGTTTTGTTCCACTCTTACTTCCCTAGTTTCCGTCATACCAGTGTTATGTTCCTTGATTTTGCGTTCCTTACGCGGTTGGGTTATAATGGGAACCCCTTGACAGTTCGCCTTGAATAAAACTCCTCCAGCAAGGCCCAACCTTGGTTTTACCATTTGCCACATAAGCCTTTTTCCCTTGGGTTCTGCAGACTCAAGGGTCATCTTTATTTTAAACCCTCGGGCCAGTGCTCCTCTGAGTGTTGGTCCAAACTAGAGCCCCTTGCAGCGCCACCTCAGGGAAACTTGAGGGTTGGTTTTAGTTGTACGGATTCCTTATCTGGTGTGCCCTGAGAACGAGATATGTGCAGCTCCTATCGGGATTTGTCGGCACATTAGGGTGGCTTTGCTGGTCTTGTTTTACTATTGTTGAAATGTCTTGTAACCGGGATTCCGAGTCTGATCGGGTCGTCCTGGGAGAGGGAATATCCTTCGTTGACCATCAGAGCTTGTGATGGGCTAAGTTGGGACACCCCTGCAGGGTTTTGAAATTTCGAAAGTCGTGCCTGCGGTTATGGGAAGATGTGAATTTGTTAATGTCCGGTTGTAGAAAACTTGACACTTAGCTTAATTAAAATGAATCAACAGCATGTGTAGCCGTGATGGTCTCTTTTCGGCGGAGTCCAGGAAGAGAACACGGTCTCGTGTTATGCTTGAACGTAAGTAGTTTTCAGGATAACTTCTTGATCTTTGTAGCTTCTCGACCGTGCTTTGCCTTCTCTTCTCTCTCTCATTTGCGTAAGTTAGCCACCATATATGCTAGTGCTTGCTGCAGCTCCACCTCACTACCTTTTCCGACCCATAAGCTTAAATAGTCTTGATCGCGAGGGTGTGAGATTGTTCAGTCCCCGTGACTCATAGTTTACTTCGAAAACCAGTTGCAGGTGCCGACGATGCCCGTGTAGATGACGCAACTGAGGTCAAGTGGGAGCTTGATGCAGATCGTGTTCGTTGTGTTGTTTCGTTTTCCTTTCGATCAGTAGTGGAGCCCAGTTGGGGCGATCGGGATCTAGCATTAGGGGTGGTCTTCTTTTATTTTGGTTCCGTAGTCGGACCTTGATTGTATTCTGGATGATGTAATGCTATATTTATGTATTGTTTGAAGTGGCGATTGTAAGCCAACTCTTTATCCCTTTCTTATTCAGTACATGGGATGTGTAAAGATTACCCCTCTTGCAACATGCCTACTATGCGGTTATGCCTCTAACTCGTGCTCCAACACGTGGGAGATATAGCCGCATCGTGGGTGTTACATCACCGCCCCACTGTACTCCCATCGCTGGCCTAGCCATCCCTCTACTCACCCACACCTGCTGTTATTCTCCGGCGACGGCAGACGAACCAGTAAACCCTCGTATAGTCGTACTCCCCTCCACATGGGAAACAACTACCGAGTCTTCCCTAGCTCCGTGTTGTTCCCTTCCTAGGCCTCGCCGTAGTCCACCGCCCTGGTGCTCTCGGCGCGGCCTGGTCAACATGGTCAACGACCGGCATCCATCTGAAGTGGACTGTGCTTGGAGAGTCTGACAGCTGGGTCCACGGCCGCATGCAAGGAAATGCCTCCTTATTACACAGAAAATAATGATTCCTCCACCTGACATCTGGGACCCACCGAAAGGGCCTCTGTATTTCACGAAAAAAACATGACCGCCGCTGATAGCTCGGACCCACCAGCTATATCTTCGCACGCAAGGAAGTGCCTCCTTATTACGCACAAAAAAATGAATACTCCCCCTGCTAGCTGGGACCCAGTATAGTGGGAGGCTGACTTGTGGGCCTACTATGTTGACGGGGATGGAGGGCTTTGTCAACTTAGTCAATATGCACGATTCTAGTTCCATTGACCGTATGATGTCCATCCAACGGCCGTAGTGCTTCTTCAACCTCTGGTCTTCTTGCTCCAGCCGCCCAAACGAGTGCCGATCGTGCCTCGTGCTCCTGCCTCCCTTGGCCGGCTACGATGCCGCAGAGGCCTCACCGCCCCTACTACTCCCATCACTGGCCAGGCCATCCCTCGACTCACCCACACCCCCTGTTATTCTGCGGCGACGGCAGCCTCACACCGCAGTAGAACCAATGAACCCTCGTACTGCTCTCCGCATGGGCATCCACAGCTGTGTCCTCCCTGGCTCCGCGTCGTCCCCTTCATAGGCCTCGCCGTTGTCCACCGCCTTGGTGCTCTCGGCGCGGCGTGGTCAATGTGGTCAACGAACAGCTTCCATCGGACGTGGACTGTACATGGAGAGGCTGACAGCTGGGTCCACGGCCGCAGCAAGGAAGTGCCTCCTTATTACGCGCAAAATAATTATTCCTCCGGCTGACAGCGGGGAAATGATTCGCCCCCCTGACTGCTGGGACCCACCAGCTACATCTTCGCACGCAAGGAAGTGCATGACACTCGAGACCCACCTGGTCGAAGCGTACGTAGCGTTGTCATTCTGGTCGCGAACGTGTACATACATACTAGTCGATGTAGAGGCATGCACGTGTCGTAGTAGGGGCGCGCACGTAGCATGTACACGTACGTACCGCGGCCTGTGTGCAAGAAAGAAAATACGACCACGTACGTACATACGTGCAGGATCTCGAACGCCTACTCGCGCATACGTACGGCCAGGGCTCGTGTACATGGCTTGGTTGGAACGGAGAAACCGTGTCGTCGTCGTGTTCATGGGGAGCCAACCGGCTGGGTCGGAACGGAATGCGTCGTCGTGTTCATCGGGAGGGCTTGGACGGAATAGTCGATGGAAACGAGGCCTGGCGTAGCGCAGAACGGAGGAAACGGCCTTGTGTTCGACTGGCCACATTTGAAACGGGATCCTGTTCATCGGGAGGGGTCTAGCGTACCGCAAAACGGAGGAAACGGACCTCCTACGGTCGAAACGGGGGTCCTGTTGATCGGGACTGGTGTGGCGTACCGCAAAACGAAGGAAACGGACTTGTGTTAGAGTGCTACGGTCGAAACAGGGGTCCTGTTCATCTCCACTGTTGACCCCCTCGAGCCTCCACGAGCTAATGTTCATCCACCGTCGACCTCCTCCAGCCTCCACGGGCTCCTGTTCATCCAGCCTCCACCGCGCGCTACTCCACCGGCTAATATTCAACCAGCCCTCTCCACGGGCTCCTGTTCAACCACCCCTCCACGGGCTATTGTTCATCCTGCCCTCCACCGTCTACTGTTCATCCTGCCCTCCACGGGGTGGTCCTGTTCGTCCTGCCCTCCACAGGGTCCTGTTCATCCAGCCCCAACCGACTCGATCGATCGGGGTACTGTTCATCCAGAGGCACACACCACGGGGTCCTATTCATCCACCCCCCCCGCAACGCTCACTTTCATATAGAGGCAACATCGATCGGCTTCAGTTAGCAGCAGTAGCGAAGAAATCGCTCGATCGGGTTCAGTTAACAGCCATCGATCGATCGCTCGGTTTCAGTAATGCGTAGCATGCAGTGCAATCGCTCGGGTTCAGTTAGATCCCAACGCCTCGCTCGGGTTCAGTTAGAGCCCAATGACTCGCATACACGCGCGTAGGTACAAGAGAAATGCGCATCGCTCAGCCCTCGACCACCCACCATAACCGGGGACTCCCTGATATTTTCCGCGCCCTGGCTTCGACCATGGTTTTTTCCAGCAAGGACGGCCCAAAGAATGTCATGCAACTGCGTCTCCGGCCCGCCCAGGACGAAAAGCCCATTTTCTATCATGATATTTTGTCATAGAAGTAGGACCCCACCACATCTATGATGATACCAGGTTTTGTCACAATTATCGTCATAGAAGTGACATAGGTATGACAGAAAAAAATTCCGTCCGACCCAAAATGTCACGAATGTGTCTTTTTTTAGTGCGGCATGATGTCCACAATCTCCTTCATGAATCTCTCATAGAATCTCACGGCCTTCCTCAGGAGAAACACAACATTGAAACACCCCTATAACACTACAGCGATGCAGCTCTCCATTGACAATAGTCATTGACTTAGACCACCGTGTTATCTGCCTGGCCAAAGTTTCATCTTCAGGTAACTCGCCCCGGGTCATATAAGCCAAATATGGAATTGTCCAATCAGGAATAACATGAAGAGCCGCCACCAATTGCGCCTTCGGGTCAGGAATAGCAAGATCCTCCTCCGTAGGCAGTTTGACTAGAGGGTTATGCAAAATATCTAGGAAAACATTAGGTGGCACCGGCTTATGTTGGGACCCTAGCCTGCTCAAAGCATCAGCCGCCTCATTTTTCCTGCGATCAAGATGTTCCACTTGATAGCCTTTGAAATAACCAGCAATAGCATCAACTTCTCGGTGGTAAGCAGCCATGAGTGGGTCTTTAGAATCCCAAGTGTGTGAAACCTGCTGAGCCACCAAATCCGAGTCACCAAAGCACCTCGTCCGGCTTAGATTCATCTCCTTAGGCATCCGAAGACCATGGAATAAGGCTTCATACTTAGTTGCATTGTTAGTACAAGGGAACATCGACCTTAAAACATAACAAAATTAATCATCTCATGGGGAATTCAAAATAACTCCAGCCCCCGAGCCTTCCAACTGCCTGGATCCATCAAAGTGAATAGTCCAATATGTGCTATCCGACTTCTCCTCAGGCATCAGCAGCTCTATCCAATCGTTGTTGAAATCCACAAGTGCTTGAGATTTGATGGCTGTGCGAGGCGTATATTTCAAACCATGGGGTCCAATCTCAATGGCCCACTTGGCTACCCGACCTATGGCCTCTCTGTTTTGAATAATATCCCATAAGGGAGAAGAACTAACCACAGTGATGGGATGACCAAGGAACTATTGCTTGAGCTTTTGACTAACCATGAACACCCCATATACCAGCTTCTGCCAATGCGGATACCTCTGCTTGGATTCAATGAGCACCTCACTAATATAATAAAACGGCCTCTGAACCAGATGTTCCTTGCTTACTTCCTTCCTTTCCACCACAATCGCCACACTGATGGCTCGGCTATTGGCAGCCACATATAACAACAAGGGATCCTTATCAATAGGAGCGGCAAGGATCGGCGGCTCAGCTAACTGTTTCTTCAGGGCTTCAAATGCCTGATCAGCGGCATCACTCCAGACAAAGTGATATGTTTTCTTGATCATCTGGTACAGAGGGATAGCTTTTTCTCCCAACCGGCTTAAGGCCGCAATACGACCCGCCAAAGGCTGAACATCAATAATGCTTGCCGGTTTATCCAAAGAAGTAATAGCCTTGATTTTCTCTGCGTTAGCTTCAATGCCTTGTTCAGAAACAAAAAAACTCAAGAGCTTGCCTGCTGGCACACCAAAAATACACTTGGTCGGGTTAAGCATCATCTTGTAAACCCAGAGATTGTGAAAGTTCTCTTTCAAATCATCTATCAGGGTTTCCTTCTTCCTGGATTTCACAATAATATCATCCACATAAGCATGAACATTGCGTCCAATCTGACCTAGAAGGCAATTTTGAACACACCGCTGGTAAGTCGCCTGGGCACTCTTGAGCCCAAAGGGCATAGACACATAGCAGAAGGCTCCAAAAGGAGTGATGAAGGTTGTCTTCTCCTGGTCCTTAACTGCCATCTTGATCCGATGATACCCATAATAAGCATCCAAAAAACTCAAACGCTCACAAAGCGTCGTAGCATCAACAACCTTATCAATACGAGTGAGAGCGAAAGGATCAGTCGGACATGCCTTATTAAGGACGTGTAATCCTCACACATGCACCAAGTACCATTTTTCTTAAGCACCAACACCGAGTTAGCCAACCTTTCAGGATGAATAACTTCAACAATGAACCGAGCTGCCAAGAGCCGGGCCACTTCTTCACCAATGGCCTTACATCTCTCCTCATTAAAGTGATGAAGGAATTGCTTGACCGGTTAAAACTTTGGATCAATACTGAGAGTGTGCTCAGCGAGTTCCCTTGGTACACCTGGCATACCTGAAGGCTTCCACGCAAAGATGTCCAGGTTCTCACGAATGAACTCGATGAGCGTGCTTTCCTATTTCGGATCCAGATTAACATTGATACTAAACTGTTTAGATGAATCGCCAGGAACAAAATTAACCACCTTAGTGTCATCTCCCGACTTAAACTTCAACAGAGGGTCATGCTCTGTGTCGGATCGTGGGTTCTGGCAAACCCTTGAGGTTTGATACTTGGGGTGCGCACGAAGATCTCTCTCTCTCTCTCGCTCACTCTCGCAACGATCTCTAGGCCTAGCTCGCCGAACCCAAGAAAAAAGAGACACGAGAGTTATACTGGTTCGGGCCACCGTTGTGGTGTAATACCCTACATCAGTGTGGTGTGGTGGATTGCCTCGTGGGCTGAGGATGAACTAGTACAAAGGATGAACATCCTCCTGAGGACATGTGTTCTTGAGCTCGGTGAGCTTGTGTGTGTAAGGATGGTCTCGATGATCCCTCCCCTGCTAAGGTGGTGCCTAGTCCTATTTATAGAGGCCCTGGTCCTCTTCCCAAATGTTTAGGCAGGAAGGGATCCCACAACGGCCAATTTTGAAGGGAGAAAACTAGTACAAGTTATCCTAACAAAAGGTTGTCTTCGCCTACCAAAGACTCTGGTGGTGACACCGCCGTGGGCTCCGTGGTGACCTCCGTTTTGCCGTCCTGCTGGTCTTGGTCTTGTTGCAACGATATGGAAACCTTTGACTGACACCTCGGGACTCCTCGCCTACGCCTGCCCCTTTAGCACCAAAGGGGAAACTAGCACCCTGCGCCTGCTGGCGCCTCGCTGGCCTTGGTAGTCATGGCTCACGTCACGTGAACCTCACGAGGTGCCCCTTGCATAGATATATCTGCTCCTTGGGAGATAGCCTAGGGAGGCCGCCCCGAAGGAGGTCTTGGTGCCGTATGCCTCACGAGGCTTGGCCCCTCGCGAGGGTCTTGAGTGGTTGCTGGTTAAGATGGGCCATACCAGGCCGCTGGATGAGCCATGCCCTGGGCCGCAGGCAGGCAACTCTGGGTACCCCTATTCCCAAGACGCCGATAGTAGCCCCCGGGCCCAAGGCGTGCTCGGACCTGGTTTAGAGGCGGAGCCAAGGGGCAAGTCCGGAGCACCACGAGCCCCAATAGCCCGTGACCTTGATTGATGCGTGGCGATTGATAGGTCGTGGGCGTCTCCGCTTCCCCATGATGCCTCGACAACTGCCCTATTTGACGAGACCCTCCTATATGTAGAAGAAAATTATCATTTCCTTAGATCATGGAGGTCGGCGGTTGGCCTCCCTCTGGCTATAAATGAGGGGAGGGTCGAAGCCCCCATTGCACATCTCTTCCTCCATTCCGCCTTCTTCTTCTTCCTCCTTGCTGCGACACCCATGGCGCTGACAAAGAGGTTCATGGCTGCGGAGAAGGGGAGGTACGCTAGGAGGGGCCTGACTCTCCGCCGCCCAAGCGGGGTTGTGGCCGCCCCTGAAAGCACGCCGTGACTCCTGTCGGCCATTCGGGGGCGCGGGCGGACTTCCTCGGGGTATGGTGCCCTTGCTGGCAGCCACAGGAGCATGCCCTCGCGTGGAGGGAGCCGCCCAAGATGCGGTAGTCCTGTCCATGAAGGGAGGCGCGCCATGGTTGCCCAACCTCCCCGGCCACGCTTCCACTCGGCAGAGCTCTGTCGGAGTTCCTCGTGTGGTCGGAGAACTAGGCCGGCACCTGGCTTTAGCTTCCGCGCTCCTTCGCCTTTGAGCTGCCGGCCTTGGGTCCCGGCGGCCTCTGGCTGCAGGCCGACGATTGCTGCAGCAAGGCTTTGTGGGTCGCGGTGGAGGTCTGCGGCGCGGGAAACATAGCCCTAGCCCCTGGCTGGCAGACATTTTCCCGTGCGCGCGGCTTGGGCAGGCAGTGCACCCTCCACTTCAAATACGACGGGGCCGCAACCCTCTTATTGAGGGTGTTCAGGCAAGATGGTCACCGCGTCGGGTGCTCCCCTGAAGACGGCGAGGGCAACAAAGTACTCGGCCTTGGCGACGGTCACGAGGAGGACGAGGGCGGCCTTGCCCCCGGCGACGGCCGCGGCTCGTTCGGCGATGGCACCTCCTCCTCCGATGAGAGCTCTAGTAGTGGCGGCTACGACCAGCCGCCACGTCGTCGGGCTCGCTTTGAGGATGGTGGCAGGTCGTCTCGTCACCGCGCCCTGAAGAAGCATGAGGAGGGCTCCGGCCGAGTCCGGGGGGCCGATCCCCGCAAGCATCTGCGCTGTAGGAGCCACTTTTGCCCGTCTTTTCCTTTCCTAATGTATTGCAAGAAGAAGTATGGGGCCCCGCGGGGGCGTGTGATGAACTGCAATGCTTATGCTGCTTAGTGCCATGAACTTCAAAGGCTAACTTAGTCGAATGCGCCCAAGGTAGTCTCTTGTCTCATGAGGGCCTTCTGCCACCTGGTGAGCCCTCCTTGTTGCTGGCTCGGGAGTCGTTGTCCTCGGGAGGCGTCACAGAGCTGCAGAAATCACTAAGACGTCCGTCAGGTGCCTTGCCCTTCCTTGCGCGAGGCCTCATGACCGTGGCCCAGCGCACCATGTCGTGGTACCCGTGGGGCATGGACTTGTGAGGGGGTGCGCCAACCGCGAGCTCAATCAAGAGTGCCTCATGAAGGTCGGGGAAGCCGGAACTCTGGAGCGACAGGGTTTTGGCGAGGTGTGTTCTTGGCCTGGCGAGCGCACATGCCTGCCCAGCCCCCGCGTGAGGCACGAGATGGAGAGCGTTGGGCAACTGCCGCCCTCCCTGGCACAAAACAAAAAACCAAGCGAGGATGGAGGGAAAAGAAAGGGTTCAACCGAGCAATCGAGAAACGCCGAAACTCCAAATTCCATAAAAAGGGGCAAACCAACTACAGAAAGAAAATGGACAGCCACGTCCGGCACCTAATCTAGTCTTCTCACCAGCGTGGAGCTAAGTGCTGCCACCAGGACGTGGGAGGGAGCCCTCGCGGCCTGAGGGCGGCACACCGGAGACTCCGGGGCATGTACAGCCCCACTATTATTACGTGAGAGTGTCACGAGTGGAGACCTTCGTAAGCACTAGGCCTTGCCTCATGGGTAGAACTTCCGGAGGTGCTGGATGTTCCAGGCGTTCTGGATGGGGATCCCGTCCTGTGTCTCCAGGCGCGTGGCGCCAGGCCTGGAGACACAGGCAATCCTAAACGGTCCCTCCCACATGGGTGAGAGCTTGTGCAGCCCTTCCCTAGAGAGCACCCGCCTCAGGACGAGATTGCCCACGTCGAGCGTCCTGGCGCGGACGCTGCGATAGTGGTACCGTCGCAGCGCCTACTGGTACCTTGCTGCCCGGAGCGAGGCTTCATGGTGGCATTCCTCCCCCAGCACAAGGTCCACCCCTCGGATGGTCTCTTGCTGCGTGTCATCAAACACCAGGACCCGTGCGGAGCGATGTCTGACCTCGTGTGGGAGAACCGCTTTTGCTTCGTAGATGAGGAAGAACATAGTCTTGCCTGTTGGCTTGGTGGTGGTGGTGCAGATGGACCACATCACAGACTGGAGCTCGTCGTGCCAGCCCTTGCCGCAGGCCTCGAGCTTCTTCTTGAAGGTCCTGGTCTTGAGGCCTCTCAAGACCTCCACGTTGGCGCGCTCGGCTTGGCCGTTGCTCCTGGGGTGTGCTACGAAGCGTAGCAAATGTGCGTTCCAACGTTAGCACAATATGTCTTGAAGAGATTGCTAGTGAACTGTGAGCCCTTATCGGTGATGATGCGGTTAGGGACCCCAAACCGGCTCACTAGGCCTTTGATGAACTTATCTGCCGACCCGGCTAGGATGGTGCGGACGACTTCCACCTGCGCCCATTTGGTGAACTTGTCGATGGCGACGTAGAGGTAGCGGTAGCCCCCTGGCGCTCGAGGAAATGGACCCAAGATATCCAGCCCCCAGACCGCAAACGGCCACAAGAGTGGGATGGTCTGGAGGCCCTAAGCAGGCTGCTGGATTTGCTTGGCATGGAACTAGCAAGCCTTGCAGGATTACACCAGCTCGGTTGCATCGCTAAGTGCAGTGGGCTAGTAGAATCTGCTACAGAACGCCTTGCCGACCAGGGTGTGCGACGACGAGTGATGCTCGCAGTCCCCGCCGTGTATGTCAGATAGCAGCCCGCCCCCTTCTTCCTAGAGATGCATCACAAAGAAACATCATTGGGTCATTTCATGTACAACTCACCATCCTGGATGCAATACGCCGTAGCTTGCCGGGCCACGTGCTCCGCTTCCTCTTCTTTCCCCCGCAGCAGGTACACCTTGAATTCTTCACTCCAGCACCCCTCATGAGTTTCAAGCGCAAGGAGCAGGCGTGTGGGGCCACAGGCGGGAGCTCCCGAGGTTGGTGGTGGTGGGAGCTCCTCTCGAGACGACGTAGGCTCCGCAGCTGGAGGGGCCGTTGAAGGATTAAAGAGTCGCTCCTCGAAGACGCCAGGCACCTGGGGCTGTCGCCTTGATGCCCGCTTTGCGATATCGTCCACTTGTTTGTTTGTGCCACGGGGCACATGCTGTAGTTCTAGGCCCAGGAATTGTTTCTGCATTTTGCGTACCTCCGCAAGGTATGCCTCGATGTGCTTGTCCGTTAGTTCGTATACCTTGTTGGAGAAGTTGACAAGGAGCTAAGAGTCGCCCTTGATGGTGGAGTGCTTCACCCCCAAGGCTGTCGCAACCTTGAGGCCGGCGATCAAACCTTCGTACTCCGCGATGTTGTTGGAGACCTTCTCGCCCCGCTGGAAGCAGAGTTGTACTGCGTAGTAGAGCTTGTCTTGAGTGGGCGAGATGAGCACGGCTCCAGCCCCCGCGCCCTGGCGCGTGAAAGCACCGTCGAAGTTGTCACATTCCTAGCTCCTGGTAATGCACTAGGCTAGCTTCATGTGTGCATCATGTTTAAATTTTCCTAAAGTTGAAATGGGGATGTTCAAACCCTAGCACCAAATGAAATCCAATTAGGATCACAATGAAATATTTTCAATGATCCCAAAATGCCCTTTGGAAATCTTCATCATTTCTGATAAAGGAAAAAACCTCTGCCAAAAATGATAAACATATTTCTAGGTCATTTTTGGATTTTTGAATTAACTCATATTGTATTTGAATTGGGGAATTTAAATCCTATAAATATTTTAAATGCTCTAATAATTCTGAAACTAGTTGAGGGATGTTGGGAATAATTTAAACAGTGCCCACAAATATTTCCAGGATTTCTGGAAATGCTCTGGCATTTTTAATAAAGCACAAACAAATTGCAGAAAATAGAAAACAGAAAACAATAGAAAGGTGAGAGAGAGGAACCTCACCTGGGCTTACCTGGCGGCCAAGTGGCTGGCCCAGCCCACCACCGCAGCCCCTCTATCGCCTTCCTCCTCGCGCCAGTAGGCAGGGGCGCGTGCCCGGCACGCGCAGCCACACGCCGGCCACCTCCTCCCCCTGGACATCTCTCGCAGCGCCACGCCACCCCATGGAACTCTCTCACTCTCTCCTGACCTCTTACCCCTCCTGTGCTCTCTCTCCCTCTCTGCCCGAGTGGAGCTCGCCGCCGCCGTACGTCGTAGACGCAGCCTCTGTGCTCCCCTCGCCTCCTCGATGTGTCCACGGGCATCACCACGCCTCCCTCGTCCTCTCCGTCCAGCCACGCCTCGCCGGAGGCCCTGCATTGACGCCATCTTCATCATCTTCGTCGCCGGCCGCCGGAGATCCCTGTCACCACCCCGCTAGCTCCGGTGCTTCCCTGAGCACACCAAGGCCACCTCTGCACTCGCCGTGAGCTCCTCTACCGATCCGCCCTCCTCCCATGTCCATTAGCTCATCGTAGACCTTGTTTCCGTCGAGACCGAGACCTCACCAGCGCTGGACTTGTCGCCGTCGTCGTTTTGGTTCGCCTCCGTCCAAACCGAGCGCGTCACTGCACTCAGTGCACTGCCAGGCGCCCGTAGCACCCACCAGCTCCTCCTCCCATGCACCGTAGCGCCGAAACCGTCGTTGCCCCAACTCCGGCCGCCACCTAGGAGCTCGCCGTCGTCAGCTCCGGCCACCATAGGCCCGGCCTCCACCACCACTCGATGCGTGCCTGCAAGAGCTCTCCAACGAGCCCAAGAATGGCCACGTCCGTGCCCTGTGGGCGTTTTCCGAGCCGCGCCGCTGTCTCGGGCCTCGCGAGCGTCGAGTCGCCGGTGGGTTTGACCCACTTTGACCCCGGCTAGGCCCCGCCCAGAGATTATGACATGTGGGGCCGGCCCTAACTGGATTAGTTAGGTGTTCGTTAGTGCTAATCACCTCTATTAGGTGTTAATCCCCTCGCTAAACTAACCCTGAGCCACTGCCATGTGGGCCCAGCCCTGCTGCCATTTTTGTTAGAATTAGTCTAACCCTAATTAACCTAGTTAACTAACCGAGTCACTGACCTGTGGGCCGCACTGGTCAGGTTTGATCTGGGCTGGCGCCTTTGACCAGCTGACGTCACCCCGACATCATGCTGACGCAGTATTACATGTTCTGTATTTATTGTTATACATGAAATTCCAAAAAATAGCCAAAACTTCTAAAAATCATAGAAAATCAACCGTAACTCCAAATGAAAAAATTTATATATGAAAAATGAACAGAAAAATCTAATCTATCCATCTGTACCATTTTAACGCATGTTAGAACAACTTATAGCCACTGTTCAGGACAAATCATATATATGGCATTTGAATATCCACATATGGAGTTTGAATTTGAATCTCGGATTCAAACCAACTCCATTTAATCCGTTTGTAGCTGCATTAGCTCAAATCACAACATAATGAAATGTCATGATCATGCATCATATTGTGCATTGCATTGATTGTGATTCCTTTTCTATTGCCGGAACTTGTCCCCTCTCGATAGACGTGGTTTCGATGATGTGATCGATGACACCGATGAAGAACTATACTATCTTTAGAAGTGCCAGGCAAGCAAAACCCCCTTGTTCATTCTGACACAATCCCACTCTCTCGCTCCTGCTCTTTTTACGACATTAGGACAATAACGGTTCAACTGTTACATGTTGCGATAGTTGAACCCCCTTTCCTCTGCATGAGTAGGAGTTGTTTTGAGCCTTGATGTGCCTACTCATTCATGCTTGTTTTTCCTGCCTACTACTTCTTAGAGTTGAGTCGGGTCTGATTCGTCGGGAATGAATTGGAATGATGATGAACATGTCCTACTGTGTGTGAGCTAAGTGTGTGAACATGACTTGGTAAAGGTAGAGGGGAGAGGCCATGTAGGAGTACATGGTGGGTTGTCTCATTGAAAGCGTCCTCATGAACTGAGTTTTGTGTTTGTGATCCATGAACAACTACTACCATGCATTGGGCCTGAAACCAATGGACCCTCTCGACTTATTAACTGCCCTTTCCCTCTGTCTAGGAGTTGCAACTAGTTTCTGGTGTTTGTAGGATATGTGTTGGAGGACGTGCGTAGCGCTGACCCTAGGGGTGGGCTATGATGCGGTAGATACACTGTGGCCCGGTGTACCGAGCGCCCGTTTGGTGTCTCGGGAACCCTGCACACATCGTTTGCGGCCGTGAGTGAAACTCCGGACGGATCTCCTCGCGGATGGAACCCGAATAGGCGATAAACCTGGACTAGAGACTTGTGTGGTTAGTCAGGTCGTGGCCGACTCCCTCGCCAGGCTTCCGCTTCAAGGTTGCCGAGATACACGACGTGTACATGGTGGTAAGTGGCTAGAGCATGTGTGAAGATGTACACACCTGCAGGGTTATAAATGTATTCGAATAGCCATGTCCGCGGTAAAGGACTTCTGGGTTACCTATACAGTTCATAGACAAGTGAAAGTGGATACTCTAAAACTCACAAGATAAGTGTTAGTGCTATGGATGGCCTTCTTGTAGGGAGACGAGAGCGGATCCATAGTGGTGTATTGATATGGTGAATATGTGGACTCCTGTGCCACCTCAAAAGAGTTACTTACAGTCGTAGTTCAGGATAGCCACCGAGTCAAAACTGGCTTGCTGCAGTCAACTCCACCACCCCCCTTTATTGATACTGATGCATATGTAGTTCGTTCTGATGTAAGTCTTGCTGGGTACATTTGTACTCACGTTTGCCTATTTTATGTTTTGCAGAGAGACGTCAGTCTCGCTAGTAGTTCCGTGTGGACTTCGACGTTTAGCTTGATACCTCAGCTATGATCTTGTGCCCTCAGCAGGATCTGGTAGATAGGCAGGCTTCTCAGCCTTTTTCATTTGTAGATGTCTGTACTCAGACGTGTTAAGCTTCCGCATGTGCTTTGACTTGTACACTCTGAATGTTGGGTCATGAGACCCATGTTTTTAATATCTCGCTCCTCTGAGCCTAATGAATAAATACTTGAGTCGTAGAGTTATGCTGTGATGCCATGTTGTATTTACACATATCGAGCATATTGTGTGTATGATTGAAATGCTTGGTATGTGTGGGATCCGACAACCTAGCATATTATGGGGAAACGTAGTCTTGTGCTTCCATGAGCCATAGTAGTCCGCTATAGCCCGGTTCACCGGAGTCCTGCTAGCCCAGCACTACTGCTCCGGAACACTTGACTGGCCGGCATGTGATTCACTTCGTTCCTGTGTCTGTCACTTCGGGAAATGTCACGCGGTGACATCCGGAGTCCTGCCTAGCCTGCTACAGCCTGGTTCACCGGAGTCCAGTTAGCCCAGTGCTACAGCCCGGATTCGCTCGCTGCTGACCGACATGCTTGATGTTAATTCATGTATGCCTGTCCCTGTAGGTTAGTGCCACTTTGGGTTCACGACTAGTCATGTCGGCCCGGGTTCTTTGTCATATGGATGCTAGCGACACTATCATATACGTGAGCCAAAAGGCACACAAGGTCCCTGGCCATGGTAAGGCGACACCCATGGGAATACCGTGTGTGAGGCCGCAAAGTGATATGAGGTGTTACTGGCTAGATCGATGTGACTTGGAATCAGGGTCCTGACAGAAGTACATGACCCAGCCATCTGGCGCTTCACTTCCTGGCGAAAGGGATCGGTTCTCGCCCGCTACGAGTTCCGGAGCGTCGGTCCATTCTGCCACGAAGTCGGTGAGGGCCGCTCCCTTGATCACCCTGGTTGTGCTGAACTCCAGCTGGCACCCTCCAGCTTGATGTTCCACTCGGCGACTCTTCCTTCTACATTGGGGCTCCGGAGTACCCTCTTCAGTGGGTAGGCTGAGATGACCTTAATTGGGTGGCCATGGAAATAGTGACGCAACTTGCGTGAGGCCGCCAGGAGCGCGAGCAGGAGGTTCTGCGGCATGGGGTATCGTGCCCTCGCATCCCGTAGAATCATGCTGATGAAGTAGACCGGGTGCTCGATGAGGGCAGGAGCGTCAGTGGAGCCTGCATCCTCCGGAAGTTGTGGCGCCTCCTGAGGTACGAGGGCATCAGGAGCTTGGTTGCCCACCACGGCCTCTGCAGACCTAGAGATGCCATCTTGCGGGGTCTGATCGTCCGAGAGCGTCGTCATGGCCTTAGCAGTTCCATCCTGATGCCACTCTGTCCCGGATGGAGGTTCGTCGTTACATGGCATTTCCTTGGCCTGGCGCTCCTCCCGGACAGCCAACAATGTTGCGCTGGCTGAATGGGGCGTGGCGGCCAGGTAGAGCACCAGGGGCTCGAGGGGTCGAGGCGCGACCATCACCGGAGGGCTGGTCAAATATCTCTTGAGGTCTTGAAACGCCAGGTCGGCCTCTGGGGTCCACTCGAACGGGCCCTTCTTCTTAATCATCAGGAAGAATGGCAGGGCGCATTCTCCCAGTTTGGAGATGAAGCGCCTCAACGACGTCACACAACCCGCGAGCTTCTGCAGTTCCTTGAGAGTTTGGGGCGGGCTCATGTCTTCTATCGCCTTGAACTTCTCCAGGTTTGCCTCAACCCCCCTGTGCGACACGAGGAAACCCAGCAACTTGCCTGACAGGACGCCGAACACCCACTTCTCTGGATTGAGCGGCAGGTCCACCTGTCGCAGGCTGGCGAAAGTTTCGTCCAGGTCTTGTATGAGGGTCCCCGCCTCCCGAGATTTCACCACGATGTTGTCGACGTAGGCCTCAGTGTTCCTCCTGAGCTGCTGGCCCAGGGCGATGTGCATCAGCCGCAAGAAGGTTGCCCCAGCGTTGCGCAGTCCGAATGGCATGTAGGTGTAGTAGTATACCCCGCAAGGGGTCAGGAAGGCCATCTTCTCCACGTCCTCCACCGCCATCTTGGTCAGGTGATAACCCGATAAGGCATCTAGAAAACACAGTAGGTCACATTCGGCGGTGGAGTCAATGATCTGGTCGATGCATGGAAGTGGGAATGGGTCTTGAGGTCAGGCTTTGTTGAGGTTGGTGAAGTCCACGCACATATGTTCCTTCCCACCTTTCTTGGGCACAACAACGGGGTTTGCCAGCCATTCTGGGTATCGGACCTCGCGGATGACGCCCGCAGCCTATAGCTTGCGGGTTTCCTGGACGATGAAAGACTGCTTCTCCGTGGACTGCCATTGTGCCTTCTGGTTCACAGGCGCACATTGGGGCACACCCTTAAGTGATGCTCGATTACTCCCCTTGGAACTCCCACTAGCTGCTTGGGCTCCCAGGCGAATACCTCCTTGTTCGCACGCAAGAACCTCACCAGCGCCTCTTCTTGGTCGGGGTCGAGGTTGGCGCCTATGGTGAAAGTGGCTCCTGAGGCCCCATCTTCCTCAACTGGCACTTGCTTGGTTCCAGCCTGATCTTGAGTGAACAGTTGCTTCTTTTTTGCTGGTGTGTCCCCCTTAGCCCTCGGGGCGGCCTCATCGGCTGGACGTGCCGCCGTGGCGGCTCTGAAGGTGAGATTGAGAGTTGTTAGGGCTTCCTTGGTGTCCCCTGCCATGGTGAGAACGCCGCTGCTCCCCGGCATCTTCATGAGGTTGTAGGATGGATCGGTGATACGTCTCCGTCGTATCTACTTTTCCAAACACTTTTTCCCTTGTTTTGGACTCTAACTTGCATGATTTGAATGGAACTAACCCAGACTGATGCTGTTTTCAGCAGAATTGCCATGGTGTTATTTTTGTGTAGAAATAAAAGTTCTCAGAATGACCTGAAAATAAATGGAGATTATTTTTGGAATATATAAAAAATCCTGGACGAAGAATCCATGTCAGGGGACCCACATCCTGTCCACGAGGGTGGGGGCGCGCCTACCCACCTAGGTGCACCCCCTGCCTCGTGGGCCCCCTGATGCTCCACCAACATCCACCTTGACTCCATATATTCACTTTCGGGGAGAAAAAACTAGAGAGAAGGATTCATCGCAATTTATGATAAGGAGCCGCCGCCAAGCCCTAAACTCTCTCGGGAGGGCTGATCTGGAGTCCGTTCGGGGCTCCGGAGAGGGGAATCCGTCGCCATCGTCATGATCAACCTTCCTCCATCACCAATTTCATGATCCTCACCGCCATGCGTGAGTAATTCCATCGTAGGCTTGCTGGACGATGATGGTTTGGATGAGATTTATCATGTAATCGACTTAGTTTTGTTAGGGTTTGATCCCTAGTATCCACTATGTTCTGAGATTGATGTTGCTATGACTTTGCTATGCTTAATGCTTGTCACTAGGGCCCGAGTGCCATGATTTCATATCTGAACCTATTATGTTTTCATGAATATATGTGAGTTCGTGATCCTATCTTGCAAGTCTATAGTCACCTATTATGTGTTATGATCTGTTAACCCCTAAGTGACAATAATCTGGATACTTACCGGTGATGACCGTAGTTTGAGGAGTTCATGTATTCACTATGTGTTAATGCTTTGGTCCAGTACTCTATTAAAAGGAGGCCTTAATATCCATTAGTTTCCAATAGGACCCCGCTGCCACGGGAGGGTAGGAGAAAAGATGTCATGCAAGTTCTTTTCCATAAGCACGTATGACTATATTTGGAATACACGCCTACATTACATTGATGAACTGGAGCTAGTTCTGTGTCACCCTATCTTATAACTGTTGCATGATTGATCGCATCTGACATAATTCTCCATCACCGATCCAATGCCTACGAGCTTTTCATATATTGATCTTCGTTCATTTACTTTTCCGTTGTTACTGTTACAATCACTATAAAACCAAAACTGCTACCGTTACTTTTGCCACCGTTACCACTACTATCATATTACTTTGCTACTAAATACTTTGCTGCAGATATTAAGTTTCCAGGTGTGGTTGAATTGAAAACTCAGCTGCTAATACTTGAGAATATTCTTTGGCTCCCCTTGTGTCGAATCAATAAATTTGGGTTGAATACTCTACCCTCGAAAACTATTGTGATCCCCTATACTTGTGGGTTATCAAGACTATTTTCTGGCGCCGTTGCCGGGGAGCATAGCTCTATTCTTTGAGTCACTTGGTATTTATATCTGCTTACCACTATGAAGAACTTGAAAGATCAAAGAACCAAGATTTTTCCCTCAACTACGAGGGGAGGTAAGGAACTGCCATCTAGCTCTGCACTTGATTCACCTTCTGTTTTTAGTAAACTTGCGACACGTACACCTGCTATTCATTCTGATATGTCGCATGTTATTGATGATGCCACTTCTGCTTTTCATGATACTTATGATGAAACTACATCTATGCTTGATAATACTGTGCCGCTAGGTGAATTCCTTGATGAACAACTTGCTAGAGCTAGAGAGAATGAAATTATTGAATCTGATAATATTGATGAAAGTGATGATGAAGATTCTCCCCCTAGATATGAATTGCCTGTTGTGCCTGAGGGTTATGTTATGGATGCTTAAAGAAAAGTCTTTGAATGCTAGAATGAAATATGACCCTGCTTTTGCTACTTCACCTATCTTTATTACTGATAAGGATTATGATTTCTCTATCGATCCTGGGTTAATTACTTTGGTTGAATCTGATCCTTTTTATGGCTATGAATCTGAAACTGTTGTGGCACATCTTACTAAATTAAACGATATAGCCACCCTGTTTACACATGATGAGAAAACTCGCTATTACTTTATCCTTAAGTTGTTTTCATTCTCATTAAAGGGTGATGCTAAGACATGGTTTAATTCTCTTGATCCTGGTTGTGTGCGTAGTTCCCAGGATATGATTTATTACTTCTCTGCTAAATATTTCGCCGCTCATAAGAAACAAGCTACCTTAAGGGAAATATATAATTTTGTGCAAATTAAAGAAGAGAGTCTCCCACAAGCTTGGGGGAGGCTTATCCAATTACTTAATGCTTTGCCTGACCATCCTCTCAAGAAAAATGAAATACTTGATATCTTTTATAATGGACTAACCGATGCTCCTAGAAATTACCTGGCTAGTTGTGCTGGTTATGTTTTCAGGGAAAGAACTGTTGATCAAGCTGAATTGCTATTGAATAATATGTTGACTAATGAAAATAATTGGACAATTCCTGAACCAACTCCTAAGCCAACTCCGAAGAAAAGGGGGTATTCTATTTCTCAGTCCTGAAGATATGCAAGAGGCAAAGAAATCAATGAAAGAAAAGGGTATTGAAGCTGAAGATGTTAAGAATTTACCACCTATTGAAGAAATACATGTTCTTGATAACCCGAAACAGGTAGTAAAGGTAAATTCTCTCTATAGATTTGATAAATGTGAAATCCCATTTACTAAGTTCGCTAGCCAATGCTTGGATGAGTTTGATGACTTTATGGTTAAACAAGAAAACTTCAATGCTTATGTAGGTAGACAATTGAAATGCAATGATGATATGCTTGAACACTTAGGAGATTATATGGCTAATGTTAACACTCAAGTAGAACAAGTACTTAAGGCTCAGAATGATTTGCTCAATGAATTAAATAGTAAGAAAAATGATAATGTTGTTAGAGTTATGACTAGAGGGGGTAAACTGACTCAAGAACAAGTACTTAAGGCGCAGAATGATTTGCTCAATGAATTAAATAATAAGAAAAATGATAATGTTGTTAGAGTTATGACTAGAGGGGGTAAACCGACTCAATAACCCTTGTATCCTAAGGGACACCCTAAGAGAATTGAGCAAGATTCTCAGAGAACTAATATTGATGCACCCATGCCTTCTAAGAAGAACAAAAAGAAAAATGATAGGACTTTGCATGTATCTAGTGAACCTGTTGTTAACACACATGAGAATCCCAATGATATTTCTATTTCTGATGCTGAAACACAATCTGGTAATGAACATGGACCTAGTGATAATGTTAATGATGATGTTCATGTTAATGCTCAACCTAGCAATGACAATGATGTAGAGATTGAACCTGCTGTTGATCTTGATAACCCACAATCAAAGAATCAACGTTATGATAAGAGAGACTTTGTTGCTAGGAAACACGATAAAGAAAGAGAACCATGGGTTCAGAAACACATGCCTTTTCCTCCTAAACCATACAAGAAAAAGGATGATGAGGATTTTGAGAGCTTTGCTGAAATTATTAGACCTATCTTTTTGCATATGCGTTTGACTGATATGCTTAAAATGAACCCTTACGCTAAATATAAGAAGGAAATTGTTACTAATAAATGAAAGATACTGGAAGCTGAAATTTCCACCATGCTTGCTAATTATACTTTTAAGGGTGGAATACCAAAGAAACTTGGAGATCTAGGAGTACCAACTATACCATGCTCCATTGAAAGAAACTATGTTAAAACTACTTTATGTGATCTTGGAGCCGGTGTTAGTGTTATGCCTCTCTCTTTATATCGTAGACTTGATTTGAATAAGTTGACACCTACTGAAATATCTTTGCAAATGGCTGACAAATCAACTGCTATACCTATCGGTATTTGTGAGGATGTGCCTGTTGTGGTTACAAATGTTACTATTTTAACGGACTTTGTAATTCTTGATATTCCCGAGGACAATGGTATGTCTATTATTCTTGGAAGACCCTTTTTGAATAATGCAGGGGCTGTTATTGATTGCAACAAAGGCAATGTCACCTTTTATGTTAATGGTAATGAGCATACGGTACACATCCCGAGGAAACAACCTCAAGTCCATAGTATCAATTCTATTGGAAAAATTACAACAATCACTATTGGAGGTTTTGAATTTCCTCTTCCCACTATCAAGAAGAAATATGATATTCTTATTGTTGGGGATGTGCATATCCCCATTGAGGTAACCTAGTGTTATTCGAAATTTCTCCAGTTTCATGTTATTCGAAATGAGTTCGTTAACAAGACCTGATCAACCTTGTTAGTGGATTCCTTTTGATGAGCATGAGATGGATGAAGTTAGAAAGCACAACTCTTTGTACCCTCTTTTTACTTTCTGTTATTTATATTAAATAAAGCAAAAATAGTATTTTCTGTCTGTTTTCTGAATTATCCTTTGCAATAAAAATACCCCGAAAATAAAAGTTCTCCAAAAGCCCTGAAAATTAAATAAGATTTTTTCTAGAATATTTGAGAATATCTGGCACTAAGAACACACCAGGGGGACTCACCACATGCCCACGAGGGTGGAGGGTGCACCTACCCCCCTAGGCGTGCCCCTGCCTCATGGACACCACGTAGGTCCCCTCCACTTATCCTTGCACCCACACACTTCGTATTGCTCCAGAAAAAATCAGTAGCCAGCTCAAACCCGAGTTCTTGCTCATCTTGCTGCCATTTTCGCTCTCCTTGCTCAAATCTCCTCTCACAAAATTGCTTTGGGGGATTGTTCTTTCGTATGTGACTCCTCCAATGGTCCAATTAGTTTTTGTTCTAATGCTTTATTTATTGCAAATTTTTGCTACTTAGGTGACCCTGTTATTGAGCTTGCCCAGCGAATTTATGTGGTCAAAAGTATTTTTAATGCATGATATAGCCTCTAGGCACTTGTAGGAGTAGTTGCTATCAAGTTTGCTGAGTTTGGTTCATTTTTATTTTGAGTCACTAAAAATTTCAGAAATTTTCAGAAAAAGATGAAGAGATTTTTGAGGGGCTCATCGAGCCGAAGCTTAAAGGACAAGCAAAGTGAAGAGAACAAGAAGCCCAAGTATAATCTCCCTCGTACTGCGGAGGTTTGGCCATGTGAATGGCCTTTGTGATGAGTTCTTGAGAGAAGCCGGGATTCATGAAGATTTTTATCATTTGGCTAAGAATGCAGGCCTGACCGCCTTTCTCCACGACCAGCATGAACAGTACCTCTTACTCACCAATATCTTTGTGCAAAATTTTCAGTTCCATGCTAGGAGATCACCACCTTCGGTGGAAAATTATTTATATGATGAGCATAAGGAGATGTCACTTTATGATTTTTGCCGGGTCTGTTTGATACCCTTTGAGGGCAGCATAGAGGAACCACATCGTAATGATGTGGAGGGCTTTATTGATATGATTGATGTAAACGAGGAAAGTTTCCGATGCGAGAATCACTAGCATACATTTTCCTGTTCTACGTTACTTTGCAATATTTGCTAGTAGATGCTTAATTGGTCGCGGGAACTATGGAAACCTTAGTGCACCTGATATTGTTATTTTGCGCCATGCCTTGTTTCAGGATACTACTTTCCGTTTAGGCGCTATTGTTTCTAAACGGTTAAATCTGAACCGTACTAAGGACCCAGTCCTCGGAGGCATCTTTGCCTCGTGCCTTGCTGCACACTTTAACATACCTATCAGGCATTATGAGAAAGAGGAAAAGTTGTTGCCTCCTATTGCTCTAGGTGATAAGAGTATGGTAGCACATGAGTTTATTGTTAAGGATAAGAATAAGACACTCAAATATAAATTGATATTTAACAAAAATTATTGTGAGTTTATTACCTTGCCTGCGCCCTCTTTCTAACATATTTTCAGGCATATACCTTCTTCTGCCAGAGGCCATTCATCCCTACCGGAGCCAGATGTCAGTTGCAGAGCCGGAGCCACCATCTGACCCTCACTGTCAGTCCGTTTATCAGTGGAATCCGGAGGAGATCGCCAGCCAGTGGCAATCTGAGGACCCTTCTCAGTACGATCCCAACTAAGGTTTTGATCCATGGGCATAGACCAACTTAGGCCAAAAGCCTAAGCTTTGGGGAATACATATCTGGCATCGACATTACATTAATGTTCACACACTCATGCCAGTTGTTGGTGCTCATACTTTTTCATTGTATCATCCATGCTAGTTTATTTTTTTTCTCGCTTTCTTCTTGTATGTTTGAAAAACCTTAAGAAAAACCAAAAAAATTAGTTGTATCTTTTAGTTATTTTACTTTCCATGCCTGTAGTAGTAGTAATTAAAAATAAAATCCAAAAATATTTCTCGTTCTTCTTTTGCTTCTTGGGGGCTTTCCCGTGTAAATAGTTTTATTTCTTCTCTTTGGGGGATGAGAGGAGAAGACTATAATGAAAATATTGAGTGGCTCTCTTATGCATTATTGTTGATCTAACAAAGAGCCCATATTACCATGTCTTCTCCTGTATATTGAATGCTTGCAGATTCCAGCTTAGTCCAATGCACATGCACTATTATTATTATCCACACTATTCAGTCGTGCAAGTGAAAGGCAATAATGACGATATATGATGAACTCATTGAGATGAGAAAAGCTGGTATGAACTCGACCTCTCTTGTTTTTGTAAATATGATTAGTCCATCATTCTTGATTCAGCCTATTATGAATGAAACATGTTTGCAATGACAATTAGAGATTATAGTTTCTTATTCCATGCTTAATTAGCTAGGAGTTTATAATGGTTTACCTTGAATGCCAACATGCTATTAAAATGGTTGTGATGTGGTTTGATGGGGTGGTATCCTCCTTTGAAAAATTCAAGTGGCTTGACTTGGCACATGTTCACGCATGTAGTTGGAACAAAATCAACATAGCCTCTACGATATTTATGTTCATGGTGAATTATATCCTACTCATGCTTGCATTCGATGTTGATTAATTTTAATGCATGTTCATGACTGTTGTCGCTCTCTAGATTGTCGCTTCCCAGTCTCTTTCTAGCCTTCACTTGTACTAAGCGGGAATACTGCTTGTGCATCCAATTCCATAAACCCCAAAGTTATTCCATATGAGTCCACCATACCTCCCTATATACGGTATCTACCTGCCGTTCCAAGTAAATTTGTATGTGCCAAACTCTAAACCTTCAAATAAACATTCTATTTTGTATGCTCGAATAGCTCATGTATCAACTACAGCTGTCTATATCTTCCATGCTAGGCAGGTTATTCTCAAGCGGAGTGGACTCCGCTCCTCATTCACGAGAAAATGGCTGGTCACCGGGATGCCCCCATGCTCAAATCAAATCAAAATAATTGAAAACAAAACTCCCCCAGGATTGTTGTTAGTTGGAGGCACCCGTTGTTTCAGGCAAGCCATGGATTGATGCTTGCTGGTGGTGGGGAGAATAAACTTTACCATTCTGCTTGGGAACCACCTATAATGTGTGTAGCATGGAAGATATCGAGATCTCTCGGTTGTTATGTTGACAATGAAAGTATACAGCTCAAAATATTACTCATCTCTATTTCAAAATTGAGCTCTGGCACCTCTACAAATCCCTGCTTCCCTCTGCGAAGGGCCTATCCATTTACTTTTATGTTGAGTCATGATCCTCTTATTAAAAAGCACTAGTTAGACAGCACCGCTGTCATATGCATGTATTACTATTAGTTTACATTGAGTATGACTTGACTGGATCTCTTTTACCATGGATTAGAATGTCTAGTCAGTCCTTGATATTTAAAGGTGCTCTGCATTTATGTTTTGTGGTCTCAAAAAGGGCTAGCGAGATACCATCTTGTTATATCATATTATGATTGTTTTGAGGAAGTGTTGTCATCCGAGATTTATTATTATTGCTCGCTAGTTGATTATGTCATTGATATGAGTAAACATGAGACCTAAATGTTATTGTGAATATGGTTAGTTCATAATCTTTGCTGAAAACTTGAATGTTGGTTTTACATATTTGCAACAACAGGAGCAAACAGAGTTTGTAAAAGTATTTTCTTTATCACTTTCATTTATCAACAGAATTGCTTGAGGACAGGCAAAGGTTTAAGCTTGGGGGAGTTGATACATCTCCGTCGTATCTACTTTTCCAAACACTTTTGCCCTTGTTTTGGACTCTAACTTGCATGATTTGAATGGAACTAACTCGGACTGACGTTGTTTCCAGCAGAATTACCATGGTGCTATTTTTGTGTAGAAATAAAAGTTCTCGGAATGACCTGAAAATCAATGGAGATTATTTTTGGAATATATAAAAAATACTGGAAGAAGAATCCACGTCAGGGGGCCCACACCCTGTCCACGAGGGTGGGGCGTGCCCCCTGCCTCGTGGGCCCCCTGATGCTCCACCACGTCCACCTTGACTCCATATATTCACTTTCGGGGAGAAAAAAACCAGAGAGAAGGATTCATCGCATTTTACGATACGGAGCCGCCGCCAAGCCCAAAACTCTCTCGGGAGGGCTGATCTGGAGTCCGTTCGGGGCTCCGGAGAGGGGAATCCGTCGCCATCGTCATCATCATCATCATCAACCTTCCTCCATCACCAATTTCATGATGCTCACCGCTGTGTGTGAGTAACTCCATCGTAGTCTTGCTTGACGGTGATGGGTTGGATGAGATTTATCATGTAGTCGAGTTAGATTTGTTAGGGTTTGATCCCTAGTATCCACTGTGTTCTGAGATTGATGTTGCTATGACTTTGCTATGCTTAATGCTTGTCACTAGGGCACGAGTGCCATGATTTAAGATCTGAACCTATTATGTTTTCATGAATATATGTGAGTTCGTGATCCTATCTTGCAAGTCTATAGTCACCTATTATGTGTTATGATCCGTTAACCTCGAAGTGACAAGAATCAGGATACTTACTGGTGATGACCGTAGTTTGAGGAGTTCATGTATTCTCTATGTGTTAATGCTTTGGTCTGGTACTCTATTAAAAGGGGGCCTCAATATCCCTTAGTTTCCAATAGGACCCCGCTGCCACGGGAGGGTAGGACAAAAGATGTCATGCAAGTTCTTTTCCATAAGCACGTATGACTATATTCAGAATACATGCCTACATTACATTGATGAACTGGAGCTATGATTGATCGCATCCGACATAATTCTCCATCACCGGTCCAATGCCTACGAGCTTTTCATATATTGATCTTCGTTCATTTACTTTTCCATTGTTACTGTTACAATCACTATAAAACCAAAACTGCTACCGTTACTTTTGCCACCGTTACCACTACTATCATATTACTTTGCTACTAAATACTTTGCTACAAATATTAAGTTTCCAGGTGTGGTTGAATTGACAACTCAGCTGCTAATACTTGAGAATATTCTTTGGCTCCCCTTGTGTCGAATCAATAAATTTGGGTCGAATACTCTACCCTTGAAAACTGTTGCGATCCCCTATATTTGTGGGTTATCAATGGGTTGCTGCCATGAACTGAGCCAGGGCAGGGTACCCAAGGATGGCGTTGTACGGGAGGCTGATGTGGGCGATATCGAAGTCGATCATCTCGGTGCGTTAGTTGTTGTGGGTACCAAAGGTGACCGGGAGGCATATTTGCCCTAGGGGGCTGGTGGGGCCGATGCCGACCCCAGTGAAAGGCTTGGTGGGGCGGAGCTTGCCGTATGGTACATGAAGCAAGTAGAAGGTTTCCATAGAGAGCACGTTGAGGCCGGCTCCGCCGTCGATGAGGGTCTTGGTCACCGCCACGTTGCAGATGATGGGTGTGCACAGCATCGGGAGCGCGCCTGAGCCCGCAGTGATAGTTGGGTGGTCCTCCGAACTGAAGGTGAGGTCGGCCTGGGGCGCCACCCATCCCGGGGGAGCCCCCGGCTCCACGTGGGCAGCGCCCACCTGGCGGAAGAACTGCTTGACGTGGCTATCCGTGGGTGGCGCCCACGAACCACCGAGGAGGGCCGCAACGGTCAGAGGCGCCTGTGCCGCGAAGCGCACGACGAAGAGGCGGCGCAGCTCCTGCCAGGAGGCCACTGAAGATCCTGGTAGGCTGAGCAGCCAGGAGCATGGCACGCCGGCCAGGGCCAGGGTTAACCAGCTGGACATCACCTGGTCATCGCCTCCTGCTTCGAGGACGACCTCCTCATACGCCTGCAGGAAAGCTGTCGGATCCGCTGCGCCGTCGTAGCGGGGCGGCATCTCCGGCTTGAACTTGCGCGGCCACCGCACGTGCCGCAAAACGTGGGTGAAGGCCCAGACACCCGCAGCGCATCCTCATGCGCCCGCCGGCCTAATTGGGGGGGGGGGGGTGGCGTCAGCCATGGAGCTGGACGAAGCAAACGGAGAGGCGAAGCTTTGGCGAACCCCTACCTAGCACACCAAATGTCAGATCGTGGGTTCTGGCAAACCCTTGAGGTTCGAACACTTGGGTGCGCACGAAGATCTCTCTCTCTCTCTCTCTCTCTCACTCTCTCAACGATCTCTAGGCCTAGCTCGCCGAACCCAAGGAACAAGAGACACGAGAGTTTATACTAGTTCGGGCCACCGTTGTGGTGTAATACCCTACTCAAGTGTGGTGTGGTGGATTGCCTCGTGGGCTGAGGATGAACTAGTACAAAGTATGAACAACCTCCTGAGGAGAGGTGTTCTTGAGCTCGGTGAGCTTGTGTGTGTAAGGATGGTCTCGATGATCCCTCGCCTGCTAATGTTGTGGCTAGTCCCATTTATAGAGGCCCTGGTCCTCTTCCCAAATGTTTAGGCGGGAAGGGATCCCAGAACAACCAATTTCGAAGGGAGACAACTAGTACAAGTTATCCTGATAAAAGTTTGTCTTCGCCTGCCAAAGGCTCTAGTGGTGACACCAGCGTGGGCTCCGCGGTGACCTCCGTCCTACCGTCCTACTAGTCTTGATCTTGTTGCACCGTATGGAAACCTTTGCCTGACGCCTCGGGACTCCTCGCCTGCGCCTGCCCCTTTAGCACCAAAGAGGAAACTGGCACCCTGCCGCTGGCGCCCGCCTGGCCTTGGTCGTCATAGCTCACGTCACGTGAACCTCGCGAGGTGCCCCTTGCATAGATATCTCTGCTCCTCGGGAGCCAGCCTAGGGAGGCCGCCCTGGAGGAGGTCTTGGTGCCATCTGCCTCGCGAGGCTTGGCCCCTTGCGAGGGTCTTGAGTGGTTGCTGGTGAAGATGGGTCGTACCAGGCCGCTAGATGAACCACGCCCTGGGCTGCATACAGGCAAGTCTGGGTATCCCCCTTCCCAGGACGCCGACACTTTATGGTTGGCTTCTTCGAAGGTGTCATATCCGTCGAGTCAACATTATCTTTTTAAAACTTCAAATCTTCTGTTGCACAAACAAACTCAGCATAGGCAGCATAACCCTCTTCACATTCCAAAGCTATATTCCGGTTCCCATGTACTGTGATGGTACCCTTATAACCTGGCATCTTAAGCTGCAGATAAACATAACAAGGCCTTGCCATGAACTTAGCATAAGCCGGCCGCCCAAACAAAGCGTGATAAGGGCTCTTGATCTTAACTACCTCAAAGGTCAATGTCTCAACTCTGGAATCATGATCATCACCAAAAGCCACTTCCAAAGCTATCTTTCCCACCGGATATGCCGACTTACCGGGCACCACACCATGAAAAACAATGTTAGACGACTTAAGATCCTTGTCAGTCAAACTCATACGACGAAAAGTTTCATACTAAAGGATATTGATGTTGCTGCCTCCACCCATGAGCACCTTAGTGAATTTGTAATCTCCAACCAGAGGCGCAACCACTAAAGCCAAGTGACCCGGATTGTCGACCCGGGGCGGGTGATCATCATGGCTCCAAAGAATAGGATGTTTAGACCATCGCAAGTAATGGGGAACCGCCGGCTCAACTACGTTCACCGCCCTTTTATGAATCTTCTTGTCTCATTTACATAAACTCATGGTGAACACATGATACTGTCCACTGTTCAACTGCTTCAGATTACTCTGATAACCAGATTACTGCTGCTGATTCCCTTGACCAGGCTGCTGATTAAAACCACCTTGATTGCCTTGGCCCTGGAAACCAGAGTTTGAGCCGCCGCCACCAAAACCAGGTCCGTGAGAGCCGGACCTTGAGCTGCCATTCGGGCCATGATTGATCTGGAAAAAATTGGAATTCCTATGCTCTCTCATGATGAAGAAATCCTTCCACAGATGATTGGCCGGCTTCTCATGCGTACCATGCTTTCGGCAAGGCTAATTCATCATCACCTCAATGTTAAATTTTGGCCCTCCAAGCCGGGGCGGCTTTCCCTTGCGATGATGATTATTATTCTGCGTATTGGTATTAGCCACAAAATCTAAATTTTCATCAGCTTTGCGCTTACCATTGCCACTTTGAACCGCTGTATTATGCTGCTACCCCTTTACATTCCCACTCTTCTACCCCCTACCAGCCTTCTCCTCATCACACTTAGGGTCTTTAGTACTATCAGAATTGGCGTATTTGACGAGAGCCGCCATGAGCTCTCCATATAATTGCAGTGTCATTTAAGCCGCCCCAATTTCTGCTTAAGGGGAGGGAAACGACAATTCTTCTCCAACATCAGGACTGCTGAACCAGCATTGATACTATCTGATGAGTGTATAACAGATGAGATCCGGTGCACCCAATTGGTTGTTAACACACCCTCACCTTGGACACAAGAATCCAAATCCAGGATCGACAGAGGCTGCTTGCACGTGTCTTTGAAATTTTGGATGAAACGGGCTTTCAACTCCGCCCATGATCTAATGGGGTTAGCGGGTAGCCCTTTCATCCAAGTACGAGCCAGCCCATCCAACATCATGGTGAAATACTTAGCACATGCAACATCACTAACATCCAGCATCTCCATGGCCATCTCATAGTTCTCAATCCACGCCTCTCCAGGCTGATCTGATGTATAATTAGGCACCTTACGAGGGCCCTTGAAATCCTTAGGCAAACGCTCGTTGCGCAGAGCCGGCACTAAACATGGCACACCCAATGTTCTAGATGTCACTCCTGCCTCCACAGATATTGACGGATAAACCGGAGATTGCTGTTGAGCTACTATCTGAGCCGCTAGCTCCGCCTCTCGACGCGCCCTGCCCTGATCCACCAAAGTCTCAGCATCAACACCACCGCGTGCCAGGTCATGCCTACGAGGTTGGTTATGGTCCTGTTCACTGGTTGAAACTAATGGCGAGTCAATGTGCCTGCTATAACTCCGGCTTGGCCGAGGGGTTGAGTGAATCCCTTCACGGCTATATGAATAAGCCGCCCGTTGAGCCACAGCCATCTGAAGTTCTCTGGCCCTCCGGGTCTCTATCGTAACTGGAGACTCGCCTTCAACTAGAAGAGCCACCAATCGTGACGCTGCAGCAATCAAGTTATCCAAAGGGTTAGAATAATGACCCGGTGGTGTCAGAACATGCTGAGGCAGAGCCACATCCAAACGAGGCGGATCCATAGTATGTGACTGAATCGGTGCTCCAGTTACGGGAGCCTCAACCGCTCGATTCACCATGGGCGGGTCACTGGTCCCTGCCTCCGGTGTGTTAAAAAGGTTTCTCGCATCGTACTCTAGAGGTAAGCGACTCTGGTATCTCCTTCCCATGATGGTATTTGAAGCGTTTTGATCCAAGGTAAGCCGGAATGACTCCGCCTGAATCCATTGTGCCTGAGCATCCAAAGCAGCTCGCTCCATGGCCATCACAGCATTCTCAGCCGCCAGCTCGTCCTTGGCTTGAGCTATCTCATCTCGTAACTTCGCAACATCCACCTTATGCTGTTCTTGAGTGTCCGGGGTCA
Organism: Triticum urartu; assembly: GCF_003073215.2. NCBI lineage: Eukaryota > Viridiplantae > Streptophyta > Magnoliopsida > Poales > Poaceae > Triticum > Triticum urartu. The sequence goes on from NC_053025.1 coordinate 408,911,955, forward strand.
CCTCCACCCCCATAAAAGTCGCCAAAGCCTCCAACAACTTTGTCAGAACCTTAGTCGGTGGGCATGCAAAGCCACTAGCACCAGCCGTCACCGCAGCCGTTGCACTGGAGGTCATGGTCGCGGCGGTCGTTGAGCCAAGCACCAGCTGTGTACCGGCCATGAAGATCGCAACCCTGTTCGGTGGCTCATAGGGGTCCGAAATTCTGTCATCATCAGAACAACCCGAAAGCCGGCGGTCCTGCAGTTGATACATTGAATTGGTTTCGCCATTTGATGATTCACCATCTGAGTAGATGCTTGGTTGACCATCAGATGCAAATCCTTCCTCAAAGTCCGCCTCATGGAAGAAACCAACAAAAGCACACTTTACAGAGGCTTGAACCTTGGCAGGTCGTGCACGTTGAGCCGTCTCCATGATGTCGGTGCAGATGTCTGGCTCAGGGCCCGATTCGCCGATCTTGCTGATGTAGACGTGAATTCCGTCGAAGGGGACCCGATACCCGTACTCAATTGAGCCGGCCTCGGGGCCCCAGCCAGCATCGTCGATGTAGAGCTTGCCGCGACGACTCTTAGTCATGCGTCCCACAGCATAGCCCTTGATCCCTGCGAAGTTCCCCTTCAAGAACTCGAAACCACCATGCACTGGCCACACGGTGGGCACCAACTATCATGGACATGACACGGCAGATGTCCTAGCGCAAGGACTTAGTCGTGGAGCCATTGCAACTAGGTTAGCTTGAAGGGGTTAAACAGGAAAAAGGACACAAAGAGTTTACCTAGGTTGGGCCCATCTCAATGAGGGAAAAGCCTACTCCTGCTTTGTGTTGTATTGCCAGGGTTTCGATTCCGCTGCCGGGTCACCTCTTTATATACATAGGTTGATGCCCGGCTGCTTACAGAGTCCCGGCCAGCTCATACACAACGTGTCCGCCTCGGTGACTAAATAAGCTTGCCTTACAATACAAGTTATACATGTGGCGGTTCATCCTCTTGGGCCTCAAGTTGCCTTTGGGTCTTGGGCTATCAATGGGCTTGCTATGACCGGCCATCTTCATTGATAAGTCGCCAGCGATATGACCCGGTCCCTGCTGGACAGTTCATACTCAGTGGTTATATCCCCAACACGTGCCATTAATGGAGAGGATGTGAGCAAGGCGGGCGGCCATGGAAGTCAAAAGGCTCGCTTCCCAGTGAGCCTGCACAACATACAACTCGCATGCTTCCCGGTGAGCCTGCGCATGGGAGGACAACTTGCATGCCTCCCAATCAGCCTGCGTAGTGGACTGTGCTCGCACGCCTCCCGTCTACTCAAGCAGCTGTCCGCACGACACCTCCTAGCCATTAAAAGTGTGACACGTGGCATCACTTGAATGGTTAAGAAAACTCACAGGATTTAAATTATACAAACGTTTGAGATGTTAAAGTGGAAGCTATTTGTTTCAAAGTGCCTTTGTTGGTTGTTATTCCAGTGCGCCTTCCCTCAAAATGGACACGAAAAATACCACAACATGTCAGGTGCCATTCCATGATAGCATGCCAAGTTTCATGAATTTCAGATGAGTTTTGGATTTACTAGAATTTGAAAACAAATTATCTCAATGTTTTGCGGGCAAGCAATAGTGCCCTGGTGTTTGAAATTCATTCCCATTTCTTGCATGGGACCTAAACATGCACCCAAGGATAAACATTTGATTTTTCCAACCCATTTTTATGCGCTGGAGCACGTGCATGTAGTTCAAATTTGAATTATGCACATGAAATGCCTAGAAAACTCGGTTAATGTATAAAAATGTCCAAACAAACCCCAAAATTGCAAATTGTAACACGACACTCCTATTGTTCTATGTTGCCACTAGGAAAAAAAATTGAAAACAAGAATAGGCAACGAATATCATTTCATCCACCAAGGACGCACATTCCCCACCGGAACCATGATGCTTGTTGTCAGAAGCTCTGGTTTGTCAGAAGCTTATACCCAAACCTGACCCAACTGGGACAAATTTTTTACCACATCATGTAGATGCCGTTCAATGATAACATGCTGATACGTCTCCGTCGTATCTTTAATTTTTGATTGTTCCATGCCAATATTCTACCACTTTTACATACTTTGGCAACTTTTTATACTATTTTTTGGGACTGGCATATTGATCCAGTGCTCAGTCCCAATTCTTGTTTGTTGCATATTTTCGTTTCACAGAAAATCCATATCAAACGGAGTCCAAATGCGATAAAACTTATGGAGATTTTTTTGGAATATATGTGATTTTCGTGAAAAAGAATCAATGCGAGACGACGCCCGAGGGGCCCACAAGACACAGGGGCGTGCCCTGGACCCTTGTGGTCACCTCGTAAGGTGGTTGGTGCCCTTCTTTTTCTGCAATAAATCTAATATCCGGATAAAAATCGTGTTAAATTTTCAGCCCAATCGGAGTTACGGATCTTCTGGAATTTAAGAAACGGTGAAAGGCCAGAAAGAGGGAATGTAGAAACAGAAGGAAATAGAGAGAGATCCAATCACAGAGGGACTCCTGCCCCTCCGTTGCCATGGAGGCCAAGGACCAGAGGGGAAACTCTCCTCACATCTAGGGGGAGGTCAAGGAAGAAGAAGATGGAGGGGCTCTCTCCCCCTCTCTCTCGGTGGCGCCGGAACGCCGCCGGGCCAATCATCGTGTGACGGCGATCTACACCAACACCTCCGTTATCTTCCCCAACAGCTTCATCACCTTCCCCCATCCATATTCAGCGGTCCACTCTCCTGCAACCCGCTGTACCCTCTACTTGAACATGGTGCTTTATGCTTCATATTATTATCCATGGATGTGTTGCCATCCTATGATGTCTGAGTAGATTTTTGTTGTCCTATTGGTGATTGGTGAATTGCTATGATTGGTTTAATTTTCTTGTGGTTATGTTGCTGCCCTTTGGTTCCCATGGTATGAGCGCGCGTGTGGATCACACCATAGGGTTAGTTGTATGTTGATAGGACTATGTATTGGAGGCCAAGGGTGATAGTAGCTTCAGCCTAGCATAGAAATTGATGCATACGAGATTGAAGGGGGGCCAATATATCTTAATTCTATGGTTGGGTTTTACCTTAATGAACGTTAGTAGTTGCGGATGCTTGCTAATAGTTACAATCTTAATGCATAGAATTCCAAGTAAGGGATGACATGCTAGCAGTGGCCTCTCCCACATAAAACCTGCTATTGGTCTAGTAACGTAGTCAATTGCTTAGGGACAATTGCGCAACTCCTACCACCACTCTTCCACACTCCCTATACTAACTTAATTGTTTATTTATCTAATCAGCCCTAGTTTTTATTTACATGCTCTTTATTATCTTGCAAACGTATCCTACAACACCTACAAAGTACTTCTAGTTTCATACTTGTTCTAGGTAAAGCGAACGTTAAGCGTGAGTAGAGTTGTATCGGTGGTCGATAGAACTTGAGGGAATATTTGTTCTACCTTTCGCTCCTCATTGGGTTCGACACCCTTACTTATCAAAAGAGGCTACAACTGATCCCCTATACTTGTGGGTTATCAAGACCTTTTTCAAGTGCCGTTGCCGGGGAGCAATAGCGTGGGGTGAATATTCTCATGTGTGCTTGTTTGCTTTATCACTAAGTAGATTTTATTTGATGCTCTAAGTTGTTCTATATCTTTAGTTAAGGGATATGGAACACGGAATACCCCAAAAAATTAGGTGTACTTGCTTTCATGGAGATGGGGAACCTCCTAAAACCTTTTATGCTCATTATGTGAAAAATATTGAACACTACTTTGATAATCATGAGAAAGCCCCATTCCACTTGATAATGGGTGACACGTTGGATCAATGTGAATACTTTAGGGATTATCGCTTGACTCAAAAAGGGAAACTTTTATGGGATCAAATTCATATGTTGCATTGGTATGCTTGGAATTTATGGCAGAGATACGATTATACTTGTTGCTCTAGATGAAGGCTCGGCACCTTCCTTTTTCTTGTAGATTTAATGATTATAAAACCTTGGCTTCTTATGCTAATGGTATATATTATTACTATGATGTGGAACTAATAGAAGAATTCGTTACTTTTAAGGGTGCCTATGAAATTGAATCTTTGTTTGAAAAGTATGAAGCTTTTGATGATGATGTTTATAGGCCTGAAAATTTTGCTATACTTAAATATTGCTATGAGAATTATGAATACAATGGCGATATTGATGCATTTATTGAGAAAGTCTCTGCTGTCCAAGAAGATACTAATATTTTGCCGGAAACTATGGAAGAAGAAATTGATGACACTCTGAGCTCATTAGATGACAAAGATGACGAGGAGAGCGAAGAACAAAAGGAGGAAGAGCAGATTAGCTACCCATGCCCACCTTCTAATGAGAGTAAATCTTCAACTCATACATTGTTTAATCTCCCTTCGTGCTTACCGAAGGATGAATGCTATGATGATTGCTATGATCCCATTGATTTGGTTGAAATATCCCTTTTTGATGAAGTTGATGCTTGCTATGCTTGTGGCCATGATGCCATTATGAATTATGCTTATGGAGATGAACTTGCCATAGTTCCTTATGTTAAACATGAACTTGTTGCTATTGCACCCACACATGATAGTCCTATTATCTTTTTGAATTCTCCCGACTACACTATATCAGAGAAGCTGGCACTTATTAAGGATTATATTGATGGGTTGCGTTCTACTATTGCACATGATGATTTTGATAAATATAATATGCATGTGCTTGCTGCTCCTACATGCAATTATTATGAGAGAGGAACTACATCTCCGCCTCTGTATGTTTCCTATATGATAACACTAGTACAGCAAGGTGTTATATAAACATTTTTAACCCCATTCCGCGACGGCATTTGGAACCGTCGCCTTGTGAGTGTGGGCGATTGGGGGTCCTTCCCACATGACCCAGAAACCCTCGGGGATATGCCCTCCTAGCACACATGCTCGGCAAAATGAGGTTGTGTGCGACCGATTTGTGATCAAATATGGTTATACATACATTAGTGGTAAAAAATACAATTATACAGGAGAAATAATTTCCGGTCGTAAGTACATCCCACACAGTCAGCCCTCGCTAAACGTTTCCATTCATATTCACATCCCACACAGTCGCTCCAAGGAAAATGTTTCTGTTCGCAGGTACATCGCACACAATTTTCCCCGTTAAATCATTTGTGATAGCATTTCCATTGCACACGGTATTAACAATTTTATCATTTGCGTTATTGAATTCATAACACACAGTGCATAGAAGAAACTATGCGGCAAAGGCTGACCATCACACACAGTTTTTATGTGGTAAACGTTTGCGCCAGGTGGCCTAATGCAAACAGTTTTCAAGAGGATGTCGTTTGTGATTGTTCATTAATATAACACGGTTTATTCCTAGAAACTGTGTGCGTTGCCTGAGGTCATCGCGCACGGTGTTTTCTCAATAACCATTTGAAATACAAAAACCCAATTAGCAGGCTAATTATGCTATTAATAATCCATTTATTAATATAATTGCCATTTCATATTAAGCACACAATGTATTTCATTTTCATAATTGAAATACATTAGAGTACAACATCATATAGTTTTAGCACTCAGCTACCCCATTACACAACTGCACCAGCACCAAGTTTCACATGCAACATCTATAACCTTTCAAAATTAGCATCATAGATGGTACATAGACAGATGTATCTCATCTGGAAAACCGCTGAAGCAAAATGCGAATATTGAGCCTTCATTGATGTTGAAGGTCTCTGCAACTTTAGGTCAGTGCCTGTGGATGATTGACCGTCCATCCTTCCTCCTCTTCAGGAACACTTCAATATTGAACCATCGGTGTTGTATGAATACCTTCCTCGCCTCCTGACCATGCAGGTGGTTTCATAGGTAATCATAAGTGAACTGCTTTGGAAAGGCCTAAAAACAAGGATGTGCATAAATATATTCTCTATATTGGAAATGGGGCAAAGGAATAAAAAAGACAAGGTATAATAGTTAGTACCATCCTGTAGTGAACTGATATCTTTTTAATTGTGCAGACAAAGATCTTGTTGTTTTTTGTCGCTAATTTCTTTATCCTAACAATCTTTTTGAGATTCTTGACTTGACTGATATTCATGGACAACTCATTTCCCCATATGCAAAAAGCGTCAAACAGTGGGTCAAAACCTCTGACAGCAGGCCTATGCAAGAACAAAATGTTAAAAACCTAAATATTAGAATGGTTCCTGCAATTGCACAATAATGTGCTACTAGAAAAAGGACCATGCATGTGCAAACCTCGATTGTAAATCTTAGTGCTTCCCATTGTTTCCCTGGAACACATATAAGGTAGTTAGTCATCAGGTTAAGTAAGGGTTCGCATTCTATCAGTAAAATATGTTGATGAAAAATAAGCACATTGCAGATTCATCAGATTAATTCAAGCCACATGGAAAAACCAATTATCCAAACAAAGGATGATTAAGAACTAGGAAATATAGCACTTGTTGTTTCTCATGTATTAGGTGAAGCCAAATTCGATTTATTCCTCACATGCACAACAATACAAAATTCTACCCACGACAATTGGACATCACATTGTAGAATTGAACAAAGCAGTTAACTAAACACCACAACAAATGAACCAAACATTAACTGAGCACCACATTGCACAATATAACATACTCCTAATAGAAGATCAGATAGTTAACCAAACCAAGCATGCTTAACAACTTGGAAATATAGCAATTGTATTTGTTTCTCATGTATTTAGTACAGCCAAATTCGATTTATTTCTCACATGGTATACAATAACAGAATGCACCGACAACAATTGAACATCGCATTGCAGAATTGAACCAAACAGTTAACTAAACACCATAACAAAGGAACCAAACATTAACTGAGCACCACATTGCACAATGTATAACATACTAGAAGATCAGACAGTTAACCAAACCAAGCATGCTTGACAACTTGGAAATATAGCAATTGTGTTTGTTTCTCATGTATTTTGTAAAGGAAAATTCAATTTATTTCTCACATGGAATATAATACAAAATTGCACCATGAAGAATTGAACATCACATTTGCAGAATTGAACCAAACAGTTAACTGAACACGGCAACTAATTAACCAAACAGTCAATGAGTGAGCACCACATTGCACGACATATAGAACATATACACAAGAGCAACAAATTGCATGGTAAATGTGGATAGCACAATTCACTAGAATCGGTTAAGCAAAGGCAGTAGCTAGCAAATTAAACATGGATCCTTATAGTGAGCTAATAAGACAAGCGACTCCTCATTGTCGGAGACATCAATGACGATTGGCTCCTTGGACATGGAAGAGGGCGAGGCCTCCGCATTGTGGGTGCCCACGAACTGTCGTTTAAAGCAGCCAACCGCATCACATCATCAGCGCACGAGGCATGGACGATGGCCTCGACGGCGAGGTGCTCCTCCAAGATCTGGGGTCGGCACTAATGGCAGCCATCGCGACCTCATTTGCGCATGCGGCCGTGATTTGCTTCTCCACTGCCAAATGCTCCTTGAGATCCTTGCTATACTGTGTGCACCATGGCTTAGGGCGGCGCCTATTTGGTGGCAGGGTCGGTGATTTGGGTGGAGGGTGTCGTGCCGGCGGTCGGGGCATGTGGGATGTTGAAGGAGGAGGATGGGGTTGGGTGTGGATTACCTGCCTGGATAGATGAGGCCGAGTAGCGTGAAGGAGAGTCGCCGGTGAGGAGGCGACGCTGCAAGCAAGGAGTGAAGGTTTCAACTTGGAAAGGAAGGTGGAAACAGGGGAAATGTGGCTTTTGGTAAGGGGGATGGGGCGGGGAGGTAGATATTTCCGCGAAAGCCGAAAATTTGGAATGGTTCAGCGATAAAACTGGCGCGCGAAGTATCACCAGAGACGGTCCCTTATTCAGAAGTGTGTACGATATGTGAACATCAGAAACGATTCAGATAGCTTAACCCGTGTGTGATGAGTTTGAACGTCAAACATTTTGGTTCAAATTTTCCTGGTTACAGTGGTCATCCACGTCATTGCACAATTTGGGCACACAAAGGAGACTACAACACATCCACACCTCTAGTGTCAACATAGAACAACATGAGTGTTGTGTTAAATTTTGGAATTTTTCAGGGTTCGTTTGGAGATTTTATACACTAACTGGGTTTTCTAGGCATTTTATGTGCATAATTCGAATTTGAACTACATGCACATGCTCCAGTGCATATAAATTGGTTGAAAAATCAAATCTGTGTCCTTGGGTTCATGCTTAGGTCACATGCAAGAAATGGGAATGAATTTCAAACACCCGGACACTGTTGATTGCCGGCAAAATGTTGAGATACTTTGTTTTTAAATTCTAGTAAATCCAAAACTCGTATGGAATTCATGAAACCTGGCATGCTATCATGGAATGTTGCCCGATATGCTGTGGTATTTTTCATGTTCATTTTGAGAGAAGGCGCACTCGAATAAGAACCAACAAATGCATTTTGAAACTAATAGCTGCCACTGTAATGTCTCAAACGTTTTGTATAATGTAAATGGTGTTCGTTCTATCAACCATTCACGTGATGCCACGTCTGTGGGGACCCCGACTCGTAAGTCAAGATCACCGAATGCACGTGTGCAGTGATCCCAGAGATCAATGCTCACTGAGCACACAGAAGCTGAATAATAGGAGTCTTACATCCATACATATATACCGTCTTACACAAATTATGACTATTATGGTCAAGTCTGACATAGATAAAGCCTCAGGGCTGAACATCAAATAAACTCAAGCAACGTAAATCTTCATTGATAGGTAGAACCCATGCCATCTGCCTTGACCCTACAAGTACTTTGACTAGGGAAGCATCCTATTTTGCATGTTCATCACCGAAGTACCCTTCCTCATAATCCTTCTCTTTCATTCCTATCCAATTAAATAACTAGTGGCAAGCCAATGAGTACTTTGAATGTACTCGCAAGCAACCCATGTTTTGGAACAAGTATGATAGGGCATGATATAGCACAAAATAGGAAATGTTTGCAGAAAGCTAATTTTGAGTGCAATGACACGTGCTACCTACTTGTGAGGCATGCATCATAAGAGTCCAGTTATCCATGTGAACAGGTTACAGATATCAACATAAACCAAGTTTAGATTATCTCTAACTTAGTCAACACGTCAAGTAATTTGACTTGACTCAACCAACTCTCTTCACACACACACACACACAAACACACCAGGTTTCGCAAACATTGGACGTAGCCCAAGAGCGGTTACCCAACTGTCCTTGACCGTGGACATGGCTATTCGAATAGTTTTACATTCTGCAGAGGTTGCACACTATACCCACAAGATCCGGGAAGCCTTTGTGTCATCCACAATCCCGCAGTACCTCAAGTACTCAGGGGAAGCACCCGATCACTATCTTTCCCTAGGCGACACTAACATAGAGTCCACTCGTTGGTACACGACCTTTGTGTATAAGCATCAAGATCTTGGGACTCTGCCCTTTTTATTATCACACATACATGTTGGGACCAATGGTGTGTCCGGTGCCCTTTGAAAACAGTCATGGCCGCATATCCAAGCACAACCCCATCCCGAGAGTGACCTCATGTCACCCTCGTCACTAGTAATGTGGACACCATGCTAGTATCATCCTAGGTAATCGATAATGCACCGTCCCATAAGGGGTAGAGTGGTTGTACGTGTAAGGTTGGAGTAGCGGTCGCAACTTAAACAAATCCTTTTTGGCAAGCAACACACTCACTTGCCTCGGTACACCACTTCGTCATCAAGTGGTTACTCAACTCAACATCTCCCTCGAGCATAAGTGGCACCCGACGGGGTTTTCGGAAAGTCTTTTGAAAATACTTTGGTTTCATCGCCATGCATATACCCAACCCATTTGCGTAGCCACTACTTTATCATCCTATCTACTCCCACCCGCATAACCCTCATAGGAAGGTAGGATCATGCTTGATATAAGTTTCAATAGGAAAGTAACAAAGGCAACCAACCAAAGTGGTAACCACCTCAACATGATCCCGATGCATCAATAATAAGGTGCTAAATGACATGCATAAGAAAAAAAGGTTTCTTAAACACGGTCAAAGGGCGGCTTGCCTGGCTCAGCAAAGTCTTCGGGCTTTTCAAAGTCTTCTGGTCTAACTCCTTCATCAACAACACAATCTATCGGCGCAAAACAACAACGAGAAAAATAAGGCAATAACAAAACAAAAAAATAAAAGTGCTCCTAAAAATGTTCACTTATTTTTGTTAAATATTAGGATGAAAACTATGAATATAAAAATTCTTAGTTTTGGATTTGGAGTTATAAAATAATATAAATGGATTTTGAGAGGGGAATATAAGTGCTCAAATTTGAATTTAAATTTGAACAGTACAGAAAAGTTTGGTGGATTTTCCTCAAAGTTATACCAGTAAAGAAGTGGGGGCTTTTAGGAGAATTTAGAAGTCAGAATTATTTCATTTGGATCAATATTTTATCTTGTGGAATTTTTTATAGATTATAGAAAAGGAAAAACAAAAGGGGTACTGTGCTACTGGGCCAAAATGGCCACAGTGCAGCAGACCTAGAGGGAAAAGAGGCCCAGGTGAGCTGAGGCGCGCGCGCGTCAGGTTTCAAATCAAACGGGGGGAGAGGTGAGGATGACAGGTGGGGCCCGCCTGTCATCTCTGACCTCGCGACCAGAGGGCCGGCGAGCTCACCGGCGGCGATGCAAGACACAGAGAGGTTGGGCGAAGGCACGGCTGGACTCAATGTCGAGTCGCCGTTCGGGTGGTGGTGGTCGGCCTCGCCGGAATGGCCTCGTTCGCCAGCGAGAAGGTCACACGGCGGAGGAGCGTCGGGCGTCGACGGTTTCGACTGTTTCTGGCTGCAAAAGAAGCAGGGAGGAGATGGGAAATGATTAGTGAGCCATGGCGGTTCTAGATCGAGGCAGAGGAGCAGCGGGGGACGCTTGTACCGTGCAAACTCCGTTGAGGCGATGCGGCGTAGCTCAAGCTCGATCTCGAGTTCGGGCCCCTCTAGAGAGGAACTGCGGGTGCAGGGGGTGATTTGGTGGTGCAGAGGGCGAGTGGCGAGGAGAGGAGGGCGTGGGGCAGCCTTTAAATAGGCAGGCGATGGTCTACCGAGGACTCGTGCGCCGGTGAGCTTGTTACCGTCGTTTAGGGTCACGGGGGCTTGTTGTGATGTGTCGGGGGCGTTCCTGGGGTTGGTCCAGAGCAAGCAGAGTGAAGAGACAGGGCAGGGGGGGGTCAGAGGCGCCGCGTGGGTGATTGCATCCATTGGAGCTTTCGGGCGGCCGGTGCGCGTGCGAGCAGGGGCAGGGGAGAGAGAGGAAGGAGGGGGCCGACCAGCTGTCGTGACGCGGACGCAGAGGCACGTCGTCGGGCGCGCTGGGGAGGCCCGAGGTGGCCGGAGGTGCTTGGCAGATGGCGGCTATAGTGCCTGGCCGCACTGTAGCACGCTCTGGAGCGTGCAAATTGCCGGCATGGATTTGTTTAGGAGAGCAGAGAGTTCCCACTCATGTATGGTGAACCTAGGGAGGAGATAAGAATTTGGGGAGGATCTTTGGATTCTCTGGAGAGCCACCGGAGTGAGGAGGGAGGTGAGGAAGAGAGAGGACCTACTATGCAGGGAGGTAAATGGGGGTGTTTTACCCTTCAATCATTGAGCATGGCGAGGGGAAAGTTACTGGAGGTAGAAGATGACTAGGAGGAGCTGTGGTAAAAAAATGAACTCAAGGAGAATAGTGGAAGAGGTTAAAATTGTGATTTGGAAATGTGGCAGAAGGTGTTTGATGCATGATTAAGTCACTTGCACTCACCTCCTTCTTTTGCCACTTGATGGGGGTGTTGAGCATGACCATTTGGCAATGTGGTAGAAATTTGAGCTCATCAACAGAAATGGACTCTTCTCCTTTGTGCACCATTTGTTGTAGTGACATCATTTGGGTATTTGAGCATGTCCACAAAGTTTGGGATCAAATGGAGAAAGTTGGCAATGCAAAGTTGTTCAAACTTGGATCTAGACAGAGAGGGTTTTGGGGTAGTTTTGTGAACCAAAACTATTTTGATTGAGTTGAAACTTTGCAAGATCATCGCATTATGCATATGTGAATTTCTAGAATTTTCTTGGATTTATTTGAAAATATTTCTTATAGAAATATTTCAAATACTTGAAATGAACGGAAATGGTTTTGGAGGGTTTTGTCCACTATTTTGAACATGACCATGTGTTGAAAATCATATATATGTTAAATCTATGTCCACTGAGCTTCCCTAAATTTTCTCAAATATTTCTGAAACATTAAAATAATTTTAACCTATTAAATAAAATTTATGGCCTTAAGAAAAACCCTTTAAATAAAATAGGAAAATAACTTTGCAAATTATATATTTGTGGCTTATGGGAGTCCTATACCTAATAGGAGTCAAATATGTTTTTTGAAAGATTTTTCATGCCCCAAATTAAGTACTTGTAGTTCAAGTCTCAATTTAGGGGTTTCGGAAAAACCTAATTTAGAAAATACTCCTTGGCTAAAATTATTTTTGTAAGAAAATACTATTATGACCTATACACATGGCATGATCATTGGGCAAAGTTTTCGATCAAAGAGAAGGAGTATAAGAGTTGGAGGATTTATTTGATTTTTAGAGCACTTGCAAACAACAACCAAAAATCCAAATCAAGCAAAGTCCAAAACACTCAAAAGTTTTTGTCAAACCACATTTTATCATGATTTATTAGCTTAAGTGTTGTGGCATGAAAATCAGGGTATGTTAGACCTACCCCCTTACAAGAATCTCTTCCCCGAGATTCCCAGACTAGGCGCAGAAAGGGATACAGAAACTTGGATCTGGGGTAGTCTTCACGTCTTGATGTTGCTTCTACTTCTGTGTGGTGCTCCATTGAACTTGAGGTAATTGATGGTGTGGCTTTGTGTAGGACGTTCTTCTTGATCTAGGTTGATAATGGGTAGCTCGCGGTAGGTGAGATCGGGCAAAAGGTCAATGGTTTGGTGATCGATGTCCTTGTAGAGACCGGGCTTATCAGGAAGTTGGGAACACTTCCAGGGTTGTGATGCATGGAAAATGTTGTGCACATCGGTAACTCAGGTGGCAACTCCGGCTGGTAACTATCTTCTCTTAGTCTCGTAGCGATCTCGGAGGGGGTTGTTAAATCTTGGAGTGAGCTTCCCTTTGACATGGAAATGCTTGGTTCTTCTGAGAGGAGTGACCCGTAGGTACACATGGTCTTCGATGCGGAAGTTTTCTTCTTGACGATGATGGTAGGTATAGTTCTTCCTCCTTGACATGGCGGTCTTCAGATGTTCTCTGGCAAGCTGAACGACTCTTCTTTCATCTTCGGGTAGACAAGTATGTCACCAATAAATATGACAACCAACTTCTCCAAGTACTCCATGAAAACTTGTTCATGAGGTACATAAAGTAGGATAGGGTATTAGTTCTGGGTAGTTACTCATCTAGGAGTCTATGATCCCTTTGTGATCCAGCTATTTGTATCCACCTTCCCCATAGGAGGGATGGGTGGTGGCCACGGTTGAGTATTGGTAATGGTCTTCTTGACCTAGAGCCAAAGCCCATGGTCATGATCTGACCATGTTGTGGCTTGGTAGGGCTTAAGGGTTTCTGTTGGGGAGCATAGCATGCAATTTCAAAACAATTCCTATGCTCAAGCAAGATCTATCTAGGAGATGCATGGAAACGAGAGGGGGAGAGTGTGTCCATGTACCCTCGTAGACCGAAAGCAGAAGCGTTAGCTTAACGCGGTGTAGTCGAACGTCTTCGCAATCCAACTGATCAAGCACCGAATGTATGGCACCTTCTAGTTCTGCACATGTTTAGCTCGATGACGTCCCTCGAACTCTTGATCCAGCAAAGTGTCGACGGAGAGTTTCGTCAGCACGATGGTGTGGTGACGGTGATGGTGATGTGATCCGCGCTGGGCTTCACCTAAGCACTACGACAATATAACCCGAGGAGTAAACTGTGGACGGGGCCACCGCACACGGCTAAGAGAACAATTGATGTGCTTTGGGGTGCCCCCTGCCCCCGTATATAAAGGAAGAGGGGAGGAGGCCGGCCCTAGGGACGTGCCCAAGTGGGGGGAAACAAACTAGGACTCCTAGTCCAGTCGGCCCCCTTTCCTTTCTTTCAGAGGGGGAAAGGGGAATGAGTGGGAGAGGGAGAAGGAAAGGGGGGCCCGCGCCCCGTTCCCCTTGTCCAAGTCGGACAGCCCATGGGGGGCACCCTTTGTGGGCTCTCCTCTCTCTCCCCTATGGACCATGTTGGCCCATTTCTTTCCGGGGGGGGGGGGGGGTTCCAGTAACCTCCCGGTACTCCGAAAATAGCCGAAACACTCCGGAACCATACCGGTGTCCGAATATTATAATCCAATATATCAATCTTTACCTCTCAACCATTTCGAGACTCCTCGTCATGTCCGTGATCTCATCCGGGACTCTGAACAATCTTCGGTCACCAAAACACATAACTCATAAAACAAATCGTCATCGAACGTTAAGCGTGCGGACCCTACGGGTTCGAAAACTATGTAGACATGACCGAGACACATCTTCGATCAATAACCAACATCAGAACCTGGATGCTCATATTTGTTCCTACATATTCTACGAAGATCTTTATTGGTCAAACCGCAATGACAACATACGTTATTCCCTTTGTCATTGGTATGTTACTTGCCCGAGATTCGATCGTCGGTATCTTCATACCTAGTTCAATCTCGTTATTGGCAAGTCTCTTTAGTCGTTCCGTAATGCATCATCCCGCAACTACCTCATTAGTCACATTGCTTGCAAGGCTTATAATGATGTGCATTACCAAGAGGGCCCAGAGATACCTCTCCAACACTCGGAGTGACAAATCATAATCTTGATCTATGTCAACCCAACAAACACCTCCGAAGACACCTGTAGAGCATCTTTACAATCACCTAGTTATGTTGTGACGTTTGATAGCACACAAGGTGATCCCCTAACATTTGGGAGTTGCATAGTCTCATAGTCAAAGGAATATGTATAAGTCATGAAGAAAGCAATAGCAATAAAACTTAATGATCATTATGCTAAGCTAACGGATGGGTCTTGTCCATCACATCATTCTCCTAATGATGTGATCCCGTTCATCAAATGAGAACACATGTCTATGGTTAGGAAACTAAACCATCTTTGATTAATGAGCTAGTCAAGTAGAGACATACTTGTGACACTTTGTTTTGTCTATGTATTCACACATGTATCAAGTTTCCGGTTAATACAATTCTAGCATGAATAATAAACATTTATCATGATATAAGGAAATATAAATTACAACTTTATTATTGCCTCTAGGGCATATTTCCTTCAGTCTCCCACTTGCACTAGAGTCAATAATCTAGATTTCATTGTAATGATTCTAACACCCATGGAGTCTTGGTGTTGATCATGTTTTGCTCGTTGAAGGGGCTTCATCAACGGGTCTGCAACATTCAGATTCATATGTATTGTGCAAATCTCTATCTCTCCCTCCTTGACTTGATCGCGGATGGAATTGAAGCGTCTCTTGATGTGTTTGGTTCTCTTGTGAAATCTGGATTCCTTCGCTAAGGCAATTGCTCCAATATTGTCACAAAAGATTTTCATTGGACCCGATGCACTAGGTATTACACCTAGATCGGATATGAACTCCTTCATTTGTTGCTTCCGAAGCAGCTATGTACTCCGCTTCACACGTAGATCCCGCCACGATGCTCTACTTGGAGCTGCACCAACTGACAGCTCCACCATTCAATATAAATACGTATCCGGTTTGTGACTTAGAGTCACCCGGATCAGTGTCAAAGCTAGCATCTACGTAACCATTTTCGACAAGCTCTTTGTCACCTCCATAAATAAGAAACATATCCTTAGTACTTTTTTAGTTATTTCAGAATGTTCTTGATTATTGTCCAGTGATCCACTCCTAGATTACTTTGGTACCTCCCTGCTAAACTTATAGCAAGGCACACATCAGGGCTGGTACACAGCATTGCATACATGATAGAACGTATGGTTGAGGCATAGGGAATGACTTTCATTTTCTCTCTATCTTCTGCAGTGGTCGGGCATTGAGTCTGACTCAATTTCACACCTTGTAACACAGGTGTGAACACTTTCTTTGACCGATCCATTTTGAACTTGTTCAAAACTTTATCAAGGTATGTGCTTTGTGAAAGTACAATTAAGTGTCTTGTTCTATCTCTATAGATCTTGATGCCCAATATATAAGCAGCTTCACCGAGGTCTTTCATTGAAAAATTCTTATTCAAGTATCCTTTTATGCTATCCAGAAATTCTATATCATTTCCAATCAGCAATATGTCATCCACATATAATATTAGAAATGCTACAGAGCCCCCACTCACTTTCTTGTAAATACAGGCTTCTCCAAAAGTCTGTATAAAACCATATGCTTTGATCACACTATCAAAGCATATATTCCAACTCCGAGAGGCTTGCACCAGTCCATAAATGGATCGCTGGAGCTTGCATACTTTTTTAGCACCTTTAGGATTGACAAAACCTTCTGGTTGCATCATATACAACTCTCCTTTAAGAAATCCATGAAGGAATGCATATTTGACATCCATTTGCCAAATTTCATAATCATAAAATGCAGCAATTGCTAACATGATTCGGACAAACTTAAGCATTGCTACGGGTGAGAAGGTCTCATCGTATTCAACTCCTTGAACTTGTCAAAAATGTTCCGCAACAAGTCGAGCTTTGTAGACAGTAACATTACCATCAGGGTCAGTCTTCTTCTTGAAGACCCATTTATTTTCTATGGCTTGCCGATCATCGGGCAAGTAAACCAAAGTCCATACTTTGTTCTCATACATGGATCTCATCTCAGATTTCATGGCCTCTAGCCATTTCACGGAATCTGGGCTCATCATCGCTTCCTCATAGTTTGTAGGTTTGTCATGGTCTAGTAAGATGACTTCTAGAACAGGATTACCGTACCACTCTTGTGCGGAACATACTCTGGTTAACCTACAAGGTTTGGTAGTAACTTGATCTAAAGTTTCATGATCATCATCATTAGCTTCCTCACAAATTGGTGTAGGCATCACTGGAACTGATTTCTGTGATAAACAACTTTCCAATTCGAGAGAAGGTACAACTACCTCATTAAGTTCTACTTTCCTCCTAGTCACTTCTTTCGAGAGAAACTCCTTCTCTAGAAAGGATACATTCTTAGCAACAAATATCTTGCCTTCGGATATGTGATGGAAGGTGTACCCAGCAGTTTCTTTTGGGTATCCTATGAAGACACACTTCTTCGATTTGGGTACGCGCTTTATCAGGCTGAAGCTTTTTCACATAAGCATTGCCACCCCAAACTTTAAGAAATGACAGCTTTGGTTTATTGACAAACCAAAGTTCATATGGTGTTGTCTCAACGGATTTAGATGGTGCCCTATTTAACATGAATGTAGTTGTATCTAATGCATAACCCCAAAGCGATAGTGGTATATCGATAAGAGACATCATAGATCGCACCATATCTAATAAAGTACGGTTACGACGTTCGGACAAACCATCATGCTATGGTGTTCCAGGTGGCGTGAGTTGCGAAATTACTCCACATTATTTCAAATGAAGACCAAACTCGTAACTCAAACATTCGCCTCCCCGATCAGATCATAGAAACTTTATTTTCTTGTTACGATGATTTTCCACTTCACTCTGAAATTCTTTGAACTTTTCAAATGTTTCAAACTTGTGTTTCATTAAGTAGATATACCCATATATGCTCAAATCATCTGTGAAGGTTAGAGAATAACGATACCCGCCATGAGCCTCAACACTCATCGGACCGCATACATCAGTATGTATTATTTCCAATAATTCAGTGGCTCCCTCCATTGTTCTGGAGAATGGAGTCTTAGTCATCTTTCTCATGAGGCATGGTTCGCAAGCATCAAGTGCTTTACACCAATATGACCTAAACGGTAGTGCCACCAATAAGTTGCACTATCATTATTAACTTTGCATCTTTTGGCATCAATATTTCGAATATGTGTATCACCACGACCAAGATTCAGCAAAAATAGGCCACTCATCAAGGGTGCATGACCATAAAAGATATTACTCATTTAAATAGAACAACCATTATTCTCTGGTTTAAATGAATAACTGTCTCGCATCAAACAAGATCCAGATATAATGTTCATGCTCAATGCTGGCACCAAATAACAATTATTCATGTCTAAAACTAGTCCTGAAGGTAGATGTAGAGGTAGCGTACCGACGGCGATGACATCGACCTTGGAACCATTTTTGATGTGCATCATCACCTCGTCCTTAGCCAATCTTCGTTTAATCCGTAGCCCCTGTTTCGAGTAGCAAATATGAGCAACAGAACCAGTATCAAATACCCAGGCGCTACTACAAGCATTATTAAGGTACACATCAATAACATGTATATGAAATATACCTTTCACTTTTCCATCCTTCTTATCCGCCATATACTTGGGGCAGTTCTGCTTCTAGTGACCAATCCCTTTGAAGTAGAAGCACTCAGTTTCAGGCTTAGGTCCAGACTTGGGCTTCTTCTCGGGAGCAGCAACTTGCTTGCTATTCTTCTTGAAGTTCCCCTTCTTTCCTTTACCCTTTTTCTTGAAACTAGTGGTCTTGTTAACCATCAACACTTGATGCTCCTTCTTGATTTCTACCTCCGCAGCCTTAAGCATTGCGAAGAACTCGGGAATCGTCTTGTTCATCCCTTGCATATTATAGCTCATCACGAAGCCTTTATAGCTTGGTGGCACTGATTAAAGAACTCTGTCACTAACACTATCATTCGGAAGATTAACTCCCAGCAGAGTCAAGTGGTTATGGTACCGAGACATTCTGAGTTCTGTTTACTGACAGAACTGTTCTCCTCCATCTTGCAGCTATAGAACTTGTTGGAGAATTCATATCTCTCAACTCGGGCATTTGCTTGAAATATTAACTTCCACTCCTGGAACATATCATATGCTCCACGACAATCAAAATGTCTTTGAAGTCCCAATTCTAAGCCGTAAAGCATAGCACACTAAACTATCGAGTAGTCGTCAGATTTAGCTTGCCAGACGTTCATAACATCCGGAGTTGCTCTTGCAGTAGGCCTCGCACCTTGCAGTGCATCAAGGACGTAATTCTTCTGTGCAGCAATGAGGATAATCCCATAGTTACGGACCCAGTCCGTGTAGTTTCTACCATCATCTTTGAACTTAGATTTCTCTAGGAACACATTAAAATTCAAGGGAACGGTATCACGGGCCATTAATCTTGAGCATAGATATGCAGAAACTATCAAGACTAAGTTCATGTTAAATTCAAGTTCAATTAATCATATTACTCAAGAACTCCCACTTAGATAGACATCCCTCGAGTCATTTAAATGATCACGTGAGATGGAGTAGTTTTGAATGGTGAACATCTCTATGTTGAACATATCTACTATATGCTTTACGTTCGACCTTTCGGTCTCAGTGTTCCGAGGCCATGTCTGTACATGCTAGGCTCGTCAAGTTTAACCTGAGTATTCTGCACATGCAAAACTGTCTTGCACCATGTGAATGTAGAGCTTATCACACCCAATCATCATGTGGTGTCTCGGCACGACGAACTGTCGCAACGGTGCATACTCAGGGAGAACACTTATACCTTGAAATTTAGTGAGGGATCATCTTATAATGCTACCGCCGTACTAAGCAAAATAAGATGCATAAAAGATAAACATCACATGCAATCAAAATATGTGACATGATATGCCATCATTATCTTGTTCCTTTGATCTCCATCTCCAAAGCACCGTCATTATCTCCATCGTCACCGGCTTGACAACTTGATCTCCATCGTAGCGTTGTTGTCATCTTGCCAACTATTGCTTCTACAACTATTACTAACGCATAGTGATAAAGTAAAACAATTACATGGCGACTGCATTTCATACAATAAAGCGACAACCATAAGGCTCCTACCAGTTGCCGATAACTTCTACAAATCATGATCATCTCATACATCAAAATATATCACATCATGTCTTGTCCATATCACATCACAACATGCCCTGTAAAAACAAGTTATACGTCCTCTACTTTGTTGTTGCAAGTTTTATGTGGCTGCTACGGACTTCTAGTAAAAATCGTTCTTACCTACGCATCAAAACCACAACGATTTTTCATCAAGTGTGTTGTTTTAACCTTCAACAAGGACCGGCCGTAGTCAAATTTGATTCAACTAAAGTTGGAGAAACAGACACTCGCCAGCCACCTTTATGCAAAACAGTTGCATGTCTGTCGGTGGAACCTGTCTCATGAATGTGGTCATGTAAGGTTAGTTCGGGCCGCTTCATCCAACAATACTGTCGAATCAAAATAAGACATTGGTGGTAAGCAGTATGACTATGATTGCCCACAACTTTTTGTGTTTTACTTGTGCATATCATCTACGCATAGACCTGGCTCGGATACCACTGTTGGGGAATGTAGCATGCAATTTGAAAAAAAATTCTACGCTCACGAAAGATCTATCTAGGAGATACATAGCAACGGGAGGGGGAGAATGTGTCCACGTACCCTCGTAGACCAAAAGCAGAAGCGTTAGCTTAACGCGGTTGCCATAGTCGAATGTCTTCGTGATCCAACCGATCAAGCATCGAACGTACGACACCTCCGAGTGCTCCACATGTTCTGCTTGATGATGTCCCTCGAACTCTTGATCCAGCAAAGTGTCGAGGGAGAGTTGCGTCAGCACGATGGCGTGGTGATGGTGATAGTGATGTGATCCGCGCGGGGTGTCGGTGTCAAAACCGGCGGATCTCGGGTAGGGGGTCCCGAACTGTGCGTCCAAGGCGGATGGTAACAGGAGGCAGGGGACACAATGTTTACCCAGGTTCGGGCCCTCTCGATGGACGTAATACCCTACTTCCTGCTTGATTGATCTTGATGATATGAGTATTACAAGAGTTGATCTACCACGAGATCGTAGAGGCTAAACCCTAGAAGCTAGCCTATGATTATGATTGTTCTTGTCCTACAGACCAAACCCTCCGGTTTATATAGACACCGGAGGGGGCTAGGGTTACACAAAGTCGGTTACAAGGGAGGAGATCTACATATCTGAATTGCCAAGCTTGCCTTCCACACAAAGGCGAGTCCCACCCAAACAAGGGATGAAGTCTTCAATCTTGTATCTTCATAGCCCAACAGTCCGGCCAAAGGATATAGTCTGGCTGTCCGGGGACCCCCTAATCCAGGACTCCCTCATTATCCCCTGAACTAGGCTTCAATGACGACAAGTCTGGCGCGCAGATTGTCTTCGGCATTGCAAGGTGGGTTCTTCCTCCGAATACTCCATAGAAGATTTCGAACACAAGGATCGTGTCCGGCTCTGCAAAACAAATTCCACATACCACCGTAGAGAGTACAATATCCCACAAATCTAATTTGCTGACAAATTTCATAGCGTGACATCATGCCATGGCCCGGTCAATATTTGAACCGTTTTTCTCAACCAGCTACTGCACATATTGCGAGGCGGTTTTCTTGGCACGTCTTGTCGAAGCAGAGATTGTGTCCCCTTATCACGGGATTCTCATCAATACGGGTGTGGGTAACCGAACCGCGCCATCAATCACGGCGCTTGGGGAATAAGCGAGTTTACCAGGCAAGTGGGGAGGCGCAGAGTTCCTGCTGCCTTTATAAGGGGATAAGGACTCCGTTTCGCACCCACGCTTTCTTCTTCCCGATCCATTCCCCTTCGCCCGAGCTCCAGCACCCGAGCATTCGTCTTCTCCGCCCACAAAGGCCTTCCGAAAATGTCCAGATCCGGAGCAGGAGGCAAGTGGATGGCCTCTACCGTCCAGGAGAAGGATATCAAAAAGCTTCGGGAGGCCGGGTATCTGGCCAAAAAATCGGCCACCATCTACCGACGACGGGACAGATCGTTCCTACTCCGGAACCCCAAGAGAGGGTTGTATTCCTCCCTCACTTTGTCCACGGGCTAGGGTTTCCCCTCCACCCGTCCGTTCGCGGCATCATGTATTATTACGGGATCGATTTTCATGATCTATCCCCAATTCCTTCCTCAACATCTCGACATTCATCATCGTGTGCGAGGCTTTTCTCCGCATCTCGCCACACTTCGGCTTATGGCTGATGATCATTAATGTGAAGCCCAAGGTGGTGAGCGGCGAGCACACCGAGTGCGGGGGGGTGCTATGGTGAGCAACATGCCCAACGTCACATGGCCAACATGTACTTTTAATGATTCCGTCAAAGAGTGGCAGCAGTAGTGGTTTTACATCACTAACCCGCGCGCCACGGAATGGGCCGCTGCTCTAGAGTTCCGATCCAGAGCCCCTCTGCGGCTGACGTGCTAGCCCAAGAAGGGGCCGAACTGGTCTTCGTTTAACGAACTGTTGGTGCTCCAGACGCGCGTTAAAGATATGGAAGACAAGATCATCGAACTTGTCAATGTAGTCCAGGTGATGTTAGTTCACCGGATCCTGCCTTGTCAACACCGGACATGCAATCTATGGGAATTCGATCTAGCGAAGCACCAGACCCTGCGAGAGCTTTTTGGCTCCTCGCACAAAGACATCTGGAAGGTGCTTTTCAAGTCCGGCAAATCATGGCCGGACTCGGCCGAGGACCGTGGGTACCAACTGTCCCGCCCTGCAAGCTCGGTAAGTTTTTATGCATTTTATCCACATAACCCAAGGGAAATGCTTAATGTGTTTTCCTCAATTCACCTAGGGCTGGACGAAGAAGGCGGGGCGGATCCACTGTCTGGCCCCATTGCCCGAAGAACCGGCCGGCCCACTTCTGATGAAGATGTTGGTCCCAGCGGCATACAAGGAACCAAAGAAGAAGGCCGAGAAGGAGGCCAAAAAGACCCGGGGCGGCCTTCGTCGCCGCGGCACTTCGGACACAATTTCTGAAGGCTCCAACGTCCATTCTGCCTCCGAAGAGGAGGAGGAGGAGAAGGAAGATGGATCCCCAGCGGGGGAAGAAAGAAGAGGGCGGCCTCCATACACTTGGAGGCCAAGTCGCCTAAAAGGGGAAAAGCCCCTCTTCTGGAAGAGTCCACTACCGCCGCCGATAGCAGCCCGACATGGGATCCCAGGGCCCAGCCCCTGGTAAACTCGTGAGTATAAAATCCGAACACGTTTATGCGTCCAGACTCATCATGGCTAATATTTTAACCTGAGTTGTATTTTTTGTAGTCCGGCGAGGTCCCGCACCGAACGATCGTCATCAGAGGATTTGCTGAGCTCGGATGCTATGGAGAGCGGGACGCCCCCGAAGGCCCCTTCCCCCAAATATGTGAATAACACCGAGGCTTCGTCCCAGAAGGACCCCGGCCAAGGAGGGGGGGAAGAGATCGTGAAAGTGGCACCTGGAGGTCAAACTTCGGGGGCCGGAGACATGGGGGAGAAGATTCCCATGGGAGTCGACGGCGGGAGCCATCTTGAATTCGGCTCCCAACCGGACGCAATTCTGGAGACTAATACGACTCTAGAATCAAGCAGCTTCCTCCCTCGGCTTGAGGGGGCGTGCCTGTTCCACCGGCAATCTCTGTCCAACCAGAGGTGCCAGATGTTTTGTTGGCGGCGCTGAAGAGCGCCTCCATCATCAATGAACACCGTGCCCTGATGGGTGCGGTGATTAAGGAGATTCAGTCTGCTGAGAGTGGACTGAATGAAGCCTGTATCAGCCTTATAAGAGGCTTTGAGGTATGTTTTATGAGGTTTCGAAGAGTGTCATAGTATGGATAGTAGCCTCTGATACACTGTTCGTTGCAAGAAAGGACCGGACAGAGGATCAATTTTATGTTCGCAGGAAGACTCACTTGATGACATCTATCTCTCTTCTTTCATAAGCAAGCGTCTGTAGCGGCTACTGCCTCTCATACTGCGGAGGTCTCCGGACTGAATCAATGTCTGGAGCGGGCCAAAGAAGAACTTGGCCAGTTGAAAAGGCAGTTGGAAGATAAACAAGGTAGGTGCAAGCCTTGTTCGCGTCTAGTGCGAACAAATTTCCAGTATGAAAAAATATGTTTCATTATTTGCACCAAGGTTGATGACCGAAGTCGAGGCTCTGAGGAAGGTTGTTGCCGAGGCCGAGGAAAAGGCAGCCGTAGAGCAGGCTCTTCGTGAGAAGCACAAGGACAGGGTTATTGAAGCTGAGCAGGACCTTCAAGAGTCTGTGAAGAAATGCGAGACATTGGAGCAGAGTTTAATGGAGAAAGAATCCGAACTCGCCAGGGCTCATCAGGCCGCGTGCGATGCCCAGGGGGAAACCCAAGGCGCCTTGCATGAGATCCAAGAGGCGAGGACGATCACGGCGGTTAAGGCTTTTTTTCCATGTAAAGCAAGTATTTGAGGAGAAAATCATGTTTCTAATTTTGAGTTCGGATTCCTCCAGGGGTATTTGCGGAACTGCCCCGCAGCATATCGGATGTCGCCCAATTCTACCGAGCCGAAGAAGGGAACACTGCGGATAAGCTCTTCTGGTTGCAGTATCTGGCACCGGATTATCCGGTGCCTTTTTCCGACCAACTGAAACAGTTGATCGAACTGCATAGGGCGGCCGAACTAGCCATGAAGGATTTGATTATCCGGCTATGGCCCTCTGAACCGATTTCAAGCAGCTACTTAGGGCTCGTGAAGCAGCTTCTGAGTGCCTGCCCTCGACTTGACGTCATCAAGCGGTCGGTCTGTATAGAGGGTGCGTGAATGGCCTTCGCCCGCGCGAAGGTGCACTGGGGAAGATGGATGCTGAAAAGCTGATGACCAAGGGACCGCCAGAGGGGAAGGAGCACCGCAAGACCGAATTATATTATGAAAGTGTCCTGCCTTGCAGCGCAGCAATGCACCAAGGACATTATATTTCCATGAATATAATGATGTTGTCCTTTGTAATGTTGAACAAGGTCATTTCTATTATTTATTACCTGTTATATAAATGTTTATCCTCCTGCGTGGCCGTTTTATATATTAATCCTGAGAGTTGGCCAGTCGTCGGCTTCTGCCCCCACGTAGGAAGTACGGGGGTGTTCGGGATAAACCTGATCACTCTTTATCCCTGTTTTGGGTCCTTCGAAGGAGGTGTTCAGCACAACGAACCAGGCAATCGGAAGACCGCACGAGGGGCTATATATGCACATGATCGGAAGAAAAGCCAATCCAACGCATGCTGCATTGGTTATGGCATTATGCGGGAGGAATCCTTAAAGATTTTACAACCTCTCGAACAGCTGACCAGCTCTCGCCGTATCATGACAGTCAGTTTTCGGCTTTCTCTACTGAGGTGCTCGTCCGGAAGAACCGAGACACAATCTCAGTAGTTCTCCCTGTGCCGCCTTAGCCGATATAGCGGAACGTAAGGCAGCAAAACATGGGAGCCGGGCAAACCCAACATTTGACCCAAGACATGATTCGGAGCTCATGCATATAATGTTATAAGTTCGGGGTGCTGAACTTCCATGAAGGTGTTCGGAATTGATTGCCGTATTATGGGTAAAACGAAGCCCCTGGCATATTTAAGGCATATCACGGTGTACGGATGCCACTTGACAAAAGAATTTCAACTAGAAATAACAGTAGATAAGCGTTATATAAATCCACATGTTGTATTTGAATATTATGTCGATGCGTTTGAGTACAGGTAATGTGATAAAAAGAAATATGACTATCGAACCTGCTGAGACCAGGGGAAGAAGTTGTGTGCGGATCCGGAGTATAGTCGGATGGTCATCATGGGGAATATCTAAGGATTCCCTGGTGCGTTCGAGCTGCTTTCATACCGCTAGTCTTGGTCTGCGCAAAGTTGAACCTGCAAAGAAAATGTAAGAAATGCTTGTGCGCCATAGAGCGGTTGAGCCGCGGTATGTGGCCTGTCCTAGCCTTCACCGGAGTGTTTAATTGAGCTCTGGACGAGCTGGGCTATCCTGCCGCAAAGTAGTTCAATTTCCTTTGGCGGTGTCCGGGAGTCGGGCCGTCGACTCGAGGTTCGGTAGGAAGGTGCCACTTGTAGCTTCTGCTGTTAAAGCCGCGGTATACTCCTTGGTGCCGAGAGAAAGTTCGGCCTTGCCATTAACCGTGATGATGCCGCGCAGACCAGGCATCTTGAGCATACGGTAGGCATAATGTGGTTCCGCATTGAATTGAGCGAACGCAGTTCGTCCGAGCAGTGCCTGATAATCACTGCGAAAGGGGATGATGTCGAAGATTAACTCTTCGGCACGGTAATTGTCTCGTGATCCGAAGACTACCTCAAGGGCGATGGAGCCTGTATAGCTGGCCTCCACACCTGGTATAATACCTCTGAAGGTGGTTTTAGTGGGCTTGATCACTGAATGATCGATGCCCATCTTGTGCACTGTGTCCTGGTAAAGAAGGTTTAGACTGCTACCTCCATCCATAAGGACTCATGTGAGGTGGAACCTGTCAATTATTGGGTCGAGGACTAGTGCGGCTGGATTGCCCTGATTGGTGTTAACCGGACGATCTATGCAGTTGAAGGTGATCGGCCCTAGTTTATATTGTGGGACGACTGGTTCCGTTAAGTCAACATCCCTAAGGGTGTGCGTCCGGTCCGGGTTGGGAGTGTAGGTACCGTTTACCACGTTCACCGTTTGGATTTGCGAGGGAAATTTCTTTTGCCCTCCTGTACTCGGTGATCTGGGCTCCTCGTCGCCATTGTTGCTTTGAGATCCCTTATCTTTGTTTTTGGCACCTGACCTGACAGCTTGTTTGAAGACCCATCATTCTCTGTTGGTATGATTGGATGGTGTTCCTGGGGTGCCATGAATTTGGCATGGGTGGTCGAGTATGCGGTCCAGACTGGACGGACCCAAATTGTCATTTTTGAGAGGCCCATTCCGCTGACTGGACTTAGAGCCCCTAAATCCGGCATTGACTGTCGTATCTTCGGCGTTTTCACCATTTTTGCGGCACTTGTGTTTGTTGCGTCCGGGTTTGCCATTGCTATCTCTGGCTTCTGATGTGCCAGGGTTGCTTGCTGTGTTGTTGCTACGGGCCAACCAGCTATCTTCGCCCTGCAAAAGCAGGTCATGAGTGTCGTGAGGGCTTCCATGGATTTTGGCTTCTCTTGGCCGAGATGCCGGGCGAGCCACTCATCACGGATGTTATTTTTAAAGGCCTCTAGGGCTTTGGCATCCGGACAGTTGACAATTTGGTTATTTTTAGTTAGGAACCGAGTCCATAATTTCATGGCTGACTCTCAGGGCTGTTGTGTTATGTGACTTAAATCATCAGCATCCGGTGGTCGCACATAAGTTCCCTGGAAGTTGTCCAGGAATGCGTCTACCAGGTTCTCCCAACTTCTGATGGAGTTTGCCAGCAAGCTATTCAGCCAATGCCGAGCCGGCCCCTTGAGTTTTAGCGGGAGATACTTGATGGCGTGTAGATCATCCCCGCAGGCCATGTGAATGTGGAGGAAGAAATCCTCTATCCATTCCGTGGGGTATGTAGTGCCGTGATATGATTCAATGTTCACAGGTTTAAACCCTTCTGGGAATTCATGATCTATTACTTCATCAGTGAAGCTTAGGGGGTGTGTGGCGCCTCTGTGCCGGGCTATATCACGACGCAGTTCATACGAGTCTTGTCTGCTGTGTTCGGCCTGGCCGGATTTGCTTTTAGCATATCTGGCGTGACGGTTGTTGTCACGCATTGGGGCGCGCCCCCGTGATCTGTAGACCGATCTTTTATGTCCTGATTTGTTTTCCAATACTTCTCGCAGGTCTTGCGTGTTACACCGGGCCTTGGTATTTTTGTTTAACTGGCGATGGGGTGTGGGCTGGACCTCGGTCCATCTATCCATTAGCAAAGCTTGATCAGCCTAAAGCTGCTGCTGCTTTTTATTCAGGCTTTTTGCTGTGGCTATAAGCCGACACTTGAAGTGCTCCTGCTCGACGGGATCCTTAGGCACGATAAATTCTTCATCGCTGAGGCTCACCGCATCTTCGGAGAGGGACATGTAAGTGTCATCTTCTGATTCTCCGTCTGTCGCCTGTTTCTTAGGGCTAGCATGCCCATCCTCCTGCTCGAAGCCAGGCTGGAGGGCATAGTCTTTGTCTTCATCACTATCCGCAGTGTTATTGTCTCTTGTGCCGGTATCGCTGCTTTTGCTATGGCGAGGCTTAGAGTGGCGCTGATGACGCCAATGCTTAGATTGCTTCTCGAGGGGATTATCCTCCATTCACTTATTGCCATTGCTTTCTTTGGGGGTGTCCACCAGGTATATATCATATGATGAGGTGGCAGTCCAGCGCCCTGTGGGTGGTGCTTCCTGTTCTTCTCCTGCATCGTCGTCCATACCGTCGATGTCTTCGGAGCCGAAGTCGAGCATGTCGGATAAGTCGTAGAGAGTGGCTATTAATTGGGTGGTGGGTGGGGGATGAATTTCTTCGTCGTCCGCTTCCCACTCAAGCCAGACATAGTTCGGCCAAGGGCCTCCTGACAGGGAGAGAGACCTTAATGAATTTAGCACATCACCCAAGGGCGAGTGCTGAGAGATATCCGCAGAGGAAAACTCCATGATCGGCGCCAATCAGATTCGATAGGCACGGACGCAGGCGGTTCGGAGCCCGTGGCCGGGGACGAATCCAAGGGTCCGGCAACGCAGGTCTCGTAGGAGGTGAAGTCAGTATTCGGCTATGTCGCTGCTGAGTGTGCGGCCTCTGTGGCGGGGTCAATCCACCTGTCCTCGGATGGCGCAATCTGCTCCGGATCAAGGGACGGAGTTTCCACAGGTGTGATCTCCCGAACACTGTCCGGCGGTAGGGCTAAGTCATGCTCGTCGTGGCTGTGCGGCGCACCTGACACGGGCTCGAATCCGTCGAAGATCAAGTATCCGCGGATGTTGGCAGTATAGTTAAATTTCCAAACCTGACCTTAAGGCCAGGGGCGTAGCTCTCGATCTGCTCTAGATGGCCAAGCGAGTTGGCCCGCAGTGCAAAGCCGCCGAATACAAAGATCTGTCCGGGGAGAAAAACCTCACCCTGGATCGCATCGTTGCCGATGATCGAAGGAGCCATCAATCCTTATGGTGACGACACAGTGGAATTCTCAATAAAAGCACAAAATGTCAGTGTCAAAACCGGCGGATCTCGGTTAGGGGGTCCCGAACTGTGCATCTAAGGTGGATGGTAACAGGAGGCGGGGGACACAATGTTTACCCAGGTTCGGGCCCTCTCGATGGAGGTAATACCCTACTTCCTGCTTAATTGATCTTGATGATATGAGAATTACAAGAGTTGATCTACAACAAGATCATAGAGGCTAAACCCTAGAAGGTAGCCTGTGATTATGATTCTTCTTGTCCTACGGACTAAACCCTCCGGTTTATATAGACACCGGAGGGGGCTAGGGTTACACAGAGGCGGTTATAAGGGAGGAGATCTACATATCTGAATTTCCAAGCTTTCCTTCCACACAAAGGAGAGTCCCACCCGGACACGGGACGAAGTCTCCAATCTTGTATCTTCATAGCCCAACAGTCCGCCCAAAGGATTAGTCCGGTTGTCCGGGGACCCCCTAATCCAGGACTCCCTCATAGGGCTTCGCCTAAGAACTATGGCAATATGACCGGAGGAGTAAACTGTGGAGGGGGCACTGCACACGGCTAAGAGAACAGTTGATGTGCTTTGGGGTTCCCCCTGCCCTCGTATATAAAGGAGGAGGGGAGGAGGCTGGCCCTAGGGGCGTGCCCAAGTGGGGGGAAACCGACTAGGACTCCTAATCCTAGTCGGCCCCCCTTTCCTTTCTTTTGGAGGGGGAAAGGGGAAGGAGAGGGAGAGAGAGAAGGAAAGGGGGGCTGCGCCCCCTTCCCCTTGTCCAATTTGGACAGCCCATGGGGGGGCACCCCTTGTCGGCTCTCCTCTTTCTCCCCTATGGCCCATGTTGGCCCATTACTTTCCAGGGGGGTTTCGGTAACCTCCCGGTACTCCAAAAAATACCAGAAACACTCCGGAACCATTCCAGTGTGTGAATACTATCGTCCAATATATCAACCTTTACCTCTCGACCATTTCCAAACTCATCATCATGTCTGTGATCTCATCCGGGACTCCAAACAATATTCGGTCACCAAAACACATAATTCATAATACAAATCGTCATCGAACATTAAGCGTGCAGACCCTATGGGTTTGAGAACTATGTAGACATGACCGAGACACATATCCGATTAATAACGAACAGCGGAACCTGGATGCTCATATTGGCTCCTACATATTCTATGAAGATCTTTATCGGTCAAACCGCAATGACAACATATGTTATTCCCTTTGTCATCGGTATGTTACTTGCCCGAGATTCGATCATCGGTATCTTCATACCTAGTTCAATCTCGTTACGGGCAAGTCTCTTTACTCGTTCTGTAATGCATCGTCCCACAACTAACTCATTAGTCACATTGCTTGCAAGGCTTATCGTGATGTGGATTACCGAGAGGGCCTAGAGATACCTCTCCGATACTCGGAGTGACAAATCCTAATCTCAATCTATGGCAACCCAACAAACACCTTGGGAGACACTGGTAGAGCATCTTTATAATCACCCAGTTACATTGTGGCGTTTGATAGCACAGAAGGGGTTCCTCCGACATTCTGGAGTTTCATAATCTCATAGTCAAAGGAATATGTATAAGTCATGAAGAAAGCAATAGCAATAAAACTTAACGATCATTATGCTAAGCTACCGGATGGGTCTTGTCCATCACATCATTCTCCTAATGTTGTGATCCCGTTCATCAAATGACAATACATGTCTATGGTCAGTAAACTTAACCATCTTTGATTAACGAGCTAGTCAATTAGAGGCATACTAGGGACACTTTATTTTGTCTATGTATTCACACATGTATCAAGTTTCCGGTTAATACAATTCTAGCATGAATAATAAACATTTATCATGATATAAGGAAATATAAATAACAACTTTATTATTGCCTCTAGGGCATATTTCCTTGAGTTTCAAGGATTCTAGTGTGCGAGTGAACGTTTATCATCTTATCCTTGAGCCAGTTTCTAGGATGCCAATTGTTCTATCTAGTCTTCCAAATCAAATTACCTTACACCACTGAAGGCAGCATCTCATATAAGTCAACTCCAATTATCACTCATGTTATTCATTTCCTCATGACCCCTGAGAGGAGGTCTAACAAAATCATGCATGTCATCTATCCCCAAACTCATATGTATGGTTATCCTCATGTAGAAGTCCATGCATCATACAAGCTGCTAAGCTTGAATTAAACATCACATTCCAAGTATTCAGCTCACCTATCCAGGGCCATGATAGTGCATCTATATCCTAAAGAAACACGTCGCATACCAATCCAAGATCTTGTTTCCTTCCTATGAATCAACTCCAATAGCCTATTAACTCCATCAATCACTACATGATCCATCAGTTCTACAAATACAATATCTATGGTCTTCCTTACGAACTCCAAACGTCCTATAATCCCCAAATTCTTGAAAGGCTATCCTTACTATAGTCAATCCACCAATTCCCATTATCGCGATCAAGTAAACTCCAAGGTTAAGATCATACAATCCCTAAATAAACCCCGACAATTAATCCAATCTCCTAGTTTATTGTCCACCGAGAAACACGGTATCATGATCGAGATTATCTATATAAATCCAGTTTACTCGGAACCATGTAGACTTACTCAGCATCTAGACTCCACTGTGATCACCTATTTAATCCAAATCTCATGTCCAACGAGAATTCCTACATTTTCCTACAAGTCATTATCGTAATGTCAACTATCTCCTATCAATATCCCCTGGCTAAGTCAAATCCATACACCTCTAGGAACATTTAGCTAGCGATCATAATTGTCCTACTAAATCCAATTTACTGAAGGGAGAAGTAAGTTATGCTATTCTATCAACCTGATCCACCAAGGCCATCTACCATAATGAAATCTCGTATTCCACGAAAGAGTCTCGGATATTTCCTCAAGGTTACCAGTATAGCCTCATCAAGTCATTCATCCTACTAATCATGTATCCTCAAAATGATCTTCCCTATGGCATCGTCAGTTCTGGTGCTACCTCAGGATGATAATGTGCTAGTTTACTATGTCCACTAGTTCCATAATGAACCCGATGCTGAGCAAGGTTATGGAGGCTTAACTGGTTCTCTTGCAATTTCGTAGGTTAAGCACTTGGTTAAGGGTTTGAACCGGGGATAAATGGTGAGGCTAGGTTAATATAGGGAAGGGTTTTCTAGCCTTGAGGGGTAAAATTAACTCTATGGGGTTGCAGTTGGTCGAGGAGGCTGTAGCAAAAGTCTTCGGTTCTAGTTGGTTGCCAAGGTGGAATCCTTGGTGCATCTTGTCTTGCTAGCCTTCGGTTGATGAAAGGGATGAGAGGCGAAAGCATCATAGATGGAGGGAACACCTAAACGGGGTGGTATAGTGCAAGTGTAGTCAAACAGGTGTCGTAAAGACCACAAACATTCATTAAGATAACATAGGTGATATAGTCACATACACGTTGCCTGGGGTAAAAGTGTGACTTATATCGAAACACAAACAAATAAAAAGAAGCAACACACAACATGGTTTCATTTGAGCCATCATATGGACTCGAATTCGCATAGGGGTACACAAACAAATAAAAAGAAGTACGCCGAGAACAAACTCCACGTCCGCAAGGACGCCAAGCCTATCCTTCAATACCTGTGACGTTTTTCCATAGAGAAGAGAAGGACCATCGGTGAAGAGGTCGCCAAGCTTTTGGCTTCCGGCTTCATCATGGAAGTGTTTCACCCCGAGTGGCTGGCCAACCAAGTCCTCTTCCTGAAGAAGAACAAGACCTGGCGCATGTGTATCGACTACACCAGCCTGAACAAGGCCTGCCCCAAAGATCCATTCGCCCTCCCGCGAATCGACCAAGTCATTGACTCCACCGCTGGGTGCGAGCTCCTATCCTTCCTGGACGCTTACTTCGGCTATCATCAGATCAACCTGGACCTGGCCGACGCCCTAAGGACGTCCTTCATCATGCCCTTTGGGGCGTATTGCTACATCACCATGTCGTTCGGCCTAAAGAACGCTGGCGCCACCTTCCAGCGCTGCATGCAGAAATGCTTGTTGTCGCAACTCGGTCGCAACATCCACGTCTATGTGGACGACATCGTGGTGAAGACCAAGCAGCACCTCACGCTCCTCGATGAGATGAAGGAAACCTTCACCAACCTGCGCGAGTAGAAGGTCAAGCTCAACCTGGAAAAGTGCATTTTCGGCGCCCCGGCCGGAAAGCTACTCGGCTTCCTCGTCTCGATGTGCGTCATTGAGGCAAACTTGGAGAAGATCAAGGCCATCGAGTGCACGCGCAAGCTGGCTTGGCTGCGCGATGTCCAGAAATTCACCGGCTGCTTGGCCTCGGTCAGCCGGTTTCTCAGCCGGCTGGGCGAGAGGGCCTTGCCCCAGTACCAGCTAATGAAGAAGATGACACCGTTCGAATGGAACGACTAGGCGGACGAGGCCTCCCAGGACCTCAAGCGCATGCTCTCCACCGCACCCGACCGAGAAGGAGCCGCTGTTGCTCTACATCACTGGCACCTCGCGGTCGGTCAACACGGTGATGGTGGTCGAGCGACCAGAGAAGGGCAATATCCAAGCCGTCCAACGTCCCATCTACTACATAAGCGAGGTGCTCTCCGCCTCCAAGTAGAACTACCCGCACTGCCAGAAGATGTGTTACGGCGTGTACTTCACCGCCAAGAAATTGAAGCAGTACTTCCAAGAGCACGTCGTCACCGTGGTCAGCACGCCCCCCCTCGACGTGATCATCGGGTGCCGGGATGCCTCTGGCCGGGGCGCAAAGTGGGCACTCGAGCTAGCTGCTCACACCATCTTCTACGAGCCCCGCACTACAATCAAGTCCCAAGCCCTGGCCGACTTCCTCGTCGACTGGACCGAGACCCAGTACTTGCCGCCGCCGCCGGACTCAATGCACTGGCACATACACTTCGATGCTCGAAGATGCATCTCAGCCTAGGGGCCGACATCATGCTGTCCTCCCCAAAAGGCGACCGACTCAAATATGCGATCCAGATCCACTTCACCGCCTCCAACAGCGTTGCCGAGTATGAAGCGCTTGTGCATGTCCTCCGGCTTGCCAAGGAACTCGGCATCCAGCGCATCCTATGTTATGGCAACTCAGATCTGGTGGTGCAGCAGTGCTCGGGCGAATGGGACGCCCGTGACCCTAACATGGCGAGCTACCACTTCCTGGTTCAGAAGCTGTCCGGGTTCTTCGTGGGCTGCGAGTTGCTCCACGTCCCACGTGCAGAAAATGAGGCGGCCAACACACTCGCCAAGATCGCCTTATCCCAGCAATCCATCCCGTCCGGCGTCTCCCTCGAGCACCTGCGCAAGCCATCCATCAAGCCGTCTTCGGACTCCGAGTACATCTACGTCCAGTACGCCCTGGCCGCGCCTCGACCCGGCCCGGGGGCTACCGCCATCGACCCGGCCGCCGCCGTTCCCGGCCCGGGGTCCGCTGCCGTCGACCCGACCGTCGCCGTTCTCGACCTGGAGGCCGCTGAACCCGGCTCGGGGGCTGACATCCCGGAACCTGCCATAGTGGCCGTCCTCACCGTGGTGACCGCGCCATCTTGGGTCGTGCCCATCTCAGAGTTCCTGGAGAACGGAGTTCTCCCCATGGACAAGACCGAAGCCCAGAAGGTGCAGCGCCGGGCGTCCGCCTACATCATCATTAACAACGAGCACGTCAAACGCAGCTCCACCGGCGTGTTCGAGCGCTGCGTCGAGCAAGACAAGGGCATTGAGATCCTCCTCGACATACACCAGGGCGAGTGCGGGCACCACGCCGCCTCGCGGTCCCTGGTGGCCAAGGCTTTCCGCCATGGTTTCTACTCGACCACGGCCCTCGAAGACGCCGAGTCGCTCGTCCTCAAGTGCGAGGGATGCCAGCACTTCAGCAAGAGCAACCACCACCCGGCGTCGGCACTCCGGACCATCCCGATCGCCTGGCCCTTCGTGGTCTGGGGACTCGACATGGTGGGGCTTTTCAAGACCGCTCGAGGCGGCATGATGCATTTGCTGGTGGCGGTGGACAAGTTCACCAAATGGATCGAAGCAAGGCCAATAAAGAAGCAGGACGGGCCAATGGCCGTCCGATTCGTCAGGGACATCATGTTGCGCTACAGCATGCCGAACAACATTATCAAGGGCGTGCTCGTGCAGTATTGCTCCGTCTCCGGCATCCGCCTCGACCTGGCTTCCATCGCACACCCGCAGTCCAACGGCCAGGTCGAGTGGGCCAACGGCCTCATCCTTTCTGGCATCAAGCCATGACTCATTGAGCTGCTTGTCCGTTCACCTGGCAGCTGGCTTGACGAGCTGCCGACCATCCTCTTGAGTCTTTGACCAATGCCAAAGCCGTCGACCGGGTTCACCCCGTTCTTCCTCGTCTACGGAGCGGAAGCTGTCATCCCGACCGACATCAACATCAACTCGCCACGCGTCATGATGAACACCGAAGCCGAAGCCAAAGAAGCCCGCGAAGACGGTGTCGACCTACTCAAAGAAGCGCGTCTCTTATTGCTCAGCCGCTCCGCCATTTATCAGCAAGGCCTGAGGCAGTACCACAGCAAGAAGATCAAACCCCTAGCACTTCGGGAGGGAGACCTCGTCCTCCGACTCATCTAGCAGCAAGCTAGACAGCACAAGTTCTCCTCCCCGTGGGAGGGCCCCTTCATCATCAGCAACGCCTTGTGTGATCGCAACGCCTACTACCTCATCAAGGCCCGCAAGTCAAACACGCGCAAGAGTGACACCGCCGGTGAAGAAACAACCCGGCCGTGGAACAAGGTACTCCTCGGCTCGTCTTACAGTTAGTCGTGTGCACGTATGTATCACTGCCTTTTGTAATCATCTGAAAACTATGGAGTCCCCGAACAACACTCGGGGGCTGCCCTTACCGACCAAGCTATTGTGTCTCCTACATTTGTGCATTATTTACCTCTCCATAAAACCCGGCCACCCGACCGACTCGCTCGAAGCGGGGGCTCGGGGGCTGGCCGGCTTGGTCACTACCCCCCGTCTTACTTAGTGGTTCCTGGTGCATTGGGATCGCCGCGGTCTTCTACTTCGCCCTAAGCCACAGAACTGGCTCCAGCTGTCGGCCGGCAAGCGCACAAGGCCAGAGCACCAGCGCGCCATGAACACTATGTTAAGGACCGTCGGGTTACCCAAACCAGCCACACCACTTTAAGTTACCGCGCGACCGACTGCTCGCCAACCGGCTTCGCCGGGTTGCCGCCAGCCGGCCCAGTGGGTGTTTCGCTCGCGCTCAACATTTCGACAGCCTAAATACTGGGCGCTCCTCTCAAAGGCCGACCTCCTTCTCACGGACCGGAACCTCGACCATCAGACTCGCGGGGGCGGGGGGGAGGGGGGGATCCCAAGAAAACGGCTCGAAGGACAAAAAAGCAAGAGCGCAAACGGCCACAATTTTTTTTACATCACAAGTTCAAATTTAAGTAGGCCCAAGGCCAGAATTCATTAGACCTAGAAACCCCCAGTGGGTGGGTGGACCTACTACCTAACAGAAATGTCTACTAAGTTAAAAACAGGCGGCTTCTGGCATCCCCCTCGGTGGCCTCCGGGTTCATCGAGGTGCTAGTGTCTCCCTCGTCGACGCCCTCGTCACGGTAGACGCCCGTCTCCTCGGAGCTGCCCTCCGGGTCGTGCAGAAGAAGGCCATAGTCGTCAGCGGGCACGACTCCGCCATCTTCTGCCCGCTCCAGCCGGAACTCGTCGTGGAAGGTGAAACAAGCGATGTAGCTAGCCCCTTGCAGTGATCCGGCCGGCCTCCGCCTGCAGCTGGCTCTCCGAGCCAGCTCGCTGGCCTATCAACACGTCCAGCGACAGATCTGGATGCCAAGACATCATGAACCTGAGCGCCATCTCGGTGCCAGCATGAGCGGCCGAAAAATGCCAGTCATGAAGCCGATCCGGCCCCGCCTCCAACCACCATGCCAGCCGCGTGAAGCTGCTCGGCGTACCGGAGCCCGGCCAGAGGGCCACCGTCATCGCTGCGCCGGCCGAAGAGAGATGCCCCATTTGGTCACCCAAGACTTGCAGACGAGCCTCGGTGGCGGTCACGATCTCCGGGAAGGTCCAGGCCACCTGTGGATCGGTCCCGGAGCTGACAAACCTTTGCGGATCATGCTGAAAGCGGACGGACTCCACTTCTAGCTCGCGTGTCTCAGGGAAGGCCCCTGTCAAGAAAAGGAGCAAGTCAGAAAAAATTACCAAGAGCAAGAAGCCGGGGTCCTAGCCAGGCAGATTCCAAGGAAAGCACTTACTGGAGAAGGACTCGTCCAGGTGCTGCGCTTCGAGCAACATATTGCGCCGCTCCAGGGCAAGCGTGCGGTCGTGCTCCTGCAGCGACTTCTCTAGCTCGGCGATCTTGGAAAGAGCCGCCTGCAGCTCAGCGTCCCTGGCCTCGGTCGTCCTCTCGGCCACCTTGCGGCGACGGGTTTCCCCCTGCCGGGTCTCCTCCGCCGCGGCCACCAGTGCCTTCAGGCGCTCCACCTCGGCCAGGAGATGGCCCTTGTCGTCGGCCAGCTTGCCGCATTGCTGGTCCGCCTCGGCAAGGGCCTGCTGCACCTCCACAACCTTGGTGGCTTCCGCCTTCAGGTGCTCCACCTTGGCCTCGAGGCGACCCTTGTCGTCCTCCAGCTGCTCCCGTAGCCGGCTGGCTTCATCGAGCACCTGCCGGGCACCCGCTGCCTCCGCCCTCGCCCTCGCCACCTCGGCCCCAAGCCAGTCGGTGTCGGCGACAAGCTGGTCATAATGAAGCCCGGCTCGAATAAACCGAGTCCTCCAAGACAATACCTCGGCTGCAGAAGAAAGAGTCAGAAACGAACACGATAATATAAGATTCGACCCAACTGCTACACAGTTGGACCGAATCTCGGGGGTTACACCCAGTGGGTGCGCTAGCGCGCCCCTAGTAAAGAAGAGCACGCAAAAGAATACCTGCCGCGGCATGGAGCTCCTCCTCCTTGGAGGCAATCTTCTCTTTGAGTTGTCGGTGCTTCTCGAGAAGCCGGTTGAAGACGCTGAACTGGTAGGAATCCAGTTCCTGCAAGAAGCAACGGTCAACACAAGGACAACAACTTAAGATTCAACCCAACTGCTACCCAGTTGGCCCGAATCTCGGGGGCTACACCCATGGGTGCGCTAGCGTGCCCCCACAAAGAAAAAACAAAGGCAAGGAAAAAACATACGGTCATGGCGCGCTCCGGCTCCCGCGCCTGCTCCTCCTTGGCCTAGGCAAAGGCCTGGATCCGGTCCGCCCGCCTTCGCAGGCGCCGGGTCACGGCGGCCATAGCCACCACCTCCTGGGTTAGAGGCCCG
Source organism: Triticum urartu (assembly GCF_003073215.2). Taxonomy (NCBI): domain Eukaryota; kingdom Viridiplantae; phylum Streptophyta; class Magnoliopsida; order Poales; family Poaceae; genus Triticum; species Triticum urartu. The sequence continues at coordinate 408,950,496 of NC_053025.1, forward strand.
AAGAAGACCTCGCTGGGCCTGCCTCGCGTCGGCTGTGACCCAACGGCCCGGCGCCCCCCTGGCCTGAGCGCCAGGGTGTGCTCCCCGCTGGCCGCCTCCCCCATGGCCGGCACCCTCTCCGGTGCCATCTCCGGCGTCGTCGCCGGTTCGGTGGCCGGGGTGGCCTACGGCCCAACCACAAACAACGCCCCGCTCGTCGGCCTGGGGCGCCCCCTCCGGCGCTATCCACAGCGCCTCCCTAAGATGGTGTCGCCGCCGCCTCCGCCAGCCCCCGCGCACTCGACCACGTCGGTCCGCAGCGGGGTGCCATCCTCAAGCACCATGATCTCCTAGTCGAGGTCGGCCGTCCCGACCATGTTCTCCCCCCAACGCTGGCACGAAGACCCTTGCCGCCGCCACCGTCCCCGCCAGCATCTCCGGCCACGCCGGCCCCTCACCGACCTGCGCCCATGTCGCGACGGTGTTAACCCAGGCCTGGGTCGACACCACCTCCAGCTCCGCCACGGCCCGATTCTGGTCCCGACAGGCCAGGCCTTTGGCATCGGCCGGGTCCAGGCCGAGGTCCGGATCCGCCACCTCTGCCAACTCCTCCTCCTTGTCCCGGCCGACGGTGCTGGACCGGCTCTTCCGGAACGCAGCGCCCTCATTGGACGCAGCATCCGCCGCCGCCACCGCCAACGAGATCGGCGACTTGACACACAAGAGAGAGTAAAAACACAAGAGCCAAGCAGAGTAGCTCGGCCACTCGATTCAAGCAAGAAGGAAACTCACCCCGGCACCACCGGAACCGTGCGCCTCGCCGCCCTCTCCTGTGGGACGCCGCATCTCCTCTTGGCAAGTGGCATCTGCGCCCAGTCGTAAGGATGTCGGATGGCATTCAGAAGTATCTCCCACGTCACGTCGGGGCGAATAAGAAGATGAGTAGCAGCAAAGTACGGACACTAGGGACTCACCGCAGGCGCCGGGTTCGCCTGGCAGTACGGAGACATCTCAAACTCCCAGTCGTCCCACAGGTAGGCCATGGATATGTCATTGATCCGGCGGGCGAACTGGTCCGCCCCCAGCCGCAAGTTCGACATATGGGTGGGGTCCTGAAGCCCTGTCATCTCGCCGATAAGATGGCTGCGCTGCTGCTACGGCAACACTCCCTGGTGAAGGCAGTGATGAGGTCAGTGCCAGTGAGCCCTTCCCGCTCCTTCATCACCGACACCCGCTCACACAGGTTGAGTACCTCCTGCGATGGGTGCTTGTGGTAATAACCCTAGTTCTTCTTCTCCCTCGGCGGCGAGTTGACGACGGGTGGCAAGTCGATGCGGTCCATGCCGAGGTTGCGCACATAGAACAAGGAATTCTGCCATTTCTTGGCAGAATCCTCCAGCGGCATCTTCGGGCAGTCAGCGCCCGACCGCTTGGAGATGACGGTGGCCCCACACCCAGACATCTCCCCGGCCCTTGCCCCTGCTACTTCAAGGAGAAGAAGTGCACCCAGAGGTCGATCGAGGGCTCGACCCCCAGAAAGTTGCACGATGGCGCCGGCGCCAAGATGGTGGGGCTGGAGCCCGAAGAACTCCAGAAAGTCGTTGAAGAAGGTGCTCGCGAGAAGCCCGAACCCGCACTTGAAGTGCGGGTAGAAGACCATGCGCTTCGTGCCCTCGGGTCGCAGCTCCTGCCCTCCCCGTGGTAGGTGATTGGCAACCTCCGTCTCCCCTGGAAAGAGCCCGGACGTGCGAAGATAGGCGATGTCGTCAAGGTTTATGGTCGAGCCCATCCACGAGCCCGACGACAGTGCCATGGACGAAGGCAGAAAAGAGAAAGGAAGAAGATGACGGTGAAGCTCTACTTGAGGCAGCGGGCGTCGCGATGCGCGGCGGTCGCAAGAAGCAGAGGAAGGAAGAAGGAGCAGGGGAGTGCGTGCGAGAATGACTTCCGCTGCCCCCTCCTCCAATTTATAGCCCACGAGTCGAAACATGGGGAAGTGGGATCATTTACGCTCACCCCTCCCACTTCCCCGCAATAACTGTGCATGTACGCACGCAGTAATTGCATCAAGAATGGCAACCAGCCCGCGAATGCCGCAATAAATCGGCGTGCGTGGGCCGAGGGCACGCAGCCACGGGCCACTAATGCATCACCCTGTCCTATCGCGCGCGTGGCCTGTCAGGCCTCTACGGCTTCCGGGCGCCATGTGGCGTCCGCGCGATGTTCAAAATATCACCCCAAGATTCGACGGACTCTTCGGTTTCCAGCCCCTACCGGGGTGCCGAGATCTGGCTTCCGGAAGCTGGCACAAAATATGGTGTTGCCGGACCCGGCGTCCGCAAAATTCACCTCGTCAAGGGGGGGCTGCGAAGGCCCTCCTATCCGAAGACTGTGGACCTTCACAGCTTCAGGGACTATAGTCGGGGGGATGAACCCCAGGCAGGCAACAGAACCCAGATCCTTTTCAAAAACAACGGGGCCAACAACGCCCCTCGAGCCGCCTCATGCTTGGCCGGGTCGCTCGACCCCGTGATACGTCTCCAACATATCTATAATTTTTGAATTCTCCATGCTATACTGTTTCGGGCAATATTGGGCTTTATTTTCCACTTTTATATTAATTTTGGGACTAACCTATTAACCGGAGGCCCAGCCCAGATTTGCTGTTTTATGCCTATTTCAGTGTTTCGAAGAAAAGGAATATCAAACGGAGATTAGATCGGGAGTTCCGCCGCCAGAAGCCTCCGTAGCCACCGAAAACCAATATATACCCGTTCCGGCACCCTGCCGGAGGAGGAAATCCTTCTCCGGTGGCCATCTTCATCATCCCGGTGCTCTCCATGACGAGGAGGGAGTAGTTCTCCCTAGTGGCTGAGGGTATGTACCAGTAGCTATGTGTTTGATCTCTCTCTCTCTCTCGTGTTCTTGTTTTGGCACGATCTTGATGTATCGTGAGCATTGATATTATAGTTGGATCTTATGTTTCTCCTCCCCCTCTTCTCACTTGTAATGAATCGAGTTTCCCCTTTGAAGTAATCTTATCGGATTGAGTCTTTAAAGATTTGAGAACACTTGATGTATGTCTTGTCGTGGATATCTGTGGTGACAATGGGATATCACGTGATTAACTTGATGTATGTTTTGGTGATCAACTTGCGGGTTCCGCCCATGAACCTATGCATAGGGGTTGGCACACGTTTTCGTCATGATTCTCTGGTAGAACTTTGGGGCACTCTTGAGGTCCTTTGTGTTGGTTGAATAGATGAATCTGAGATTGTGTGATGCATATCGTATAGTCATACCCACGGATACTTGAGGTGACATTGGAGTATCTAGGTGACATTAGGGTTTTGGTTGATTTGTGCCTTAAGGTGTTATTCTAGTACGAACTCTAGGGCTGTTTGTAAAACTTATAGGAATATCCCAACGGATTGATTGGAAAGAATAACTTTGAGGTGGTTTCGTACCCTACCATAATCTCTTCGTTCGTTCTCCGCTATTAGTGACTTTGGAGTGACTCTCTGTTGCATGTTGAGGGATAGTTATGTGATCCAATTATGTTAGTATTGTTGAGAGGACTTACACTAGTGAAAGTATGAACCCTAGGCCTTGTTTCCACACATTGCAATACCGTTTACACTCACTTTTATCATTAGTTACCTTTCTGTTTTTATATTTTCAGATTACAAATACTATTATCTACTATCCATATACCATTTGTATCACCATCTCTTCGCCGAACTAGTGCACCTATACAATTTACCATTGTATTGGGTGTGTTGGGGACACAAGAGACTCTTTGTTATTTGGTTGCAGGGTTGCTTGAGAGAGACCATCTTCATCCTACGCCTCCTACGGATTGATAAACCTTAGGTCATCCACTTGAGGAAAATTTGCTACTGTCCTACAAACCTCTGCACTTGGAGGCCCAACAACGTCTACAAGAAGAAGGTTGTGTAGTAGACATCAATCTCTTTTCTGGCGCCGTTGCCGGGGAGGTTAGTGCTTGAAGGTATATCTTTAGATCTTGCAATCGAGTCTTTTAGTTTCTTGTTTTATCACTAGTTTAGTTTATAAAAGAAAACTACAAAAAAATGGAATTGAGTTTGTCTCATACGCTTGATCTTTTTAATATCTTTCGTGAGTATGATGGAAAGGATAATTGTGATCAAGTGCTAGAAGAAGAAATCTATAAAATGTTTGGCACTAAATGTTGTTAGTATGAATTCCTTGAATATCCATGATGCTAATGATATGCAAAGCCACAAGCTTGGGGAAGCTATGTTTGATTAAGATGATATTTTTTGTCCCCCCAAGTTTTGATGAGCAAATCTATTATGATGAAAGCATGCCCTCTATCTATGATGATTATTGTGATGACACATATGCTTTAAAGAATAATGATAACCATGAACCTTGTCATCTTGATCTTAATTTTCAATCACATGATAGTTATTTTGTTGAGTTTCCTCCCACTATTATTCATGAGAAGAATTTTGCTTATGTGGAGAGTAGTAAATTTTCTATGCTTGTAGATCATGAAAAGAAATCTTTAAGTGCTGGTTATATTGTTGAATTCATTCATGATGCTACTGAAAATTATTATGAGGGAGGAATATATGCTTGTAGGAATTGCAATAATATCAAGTTTCCTCTCTATGTGCTTAAAATTTTGAAGTTATGCTTGTTTTACCTTCCTATGCAAGTCGATTCTTGTTCCCATAAGTTTTTTGCTCACAAAATCCCTATGCATAGGAAGAATGTTAGATTTAAATGTGCTAGTCATATTCTTCATGATGCTCTCTTTATGTTTCAATTCTTATCCTTTATGTGAGCATCATTGAAATCATCGTGCCTAGCTAGGGGCGTTAAACGATAGCGCTTGTTGGGAGGCAACCCAACTTTATTTTTGTTCCTGTTTAGTAATAAATAATTCATCTAGCCTCTGTTTAGATGTGGTTTTATGCTTTTAGTTAGTGTTTGTGCGAAGTAGAACCTTTGGGAAGAATTGGGGAAAGTCTTGTTGTTCATGCTGTCAAAAACAGAAACTTTAGCGCTCACGAGAATTGCTGCAATTTTTATTTGGAGAGTTCTATTTAGTTAATTCTTTTTTCAGATGATTAATAGATAAATTACTCAGGTCCAGCAATTTATTTGAGAATTTTATGAGTTCCATAAGTATACGTTTGATTCAGATTACTACAGACTGTTCTGTTTTTGACAGATTCTGTTTTTCGTGTGTTGTTTACTTATTTTGATGAATCTATGGCTATTAAAATAGTTTATAAACCATAGAGAAGTTAGAATACATTAGATTTAACACAAATATAAATAAAGAATGAGTTCATTACAGTAACTTGAAGTGGTGATTTACTTTCTTATACTAACGGAGCTTACGAGTTTTCTACTTTAAGTTTTGTGTTGTGAAGTTTTCAAGTTTTGGGTAAGGATTCGATGGACTATGGAATAAGGAGTGGCAAGATCCTAAGCTTGGGGATGCCCGAGGCACCCCAACGTAATATTCAAGGACAACCAAAAGCCTAAGCTTGGGGATGCCCCGGAAGGCATCCCCTCTTTCGTCTTCGTTCATCGGTAACTTTACTTGGAGCTATATATTTATTTGCCACATGATATGTATTTTGCTTGGAGCGTCATGTCATTTTATTTTTCTTTGTTTGATGTTTGAATAGAATACCAAGATCTGAAATTATTAAATGTTGAGTCTTCACATAGTTGCATAATTATTCAACTACTCATTGATCTTCACTTATATCTTTCGGAGTAGTTTGTCGATGCTCTAGTGCTTCACTTATATATTTTAGAGCATGGTGGTAGTTTTATTTTGAAGAAATGGATGAACTCTCATGCTTCACTTAGATTATTTTGAGAGTCTTAATAGCATGGTAATTTGCTTAAAATCCTAATATGCTAGGTATTCAAGAATAATAAAATTCTCTTATGAGTGTGTTGAACACTAAGAGCAGTTTGATACTTGATGATTGTGTTGAGATATGGAGATGGTGATATTAAAGTCATACTAGTTGAGTAGTTGTGAATATGATAAATACTTGTGTTGAAGCTTGTGATTCCCGTAGCATGCACGTATGGTGAACCGTCATGTGATGAAGTCGGAGCATGATTTATTTATTGATTGTCTTCCTTATGAGTGGCGGTCGGGGACGAGCGATGGTCTTTTCCTACCAATCTATCCCCCTAGGAGCATGCACGTAATACTTTGCTTCGATAACTAATAGATTTTTGCAACAAGTATATGAGTTCTTTATGACTAATGTTGAGTCCATGGATTATACGCACTCTCACCCTTCCACCATTGCTAGCCTCTCTAGTACCGCGCAACTTTCGCCGGTACCATAAACCCACCATATACCTTCCTCAAAACAGCCACCATACCTACCTATTATGGCATTTCCATAGCCATTGCGAGATATTGCCATGCAACTTTCCACCGTTCCGTTTATTATTGCACGCTCCATGATTGTCATATTGCTTTGCATGATCATGTAGTTGACATCGTATTTGTGGCAAAGCCACCGTTCATAATTCTTTCATACATGTCACTCTTGATTTATTGCATATCCCGGTACACTGCCGGAGCCATCCACATAGAGTCATATCTTGTTCTAAGTATCGAGTTGTAATTATTGAGTTGTAAGTAAATAGAAGTGTGATGATCATCATTCAATAGAGCATTGTACCAAAAAAATAGAAAGGCCAAATAAAAAATAATAGCCAAATAAAAAAATAAGAAGGGGCAATGATACTATTCCTTTTTCCACACTTGTGCTTAAAAGTAGCACCATGTTCTTCATATAGAGAGTCTCTTGAGTTATCACTTTCATATACTAGTGGGAATTTTCATTATAGAACTTGTCTTGTATATTCCAATGATGGGCTTCCTCAAAATTCCCTAGATCTTCGTGAGCAAGCGAGTTGGATGCACACCCACTAGTTTCTTTTGTGGAGCTTTCATATACTTATAGCTCTAGTGCATCCGTTGCATGGCAATCCCTACTCACTCACATTGATATCTATTGACGGCCATCTCCATAGCCCGTTGATACGCCTAGTCAATGTGAGACTATCTTCTCCCTTTTTCTCTTCTCCACAACCACCATTCTATTCCACCTATAGTGCTATATCCATGGCTCAGGCTCATGTATTGCGTGAAGATTGAAAAAGTTTGAGAACATCAAAAGTAAGAAACAATTGCTTGGCTTGTCATCGGGGTTGTGCATGATTTAAATATTTTGTGTGGTGAAGATAGAGCATAGCCAGACTATATGATTTTGTAGGGATAGCTTTCTTTGGCCATGTTATTTTGAGAAGACATGATTGCTTGAAGTATTACTATTTTTATGTCAATATGAACTTTTGTCTTGAATCTTATGGATCTGAATATTCATATCACAAGTAGGAAGAATTATATTGAAATTATGCCAACTAGCATTCCACATCAAAAATTATCATTTTTTATCATTTACCTACTCGAGGACGAGCAAGAATTAAGCTTGGGGATGCTTGATACATCTCCAACGTATCTATAATTTTTGATTGCTCCATGCTATATTATCTACTGTTTTGGGCAATATTGGGCTTTATTTTCCACTTTTATATTAATTTTGGGATATCACAATATCTCTTATTTTAATTAATGCATTAGTATACTTGGTAAAGGGTGGAAGGCTCGGCCTTATGCCTGGTGTTTTTTTCCACTCTTGCCGCCCTAGTTTCCATTATACCGGTGTTATGTTCCTTGATTTTGCGTTCCTTACACGGTTGGGTGTTATGGGAACCCCTTGATAGGTCGCTTTGAATAAAACTCCTCCAGCAAGGCCCAACCTTGGTTTTACATTTGCCTAACAACCTAAGCCTTTTTCCCTTGGGTTTCCGGAGCCCGAGGGTCATCTTTATTTTAACCCCCCCCCCCCGGCCAGTGCTTCTCTAAGTGTTGGTCCAAACCGGGCAGCCTGCGGGGCCGCCTCGGGGCAACTTGAGGGCTGGTTTTACTCGTAGCTTGACCTATCCGGTGTGCCCTGAGAATGAGATATGTGCAGCTCCTATCGGTATTTGTCGGCACATCGGGCGGCTTTGCTGGCCTTGTTTTACCATTGTCAAAATGTCTTGTAACCGAGATTCCGAGACTGATCGGGTCTTTTCGGGAGAAGGAATATCCTTTGTTAACCTTGAGAGCTTGTGATGGGCTAAGTTGGAACACCCCTGTAGGGTATAAACTTTTGGGAGCCATGCCCGCGGTTATGTGGAAGATGGGAATTTGTTAATGTCCGGTTGTAGAGAACTTGACACTTGACTTAATTAAAATACATCAACTGCGTGTAGCCGCGATGGTCTCTTTTCGGCGGAGTCTGGGAAGTGAACATGGTCTTGTGTTATGCTTGAACGTAAGTAGTATCAGGATCACTTCTTGATCACTTCTAGCTTCTCGACCGTTGCGTTGCTTCTCTTCTCGCTCTTATTTGCGTATGTTAGCCACCATATTTTCTTAGTGCTTGTTTGCAGCTCCACCTCTTTACCCTATCCTTCCCATAAGCTTAAATAGTCTTGATCTCGCGGGTGTGAGATTGCTGAGTCCTCGTGACTCACAGATACTTCCAAACAGTTGCAGGTGCTGATGATACCAATGCAGGTGACACAAACGAGCTCAAGTGGGAGCTCAATGAAGATCTTGGTCATTGGTAATTGTCTTTTCCGGTTGATTAGTAGTGGAGCCCAGTTGGGACGATCGGGATCTAGCATTTGGGGTTGTCTTCCGTTATTTTTGGTTCCGTAGTTGGACCTTGATTGTACTCTGGATGATGTATGTTTAACTTGTATTTGTGTGAAGTTGCGATTGTAAGCCAACTCTTTATCCCTTTGTTATTCAGTACATGGGATTGTGTGAAGATTACCACACTGGCGACTAAACCACCATGTGGTTATGCCTCTAAGTCGTGCCTCGACATGTGGGAGATATAGCCGCATAGTGGGTGTTACAGGTTGGTAATCAGAGCCATCCCCGACTTAGGAGCCCCCTGCTTGATCGAACCATTGACGTTGTTGAGTCTAGAACAAAAGGTTTTGAGTCTTAGAATTATATATATCGGAGAGTAGGATTCTTTTTACTCCTTAGTCCCTTCGTCGCTCTGGTGAGGCCTCCTGACGTAGAAGTTTTGACTTCCTCTCCTAAAATTTCACAAAAAAAATTTAGGATCACGCGGGTATCTTGTAATCGTTCTGATAGTCTTGTGACGAGAACATTGTTCTTGGTGCCTCCTGACATTTAGGGGTTGTGGCAGTGTGCCGGGAGTTGAGCTCTGAGGTGTTGTCGTCACAATTTTATCATTGCAGTTCTGGAATACCTGAGTTCACTGACTTTGAAAATCTCTTTTATGAAGTTGTTGGTGAGATAACCTCAATGCCACCCAGTACTGGGGCGGGAGTTCGGGAGTATTTCCATAACTCGTATAATGGATGATTTTCGAAGGTTGAGGTACACGATTTCTGAAGGTTTCTTGGTTATGTGTTGAAGGATGGATACAGCTGGATGTAGGGATTGTTAGTTTGGGTGAGATATTATGCTTCCCCTGTATCCCCAACACCTGATTGCATAACTAGAAAGTTTCGGGAGTTTATAGGTGGGAATTCAAGTAGCTCCTAGAACATCTTTCCGACAGACACATGATACGATATGGGGTCTATCATATGTATTTGTTCCGGCTTATTTTCTAAGACAATCATTCGTTTTGTTTTGGTTTGTGGTATTCAAGTTGCTTCAATGTCAAGTGGTGATTCCATACCTTTCCTAAGCGGTGTTCTCATATTTCTATGTGAATACTAATCCTTCGTGACCATCGAGATTGTCTTGTCAATTCTTTTTCAACCGGATCGCTTCTCGTCAAGATGATCCTATCATTTTCCCCATTCGCGTGATAAAATTTCAGTTCTTCTCAAGTTGCTTCAATGTCAAGTGGTGATTCCATACCTTTCCTAAGCGGTGTTCTCATATTTCTATGCGAATACTAATCCTTCGTGACCATCGAGATTGTCTTGTCAATTCTTTTTCAACCGGATCGCTTCTCGTCAAGATGATCCTATCATTTTCCCCATTCGCGTGATAAAATTTCAGTTCTTCTCAAGTTGCTTCAATGTCAAGTGGTGATTCCATACCTTTCCTAAGCGGTGTTCTCATATTTCTATGCGAATACTAATCCTTCGTGACCATCGAGATTGTCTTGTCAATTCTTTTTCAACCGGATCGCTTCTCGTCAAGATGATCCTATCATTTTCCCCATTCGCGTGATAAAATTTCAGTTCTTCTCAATGGTGTTTGTTTCATCCGTCCCCAAGTTGACTTTGTTTTTCCCGCCCTGCCACCCTTTTTCCTCGAGGACTCAGATTTCCTAATCAAGCATCTTTTATTGATGGGAAGTTTCTCCATTCTTTTCTGTCAATGTTCTTATCCGGTGATTCTCAAGAAGATACAAACGGATCTTCAAGTTCATCATTCTTCGTTCTCTTTCTTCTCCGGTGGATTCAAGTAAAGCTTTGTTTATCATATCCTTTCCTCGTTTCTAGTGTTTTCTCATACCGGTGCACGTCTTAATCATCCACTTCTCGCTATTCAATTGTTCCGGAGTGCTAAAGATATCTCGAAGATTCGTGTTTCCACTCTACATTCGTTCAAGTTCTTTTGAGGATGTTATCTCATTCAAGCCATTTAATTCAATCGGTGCAATCTCCCTTTCATGTAATCATGTAATGGTGTTTCTTTTGAGTGGGCCCTTATCCACAGGTCTTTTCCTAGGATCTTACCTGACTCTTCTTTTCCGGAGTTATTCTGAAATTCATTTCGAAGTCTGACGTAAGAATGAGTTATCATAAGTCAAATGTCTTTCTCCTAGATCTTTCAAATTCTTGTCATCGTTGGTTCATCATTTCTAGTCTTCATTGTTCCGGAGTGGCTCATCAATTGTCATGGTGGTTCTCATCATCTTTCTCAACATTTGAAGACCGAAGAAGAGTTTTCCTCCAAATCTTATTAGTTATCTCAAAGACGCAAAGTTCAAGCTTGATGACATCCTCTCATAATTGTTTGCAATTGTGAGAATTCTTTTCACCCATCCGGAGCAATTCAGGAGTCTTTTCATTTCGATTCCCTGGAGCCCATCATCTCAGAATTATTCATTCCAGCTTTCAGCTCTCGTTCTCCAAATCTTACCGGTGCATCATTCAAGTATTCTCTAGTCAGTTCATGATCTCTTTGTTTCACTTGTATCAAAATTCTCCCAAGTATCTTCGTTCATTTTCCAATTCCTCCTAGCGATGCCTTCGTTTTATTTGCTTGTTCTTTTAATCCTAACGGTGGTTCGTCCAACATTCCTCTTCCGTCGTTATCGTATCAATGCATTTGTGCTTTCCAAATCCTACCGGTGGTTCGTTGAAGATCTTTCTCAAGTTTGCGCTATATCTATCTTAATCCTTTCTACGAGAATAACTAGTATGACAAATCCGTTGCTTGTCAGCATCAATTTAAATTCATGAAGGTTACGCATAACATAATTCTTATTCTTGCTTCATCCAAATGATGGATTCATTATTCCGGAGTTTGTTCACGATGAGTAAATTCTTTGGTTCAAGTGCTTCATACTTTTCCTGGAGTTCCAAGATCCCTCAACTATATCACCACGAATATTCATCTAAATCATTGCAAGGATTCTGTCAGATCATGGGTTCCGGCAAAACACTCAAGGTTCGAACACTGGGGTGCATGCGATGATCTTTCCCCTACCGATCCACGTCCTAACTCAGCTAAGATCTTACGAACTAACTCGACAAACTCGCAACACAAAGGACACAAGATTTATACTGGTTCGTGCCACCGTTGTGGTGTAATACCCTACTCCAGTGCGGTGTGGTGGATTGCCTCTTGGGCTGAGGATGAATAGTACAAGGGGAAGAACAGCCTCCGGAGGAGAGGTGTTCTTGTGCTTGGAGAACTTGTAGTTGTTCTAGTCTCTCTCGATCTCACCTCTCCAGCTATAGTGGTGGATAGTCCTATTTATATAGGCCCTGGTCCTCTCCCCAAATATTAAGAGGGAAGGGAGCCAACAACGGCCAATTCGAAAGGGGATAGCTAGTACAGCTTATCCTGACAAAAGCAGTCTTTGCGTGCCAAAGGCTCTGGTGGTGATGCCGTCTTGGGCTCCACGGTGACCTCCGTCTTGCCGTCCTTTTGGTCTTGGTCTTATTGCACTGATATGGAAACCTTTGCTTGACGCCTCGATACTCCGTGCATGCGCCTGCTTCCTTAGCACCGAAGGGGAAACAAGGACACTATGCGCGCTGGCGCCCGCCTGGCGCCCGCTTGGCCTTGGTCGTCATGGCTCACGTCATTAGAACCTTGCGAGGTTCGCCTGGCCTTGAACTCTCCGCCCCTCGCAAGCCATCCTGGTGAGGCCGCTCCTGAGGAGGTCTTGTGTCACTCGCCTCGCGAGGTTTGGCCCCCCGCGAGGGTCTTGAGTCCTTGCCGGTGAAGACGGGTCATACGGGCCCGCTCGCAGAGCCACGCCGTGGGCCGCAGGCAGGCAAGTCTGGGGACCCCCATTACCAGAACGCTGACAGTAGCCCCCGGCCCCAAGGCGCGCTCGGCCTTGGCTTCGAGGCGAAGCCAAAGGCCAAGTGCGAACCGCCGCGGGCCCCAATAGCCTGCAGCCTTGGTCGACTCGTGGCGGTTGATTGGATGTGGGCGCCTTCGCTTCCCCATGCTGCCTTGATACCCGCGTGACTAGACGGCCACCGCGGTCTACACGGTTATTCTTCCATCGCCTGCGCCATTTTCCTCCAATTCCTCTACTTCCCCCCGGACTCTGCTCCTCTTTCCAATCCGACATTAGCTCTGCTCACTCCATCACCATGGCGCCGACGCGAGCGAATAATGGGAAGAAGCCTCTGTCTTCGGCTAGTGCGCCCCCTGCCGCCGAGCCCGGAGTTGTCCGATCGCTGGTGCTCAACAATGAGGCTATGGGAAAGGTGCGTCCCATGCTCGCCTCCGGCTTCAATGAGTGGGGAAAGACGGTGGCTTGGCCTGTGTCTCCTGCTTGCATTGACCGGGCGGCCACTAAGGTGCCCTTCTTCATCGACGCCCTTTGGGCCGGCTTGGTCCCTCCTTTCTCCGCCTTCTTTAGCGCTGTGCTTGCGCATTATCAGATCCATATGCTGCACCTTGATCCTCAATCAGTGACCCTTCTCTCCTTCTTCGCCTTTGTTTGCAAGGCCATGATAGGCATTGCCCCTTCAGTGGCCCTTATTCGTCACTTCTTTTCACTTCACTTGGTTGCTCCCCGGCAGAGCTCAGGATGCCTGAGCTTTCAGGCCGTGGCGGCGACGTCTGGCACAGGGATTGACTTCGAGCTCCCACCATCCACGAGCGGGTTTTGGACACGGTGGGTATTCATTGATGTCGGATTGCTCAGCCCCCTGCTCTCTTCTCCGTCAGCGCCCGCTATTCCCAGCTCCGGTTGGTGCCATCAAAGGCTTACCGATCCGCGCCTTGCCCCTGTCTAGCTCAGGCTGAGGTGGCTCAAGGATCTTGATGTGACTGCACCTATGGTGGTGAAGGAGTTCATCCAGCGACAGATCACCCCTCTCAAAAGCAAGGACCACATGAGACTTCAGGAGTCCGGGCTCCCTCTCGAGGCACGGCGAATGGTGCTCGAGGTCCTGACGGGTGTCCCGCTGCCTGATGACATGCCGAGGAAGAGTTGCCTTCTCTACCGCTGCTTGAACAACGCGACATTCGCGGAGCAGATGCCCGCCTTTGATGAGTGGGGGCTGCATCCAGTCGGCCTCGTGGGGCCTCGTGAGAACCCCATCGTCGTGGTTCCTCTTCTTGCTGCTGGCGCCGAGCTCGCCCCAAGTGTGGATGCAGGGCGGCGAGCACCACTGGGGGCTGATGGCGAAGGTGCCGAGATGATGATGCCGCCCAGGGCTCCTGAGGCATCGTCCTCAGGAACTCGTGACTCTTGCCCTGGGGCGATGGTGGAGGAGGCGATGCAGCCCATGTCTCCCGAGGCCAGGGCTCCTGAGACTGCCCCTTCGAGCGCTTCTCCTGTTGTGCCTCGTGTTGGCCGCCACGTCCAGCACTTTGGTCGGCTCCCCTCAGCTTGGAGCTCCTGAGACTGCCCTTTCGAGTGCTTCTCTTGTTGTGCCTCATGTTGGCCGCCACGTCCAGCGCTTCGGTCGGCTCTACGTCGACTTTGAAGAGCTCCGCAAGAGGAAAGGGTCCCCAAGCAGTGGCACCTTCGGGCTATTAAAGCGGAGGAAGTACATCGCCGTTGACAAGTAAGTACCTTATCTTAGTGATTTTCCACGTGCTATTTCCCTTCCTGACAATATTTCTTCAGTATTCCTTACGCCAAGGCCGCAAGATCTCCTGAGGAGCAGCCTCCTCTCGCCTCGCTTCTCCTGCCAGGCTCGAGCGCTTCAAGCCCATGCTCTGCTCATGGTGTGGAGTCAACCAGGGAAGCCGGCCCATCGACAAGGTGTCTCGAGCTCGTGCCTTCACCGTCTTTTCTTCGCCGCCTTGCTCGGAGCACATCAAGCGTGCTAAGGGTTCCTCCCCTGGTCGTGGGCAGCGACTGGTTGGCTTCGATCCTGGGGTCTTCTTCAAGCAGCGGGGCTTCACTCGTTTGGGCCCCTCGCGAGGCCCGTCCCGCAAATGGGTGGATGGCAGCCCCCTGCTGAGAGGGGGCGAGCCACTTCAGGCCCCATCCGCCATCCCTGCGGCAGAGGATGAAGTCAGCAGCATGCTCGAGTCAGCGCGAGAAAGGAGCGTCGTTCGCCATGAGCTCTTTCACGAGGCGATGGGCGCGATGAACCGACTTGGTGAAGAGCTCGTGGATGTGGAAGCATGCCTCGTGGCCGAGGGTCTTTGGCTGGTGGAGGAGCAGAATAAGCTGAAGGTGGCCATCAACCTCGGGCGCCACCAGTGCGAGCGTGATAATGCGAAGGCCGTGGCTTCCCTCGCAGCCTCCCGTGAGGCCTTCTCCCGAGCTCTGGAAGAGGCTCGGTAAGCTGACCACCGTCGCGAGGCCGTGGAGAAGCGCATGTGGGAGCTCAAAGCCTGCAGCTCCATCTTGGATCAGCAAGTGGAGGCGCGCAGGGCTGCCCTTGCGTCGTTGAGGGGGACGCCTGCCGAGGAGGAAGAGATCCACAAGCGCGAGGAGGCGCTGGCGCGGGAAGCCGTGGAGCGCAGCCTTGAGCTCGAATGGCTGGAGACGAGGAAGCGCCAGGTTGCTCAGGCAGATGATGACGTCGGTGCGTGCGAGGCCAGGGCCCAGGCCGAGGTCGATCGCCGGGTGTCTGAGGCTCGCGCGGATCTCGAGGGCAGGTATGACCTGAAACTGAAGCGCGTGCAAGCCGGGGCCGCTGGTAGGACTGCTGCCCTCATTTCTAGGTTGGTCAAGGTGGAGCGGCGCGAGGAGGCTGCCGCAACCGCCCTGGCCTTGGCGCAGGCAGAGCTGGCTTCCGCCCGCGCCGAGCTGCTCCCTCTTCAGCAGCGGATCACCGACGCCGAGTCCGTCGCGCAGCAGAACAAGCAAGAAGTGCTTCAGTGGCGGACGTTGGAGCGTGTGCACGCCCCCATGCTCCAGGACCTCAGGAACAGGGCCAACACCGCCCTGGGCCATATCTGCGATGAGAATGCTCTTCATCCCCATGCGAACGACTACGCCAGCCACCTTTGCTTCTTCGCCGACGTGGTGACGCGCCTAGAGAGCCGTTCCGAGAGGGCTCGCCAACTTGTCGAAGAAAGGAGCCGCGGCCTGCTCGGACGTGCGTTCTCTCGAGTCTTCAGCCACCTCTAGATCACCGACCCCAACTTCGACTTTGATGCCGCCATCGCTCCCGTACCCGAGGCCATCCGAGGTGACCTGTCACGATGGGTGGAAGACAATGTGGACGCGCTAGTTAGGGCCTTCACTTCTGACGACGATAGGGTGGTGGTCGCGACGAATGTGGGTGACGTGGTCGACGACGGCGATGGCGGCACTGGTGGAGGTGATGGTGATGCCATCGATGGTGGCAGCGATGCCAGCGACGCGTCTGGGGGCGATCCGAGGGATGCGGCTAGCGTCATGTCCAACTGATCCCGTGCTTCCCAGCTATTTTTCCTGCCGACAGAAGCTTCGGGCATAGCCCTTGAAGTTGTAAGAGCACTTTTTGGAGGGGAAGCCCCTCTTGTAAATGTGCCACTGCCTTTATCTTTTTAGGTCGGGTTGAATATGTATCTTTGTGGACCCACGTGCCCTGGGGCGAAGTTGTCGTTGCGGTTTACCTCAGCCTGGGCGAGCCCAAACCGGCTCGTGAGGTTGGAAGCTCTGGAGGAACTCGCCGAGACACCCGAGGGGGCCGCGTGATAAGCGAGCGCTAGCCGGGGAATGGCACACGCGTGGCGCGTGTACGTCTTGCTCAGCCCCGCTCGCGAGGGGCCCGTGAGGGGGAACCAGCAGGCACGAACTCCGAAATAAGGCAAGAACCAGACAACAAGAAATAGCTCGAACGAGAAAAGGCACCCCCTGCGCGCATCAAATGAAAACTCAACTCCAACTTAAATCCAAATCCAGAAGGCAAGGCTACAGAAAAGGGTGTCGGTGTACAAAATTAGGGCTCTCCTTTTGACCCCTTTACTTGTGCATGGGCAGTCAGAGCCACGCGTCGCGACCACACTTAGCAGGACAGAGGAGGGAAGCTGGAGAGAAGCCAAGGCACAAGATGACCAAGGCGATGCCAAGACTGGGAGCGCAGGAGGGCAAGAGGGCGAGGTGGACTCCCTTGGCAAGATCCTTGTGGAGGCGGCCCCCCGCAGCCCTGGCAAGAGCCTTGCCGGGGCAACTTGCCCGATGCCAGCGGAGTGAACCACCCTTGAGCCCACCAGCTCCAACCTAACCCACTGCGTTGGAACCAAGGATCGGGAGGTGCCTCTGTGGTGGCATGCAAATCTTCATCACGCTAATAAATATATGAGTTCAGATGAGGATTAGATGACGGCGACCCTCGGCAGGATCCTAGCCGAGGAAATCCACAAGACCCCCGGTAAGATCCTTGCCGGGGATGACAGCAGCGCCATGGCAAGACCCTTGCCGAGCCCCCGGTCAGACCCTTGCCGAGGGCATCAGCAGGGCCTCTGCCAGGCTCGCACCAGCCAAGACTCTGCCACCGTTCGCATGTAGCTGCCAGCCCAACCAGCTGGGCAGGCACCTGCGTGGCAACATGCAGCTTCCAGGCCAAATCAGCAACCACCTACGTGGCGGCATGCAGATCTTCCAAAAGGCCCTACCACCGCGCCACCTCAGCTGCCTGCCTGCCTACATGGTGTTGCATGCATCGCCAGCCTGGGCACATGTCGAAGCAAGGCGAAGCGACGACGGACAGGACGGGCCTTGTTCCCGTCCCCGATAAAGCTAATGGACACCTATGTAGTGCATTTAATGCACTTTGTTCCATAATGCTGTGCGATAAGCTCATGCACTGTAGGCCTTTCCACCTCCTGTGTGCCGCTGTGGTAGCCCCTTTTTCCTATAAAAGGAGGCCCGAGGCGACCAGGAGAGGGATTCGTCTTTTTGAACGGGACAACCACCATAGCTAGTTCGGAAAGCTCAAGGACACTCAATACATCCACCAAAGCAGGACTAGGGTTTTACGCATCCTCGTGGCCCGAACCTGGGTAAACGATCTGTGTGCTTGCTCCTAAGCCTGCTCTTCTCACGACCCCGCGCCTGCCGACCATAGAAGCGATTCCAGTGATCCCATAGGTATCGTTCCCACCGACATCTTTGGCGCGCCAGGTAGGGGATTGCAGTTGTGGAAATCTGGTCTAGCAGTTAGCCTAGCGGTTCTTCGCCGGGAGCCGGACGGCCCATACTGGTGCGGGCGAGCAGCGGGCCGGTCGCGGACAGAACCCGAGGCGCGACCCGCGAGCACCAGCATTGCTCTGGCAGTCAGAGCCTGGCAAGCGGCGTGGTTCATGCGCAAGGCAACGGGCCACACGCCGCGAAATCCAGAGATGGAGTTGGGCCCCCCGCAGACGGCATGGAACCCTCCGGGGGCATCGACGTACCACCCGCGGGCGGCGCGGCGATTGCTACCTCTTGAGCACTGCGTTGGTTTTCCCTTGAAGAGGAAAGGGTGATGTAGCAAAGTAGCGTAAGTATTTCCCTCAATTTTTGAGAAACAAGGTATCAATCCAATAGGAGATAATGCTCAAGTCCCATGCACCTACACAAACAAATAAGAACCTCGAAACCAACGCGATAAAGGGGTTGTCAAGCCCTTCACGGTCACTTATGAGAGTGAGATCTGATAGATATGATAAGATAATATTTTTGGTATTTTTATGATAAAGATGCAAAGTAAAATAAAAGGCAAAATAAATAACTAAGTATTGGAAGATTAATATGATGGAAGATAGACCCGGGGGCCATAGGTTTCAGTAGTGGATTCTCTCAAGAGCATAAGTCTTACGGTGGGTAAACGAATTACTGTCGAGCAATTGATATAATTGAGCATAGTTATGAGAATGTCTAGGTATGAGCATGTATATAGGTATCACGTCTGTGACAAGTAGACCGAAACGATTCTGCATCTACTACTATTACTCCACACATCGACCGCTATCCAGCATGCATCCCATCTTTTTATCCTCGATGAGTAATGCTTTAAGGAAGATGACATGATGTTTAGGGACAAGCTCATGCAATATGATATAAACCCCATCTTTTTATCCTCGATGGCAACAATACAATACGTGCCTTGCTGCCCCAGCTGTCAGTGAGAAAGGACACCACAAGATTGAACCCAAAGCTAAGCACTTCTCCCATTGCAAGAAAGATCAATCTAGTAGGCCAAACCAAACTGATAATTTGAAGAGAGTTGCAAAGATAAACCAATCATACATAAAAGAATTCAGAGAAGAATCAAATATTGTTCATAGATAAACTGGATCATAAACCCACAATTCATCAAATCTCGACAAACACACCACAAAAGAAGCTTACATCGAATAGATCTCCAAGAGAATCGAGGAGAACTTTGTATTGATATCCAAAGAGAGAGAAGAGGCCATCTAACTAATAACTATGGACCCGAATATCTGAAATAAACTCCTCACACATCACTGGAGAGGCCATGGAGTTGATGTAGAGGCCCTCCGTGATCAATGCCCCCTCCGACGGAGCTCCGGAAGAGGCCCCAAGATGGGATCTCTCGGGTACAGAAGGTTGCGGCGGTGGAATTAGGTTTTCGTGGTGCCCCTGGATGTTTGTGGGGTGCGTGGAGTTATATAGGAGGAAGAAGTACGTCAGTGGAGCAATGAGGGGCCCACGAGGGTGGAGGGCGCGCCCAGGGGGTAGGCGCGCCCCCCTGCCTCGTGCCCTCCTCGATCGTTTCTTGACACACACTCCAAGTCTCCTAGATCACGTTTGTTGAAAAAATCACGTTCCTGAAGGTTTCATTCCGTTTGGACTCGGTTTGATATTCGTTTTCTTCGAAACCCTAAAATAGAATAAAACAGCAATTTGGGCTCGGCCTCCGGTTAGTAGGTTAGTCCCAAAAATGATATAAAAATGTAAAATAAAGCCCATTAACATCCAAAATAGATAATATAATAGCATGGAGCAATCAAAAATTGTAGATACGTTGGGGACGTATCAAGCATCCCCAAGCTTAATTCCTTCTCGTTCTCGACTAGGTAAATGATAAAAGAAGAATTTTTGATGTGGAATGCTTTCTAACATATTTCTCAATGTAATTTTTCTTTATTGTGGCATGAATGTTCAGATCCAAAAGATTCAAGATAAAAGTTTAATATTGACATAGAAATAATAATACTTCAGGCATACTAACTAAGAAATCATGTTTTCTCAAAATAACATGGCCAAAGAAAGCTATTCCTACAAAATCATATAGTCTGGCTATGCTCTATCGTCACCACACAAAATATTTAAATCATGCACAACCCCGATGACAAGCCAAGCAATTGTTTCATACTTTTGATGTTCTTAAACTTTTTCAATATTCACGCAATATATGAGCGTGAGCCATGGATATAGCACTATATGTGGAATAGAATGGTGGTTGTGGAGAACTAAAAAAAGGAGAGGATAGTCTCACATCAACTAGGCGTATCAATGGGCTATGGAGATGCCCATTAATAGATATCAATGTGAGTGAGTAGGGATTGCCATGCAACGGATGCACCAGAGCAATATGTATATGAAAGCTCAACAAAAGAAACTAAGTGGGTGTGCATCCAACTTGCTTGCTCATGAAGACCTAGGGCATTTTGAGGAAGCCCATCATTGGAATATACAAGCCAAGTTCTATAATGAAAAATTCCCACTAGTATATGAAAGTGATATCATAGGAGACTCTCTATATGAAGAACATGGTGCTACTTTGAAGCACAAGTGTGGAAAAAGGATAGTAGCATTGTCCCTTCTCTTTTTCTCTCATTTTTTTATTTGGGCCTTCTTTTTTTCGTCCGGCGTCACATCCCGACTTGTGGGGGAATCATAGTCTCCATCATACTTTCCTCACTTGGGACAATGCTCTAATGATGATGATCATCACACTTGAATTTCTTACAACTCAAGAATTACAACTTAATACTTAGAACAAAATATGACTCTATGTGAATTCCTCCGGCGGTGTACTGGGATGTGCAATGATGCATTAGTGACATTTATGAAGAATTATGAATGGTGGCTTTGCCACAAATATGATGTCAACTACATGATCATGCAAACAATATGACAATGATGAATTATGTCATAATAATGGAATAGTGGAAAGTTGCATGGCAATATATCTCGGAATGGCTATGGAAATGCCATAATAGGTAGGTATGGTGGTTGTTTTGAGGAAGGTATATGGTGGGTTTATGATACCGGCGAAAGTTGCGCGATATTAGAGAGGCTAGCAATGGTGGAAGGGTGAGAGTGCGTATAATCCATGGACTCAACATTAGTCATAAAGAACTCACATACTTATTGCAAAAATCTATTAGTTATCGAAGCAAAGTATTACGTGCATGCTCCTAGTGGGATAGATTGGTAGGAAAAAACCATCGCTCGGCCCCCACCGCCACTCATAAGGAAGACAATCAATAAATAAATCATGCTCCGACTTCATCACATAACGGTTCGCCATACGTGCATGCTACGGGAATCACAAGCTTCAACACAAGTATTTCTCATATTCACAACTACTCAACTAGCATGACTCTAATATCACCATCTCCATATCTCAAAACAATTCTCAAGTATCAAACTTCTCATAGTATTTAATGCACTTCTACGAAAGTTTTTATATTAAGGCAAATTTCCATGTTTTTCTAAAGGACTCTCAAAATAATATAAGTGAAGCATGAGAGATCAATTATTTCAATAAAATAAAACCGCCGACGTGCTGTAAAACATATAAGTGAAGCACTAGAGCAAAAACTATATAGCTCAAAAGATATAAGTAAGCACATAGAGTATTCTAATAAATTTCAAATCATGTGAGTCTCTCTCAAAAGGTGTGTACGGCAAGGATGATTGTGGTAAACTAAAAAGCAAATACTAAAATCATACAAGACGCTCCAAGCAAAACACATATCATGTGGTGAATAAAAATATAGCTCCAAGTAAAGTTACCAATAGACGAAGATGAAAGAGGGGATGCCTTCCGGGGCATCCCCAAGCTTAGGATTTTTGGCGTCCTTGAATTTTACCTTGGGGTGCCATGGGAATCCCCAAGGTTAGGCTCATGCCACTCTTTGTTCCATAATCCATCAAATCTTTACCCAAAACTTGAAAACTTCACAACACAAAACTCAAAATAGAAAATCTCGTGAGCTCCCTTAGCGAAAGAAAACAAAACACCACTTAAAGGTACTGTAATGAACTCATTATTTATTTATATTGGTGTTAAAACTACTGTATTCCAACTTCTCTATGGTTTATAAACTCTTTTACTAGCCATAGATGCATCAAAATAAGCAAACAACACACGAAAAACAGAATCTGTCAAAAACAGAACAGTCTGTAGTAATCTGTAGCTAACGCAACTTCTGGAACCCCAAAAATTCTAAAATAAATTGCTGGAAGCGAGGAATTTATCTATTAATAATATTCAAAAATAATTAACTAAATAGCTCTTTCCAAATAAAAATGGAAGCAATTCTCGTGAGCGCTAAAGTTTCTGTTTTTTACAGCAAGATCAAAAAGACTTTCCCCAAGTCTTCCCAACGGTTCTACTTGGCACAAACACTAATTAAACAAAAAAACAACCAAAACAGAGGCTAGATAAATTATTTATTACTAAACAGGAGAAAAAAGCAAGAAATAAAAATAAAATTGGGTTGCCTCCCAACAAGCGCTATCGTTTAACGCCCCTAGCTAGACATAAAAGCGAAGATAGATCTAGGTATTGCCATCTTTGGTAGGCAATCCATAAGTGGCTCTCATAATAGATTCATATGGTAATTTAATTTTCTTTATAGGAAAGTTTTCAATGCCTTTCTTTAATGGAAACTGGAATTTAATATTCCCTTCCTTCATATCAATAATTGCACCAATCGTTCTAAGGAAAGGCCTACCAAGAATAATAGGACATGAAGGATTGCAATCTATATCAAGAACAATGAAATCTATGGGCACATAGTTCCTATTTGCAACAATAAGAACATCATTAATTATTCCCATAGGTTTCTTAATAGTGGAATCCGCAAGGTGCAAATTTAAAGAACAATCATCAAAATCACGGAAACCTAGCAAATCACACAAAGTTTTTGGAATCGTGGAAACACTAGCACCCAAATCACACAAAGCACAAGACTCATGATATTTACTTTTAATTTTTATGGTAGGTTCCCACTCATCATAAAGTTTTCTAGGGATAGAAACTTCCAACTCAAGTTTTTCTTCATAAGATTGCATCAAAGCATCAACGATATGTTTAGTGAAAGCTTTATTTTGACTATAAGCATGAGGAGAATTTAGCACGGATTGCAACAAGGAAATACAACCTATCAAAGATCAATTATCATAATTAAATTCCTTGAAATCCAAAATAGTGGGTTCATTGCTATTTAAAGTTTTAACCTCCTCAATCGCACTTTTAACAATTTTTGCGTCAAGATCTAAAAACTCCGAATTTTTAGAACGCCTTCTAGGTAAAGGTGGCTCATCTTAAGTCCCTTCATTATCAAGATTCATATTGAAAAACAAAGATTTAATAGGGTACACATCAATAACTTTTAGATCTTCATCTTTATTATCATGAAAACTATAAGAACACGCCTTCACAAAGCAATCTTTCTTAGCAGGCATGCTAGAGGTTCTTGCTTTGCCCTCATCAATGGAAATTCTCATGGCTTTGAGAGACTCGTTGATATCATGCTTGGGTGGAATAGATCTAAGTTTCAAAGAATTAACATCAAGAGAAATTCTATCAATGTTCCTAGCCAACTCATCAATCTTAACAATTTTTCTTCAACCAAAGTATTGAAACTCTTCTGAGAAGTAATAAATTCTTTAATATTAGATTCAAAATCAGAGGGTATCTTATTATAATTTCCATAAGAATTGTCGTAGGAATTACCATACTTATTAGAGAAATTACTAGGAAACGGCCTAGGATTAAAATTACCTCTATACGCGTTATTACCAAAATTGTTCCTACCAACAAAATTCACATCCATAGATTCATTATTATTCTCAATCAAAGTATACAAAGGCATATCATTAGGATCAGTAGGAGCACTCTTATTAGCAAACAATTTCATAAGTTCATCCATCTTTCCACTCAAAACATTAATTTCTTCTATCGCATGCACTTTTTTATTAGTAGATCTTTCAGTGTGCCATTGAGAATAATTACCATGATATTATCTAGCAGTTTAGTAGCTTCTCCTAAAGTGATTTCCATAAAAGTGCCTCCCGCGGCCGAATCTAAAAGATTCCTAGAAGCAAAATTCAATATGGCATAAATTTTTTGTACAATCATCCAAAGATTCAAACCATGTGTAGGGCAATTACGTATCATTAACTTCATTCTCTCCCAAGATTGTGCAACATGTTCATGATAAAGTTGCTTAAAATTAATAATACCGTTTCTAAGAGAGATGATTTTAGCGGGAGGAAAATACTTAGAGATAAAAGCATCTTTGCATTTATTCCAGGAATGAATACTATTTTTAGGCAAAAACGAAAACCAAGATTTAGCATGATCTCTAAGGGAAAAAGGAAATAGCTTTAGTTTAACAATATCATTGTCCACATCTTTCTGTTTTTGCATATCACATAAATCAACAAAGCTATTTAGATGGGTAGCGGCATCTTTACTAGGAAGGCCGGCAAATTGATCTTTCATGACAAGATTCAACAAAGCAACATTAATTTCACAAGATTCAGCATCGGTAAGAGGAGCAATCGGAGTGCTAAAAAAATCATTGTTGTTGGTATTGGTAAAGTGACACAATTTAGTATTATCTTGAGCCATCGTGACAAGCAAGCAATCCAACACACATGCAAACAAGAAACAAGAAAAAAGGAAAATAGGGAAAGAGAAGGGGACGGAGAGAGATGGCGAAAGGAAAAGGAGGGCGAATAAAACGGCAAGGGTGAAGTGGGGGAGAGGAAAACGAGAGGCAAATGGCAAATAATGTAATGCGAGGGATACGAGTTTGTGATGGATACATGGTATGTCTTGACTTGACTTGGCGCGAATCTACCCGGCAACGGCGCCAGAAATCCTTCTTGCTACCTCTTGAGCACTGCCTTGGTTTTCCCTTGAAGAGGAAAGGGTGATGCAGCAAAGTAGCGTAAGTATTTCCCTCAATTTTTGAGAACCAAGGTATCAATCCAGTAGGAGATCACGCTCAAGTCCCACGCACCTACACAAACAAATAAGAACTTCGCAACCAACGCGATAAAGGGGTTGTCAATCCCTTCACGATCACTTACGAGAGTGAGATATGATAGATATGATAAGATAATATTTTTGGTGTCTTTATGATAAAGACACAAACTAAAATAAAAGGCAAAAGAAATAACTAAGTATTGTAAGATTAATATGATGGAAGATAGACCCGGGGGCCATAGGTTTCACTGGTGGCTTCTCTCAAGAGCATAAGTATTACAGTGGGTAAACGAATTACTGTCGAGCAATTGATAGAATTGAGCATAGTTATGAGAATATCTAGGTATGATCATGTATATAGGCATAACGTCCGCAACAAGTAGCCCGAAACGATTCTGCATCTACTACTATTACTCCACATATCGACCGCTATCCAGCATGCATCTAGAGTATTAAGTTCATAAGAACAGAGTAATGCTAAAAGGAAGATGACATGATGTATAGGGATAAGCTCATGCAATATTATATAAACCCCATCTTTTTATCCTCGATGCCAACAATACAATACGTGCCTTGCTGCCCCTGCTATCACTGGGAAAGGACACCGCAAGATTGAACCCAAAGCTAAGCACTTCTTCCATTGCAAGAAAGATCAATCTAGTAGGCCAAACCAAACTTATAATTCGAAGAGACTTGCAAAGATAAACCAATCATACATAAAAGAATTCAGAGAAGAATCAAATATTGCTCATAGATAAACTGGATCATAAACCCACAATTCATCGAATCTCGACAAACACACCGCAAAAGAAGCTTACATCGAATAGATCTCCAAGAGAATCAAGGAGAACATTGTATTGAGATCCAAAGAGAGAGAAGAAGCCATCTAGCTAATAACTATGGACCCGAAGGTCTGAAATAAACTCCTCACACATCACCGGAGAGGCCATGGAGTTGATGTAGAGGCCCTGTGTGATCAATGCCCCCTCCGGCGGAGCTCCGGAAAAGTCCCAAGATGGGATCTCTCGGGTAAAGAAGGTTGGAGCGGTGGAATTAGGTTTTCATGCAGCCCCTGGATGTTTGGGGGTACGTGGACTTATATAGGAGGAAGAAGTATGTCGATGGAGCAACGTGGGGCCACGAGGGTGGAGGGGGCGCCTAGGGGGGTAGGCGCCTCCCTGCCTCGTGCCCTCCTCGATCGTTTCTTGACGCACACTCCAAGTCTCCTGGATCACGTTTGTTGAGAAAATCATGTTCCCGAAGGTTTCATTCCATTTGGACTCCGTTTGATATTGCTTTTCTTCGAAACACTAAAATAGGGAAAAAACAACAATTTGGGTTGGGCCTCCTGTTAGTACGTTAGTCCCAAAAATGATATAAAAGTGTAAAATAAAGCCCATTAACATCCAAAATAGATAATATAATAGCATGGAGCAATTAAAAATAATAGATACGTTGGAGACGTATCAGCGACCTCCAAGACGGCCACTCCGGCGCCCACAGCGCGATCTTCCCAGGTTGTGCACGACGAGCAGCATCACCACGCCGGTAAACCTGGACGCCACCGTGGGAAGAGTCATGTGCGTCATCCGCGGGACGAAGGAGGCTAGCATGCCCGCCGAAGTGCTGGTGAGGACGGCACACAGCTGCTGAGCCGTGACAAAGCTCCTTCCAACATGGTTAGAAGTCGAGGAGCGCCACAGTCCATGCAGCTTTCACTGCTGCCCACGCCAGCAGAAGCCTTGGTGCGCGCGCAGCTGCTCCTAGACTTCCCTCCCGCCATAGAGAAGCTCGGCGAGTGGAGAGCCACTATCCAGAGCCTCATTGGCGTCGCCAACAAAGACGAGCCATGGCCGGCGGGGCCCTCAGGCCGGCGCTCCATCGAGCCACTACATGCTGGTGGTGGAGGGGCCGGAGGCGCCGCGGCCACGGTGCACTCTCCTCCTCCATGCCAGCCACCGCGGATGTCGGTCCGTCGTGATGACGCTTGTGTTGACATTTCCATAGCGTCGTCCAACCCATGGACCCGCCGCGATCAACGCTAGGTTCTTCAGGAGCGAGCCCATGAAGACGCTCGAACCAACATCAAGCGCCGGCGTGATACGCGCCACCAGTCAGATAGGCGGGCAGGGCCCGCTATGGACCACCTAGCACCGGGAGGCTCCGGCGGCCTACCTTATGAGGTGGGTTGCCCAGCCTTTACCCGTGAGCTGCGGCAGTTCCAGTGGTCGTCCCACCGCATGTTCAAGCCCGACGTCAGCGAGAAGTACGACGGCAAGACCCACCCGTCAGAGTTGCTCAGCATCTACACCATCGCGATGCAAGCCGTTGGAGCTCGTGACGACGAGGTGCTTGCCAATTACTTCCCATTGGCCCTGAAACCCAATGTCATGTCTTGGTTGATGCACTTGCCGGCGGATTCCATTTCTTTTTGGTTAGATCTGTGCCACGAGTTCATTGGTGCCTTCACTGGAGGCCACCAAGCTCATGGCCAGGCGAGTGATTTGCATATCATTCCCCAGAAGGAAGGTCAAAACCTGCGCAAGTACATACAGAGGTTCAGCCGAGTGCAATACAACATCCCGGATGTTCATCCTGCCGCCGTGATCAGCGCATTTCATCAGAACGTGTGTAACCGCAAGATGCGTGAAGAGCTGGCAATGAACAAGGTCAAGGACGTGGCCGAACTTTACGTTCTAGCCGATAGATGCGCCCGGGCTGAAGAGGGAAGGAAGTACCCCGAGAGCTCTACCAGCAAGAGCAAGAAATCCAGAGCTGCACCACCGGAGACCAAGAGGGTGTCTGTCAAGGACGATGGCACGGGAGGGACTTTCACCATAATCTCCACCCTCGACGACAAATAGGAAAGCGCGCTTGTCACTTTCCTGCGGGCGAATGTTGATGTGTTTGCGTGGCAAGCATCCGACATCCCCGGCGTTCCGTGGGAAGTGATTGAGCACCACCTTGCTGTCTGTCCCCATGCGTGACCCGTCAAGCAAAAGGTCAGGAAGCAAGCTTTCGAACGACATGAGTTCATCACAGAGGAGATCAGGAAATTGGAAGCGGTAGGTTTGGTGAGAGGAGTGCTCCATCCGACGTGGTTGGCCAATCTGGTGGTGGTGAGCAAGGCATTGTCCTATCAAAACACAGTGCCAAAGAAGAATTTTCTGGTGTTGATAAGGGCAAGTGGAATTTGAATTTGGAGAGCTATGCTCAATTTGATGCCTAGGAGCTTCATGCAGGCTATTTGAACCGCCTCCACACCAGCTGTGACTTTGAAGCTAGCTTGGTCAACCTGATGAAGGAGCACTTTGAGGTAAACACAATCATCTTCTTCATAGAAATATATCTCAGCCGCCAAGTCTACTGGATATGATAATTTTGAATATGCTGTAGATTTTAAACATTCTTGTTGAACTTGATATCCATGTCAAAGCCTGTTAGAACTGCAGAATCAACAAGTAGCCCCCAAGGGCTGGCTTAAACTGTATAGCTAAAGCCGGGTCTTCAAAATATGGCTTGTAATTTCACATACATAGCTCGCCAGGGCCAGCTTATTCTGACAAGTTAAGCCGGATCTTCAAGTCACAACGAAATTTTTTGCACCTGTAGCCCCCAAGGGCTGGCTTAATCATCATGAATAAGCAGGGACTTATCACCATTACTATGAATAAAATCTAGCTGCGTAGCCCCCATGAGTCGGCTATAATCATAGCAGTGTAGCCGAGTCATCATAGAATTGTTTTCAAAAAAGAGCAATATGCATTAGCCCCCAAGTGCCAAGTGAAATACCTGTATTATGCTTGGGACATCAAATAACATGATCATAATGCTTCCTATCTTATTCATGTTGCAGGCTGAATTAAGCATAAAGGAATCCCAAGTCAATGATCTGAGGGCCAACATTGAAACCCAACAATCTGAGACTTCAAAAACCAAATCAGAGCTAAAGACTGCGTTGGAAAACATTGAGCAGTTGAAACAAAACTTTAGTACTGATAAAACCGGTTGGGAGACCGAGAAGGCAGCTCTATTAAAAAGAGCAGAGGATGCTGAAGCAGCACTTAAACTGGCAACTGACGAATTGTCCGGTTTACGGCATCAAATTAACAGCATGACGTCGGCCATCTTTGGTAAATAGCAAAAAATAATCCCCTTTACACAAACAATATATCATAATCATCTGCATGTTTACCAAGAATTTTACTGATGTAGGCTCCCGAAGCGCCAAGCTGGGTTTAGACATGCCCATCAAGCTTAAGGCTGTCTATACTCTGGTAGAGCAGCTATACACTGGTGCTCTCTGCTACTACTCATAAGAAACAACCGCCCTCCCTCATCAAGGAAACACTGGAGAAGCTATTGGTGCTACCCCAAAGAATTGAAGATTTAAAGCGATCAGCCGCCAGAGCCGGCGCCATGACCGCGTTAAGCCAGGCGAAGGCATGGCAAGCAGATCTTCATCCAGAAGATTTGGCCAATGGCAGCCCTAGTGTAAAAGAAGATGGGTCTCCCTTTAGCGCTGATGATTTTGCAAAAATAGCAAGGGAAATGCGTCCATTAGCAAGCAAGCTGGCCGAAGACACAGATCTATCCCAATATCAGGCGGCTTATGATGCTGAGAACAAGAAGGTGAAGGCACCGGTTCATCAGGAGGTGGATCTCATCCCGCCGACTCATAAGCACATCTTCGCTCCTGACATTGATCCATCAAGTCTTATAGATGACGAGGCTATGTTTAGAGCTTTGGCCGGTATCAACTGGGCAACGTCTGACTTCCAGCCAATGGGTAACCAAGGAGAAGTAGAAGCAGTGCAGGATGACCCGAAAGCTTCGAC
Organism: Triticum urartu; assembly: GCF_003073215.2. NCBI lineage: Eukaryota > Viridiplantae > Streptophyta > Magnoliopsida > Poales > Poaceae > Triticum > Triticum urartu. The sequence goes on from NC_053025.1 coordinate 408,980,231, forward strand.
CAGCCAAGACTAGAAGTCTTAATTCATGAGCCGGTTTACCAACCATAGCATTTGGATGCTGTGTGTCTCAAAAATACTTATTTTTTTGTGGCCATATGATGCCTTGTAATAGGCTAGTTGAAAAACCATGATCTGTTATGCCATCATGTGTGTTTATTTCCATAACACTGCCGATATGTCATTTGAAGATCTGCCACTTAAGCTTATAATATCATTAATTATGCAGACCATGCTTATCCATTTTTCCTGCACATAAGCAGATAACAAGTGCCATGGCGGTTTACCCCAGGGCGGGTCACAATACCCCACATAAAAACCACTGGTGACTGAATAGTCCATAGCCAGGGAGGGTTTATCAAAAACCTCATATAATTACAGCAAAATAAATATCATACCTGTGATATTTATTCATACTTTCGGCTTATCATGCGACGTGCAGTAAGGGTAATAGCCCAAAGTCTTAAAGCACAATGCCCTGTTCAATTTATTCATACCGCCAGCTTACAACGCCATATGTAGGAAGGGTAACATCCCAAAACTTAGAGCACAGAACTCTAAGTACATAATCATCATACTGGCGACTTAAAGTCCAAAGCTAGGCCAGGTTAACAAAACTCCGGATAGATTCATATATAAATCATAAGGCAACATGGCCCTAATCAAGTTTCAACCGTAGTACCAAAGATGAATCTCAAAAAATGTTCAACGCAAATATAAATCAGAAAAACAAGGTGTTCATAGGCTGCCAAGCCTCAATGCCAAGTGCTATTCAAGGGCGGCACAGTCTCTGAGTTAAAACTAAATGCAAACCCTTAAGCCGGACCTCACATGACCAATCGTCGTTTTAACTTTGACAAATTCAAGGTCTTTATAAGATTGATTGTCAAGAGTATGACGAGTCATTCCAGGATTACCTGGTCGGAGTGCCAAGCAAACAAAGGCAGGATAACCCAAATTTTTGGTGAATACACCTGGCGTCCAAGCCTATTACAAGGGACAACATAGCTCTGTTCATTAACAAGGAGCCCCCATGTAATATTTCATTCCAGGCGTGTAAGTCGGATCAGTAGGGTAGTCATAGCTATGCTCAATGAGCAGGAAGCCCCCAAGTAATATTTCATTCGAGGCATATAAGCCGGATCAATAGGGTAGTCATATCTATGCTCAATGAGAAGGAAGCCCCCATGCATTGTGCAATCAAGGCATACAAGCCGGATCAAGAGGGTAGTCATAGCTATGCTCAATGAGCAAGAAGCTCCTAAGTGATCTTATGAAGAGACAATAAAGACTTAGATTTTAGAAATGAAACGACAGAGGCCCTGAAATATCAGGGATGTCGGCTTTATTATACTAGTCATTAATATATATACATTGGTAAAAATATGTACATCACAAGAGCCAGTGGCTTAGGTGTAACAAGGCCAAAGATGAGCAATATTCCACGGCCGGTGGGTCTCCTCCTCCGACGTGCGTGAGTCCTTATGGTCTCGAACATCGATAAGATAGTGTGACCCATTGTTCAGATTTTTGCTGACCACAAAGGGCCCTTCCCAAGGTGGGGATATCTTGTGCATGTCAGTTTGATCTTGGATGAGTCGGAGCACCAAATCTCCTTCTTGAAAGGTCATGGTTTTAACCTGGTGGCTATGATAACGATGGAGATCTTGCTGGTAAGTCGTAGAATGAGCCGCCGCAAGGTCACGCTCCTCATCCAACAGGTCAATAGCATCCTGATGTGATTTTTCATCATCAGCTTCAAGATAAGCCGCCACACGGGGCGAGTCGTGACGAATGTCACTAGGGAGAACCGCCACTGCTCTGTAAACCATGAAGAAAGGCGTGTAACCCGTAGATCTATTGGGGGTGGTATTGATACTCCAAAGTACTGAAGGTAACTCCTCAACCCAACAACCTGGCGTCCTCTGCAAAGGGACCGTAAGCCGGGGTTTTATACCTCTCAAAATTTCTTGATTGGCTCTTTCTGCATGGCCATTGGACTGGGGGTGAGCCACCGATGATACATCAAGACGAATATGCTCTTGTTGACATAATTCTTTCATAGCACCTTTTTGATGGATTGAACCTCCATCCCCGCGTCACACTTACTGACCGGCTCTACCTCAACCCACTTTGTAAATTTGTCAACCGCCATCAAGAGGTGGGTCTGTTTATCTTTGGATCTTTTAAAAGTTCCAATCATATCCAACCCCCAGACTGCAAACGGCCAAGTAATTGGAATCATCCTCAATTCTTGAGCCAGCACATCAGCTCGTCTTGAAAATTTCTAACAACCATCACATTTGCTGACCAAAAACTCTGCATCAGCATGAGCCGTCAGCCAATAAAAACCATGACGAAAAGCCTTGGCCACGAGAGATTTAGAGCCGACATGATGACCACAATCTCCTTCATGAATCTCTCATAGAATCTCACGCCTTCCTCGAGAGAAACGCAACGTTGAAACACCCCTGTGACACTGCATCGGTGCAACTCTCCATTGACAATAGTCATTGACTTAGACCGTCCGGTTATCTGCCAGGCCAATGTTTCATCTTCAGGTAACTCACCCCGGGTCATATAAGCAAAATATGTAACTGTCCAACCAAGAATAGCATGAAGAGCCACCACCAACTGTGCCTCCGGGTCAGGAATAGCAAGATCTTCCTCCATAGGCAATTTTACTGAAGGGTTATGCAGAATATCAAGGAAAACATTAGGTGGTACCGGCTTACGTTGGGACCCTAGCTGGCTCAAAGCATGAGCCGCCTCATTTTTCCTACGATGAACATGTTCCACTTGATAACCTTCGAAATGACCAGCAATAGCATCAACCTCTCGACGGTAAGCCGCCATTAGTGGGTCTTTAGAATCCCAAGTTCCTGAAACTTGCCGAGCCACCAAATTTGAGTCGCCAAAGCACCTTACCCGGCTTAGATTCATCTCCTTAGCCATCCAAAGACCGTGGAGAAAGTCTTCATACTTAGCTGCATTGTTAGTACAAGGGAACATCAGCCTTAAAACATAACAAAACTTATCACCTCATGGGGAAGTCAAAATAACTCCAGCCCCAGAGCCTTCCAACTGCCTGGATCCATCAAAGTGAATAGTCCAATATGTGCTATCTGCCTTCTCCTCAGGCATCTGCAATTGTGTCCAATCATTGATGAAATCCACAAGTGCTTGGGACTTGACGGCTGTGCGAGGCATATATTTCAAACCATGGGGTCCAAGCTCAATGGCCCACTTGGCTACCCGACCTGTGGCCTCTCTGTTTTGGATAATATCCCCTAAAGGAACAGAACTAACCACAGTGATGGGATGACCAAGGAAATATTGCTTGAGCTTACGACTAGCCATGAACACCCCATATACCAGCTTCTGCCAATGCGGATACCTCTGCTTGGATTCAATGAGTACCTCACTGATATAATAAACCAGGTGCTGAACCGGATGTTCCTTGCCTCCTTCCTTCCGTTCCACCACAATCGCCACACTGACGGCTCGGCCATTAGCAGCCACATATAACAACAATGGCTCCTTATCAATAGGAACTACAAGGATCGGCGGCTCAGCCAACTGCTTTTTCAATGCCTCGAATGCTTGATCAGCAGCATCATTCTAGACAAAGTGATTTGTTTTCTTCATCATCTGATACAGAGGGATATCTTTTTCTCCTAACCGGCTTATGAACCAGCTTAAGGCCGCAATACGACCCGCCAGACGCCGAACATCATTAATACACGCCGGTTTAGCCAAAGAGGTAATAGCCTTGATTTTCTCCGAGTTAGCTTCAATGCCCCTTTCAGAAACCAAAAAACCCAAGAGCTTGCCTGTTGGCACACCAAAAACACACTTGGCCGGGTTTAAGCATCATCTTGTAGACCCGGAGATTGTCAAAGGTCTCTTTCAAATCATCTATCAAGGTATCCTTCTTCCTGGATTTCACAACAATATCATCCACATAAGCATGAACATTGCGTCCAATCTGATCATGAAGGCAATTTTGAACACACCGCTGGTAAGTCGCCTAGGCACTCTCCAAAAGGCATAGACACATAGCAGAAGGCTCCAAAGGGAGTGGTGAAGGTTGTCTTCTCCTGGTCCTTAACAGCCATCTTGATCTGAAGATACCCGGAATAAGCATCCAGAAAACTCAAGCGCTCACAACCCGTCGTAGCATCAATAATCTGATCAATACGAGGAAGAGAAAAAGGATCAGCCGGGCAGGCCTTATTAAGGTCTGTGTAATCCACACACATGCACCAAGTGCCATTTTTCTTAAGCATCAGTACTGCGTTAGCCAACCATTCAGGATGAAAAACTTCAACAATGAACCTAGCTGCCAAGATCCAAGGCCACTTCTTCACCAATGGCCTTACGCCTCTCTTCATTAAAGCGATGAAGGAATTGCTTGATCGGTTTAACCTTTGGAACAATATTGAGAGTGTGCTCAGCGAGTTCCCTCAGTACACCTGGCATGTCTGAAGGCTTCCATGCAAAGATGTCCCGGTTCTCATGGATGAACCCGATGAGCGTGCTTTCCTATTTCGGATCTAGATTAGCACTGATATTGAACTGCTTGGATGAGTCGTCAGGAACAAAATCAACCAACTTAGTGTCATCTGCTGATTTAAACTTCAACAGAGGGTCATGCTCCGTGGTTGGTTTCTTCAAAGGTGTCATATCTGTCGGGTCAAGATTATCCTTGTAAAACATCAACTCTTCTATTGCACAAACAGACTCGGCATAAGCACCATCGCCCTCTTCACACTCTAAGGCTATCTTCCTGTTCCCTTGTACTGTGATGGTGCCCTTGTGACCTAGCATCTTAAGCTGCAGATAAACATAACAAGGCCTTGCCATAAACTTAGCATAAGCCGGCCGCCGGAACAAAGCATGATAGGGGCTATGGATCTTGACCACCTCGAAAGTCAATGTCTCAGCTCTGTAGTCACGATAATCACCAAAGGCCACTTACAAAACTGTCTTACACACTGGATACGCTGACTTACTAGGCACCACTCCATGAAAAATAGTAGAGGATGGCTTAAGATCCTTATCAGTTAAATTCATATGGCGGAAGTTATCATAATAAAGGATATTGATGCCGCTGCCTCCATCCATGAGCAATTTAGTGAACTTGTAACCTCCAACCCGAGGCGCAACCACCAAAGCCAAGTGACCCGGATTGTCAACCCGAGGCGGGTGATCCTCACGGCTCCACACAATAGCATATTTGGACCATCGCAAGTATCAAGGTATTACCGGCTCAACTGCGTTGACTGCCCTCTTATGAACCTTCTGGTCTCGTTTACATAAACTTGTGGTAAACACATGATACTGACCACTATTCAACTTCTTTGGATTACTCTGATAACCCGACTGCTGCTACAGATTCCCTTGACTAGATTGTTGATTGAAGCCGCCTTGAATGCCTTGGCCCTAGAAACAAGAGTTTGAGCCGCCACCACCAAAGTTAGGCCCGTGAGAGCCGGGCCCTAAGCCGCCATTCGGGCCATGATTATTATAGCAAAAATTGGAATTCCTATACTCCCTCATGGTGAAGCAATCCTTCCATAGATGATTGGCCGGCTTTTCTTGCGTACCATGCTTTGGACAAGGCTGATTCATCATCGCCTCAATGTTAAACTTTGAGCCTCCAAGCCGGGGCGGCTTGCCCTTACGGCGTTGATTATTGTTCTACGTATTGGTCTTGGCCACAAAGTCTAAACTACCTCAGCTTTGCGCTTACCGTTGCCACTTTGTTCTGCCGTATTATGCTACTGCCCTTTCGTATTACCGCTCTTCTTTCCCTTACCGGTCTTTTCCTCATTAGACTCAGGGTCTTTAGTACTATCAGAGTCGGCATATTTGACGAGAGCCGCCATGAGCTCTCCCATATCATTGCAGTGATGTTTAAGCCGCCCCAATTTCTGCTTAAGGGGAAGGAAATGAAAATTTTTCTCCAACATCAGGACCGCTGAACCAGCGTTGATATTGTCTGATGAATGTATAACGGCCGAGATCTGGCGCACCTAATTAGTTGTTGATTCACCCTCACCCTGGACGCAAGAATCCAGATCAAGAATCGACATAGGCTGGTTGGATGTGTCTTTGAAATTTTGAATAAAACGTGCCTTCAACTCAGCCCATGACCTGACTGAATTAGCAGGCAACCCTTTCAGCCAAGTATCTGCCGGTCCATCCAAAATCATGGTGAAGTACTTGGCACATGTCACATCATTAAAATCCAACATCTCCACCACTATCTCGTAACTCTCGATCCAGGCCTCTGGGGGCTGATCCGCAGTGTAATTAGGCATCTTACGAGGGCCCTTGAAATACTTAGGCAAACGCTCGTTGCGCAGAGATGGCACTAAACATGGCACACCCAAGGTTCTAGAGGTCACTCCTGCCACCATAGACGTTGATGGATAAACCGGAGATTGCTGTTGAGCCGCTAGTTGAGCTGCCAACTCAACCTTCCGATGCGCCCTACCCTGATCCACCAAAGTCTGGGCATCGACACCACCGCGCGGCGGCTCATGGCTACGAGGTTGGTTATGGTGTTGCTCACTATTTGAAACTACTGGCGAGTCAATATGTCTACTATAACTTCGACTCAGACGAGGGGTCGAGTGAATCCTTTGACAGTTGTACAAATAAGCCGCCTGTTGGGCCATTGCTGTCTGAAGAAGTTCCCTGGTCCTCCGCGTCTCTATCACAACTGGAGACTCACCTTCAACGAGGAGAGCCACCAATCGTGTTGCCGCAGCGATCATATTATCCAAAGGGTTGGAATAATCACCCGGCGGTGTCGGAACATGCTGAGGCGGAGTCATATCCAAACAAGGCAGATCCATAGTACGCGACTGAACCGACGCTCTGGTCACGTGCGCCTCAACCGCCCGGTTCACCATGGGCGGGTCACTGGTGTTGGGTTCTTTAGTAGGGTGCATCGACTACAAATTAAAATTTTCCTACGCGCAGAACAACCAAGAACATGCTACGGGAGATGGATCACAGTTCGTTACCACTAGATGCGCAGTGTCGTGCAGCAGAAGAAGAGTTGGGGCAGCGCGTCCGCGTGTATCGTCTCCTCCTCGTCCAATCTCCCTCGAACAGCCGGTCGCTGGATCCTACGTACAAGTTCGCCGGAGCGGCGCAGGTGCACCGCCTCTAATGGTATCCGTGCGTGTAGGAGGAACATCGTGCGGCGGACTGCTAGGTATGATCACACAACCGGCGGCGAGTGGAGGTGTCTATTCGCAACACATGCAAACCCTAGTGACAGCACGAAGCGATCAATCCATGAGTGTGCGACGCATCCACTTTATATAGGCATCCGTCGTGGGCTCAACACTTGGGCCTCGCACGGACAGTAAACCCCATAAGTCTACTCGGCCACAATCCGAATACAGCTCGGATCACATCCGACCAGTGTCCTCAGATCCGACCTCATAGGTTCCTTCCCTTAAGCGCGCGAGCCCTTAGGTTCAAGCTGGCTTGGTCGCAGTTCGGATCACCTCCGAACTGTATGGTTGGTAGCGGCCCCTAGCAAGGCATGCCGAACACCAAGCAGACTATGAAGCTGGTTAGGCGAACCTGTACATCATACTTCCATTCCTTTTGCCACATGATATACGTTGTCGGGCTCAAGGCGAGTCTGTCATCCTTGTGCTAGCCCAACCCCTTTCTCGTTCTAGTGATGTCGACCACAAACAAGATTATCACATAATCTTTGTCACATGGCCATGCTTATCCTGGTCGGATCACATGAGGGGCCCAGAGTATATCTCTCCTTATCAGAGGGGCAAATCCCATCTTGCTTGACCATGTCTCGCAGCATGGGTCTGGACAAGCCAGAAACCTACCTTTGTAACTACCCGGTCACGGAGTAGCATTTGGTTGGCCCAAAGTCTGTCACCATCCTGAGTACATGCGCCAGCTCAGGTCTTAGGACATAGAACGTATGTTGTACTAGAGACTCAAAGATGACATATCGTTGCGTCTCATAGTTGGGTCTCTACGACTCGGACCTTATCTCGACTCGGATCTGACTACGTCGAATCCGACCAGATCCTTCCAAGTCCATATTATCCGGTTAGCATCTTTGTGCACCATGGCTAGTGAGACCAAGCCATCGACCGTGTTATATGCTAGTCTAGTTGGTTGCACGTCCACACAGCCCTTTCGACTAGGGACCTTTTAGGACAGTCATCATACGATGCTTAGTCCCACAAACAAGTCACGTACTTGTTGATACACATCATTGATAATGTCCAAGGACTATCTTTATTCATAAACACATAGGAAATATCATCATACATGATTGCCTCTAGGGCATATCTCCAACAACTGGTCCATGCCCAGGTGTGTTGAAAAGGTTTCTTGCATCGTACTCTAGAGGTAAGCAACTCTGGTGCCTCCTTCTCATGATGACATTTGAAGCGTTTTGATCCATGGTAAGCCGGAAAGACTCTGCATGAATCCGTTGTGCCTGAGCGTCCAAAGCAGCTCGCTCCGTGGCCATCCTAGCGTTTTTAGTTGCCAGCTCTTCCTTGGCTTGAGCCATCTCATCTCGTAGCTTCACCACATCCGCCTTATGCTGTTCTTGAGTGTCTGGGGTCACCTCCACCCCCATCAAAGCCACCAAAGCATTCAACAATTCGGTCAGAACCTGAGTCGGCGGGCGCGCAGGGCTGCTAGCCCCGGCCGTCGCTGCAACCGTTGAGCTAGAGGTCATGGTTGTGGCGGTCTCCGAGACGAGCACTGGCTGTGTACCGGCCATGAAGATTGCAACCCTGTTCAGCGGCTCATGGGGGTCCAGAATACTGTCACCATCGGAATAGCCCCCAAGTCGGCCGTCCTGTAATTGATGCATTGAATTGGTCTCACCGGTTGATGACTCACCATCAGAGTGGATGGCCGTCTCACCACTAGACACAAAATCCTTCCTCAAATTCCGCCCCATGGATGAACCCAACAAAGGCATGCTTCACAGCGGTTTGAACCTTGCCGAGTCGTGCATGCTGAGCCGTCTTGATGATGTCGGTGCAGGTGTCTGGCTCAGGGCCCGGTTCGCCGATCTTGCCGATGAAGACGTGGATTCTGTCGAAGGGGACCCGGTACCCGTACTCGATTGAGTCAACCTTGGGACCCCAGCCTGCGCCGTCGATGTAGATTTTGCCGCGACGACTCTTGGTCATCCGGCCCACGGCGTATCCCTTGAGCCCTGGGAAGCTGCCCTTCAAGAACTCGAAACCACCGTGCGCTGGCCCCATGGTGGGCGCCAACTATCGTGGATTTAACGTGGCAGATGCCCTAGCAAAAGGACTTAGATGTGGAGCCATCACGACGTAGTTAGCTTGAAGGGGTTAATCGAGACAAAGGACACAAAGAGTCTATACTTGTTCGGCCCCTCACAACGAGGTAAAGGCCTACTCCCGTTTGGAGTTGTATTGCTTCTGTTTCGATTTCCAGGGAGAGAATACGCTTGACCTAGTTCTCGATCCCTTGTTTCTTGTCCTCAACCTGCCGTCGGGTCACCCCTTTATATACACAGGTTGATGCCCGACGGCTTACAGAGTCCGGGCCGGCTCATACACAACGTGTCCAGCTCGGTGACTAACTAAGTCGCTAGTGGTATGACCCGGCCCCTCCTGGGCGGGTCATACCCAGTAGTTATATCCCCAACAAGATTGGACCCAATGTTCATGCTTATGTGGATGATACTGTTGTCAAGTCCGGGTAGAAGTAGACTCTATTGGATGATTTGAAAGAAGCCTTTGACAATCTCTGGGTCTACAAGATGATTCTTAACCCGGGCAAATGTGTTTTTGGTGTGCCTATAGGCAAGCTTTTTGGTTTTCTGGTCTCTGAGAGAGGTACTGAAGCTAACCTGAAGAAGATTAAGGATATTAGTTCATTGGCTAAGCCGACACGTATCAATGACGTCCAGCGTCTGGCGGGTCGTATCGCCGCCTTAAGCAGGTTCATAAGCCACCTGGGAGAGAAGGCAATTCCTCTATATCAGATGATGAAGAAAATAGACCATTTTGTGTGGAGTGACGCGGCTAATGAGGCATTTGAGGAACTCAAGAAGCAGGTAGCTGACCCACCCATCCTTGCAGCTCGCATTGAGAAAGAGCCCTTTCTTTTATACGTGGCGGCTAACAGCAGAGCTGTTAGTGTGGCGATTGTGGTGGAATCAAAGGAGATGGGTAAGGAATACCCAGTCCATAGACCGGCTTATTATGCCAATGAGGTGTTAATTGAGTCTAAACAGCGATACCCACATTGGCAGAAGCTGGTATAAGGGGTGTTCATGGCAAGTCGCAAGCTGAAGCACTATTTTCTTGGCCATCCAATTACAGTAGTTAATTCTGCTCCTTTGGGGGGTATTATTCAGAAAAGAGAGGCTACAGGCCGAGTGGCTAAATGGGCCATTGAGCTTGGACCTCATGGTTTGAAGTATGTGCCAAGGACAGCTATCAAATCTCAGGCTCTTGTGGATTTCATCAATGATTGGAAGGAGTTACAGACACCAAAGGAGAGGCCTGACAACACATATTAGACTATTCACTTTGATGGGTCCAGACAATTAGAAGGCTCGGGGCTAGAGTTATTTTGACTTCCCCACGAGGTGATAAATTTTGTTATGTTTTAAGGTTGATGTTTCCATGTACTAACAATGCGGCTGAATATGAGGCTCTGCTCCACGGTCTTCGGATGGCCATGGAGATAAATTTAAGTCAGGTCAGGTGCTTTGGCGACTCAGATTTAGCGGCTCAGTAGGTGTCAGGCACTTGGGACTCCAAAGACCCACTCATAGCGGCTTATCGCCAGGCGGTTAACAATATAGTTGGTCATTTCAAAGGTTATCAAGTGGAGCATCTTGATAGGAGGAAGAATGAGGTGGTTGATGCATTGAGCCGGCACAGGTCTCAACGTAAGCCATACCTCCCAATGTATTTCTAGACGTGTTGAATAATCCTTCAATCAAATTGTTGTCAGAAGAGGATCTTGCTATTCCTGACCCAGAGGAGCAGTTAGTGGTGGCTCTCCATGCTATTCCTGATTGGACAGTTCCATACTAGGCTTATACGACCCGGGGCGAGTTAGCAGCGGATGAAACTTTGGCCAGACAGATAACCCGGTGATATAAGTCAATGACTATAGTCAATGGCGAGTTACACCAATGCAGTGTCATGGGCATGTTCCAGCGGTTTGTTTCTCCTGAAGAGGTCCACAGGATCTTAAGGGAAATCCATGAAGGTGATTGTGGTCATCACGCCGTCTCTAAATCTCTAGTGGCTAAAGCCTTTCATCATGGATTTTATTTGTTGACGGCTCATGCTGATGCCACGGATCCTGTCAGTAAGTGTGATGGTTGTCAGAAGTTTTCTCGATAGGCTCATGTGCCTGCTAAAGAATTGAGGATGATTCCAATTTCTTGGCCATTTGGAGTCTGGGGGATTGATATGGTTGGACGTTTCAAGAGGTCTAAGGACAAGAAAACCCACCTCTTGGTGCCGGTTGATAAATTTACCAAGTGGGTTGAGTCAGAACCGGTCAGCAAGTGTGATGCAGCAATGGCGGTTCAATTCATAAAGAAAGTAATCTTCCGTTTTGTTTACCCTCATAGGATCATAACTGACAATGACACTAATTTGTCTAAGGGTGCTATGAGAGACTTCTGTTAACAGGAGCATATTCATCTTGACGTCTCCTCGATGGCTCATCCACAGTCTAACGGTCAAGTTGAGAGGGCTAATCAAGAAATCTTGAGAGGTATAAAACCCTGGCTTATGGTTCCTTTGCAGAGAACACCGGGTTGTTGGGTCGAGGAATTACCTTCGGTACTTTGGAGTATAAACACTGAAGGAAATATGCCCTAGAGGCAATAATAAAGTTGTTATTTATATTTCCTTATATCATGATAAATGTTTATTATTCATGCTAGAATTGTATTAACCCAAAACTTAGTACATGTGGGAATACATAGTCAAACAAACTGTCCCTGGTATGCCTCTACTAGACTAGCTTGTTAATCAAAGATGGTTAAGTTTCCTGACCATAGACATGTGTTGTCATTTGATGAACGGGATCACATCAGAGAATGATGTGATGGACAAGACCCATGCGTTAGCTTAGTGATACGTCTCCAACGTATCTATAATTTTTGATTGCTCCATGCTATATTATCTACTATTTTGGACATTATTGGGCTTTATTATCCACTTTTATATTATTTTTGGGACTAACCTATTAACCAGAGGCCCAGCCCAGAATTGTTGTTTTTGCCTATTTTAGGGTTTCGAAGAAAAGGAACATCAAACGGAGTCCAAATGGAATGAAAGCTTTGGGAACGTGATTTTCTCACCGAACATGATCCAGGAGACTTGGACCCTACGTCAAGAAACAAAGGAGGAGCCACGAGGTAGGGCGCCTACCCCCCCCCCCCAGGCGCCCTCCACCCTCGTGGGCCCCCTGTTGCTCCACCGACGTACTCCTTCCTCCTATATATACCTACGTACCCCCAAACGATCAGATACGGAGCCAAAACCCTAATTCCACCGCCGTAATCTTTATCCACGAGATCCCATCTTGGGGCCTGTTCCGGAGCTCCACTGGAGGGGGCATCTATCACGGAGGGCTTCTACATCAACACCATAGCCTCTCCGATGAAGTGTGAGTAGCCTCAGACCTTCGGGTCTATAGTTATTAGCTAGATGGCTTCTTCTCTCTTTTTGGATCTCAATACAATGTCCCCCCCCCCACTCTAGTGGAGATCTATTCAATGTAATCTTCTTTTTGCAGTGTGTTTGTTGAGACCAATGAATTGTAGGTTTGTGATCAAGATTATCTATGAACAATATTTGAATCTTCTCTGAATTATTTTATGTATGATTGGTTATCTTTGCAAGTCTCTTCAAATTATCAATTTGGTTTGGCCTACTAGATTGATCTTTCTTGCAATGGGAGAAGTGCTTAGCTTTGGGTTCAATCTTGTGGTGTCCTTTCCCAATGACAGTAGGGGCAGCAAGGCACGTATTGTATTGTTGCCATCGAGGATAACAAGATGGGGTTTTCATCATATTGCATGATTTTATCCCTCTACATCATGTCATCTTGCTTAAGGCGTTACTCTGTTTTCATGAACATAATACTCTAGATGCATGCTGGATAGCGGTCGATGAGTGGAGTAATAGTAGTAGATGCAGGCAGGAGTCGGTCTACTTGTCTTGGACGTGATCCCTATATACATGATCATACCAAGATATTCTCATAACTATGCTCAGTTCTTTCCATGCTCAACAGTAATTCGTTCACCCACTGTAAAATACTTATGCTCTTGAGAGAAGCCACTAGTGAAACCTATGGCCCCGGGGTCTATCTTCATCATATTAAACTTCCAATAGTTAGTTATTTCCTTTGCTTTACTATGCTTTTATTTTACTTTGCATCTTTATCATAAAAATACCAAAATATTATCTTATCATATCTATCAAATCTCACTCTCGTAAGTGACCATGAAGGGATTGGCAACCCCTTATCGTTGGTTGCGAGGAGTTATTTGCTTTGTGCAGGTACGAGGTACTCGCGCGTAGCCTCCTACTGGATTGATACCTTGGTTCTCAAAAAACTGAGGAAATACTTACGCTACTTTGCTGCATCATCCTTTCCTCTTCAAGGAAATCCAATCAGTGCTCAAGAGGTAGCACTTAGCATTATGATCATTTAGTTTTAGTGCTATTGCTTTCTTCATGACTTATACATGTTCCTCTGACTATGAGGTTATGCAACTCCCGAATACCGGAGGAACACCTTGTGTGCTATCAAACATGACAACGTAACTAGGTGATTATAAAGATTCTCTATAGGTGTCTCTGATGGTGTTTGTTGAGTTGGCATAGATCGAGATTAGGATTTGTCACTCTGTGTACCGAAGAGGTATCGTTGGGCCCTCTCAGTAATGCTCATCACTATAAGCCTTGCAAGCAATGTGATTAATGATTTAGTTAGGGATGAAGCATTACGGAACGAGTAAGAGACTTGCCGGTAACGAGATTGAACTAGGTATGATGATACCGACTATGAATCTTGGGAAAGTAACATACCAATGACAAAGGGAACAATGTATGTTGTATGCGGTTTGACCGATAAAGATCTTTAGAATATGTAGGAGCCAATATGAGCATCCAGGTTCCACTATTAGTTATTGACCGGAGATGTGTCTCGGTCATGTCTACATAGTTCTCGAACCCGTAGGGTCCATATGCTTAATGTTCGATGATGATTTGTATTATGAGTTATGTGATTTGATGACTAAAGTTTGTTCGAAGTCCTGGATGAGATCACGGACATGACGAGGAGTCTCGAAATGGTCAAGAGGTAAAGATTCATATATTGGAAGGTTACATTCATACACCGGAATGGTTTTGGGAAGTGTCGGATGAGTTTCGGAGTACCAAGGATTATCGGAACCCCCCCTAGGAAGTTAATGGTCCTACATGGGACTTAGTGGAGAAGAGAGAGGGCCGGCCAGGAGGTAGCGCCCCCCATTGCCAATCCGAATTGGACAAGGGGTGGGGACGGCACCCCCTCCTTCCTTCTCTCCTCTTCCTCCTTCCCTCCTTCTCCTAGTTGGAATAGGAAAGGGGCGGATCCTACTTGGATCAGTCCATGTAGGACTCCCCCCTATGGACACATCCCCCCTTGGGCCGGCCTCCTCTTCCCCCCTCCTTTATATATGTGGGAGGGGGCACCCCAAAGGCACACCAAGTCTTCTCTTTGCCGTGTGCGGTGGCCCCCTCCATAGTTACACACCTCGGTCATATCATCGTAGTGCTTAGGCGAAGCCCTACGCCGGTAACTTCATCATCACCGTCGCCACGCCGTCGTGCTGATGGAACTCTCCCTCGTCCTCAACTGGATCAAGAGCTCAAGGGGCGTCATCGAGATGAATGTGTGCTGAATACGGAGGTGTCGTAGGTTCGGTGCTAGGATCGATTGAATCGTGAAGACGTTCGACTACATCAACCTCTTTACTAAACGCTTCAGCTTTCGGTCTACGAGGGTACGTGGTCACTCTCCCCTCTCATTTATATGCATCTCCTAGATAGATCTTGCATGATCGTAGGAATTTTTTTGAAATACTGTGTTCCCCAACAGTGGCATCCGAGCCAGGTCTATGCGTAGATGTTGTATGCACGAGTAGAACACAAAGAGATGTGGGCAATAATAGTCATATTGCTTACCAGCAACGTCTTACTTTGATTCGGCGGTATTGTTGGATGAAGAGGCCCGGACCGACATTACATGACCGCGTTCATGAGACTGGTTCTACCGACGTGCTTTGCACACATGTGGTTGGCGGGTGTCTGTTTCTACAACTTTAGTTGAATTGAGTTTGACTACGCCCGGTCCTTGTTGAAGGTTAAAACAACACACTTGACGAAAAATCGTTGTGGTTTTGATGCATAGGTAAGAACGGTTCTTGCTAGAATCCTGTAGCAGCCACGTAAAACTTGCAACAACAAAGTAGAGGCCGTCTAACTTGTTTTTGCAGGGAATGTTGTGATGTGATATGGTCAAGACGTGATGAGATAGAAATTTTTTATGAGATGATCATGTTTTGTAAAAGTTATCGGCAACTGGCAGGAGCCTTATGGTTGTCGCTTTATTGTATGAAAAGCAATCGCCATGTAATTGCTTTACTTTATCACTAAGCGGTAGCGATAGTCGTAGAAGCTATAGTTGGCGAGACGACAACGATACTACGATGGAGATCAAGGTGTCAAGCCGGTGATGATGTTGATCATGACGGTGCTTTGGAGATGGAGATCAAAGCACAAGATGATGATGGCCATATCATATCACTTATTTTGATTGAATGTGATGTTTATCCTTTAAACATCTTATTTTTCTTAGTACGGCGGTAGCATTATAAGATGATCCCTCACTAAATTTCAAAGTACAAGTGTTCTCCCTGAGTATGCACCGTTGCTACAGTTCGTCATGCTGAGACGCCACGTGATGATCAGGTGTGATAAGCTCTACGTTCACATACAATAGGTGCAAGCCAATTTTGCACATGCAGAATACTCGGTTTAAACTTGATGAGCCTAGCATATGCAGATATGGCCTCAGAACACTAGGACCGAAAGGTCGAACGTGAATCATATAGTAGATATGATCAACATAGTGATGTTCACCATTGAAAACTACTCCATCTCACATGATGATCGGACATGGTTTAGTTGATATGGATTACGTGATCATTTAGATGACTAGAGGAATTTCTATCTAAGCGGGAGTTCTTAAGTAATATGATTAATTGAACTTTCATTTGTCATGAACTTAGTACCTGATAGTATTTTGCATGTCTATGTTGTTGTACATCAATGGCCCGTTCCCTTAAATTTTAATGCATTCCTAGAGAAAGCTAAGTTGAAAGATGATGGTAACAACTACACGGACTGAGTTCATAACTTGAGGATTATCCTCATTGCTGCACGGAAGAATTATGTCCTGGAAGCACCGCTAGGTGCAAGACCCGCTGCAGGAGCAACTCCGGGCGTTGTGAACGTCTGGCAGAGCAAAGCTGATGACTACTCGATAGTTCAGTGTGTCATGCTTTACGGCTTAGAATCGGGACTTCAACGACGGTTTGAACATCATGGAGCATATGAGATGTTCGAGGAGTTGAAGTTAATATTTTAAGAAAATGCCCGAACTGAGAGATATGAAGTCTCCAATAAGTTCTATAGCTGCAAGATGGAGGAGAATAGTTCTGTCAGTGAACATATACTCAGAATGTTTAGGTACCACAACCACTTGACTCAACTGGGAGTTATCTTCTATCGATAGTGTCATTGACAGAGTTCTTCAATCACTTGCACCAAGCTACAAAAGCTTTGTGATGAACTATAATATGCAAGGATGGATAAGACAATTTCCGAGCTCTTCGCATGCTTAAAGGCTGCGGAGGTAGAAATCAAAAAGGAGCATCAAGTGTTGATGGTTAACAAGACCACTAGTTTCAAGAAAAAGGGCAAAACCCAAGTTGTCATTTCTTAAAGTTTGGGGCTGCGATGCTTATGTGAAAAAGCTTCAACCTGATAAGCTCGAACCAAAATCGGAGTAATGTGTCTTCATAGGATACCCAAAGGAGACTGTTGGGTACACCTTCTATCACAAATCTGAAGGCAAGATATTTTTTGCTAAGAATGAATCCTTTCTAGAGAAGGAGTTTCTCTCGAAAGAAGTGAGTGGGAGGAAAGTAGAACTTGATGAGGTAATTGTACCTTCTCCCTTATTGGAAAGTAGTTCATCATAGAAATCAGTTCCAGTGATTCCTACACCAATCAGTGAGGAAGCTAATGATGATGATCATGAAACTTCTGATCAAGTTACTACTGAACCTCGTAGGTCAACTAGAGTAAGGTCCTGATGGCAGCTAGAACTACGTCGTTATTTCCCCGTAGAGGGAGCGATGATGCAGCACAGCGACGGGAGGTATTTCCCTCAGTTATGAAACCAAGGTTATCGAACCAGTAGGAGAACCAACCAACACAACGTAAATAGCCCCTGCACACAAATAACAACACCTCGCAACCCGACATGTTAAAGGGGTTGTCAATCCCTTCCGGGTAACGGCGCCAGAAATTGGTGTGTGATGGTGAAAAGGTTGTAATAGATTGGATAAATAGATCGCAAATAAAATAAAGTGAACCAAAGTATTTTTGTATTTTTGGTTTAATAGATCTGAAAATAGAAGCAAGGGAAAAGTAGATCGCAAAGGCAAATATATGAGCAATAAGACCCGGGTGCCGTAGGTTTCACTAGTGGCTTCTCTCAAGAAAAATAGCAAACGGTGGGTAAACAAATTACTATTGGGCAATTGATAGAACTTCAAATAATTATGACGATATCTAGGCAATGATCATTACATAGGCATCACATCCAAGATTAGTAGACCGACTCCTGACTGCATCTACTACTATTACTCCACACATCGACTGCTATCCAGCATGCATCTAGTGTATTAAGTTCATGGAAAAATGGAGTAATGCAATAAGAACGATGACATGATGTAGACAAGATACGTTTATCTATATGGCGGTAGATATGGATCTCATCTTTTTATCCTTGGTAGCAACGATACATATGTGTTGGACCCACTACCGGGCTCCTCTTCCCAATGCAAGATAAATAGATCGAGTTGGCCAGACAAAACCCAAATATCAGAAAAGAAATACGAGGCTATAAGAGATCATTCATAAAAGAGATCAAAGAAACTCAAATACTTTCATGGATATAAAAACATAGATCTGATCATAAACTCCAAGTTCATCGATCCCAACAAACACACCACAAAAGAGTTACATCATATGGATCTCCAAGAGGCCATTGTATTGAGAATAAAGAGAGAGAGAGAGAGATGAATCCATCTAGCTACTAACTACGGACCGGAACGTCTAGAAAGAACTACTCACGCATCATCGAAGAGGCACCAATGGAAGTGGTGAACCCCTCTGTGATGGTGTCTAGATTGGATCTGGTGTTTCTGGACTCTGCGGCGGCTGGATGAATATTTCATCGACTCCCCTAGCGTTATGGGATTTTTGGGGTATTTATAGAGCAAAGAGGCAGTCCTGGGGGTACCCGAGGTGGGCACAACCCACCAGGGCACGCCAGGGCCTCCTGGCACGCCCTGGTGGGTTGTCCCCTCCTTGGGACTCCCCCCAGGTGCAACCATGGCCCATCTTCTTCCTTTTGTCCCATAAAAAATCATCGTAAAGTTTCGTGCCATTTGGACTCCATTTGATATTTACTTCCTGCGATGTAAAAAACATGGAAAACATGAACTGGCACTAGGCACTATGTTAATAGATTAGTACCAAAAAATTATATAAATTGACTATAAAATGATTATAAAACATCCAAGATTGATAATAAAACAGCATGGAACAATCAAAAATTATAGATATGTTGGAGATGTATCAGCATCCCCAAGCTTAACTCCTACTCGTCCTCGAGTAGGTAAGTGATAAAAAACAGAATTTTTGATGTGGAGTGTTGTTCATCAAGTCATATTGTTTTCTTTATAGCATGGACATTTGGACTTTTATGTGATTCAAAGCAATAGTCTAGTTTTGACATAATAATTTAGATACTCTAGCATATCAACAAGCAACCATGTCTTTCGAAATATCAATGCTAAAATAAGTTATCCCTAGCCTATCATGCTCAAACATTGATCCATTCATGAAACACACTCGAAAATTAACTACACCCAATACTTGAGCACGATCATATTGCCTCCTAGTTCGTGCTTTTTATGAGAGAAGATGGAGACTCAAATTTCAAAATAAAAATTGCATAAAGTAAAAGGAAGACCCTTTGCAGAGGGAAGTAGGGATTTGTAGAGGTGCCAGAGCTCAAAGCGAAAAATTTGAGATAAAAACATTTTGGGAGGTGTATCCATCCCACCAGCGAAAATGACTTAGAGTTCTGAACACTTTCCATGCTAGATATGCCATAGGCGGATCCCAAACAAAAAATAAAGTTTATTCCTTTTTGCACCATAACTTTCACTTTCCATGGCTAGCAGTATCCACGGGTGCCCTCCATACCAATACTTTCCAAGGAATTTATTGTTTGACAATATAAAGTAAATTCATTTTTGTTTTTGCATTTCGGGACTGGGCATCCCTAATATCTTTGCCTTACTCTCGTGCAATGACAAGTGAATAAACACTCATCTTGAGAATAACACATCTAGCATGGAAAATATTAGCCACCCGTTACCGTTCCACGAGCGAAACAAACACACAAATGAGAAGTTTATTTTGAAAATTAGAGATGGCACATGCAAATTTTCTTAGAACGGCAAAAGAATACCGCATATAGGTAGATATGGTGGAATCATGTGGCAAAACTGGTTTAATGGATTCTGGATGCACAAGTAGAAGTCATACTTAGTGCAAAATGAAGGCTAGCAAAAGATTGGGAAGCGACCAACCAAGAAACGAATAATCTCATAAGCAAGCATTAAGCATAATTAACACCAAATAATGCACCAGAAGTAGGATATAATTTTCATTACATGATTATTGACTTTCGTGCATGCATAGGGAATCACAAACCTTAACACCAATATTCCTACTAAAGCATAATTACTCATCAAGATGACTCACATATCACATCATCATATCTCAAAACTATTACTAAGAATCAAGTTTATTTTGTCCAATGATCTTCATGACATTTTCTTTTCTTTTATCCTTCTTGGATATCTATCACTTTGGCACTATTTTTCATGTGTTGCTTTTCATAAGCTCGACCAAATATAAGTGAACATCACGAGCATAACAAATTTTCTTTCTCTCAAAATAATTTAAGTGAAGCAAGTAAGAATTTATTCAAAATTTTACTAACTCTCAAACAAATCTAAGTGAAGCAAGAGATCATTTATTCAAAAATAACAAAGCACACCGTGCTCAAAAAGGTATAAGTGAAGTACTAGAGCAAGTCCTAGCTCATAAAAGATTTAAGTGAAGCATAGAGAGCAATTCTAACAAGTCATGACATAATTTTGGCTCTCTCAAAAAGGTGTGTCCAGCAAGGATTGATAACTTAAAACACAAAATAAAACAAGCAAAGACACATATCATACAAGATGCTCCAAGCAAAACACATATGATGTGACGAATAAAAATATAGTCTCGAGTAAAATACCGATAGTTGTTGGAAGAAAGCGGGGATGCCACTCGGGGGCATCCCCAAGCTTAGTTGGTTGCTCATTCTTGGATAATAGCTTGGGATGCCGGGGCATCCCCAAGCTTAGGCTATTACATCCTTCCTTCATCCATCGTAAGATAACCCAAAACTTGAAAACTTCAATCACACAAAACTCAACAAAGTCTTCATGAGATCCGTTAGTATAAGAATAATAAATCTCTACTATAAGTGTTGTATCGAACCAATTCATATTTTGTTTTTGTATTATATCTACTGTATTCCAACTTTTCTATGGCAAAAACTCATGAAAGAAAACCATAGAGCCATTAAAACAAGCACACAACACAAAGAAAACAGAATTTGTCAAAACAAAACAGACTGTAGCAACCTGACTATTTCTAATACTTCTGTAACTCCAAAAACTCTGAAAAATTAGGATGGCCTGAGAAATTTGTATATTGATATACTGCAAGTGGAATGGGTATTTTATCGCTCATTGGTAAAAAAAATGAATATTAATTTCGTGAGCATAAACTTTTTGTTTTTTTCAGCAAGATCAAACAACTATTGCCCAAGAAGATCCTAAAGGCTTTGCTTGGCACAAACACTAATTGAAACATAAAAACACAATCATAACAGTAGCATAATTGTGCTAACACTCAAGAACAGAAAGCAAAAAGCAAAAATAATTTTATTCATTGGGTTGCCTCCCAACAAGCGTTATAGCTTTATGCCCTTAGCTAGCATAAAGCAAGAATCTAAGTTTTGTCATCTTTGGTTCGAGATCCATAAGATGCCCTGATGATTGATTCATAGGGTGGCTTAATTCTAGTTCTAGGAAAGTGTTCCATACCTAATCACGACACCGATAGTGCGTAAAAACGGTCTACCAAGAATAATCGGACAAGACAGATTGCAATCAATATCAAGAACAATAAAATCTATAGGCACATAATTCCTATTTGCAAGAATAAGAACATCTGTAACATCCCAAATTTTTAATTTGGAGTGTTATGCATTAGATCATCATGCATATCATATTTTCTTGCATTTTGGTTGATCCTAGAAATTTCACGCAACTCAAGGACCCACAGAGAGAGTTGGAGATTTTGCTATTTTCATATTTGAGGATTTTCTCGAATTTGAAAAGAGGATCATTTGATTTATTTATTTCATCTTCAATTATTTTTCCTATATCAAAAATGAGAGAGGGAATAATATGACTTTCCCAAAATTGAGGAAAAATGAAGATTTAATAAATAGATCAAGTTTTGGTTTTGCCGGAGTTTTATTTGCATTTTTTTTGGATAGGGAAAAATGCGTGTTTTCGAAAATTGCATTTTAGGCCCGGAGTAAAGTTCATTTTGTTCGACTCATTTTTAGGAGTCGGGGAAAATTTACTTTAGAAATTTTGGAGCCCGTTTAGATTTTCTTTTCTGTGTTTTTCTGCGCGCGAAACTGTTTAAAAAAAAAACTCCCGCCAGGCCAGCCGGCCTCCTCCCAGCCGCGCGCGCGTGCGCCAGGCGCCAGGCGAGGCAGCCGCCGCCTCTTGCCTCTTAGCCGAATCCTAGTAGGATTCTTAGCCCCTTTTCCTTTATTTTCGTTTTCCCATTCCTACTCTCTTTCTTGTCCCCTACCCCAAGTCTCCTCTCCCCTCCCCAATATAAATACCCCAACACCCCCCCTCTAAACCCATCAAATCAAACGCCAAGACCTCCACCGCACCCCACCCCGCGCCCTACACCGCCGCCGCACCACCCCACACCCGCGGCGCCGCACCTTGCCCACGCCGCCGCATCGCCCACGTCGCCGGAGCCCTCTCGCCGGAGACCTCGCCGGAGGTTGCCCGCGTCTCTTTTCCTCGGATCGTTTTCTTCTAATTGTTTCGATTCTTTTCTTCTCCTCTGATTCGTTTTCTAGATCGGTTTTTCGTTTCGGTTTTCTTCTCCGAAACCCTAGATCGGATTCGTTTTCTTTTCCGATTTAGTTGCCTTTGGACCGTTCGCCGGACCGTTCGTCCTAACGAACGTGATCACCGGATTTTTCCCGGTTAACGATGCCCGTTCGTTTAACCGTTCTTCTTTTTCTTCTCGTCGGATTTATTCCGCGATCGCGATCTCAGATCCGATCTTCTTTCTAGTCTTTCTTCCTCGCTCGCTTATCGGAATCAGGTGATTCAAGCGCCTGGAGTTTCGTTGAAACCGCCGTTCCGTCTAATCAACTTAAACAAGTTTTTGCCCTCGGTAAAATTTGACCTAGTTTCAACTTGCTAGAACCGAGTTGTTTTCCGCCGTGTGTTTTCCGTTTCTATGTTCGGTTCGTTCTTTCTTTGCAACCGGAGTTCTTAAGTTGAACTTTCTGGTTCGTTCTCTTGTTCGAGTTTTACATGTGCACTAGATGAGTACTTATTGTATGCTTGTTGTTTGTCTGCGATAGATCACCCGGATGCGCCGCCTGTTACTTCGAAACCCTAGGTCTCGCGGATCATCAGCAAGGCAAGTAACACTTTGATCATACCTTTTCTACAACCCATGTTTTATTGCATTAGATCAATCCTCACACATTGCATGCTTAGGATCTAATTAAACTGTGGGATGGGAAGTAGATGAGGTAGTACCTATTACCTGTTATTATGAAACCTTTGGGAGTTACTTCTACGTTTGCTTATTATGCCATGCTATGCTAGTAGACGTGGATTGGGTGAGTGATTTTCCCATGACAGATGTGAGTTGATAATTTTAATGGTTTATCTAAGGTGGCAACTTAAACACACATCTGGGTGGATTGAGGCACCTGATGTCTATCAGGACTTGCCTGTTTTATTTTGGACCGCCACCCAGGCTCAAAGGGATCATAAGATCTTTCATGCCAGAACTTCCGTGTGCAGCCACAAGCCATTATGGGCTCTGGCATAGTTGACTAAGTTGTGCGAATCTCTTACAGTGGTAGACTAGCAGATGTAGGGGATGTAGGTGTACCGGTCTACCCGATCGTAAGGTGCTAGCGCTTCTGAAAGCTATGTCTCGTCATCCGTTTCTCAAACACCCTGTAGTGCGAGAAACCAAACGGAGGCGATCGAGTCTTGTGGGGAAAAGTGCGCAAACCTCTGCAGAGTGTACAAACTAATCATGATTAGCCGTGTCCCCGGTTATGGACAACTTGAGTATCTAGTACTTGAATATCATGTGAATCTCAACATGTTACTTCTAATTAATGTTGTTGGGTTTTAATTGTTCACTTAATTGGGATCGGAATGCTGTCAACCATTCTCGATGTTTCACAACTACCATGATAGTTAAATAAATTTATTCCTTTGCAGTAGGGAAAAACTGGCTTTACGCAAAACTGTAACCATAGAGCTTTCCACCAGCCATATGCATATAGTATAGCTGTTCTCATTTCATTACTCTCTATGTGTTACTTGCCAGCATATTCCATGTGCTGACCCGTTTTCGGGCTGCAACTTTCATGTTGCAGACTTTTCAGACGACGATTGAGGTGCTTTTAGGTCGTGGTTCTATACTCAGTGATGCGTTGGAGTTGATGGACCCATTTATCTTCCGAGTCTTCCGCTGTTATCGTTATTAGATGGCCTTAGCCATATTTATTGTAATAAGTTCTCTTTTGAGACAACGATGTAATAAGTGTGTGATTGCCACTCTGCTATAAATCTTCGATGTATTGTGTGGTGTCAGCATTACTGATCCAGGGATGACACCGCACAGTAGACTTGATCCATTCGGGTCGGGTCGCTACAGAAGATGGTATCAGAGCACACGCTGACTGTAGGACACGACCACTAAGTTAAAGCCATAGATCACCATTCTCTTCTCATTTTCTAACTCTCATCTTTTCTACTCTTTTAGGATGACGCACGCGAAGATTAAGTATGCTCAACCGGATGAAGGCACACCATTTGGATTTCACCTGAAGGAAGTCACCAAGTACCTGAACATTGATTACCAAGCTTCACGGGAACCTTCAACGCC
Source organism: Triticum urartu (assembly GCF_003073215.2). Classification (NCBI taxonomy): domain Eukaryota; kingdom Viridiplantae; phylum Streptophyta; class Magnoliopsida; order Poales; family Poaceae; genus Triticum; species Triticum urartu. Next base: position 409,004,971 of record NC_053025.1, read on the forward strand.
ACTCTGCCTGAGAGGAGCGTGGAAGATTCAAGCTCACGTTCCGGAAGACATTCGCGCCAATCACGAAGCCTATAGATAGTGTTTTCAATGCACCAACCTGGAGTTCTGGAAAGAGCTGGCAGCTCATATCACCATAGGACGCATTGGAGAAGTTTACCAAGAAGACCTCAAGGACACTATCTACCAGATTTGCGGACGCCGAGATGAACAATGGGAGTTAGTCAGCACCAAGAAGGATAGATCCATTGCATCTTTCATCCAGGAGTTAAACCAGCACATTATGACGCCACGAGAACCAGATGTGCAATGACATGATAGAGTTGAAGAATGCGAAGGCAAGGATCATCGAGCTAGAAGGAGAACTAAACGCAAGGACTACATGGACGAGATCGTAGCTCTAGCAAGGCACAATGGCGATCTTAAGCAGGAGATTGAAGAACTCAAGAGGAAGTTTAGCATCCAGGAGGAAGACGAGTTACGTCGCATGTCCGGACAACTTACATCATCATCGACGACACCGATTCGGATCCAAGTGAACCCGACTTTGAAGACGAAGCTGGAGCAGATATCATGGAGTCTTCCACCGGTTCAAATTTCTAGATGACCACCAGATAGTAGTAGTATTCCCCATGTAAACATTAGTTCGAGCACTTTTGCGATAGTTTTAGATCGTTTGTAAGCCCTTGTTTGATTGAATGAAGTGATTTTGTGTGCATTTGCTCATGTGCATATGGGTAGTGTTTTCCCTTTAGACCCCTCTATTCTAATTCTCGTCTTTTCTAAACCCTCAGATGCCTCCGAGACGTGACAATGGATTTCCACCGGAGCTCACTCAGTTGATCCAGCAGCAGAATCAATTGATGCAGATGTTAGTCCAGAACCAGCAGAACAACAACAACAACCCACCACCACCACCACCTGTTGACCACTTAGCCCGTTTCTTAGGCTGAATCCCCGGTGTTTTCCAGTAGCACCGAGCCATAGTAGCAGACGATTGGCTCCCAAGATAGGAAGGGAGTTGACCACTGCAGGATGCACGGATGGTGAGAAAGTGAAGTTTGCCGCTCACCAGCTTGACGGACCCGCGGCAGCATGGTGGGAGAATTTCACCAGCCACTTACCCAGTTGACACTGTCACATGGGATCAGTTTCAGCAAGCTTTCCGCACTGCCCATGTTTCAGCAGGAGCTATGGCCATAAAGAAGCGTGAGTTTCGCAACTTACGCCAAGGAGGAAGGACAGTTGGCCAGTACGTTGACGACTTCAGCAAGTTAGCACGTTATGCCCCAGATGACGTTGCTACGGATGCAGCTAAGCAGGAGAAGTTTCTGGAAGGATTGAATGATGAGCTAAGCATGAAGTTGATGGTAGCAAGTTTCAACAACTACCAGGAGTTGCTAGATCGTTCCATCATGATTGAAGGGAAGCAACAGCAGATTGAGAACCGTAAGAGGAAGTATGGACAGGGGAAGTATAACTCTGGAGCCCAGCAGAAGCCCCGTTTTACCCCTAAACCGGGATTTCAGTTTCAGCACACCCATGGAGGAGGTAGCTCACACAACCATAATGGCCACAAGAATGGTAATGGGAATGGAGGAAGCAACGGCCAGAACCGGACCACCCCATCCACCCCAGCCAAGAAGGACCTGAGCCACGTCACTTGCTATAAGTGTTCGAAGCCAGGGCATTATGCAAATGAATGTCCTGAAGGCCAGAATGGGAATGGCAATGGAAGCTCTAGGAAGAAGCCGAACCCTTTCAATAGGGGACAGGTGAACCACGTTAATGTGGAGGAGGTTGAAGATCAGCCCGATGCAGTAATAGGTAAGTTTTTGGTTAAGTCATTTACTGCACTCGTTCTTTTTGATACTGGTGCATCGCATTCATACATATCAAGGGGATTTGTGGAAAAGTATAGCCTGCCCACTAGGATTCTTAAAACACCTATGCTAGTAAGCTCGCCAGGAGCAGAGTACATGGCCAGACAAGGATGTTTCCAAGTGCCATTAAGTATAGGAAGGCATGCTTTCCCAACGGATTTAATTATTCTGGAATCCCAAGGTCTGGATGTGATTCTTGGCATGGATTGGCTGTCGATGTATGGAGGAAACATCGATTGCGCCAGTAAGACAATTTTGCTTACCACACCAGAAGGAAGAAGGATCAAATATGTATCCCGGCATGTGCCAAACAGGACACAAGTAAATTCCTTATCAGGAGTTGTGCAAGAGGAAGTACCAGTGGTAAAGGATTTTCCTGACGTATTTCCAGAAGAGTTGCCAGGCATGCCACCGGATAGAGACATTGAGTTTTTGATTGAGTTATTTCCAAGTACAGGCCCAATATCGAAGCGACCGTACCGGATGCCAGCAAAGGATTTGGTGGAGATTAAAAATCAGATTAAGGATTTACTGGAGAAAGGTTACATTCGCCCAAGTTCTTCGCCTTGGGGATCACCCGTACTTCTAGTGGAAAAGAAGGATGGATCATTAAGGATGGTTGTAGATTATCGGGGATTGAATGAAGTAACCATCAAGAATAAGTACCCACTGCCAATGATCAACGATCTGTTTGATCGGTTGCAAGGAGCTAAAGTGTTTTCCAAGATCGATTTGCGATCAGGGTACCATCAGTTGAAGATTCGAGAGCAGGACATACCTAAGACAGCATTCACCACGAGATATGGACTGTATGAGTATACCGTTATGTCATTTGGATTAACTAACGCACCTGCCTATTTTATGAACCTGATGAACAAAGTGTTTATGGAGTTTTTGGATAAGTTCGTCGTAGTGTTCATTGATGACATCCTGGTTTATTCAAAGAATGAAGAGGAGCATAAGGAACATTTGCGTTTGGTTTTGGAGAAACTAAGGGAACATCAGTTATACGCCAAATTCAGCAAATGTGAGTTTTGGTTGAAGGAAGTTGGATTCCTCAGACACGTTATATCCGGAGAAGGTATAGCAGTTGACCCCACAAAGGTTGAGACCGTAACCGAATGGGAAGCACCAACAACAGTTGGAGAGATCCGGAGTTTTCTTGGACTCGCAGGATACTACCGGAGATTCATTGAGAATTTCTCAAAGATTGCGAAGCCTATGACGGAGTTGTTGAAGAAGGATACTAAGTTCAAATGGACTGAGGAGTGTGAGGCTAGTTTCCAAGAGCTGAAGAAACGCTTGGTTACCTCACCAGTATTTATTTTGCCAGATCAGACCAAGGATTATGAGGTGTATTGCGACGCTTCACGTCGAGGACTTGGAGCAGTGCTTATGCAGGAAGGAAGAGTTGTTTCGTATGCTTCACGACAACTGAAGCCTCATGAGTTGAATTATGCCACGCATGATTTGGAGTTAGCAGCTGTAGTGCATGCATTGAAGACGTGGAGACATTTCCTCATTGGAAATCATTGTGAGGTGTACACGGATCACAAGAGTTTGAAGTACATTTTCACGCAGAAGGAGTTGAACCTCCGACAGAGGAGATGGTTGGAGCTCATCAAGGATTATGACATGAGATTGCATTACCATCCCGGAAAAGCTAATGTAGTAGCTGATGCATTGAGCCGCAAGAGCCATGTCAATACTCTAATGACGGGGAAAATACCCAAGGAGTTAGCAGAAAACCTTCGTGAGCTATGCTTGGAAATAGTTCCGAGAGGCTATATAGCAGCATTGGAGATTCAGTCAACATTGATGGATAAGATAAGAGAAGCCCAGAAATCTGACAAGGAGATTGCTGCTATAAAAGAAAAATTGAGCGACGGAAAAGCAAAGGGATTTCGTGGGGATGAGCACGATACCTTATGGTTTGAAGACCGTGTTTATGTGCCCAATGACCCGGAGATCAGGAAGTTGATTTTGCAAGAGGCACATGATTCACCGTATTCGATTCACCCAGGGAATACCAAGATGTATTTAGATTTAAAGGAAACATTCTGGCGGACCGGAATGAAGAAGGATATTGCAGCATATGTAGCAGTTTGTGACGTATGTCAGAGAGTAAAGGCAGAGCATGAGAAGCCAGCAGGATTGTTACAACCATTGCCGATACCCGAATGGAAGTGGGATAAGATAGGCATGGATTTTATCACAGGACTACCCAGGACAAAAGCAGGCTACGATTCGATATGGGTAGTAGTTGATCGTTTGACAAAGGTAGCACATTTTATTCAAGTTAAGACCACTTACACCAGTGCTAAGTTGGCAAAGATATACATGACTAGGATCATTTGTTTGCATGGAGTTCCGAGGAGTATCGTATCTGATAGAGGAACCCAGTTTACCTCAAAGTTTTGGAATCAGTTGCATGAAACTTTAGGAACCAGACTAGAGTTCAGCACAGCTTTTCACCCGCAGACATATGGACAGACCGAGAGAGTCAATCAGATTTTGGAAGATATGTTGAGAGCTTGTGCACTAGATTATGTATCTAGTTGGGACGATAACTTGCCGTATGCGGAGTTTTCCTACAACAATAGCTATCAAACCAGTTTGAAGATGGCACCTTTCGAAGCTTTATATGGAAGGAGGTGCAGGACACCGTTGTCATGGGACGAAGTTGGAGACCGTCAGTTCTTTGGACCAGATTTGATTAAGGAGTCTGAACGGAAAGTTAAGTTGATTCGCGATAGGCTCAAGGTAGCCCAGTCCAGGCAGAAGAGCTACACAGATTCTAAACGCAAGGAGACAGTTTACGAAACCGGAGACAGAGTTTATCTTCAAGTATCCCCACTTCGAGGAGTTAAGCGCTTTGGAGTTAAGGGAAAGTTAGCACCGCGTTTCGTTGGACCATATAAGAACCTGCCACGTATGGGAGAAGTCGCTTATAAGTTGGAATTACCAGAGGAACTGTGAGGAGTTCATGATGTATTCCATGTTTCTCAGCTGAAGAAATGTCACGCCGAGATGGCGGAGGTACCGCTAAGAGATACCGTGCCACTCGAAGCGATTCAGTTGAAGGACGACTTAACGTATGAGGAGAAACCAGTCAAGATTCTCGAGTATGCCAGCAGAGTTACTCGCAGCAAGGTTATCAAGTTTTGCAAAGTTCAGTGGAACCACCATTCAGAGGATGAAGCCACCTGGGAAAGAGAAGAAGATTTGCTCAAGGACCACCCTCACCTATTTTCTAGCCAACCCGAATCTCGAGGGCGAGATTCATCTTAAGGGGGGTAGGTTTGTAACATCCCAAATTTTTAATTTGGAGTGTTATGCATTAGATCATCATGCATATCATATTTTCTTGCATTTTGGTTGATCCTATAAATTTCACGCAACTCAAGGACCCACGGAGAGAGTTGGAGATTTCGCTATTTTCATATTTGAGGATTTTCTCGAATTTGAAAAGAGGACCATTTGATTTATTTATTTCATCTTCAATTTTTTTTCCTATATCAAAAATGAGAGAGGGAATAATATGACTTTCCCAAAATTGAGGAAAAATGAAGATCTAATAAATAGATCAAGTTTTGATTTTGCCGGAGTTTTATTTGCATTTTTTTTGGATAGGGAAAAATGCGTGTTTTCGAAAATTGCATTTTAGGCCCGGAGTAAAGTTCATTTTGTTCGACTCATTTTTAGGAGTCGGGGAAAATTTACTTTAGAAATTTTGGAGCCCGTTTAGATTTTCTTTTCTGTGTTTTTCTGCGCGCGAAACCGTTTAAAAAAAAACTCCCGCCAGGCCAGCCGGGCCAAAGGCCCAGCCAGCCGGCCTCCTCCCAGCCGCGCGCGCGTGCGCCAGGCGCCAGGCGAGGCAGCTGCCGCCTCTTGCCTCTAAGCCGAATCCTAGTAGGATTCTTAGCCCCTTTTCCTTTGTTTCGTTTTCCTATTCCTACTCTATTTCTTGTCCCCTACCCCAAGTCTCCTCTCCCCTCCCCAATATAAATACCCCAACACCCCCCCCCCTCTAAACCCATCAAATCAAACCCCAAGACCTCCACCGCACCCCACCCCGCGCCCTACACCGCCGCCGCGCCACCCCACACCCGCGCCGCTGCACCTTGCCCACGCCGCCGCCGCACCTTGCCCACGCCGCCGCTGCCCTACGCCCACGCCGCCGGAGCCCCTCACCGGAGACCTCGCCGGAGGTTGCCCCGCGTCTATTTTCCTCGGATCATTTTCTTCTAATCGTTCCAATTCTTTTCTTCTCTTCCGATTCGTTTTCTAGATCGGTTTTTCGTTTCGGTTTTCTTCTCCGAAACCCTAGATCGGATTCGTTTTCTTTTCCGATTTAGTTGCCTGTGGACCGTTCGCCGGACCGTTCGTCCTAACGAACGTGATCACCGGATTTTTCCCGGTTAACGACGCCCGTTCGTTTAACCGTTCTTCTTTTTCTTCTCGTCGGATTTATTCCGCGATCGCGATCTCAGATCCGATCTTCTTTCTAGTCTTTCTTCTCGCTCGCTTATCGGAATCAGGTGATTCAAGCGCCTGGAGTTTCGTTTCGAAACCGCCATTCCGTCTAATCAACTTAAAAAGTTTTTGCCCCGGTAAAATTTGACCTATTTCAACTTGCTAGAACCGAGTTGTTTTCTTCCGCCGTTTGTTTTCTGTTTCTTTGTTCGGTTCGTTCTTTCTTTGCAACCGGAGTTCTTAAGTTGAACTTTCTGGATCGTTCTCTTGTTCGAGTTTTACCTGTGCATTAGATGAGTACTTATTGTATGCTTGTTGTTTGTCTGCGATAGATTACCCGGATTGCGCCGCCTGTTACTTCGAAACCCTAGGTCTCGCGGATCATCAGCAAGGCAAGTAACACTCTGATCATTCCTTTTCTACAACCTATGTTTTATTGCATTAGATCAATCCTCACACATTGCATGATTAGGATCTAATTAAACTGTGGGATGGGAAGTAGATGAGGTAGTACCTATTACCTGTTTATTATGAAACCTTTGGGAGTTACTTCTACGTTTGCTTATTATGCCATGCTATGCTAGTAGACATGGATTGGTTGAGTGATTTTCCATGACATATGTGAGTTGATAATTTTAATGGTTTATCTAAGGTGGCAACTTAAACACACATCTGGGTGGATTGAGGCACCTGATGTCTATCAGGACTTGCCTGTTTTATTTTGGACCGCCACCCAGGCTCAAAGAGATCATAAGATCTTTCATGCTAGAAACTTCCGTGTGCGGCCACAAGCCATTATGGGCTCTGGCATAGTTGACTAAGTTGTACGAACTCTTACAGTGGTAGACTAGCAGATGTAGGGGATGTAGGTGTACCGGTCTACCCGATCGTAAGGTGCTAGCGCTTCTGAAAGGCTATGTCTCGGTCATCCGTTTTTCAAACACCCTGTAGTGCGAGAAACCAAACGGAGGCGATCGAGTCTTGTGGGGAAAAGTGCGCAAACCTCTGCAGAGTGTACAAACTAATCATGATTAGCCGTGTCCCCGGTTATGGACAACTTGAGTATCTAGTACTTGAATATCATGTGAATCTCAACATGTTACTTATAATTAATGTTGTTGGGTTTTAATTGTTCACTTAATTGGGATCGGAATGCTGTCAACCATTCTCGATGTTTCACAACTACCATGATAGTTAAATAAATTTATTCCTTTGAAGTAGGGAAAAACTGGCTTTACGCAAAACTGTAACCATAGAGCTTTCCACCAGCCATATATGCATATAGTATAGCTGTCTCATTTCAATACTCTCTGTGTTACATTGCCAGCATATTCCATGTGCTGACCCGTTTTCGGGCTGCAACTTTCATGTTGCAGACTTTTCAGACGATGATTGAGGTGTTTTAGGTCGTGGTTCTATTCTCAGTGATGCCGTTGGAGTTGATGGACCCATTTATCTTCCGAGTCTTCCGCTGTTATCGTTATTAGATGGCCTTAAGCCATTTTTATTGTAATAAGTTCTCTTTGAGACAACGATGTAATAAGTGTGTGATTGCCACTTTGCTATAAATCCTTCGATGTACTGTGTGGTGTCAGCATTACTGATCCAGGGATGACACCCGAGCACAGTAGACTTGATCCATTCGGGTCGGGTCGCCACAACATCATTAATCCTTCCCATAGGCTTTTTAATAGTGAAATCCGCTGATACGTCTTCAACGTATCTATAATTTTTGATTGCTCCATGCTATATTATCTACTTTTTTGGACATTATTGGGCTTTATTATCCACTTTTATATTATTTTTGGGACTAACTTATTAACTAGAGGCCCAACTCGAAATTGCTATTTTTGCCTATTTTAGGGTTTCGAAGAAAAGGAATATCAAACGGAGTCCAAACGGAATGAAACCTTCGGGGACGTGATTTTCTCACCGAACATGATCCAGGAGACTTGGACCCCACGTCAAGAAACAAAGGAGGAGGCCACGAGGTAGGGGCACGCCTACCCACCAGGCGCGCCCTCCACCCTCGTGGGCCCCCTGTTGCTCCCAGACGTACTCCTTCCTCCTATATATACCTACATAACTTTCTGTATCCACGAGATCCCATCTTGGGGCCTGTTCCGGAGCTCCGCCGGAGGGGGTATCCTTCATCGAGTGCTTCTACATCATCACCATAGCCCCTCCGATGAAGTGTGAGTAGTTTACCTCAGACCAACGGGTCCATAGTTATTAGCTAGATGGCTTCTTCTCTCTTTTTGCGGTGTGTTTGCGGTGAGTAGTTTACCTCAGACCTACAATGTTCTCCCCCTCTCTTGTGGAGATCTATTCGATGTAATCTTCTTTTTGCGGTGTGTTTGTTGAGACTGATGAATTGCGGGTTTATGATCAAGTCCATCTATGAACAATATTTCAATCTTCACTGAATTCTTTTATGTATGATTGGTTATCTTTGCAAGTCTCTTCGAATTATTAGTTTGGTTTGGCCTACTAGATTGATATTTCTTGCAATGGGGGAAGTGCTTAGCTTTGGGTTCAATCTTGCGGTGTCCTTTCCCATTGACAGTAGGGGCAGCAAGGCGCGTATTGTATTGTTGCCATCGAGGATAACAAGATGGGTTTTTTATCATATTGGATGAATTTATCCCTCTACATCATGTCATCTTGCTTAAGGAATTACTCTGTTTTCATGAACTTAATACTCTAGATGCATTCTGGATAGCGGTCGATGAGTGGAGTAATAGTAGTAGATGCAGGCAGGAGTCGGTCTACTTGTCTCGGACGTGGTGCCAATATACATGATCATACCTAGATATTCTCATAACTATGCTCAATTTTGTCAATTGCTCAACAGTAATTCGTTCACCCACCGTAAAATACCTATGCTCTTGAGAGAAGCCACTAGTGAAACCTATGGCCCTCGGGTCTATCTTCATCATATTAGTCTTCCAACACTTAGTTATTCTTACTTTGCTTTTATTTTACTTTGCATCTTTATCATAAAAATACCAAAAATATTATCTTATCATATCTATCAGATCTCACTCCCGTAAGTGGCCGTGTAGGGATTGACAACCCCTTAGCGCGTTGGTTGCGAGGATTTATTTGTTTTGTGCAGGTGCGAGGGACTCGCGCGTAGCCTCCTAGTGGATTGATACCTTGGTTCTCAAAACTAAGGGTAATACTTAAGCTACTTTGCTGCATCACCCTTTCCTCTTCAAGGGAAAACCAACGCAGTGCTCAAGAGGTAGCAAGAAGGATTTCTGGCGCTGTTCCCGGGGAGTCTACGCAAAAGTCAATATACCAAGTACCCATCACAATCCTTATCTCCTGCATTACATTATTTGCCATTTGCCTCTCTTTTCCTCTCCCCCACTTCACGCTTCCCGTTTTATTCGCCCAATCTCTCTATCCTCCCTCTCTTTCTCTATTTGCCTCTTTTTGCCCGCTTGCTTTTTGTTTGCTTGTGTGTTGGATTGCTTGCTTGTCTCGATGGCTCTTCCCCGATTTGTTGATCTTCACCTTAAAAGGTTAGAAGAAATCGAAAACAACGTTAGGAGTTTTATGGTCTTGCAATTCGAGCATAATAATTTCTTTATAAACGAGCTTAAGGAACAAAAAAAATTTATGAGTTTTATGAATAAAGAGCTCGATGATATGTCTAAATAATTTGATGGTTTTACAGCCCAAATTGCTCGTCTTGAGAAATTGACCGCTGAAATTTTGGATAAGAAAGCCACCTTAGTTAATAGGATGGCCGCTAAACCGGATTTCTATGAAAATAAAGATGAAGATCTAAAAGTTATTGATGTGTCCCCTATTAAATCTTTGTTTTGCAATATGAATCTTAATAATGATGGGACTGAATATGATCCACCTTTACCTAGAAGGCGTTCCAAGAATTCGGAGTTTTTAGATCTTGATGTAAAATTTGATGAAAGTGGGATCGAAATTAAAACTGTAGATGTTGCTAAACCCACTATTTTGGATTTCAAGGAATTTAATTATGAAAATTGCTCTTTGATTGATTGCATTTCCTTTTTGCAATCTGTGCTAAATTCTCCTCACGCTTATAGTCAAAATAAAGCGTTCACTAAACATATCGTTGATGCCTTGATGCAATCTTATTAAGAAAAACTTGAGTTGGAAGTTTCTATCCCTAGAAAACTTTATGATGAGTGGGAACCAACTATTAAAATTAAGATTAAAGAACATGAGTTCTATTCTTTATGTGATTTGGGTGCTAGTGTTTCCACGATTCCAAAGACTTTGTGTGATTTGTTAGGTTTCTGTGATTTTGATGATTGCTCTCTAAACTTGCACCTTGCGGATTCCACTATTAAGAAACCTATGGGAAGAATTAATGATGTTCTTATTGTTGCAAATAGGAATTATGTACCCGTAGATTTTATTGTTCTTGACATAGATTGCAATCCTTCATGTCCTATTATTCTTGGTAGACCTTTCCTTAGAACGATTGGTGCAATTATTGATATGAAGGAAGGAAATATTAGATTCCAATTTCCATTAAGGAAAGGCATGGAACACTTTCCTAGAAAGAAAATTAAATTACCTTATGAATCTATTATGAGAGCCACTTATGGATTGCCTACCAAAGATGGCAATACCTAGATATGTCCTTGCTTTTTATGCCTAGCTAGGGGCATTAAACGATAGCGCTTGTTGGGAGGCAACCCAATTTCATTTTTATTCCTTGATTTTTGCTCCTGTTTAGTAATAAATAATTTATCTAGCCTCTATTTAGGTTGTGTTTTTTTGTGTTTAATTAGTGTTTGTACCAAGTAGAACCGCTGGGAAGACTTGGGGAAAGTCTTGATATCTTGCTGTAAAAACAGAAACTTTAGCGCTCACGAGAACTGCTGCCATTGTTATTTTGGAAGTGCTATTTAGTTAATTATTTTTTAAGATGATTAATAGATAAATTAATCACGTCCATAAATTTATTTTAGAATTGTTTGGGTTCCAAATCTTGCGCTAGCTACAGATTACTACAGACTGTTCTGTTTTTGACAGATTCTGTTTTTCGTGTGTTGTTTGCTTATTTTGATGAATCTATGGCTAGTAAAATAGTTTATAAACCATAGAGAAGTTGGAATACAGTAGTTTTAACACCAATATAAATAAATAATGAGTTCATTACAGTACCTTCAAGTGGTCTTTTGTTTTCTTTCGCTAACGGAGCTCACGAGAATTTCTACTTTAAGTTTTGTGTTGTGAAGTTTTCAAGTTTTGGGTAAAGATTTGATGGATTATGGAACAAGGAATGGCAAGAGACTAAGATTGTGGATGCCCATGGAACCCCCAAGATAATCTAAGGACACCTAAAAGCCAAATCTTGGGGATGCCCCGGAAGGCATCCCCTCTTTTCGTATACTTCTATCGGTAACTTTACTTGGAGCTATATTTTTATTCACCACATGATATGTGTTTTGCTTGGAGCGTCTTGTATGATTTGAGTCTTTGCTTTTCAGTTTACCACAATCATCCTTGCTGTACACACCTTTTGAGAGAGCCATACATGATTTGGAATTTGTTAGAATACTCTATGTGCTTCACTTATATCATTTGAGTTATATAGTTTTGCTCTAGTACTTCACTTATATCTTTTAGAGCACGGTGGTGGATTTGTTTTATAGAAACTATTGATCTCTCATTCTTCACTTAGATTATTTTGAGAGTCTTAAATAGTATGGTAATTTTCTTAAATAATCCTAATATGCTAGGTATCCAAGATTAATATTTTTTTCTTATGAGTGTTTTGAATACTAAGAGAAGTTTGATGCTTGATGATTGTTTCGAGATATGGAGGTAAGAATATCAAAGTCGTGCTAGTTGAGTAGTTGTGAATTTGAGAAATTCTTGTGTTGAAGTTTGCAAGTCCTGTAGCATGCACGTATGGTAAACGTTATGTAACAAATTTGAAACATGAGGTGTTATTTGATTGTCTTCCTTATGAGTGGCAGTCGGGGACGAGCGATGGTCTTTTCCTACCAATCTATCCCCCTAGGAACATGCGCGTAGTGCTTGGTTTTTGATGACTTGTAGATATTTGCAATAAGTATGTGAGTTCTTTATGACTAATGTTGAGTCCATGGATTATACGCACTCTCACCCTTCCATCATGGCTAGCCTCTTCGATACCGTGCATTGCCCTTTCTCACATTGAGAGTTGGTGCAAACTTCGCCGGTGCATCCAAACCCCGTGATATGATACGCTCTTTCACACATAAACCTACTTATATCTTCCTCAAAACAGCCACCATACCTACCTATTATGGCATTTCCATAGCCATTCCGAGATATATTGCCAAGCAACTTTCCACCATTCCGTTTATCATGACACATTCATCATTGTCATATTGCTTAGCATGATCATGTAGTTGACATAGTTCTTTCATACATGTCAGTCTTGGTTCATTGCATATCCCGGTACACCGCCGGAGGCATTCATATAGAGTCATATCTTGTTCTAAATATCGAGTTGTAATTCTTGAGTTGTAAATAAATAGAAGTGTGATGACCATCATTCATAGAGCATTGTCCTAAAAAAAGAGAAAGGCCAACTAAAAAACAGGGAAAGGCAAAATAAAAAAAATAAAAAAAGGATAATGCTACTATCCTTTGCCACACTTGTGCTTCAAAGTAGCACCATAATCTTCATGATAGAGAGTCTTTTGTTTTGTCACTTTCATATACTAGTGGGAAAATTTCATTATAGAACTTGGCTTGTATATTCCAAGAATGGGCCTCCTCAAGTGCCCTAGGTCTTCGTGAGCAAGCAAGTTGGATGCACACCCACTTAGTTTCATTTGTTGAGCTTTCATACATTTATAGCTCGAGTGCATCTGTTGCATGGCAATCCCTACTCCTTGCATTAACATCAATCGATGGGCATCTCTATAGCCCATTGATTACCCTCGTTGATGTGAGACTTTCTCCTTTTTTGTCTTCTCCACATAACCCCCAACTTCATATTCTATTCCACCCATAGTGCTATATCCATGGCTCGCGCTCATATATTAGGTGAAAGTTTATAGGTTTGAGATTACTAAAGTATGAACAATTGCTTGGCTTGTCATTGGGGTTGTGCATGATGAGAGCATTCTTGTGTGACAAAAATGGAGCATGACTAAACTATATGATTTTGTAGGGATGAACTTTCTTTGGCCATGTTATTTTGAGAGGACATAATTGCTTAGTTAGTATGCTTGAAGTATTATTATTTTTATGTCAATATGAAATTTTATCTTGAATCTTTCGGATCTGAATATTCATACCACAATTACGAAAAATTACATTAAAATTATGCCAAGTAGCACTCTGCATCAAAAATTCTGTTTTTATCATTTACCTACTCGAGGACGAGCAGGAATTAAGCATGGGGATGCTAGATACGTCTCCAACGTATCTATAATTTTTGATTGCGCCATGCTATATTATCTACTATTTTTGACATTATTGGGCTTTATTATCCACTTTTATAATATTTTTGGGACTAACCTATTAACTGGAGGCCCAACCCAGAATTGTTGTTTTCTTGCCTATTTTAGGGTTTCGAAGAAAAGGAATATCAAACGGAGTCCAAACGGAATGAAACCTTCGGGAACGTGATTTTCTCACCGAACATGATCCAGGAGACTTGGACCCTACGTCAAGAAACAAAGGAGGAGGCCACGAGGTAGGGGGCGCGCCTACCCCCTAGGCGCGCACTCCACCCTCGTGGGCCCCCTGTTGCTCCACCAACGTACTCCTTCCTCCTATATATACCTACGTACCCCCAAACGATCAGATACAGAGCCAAAACCCTAATTCCACCGCCGTAAGTTTCTGTATCCACAAGATCCAATCTTGGGGCCTCTTCCGGAGCTCCGCCGGAGGGGGTATCCATCATGGAGGGCTTCTACATCGTCACCATAGCCCCTCCGATGAAGTGTGAGTAGTTTATCTCAGACCTACGGGTCCATAGTTATTAGGTAGATGGCTTCTTCTCTGTTTTTGGATCTCAATACAATGTTCTCCCTGTCGGTGTCAAAACCGGCGGATCTCGGGTAGGGGGTCCCGAACTGTGCGTCTAGGCCGGATGGTAACAGGAGACAAGGGACACGAAGTTTCTCATGAGGGCTGGTTTCTCCATCCTCCTGTGCTGAATCTTGCTGGAGGGGGTTTTCTTCGGCACTCTCCGGAGTATTATTATCTCCCGTGCTAGAATCGCCGTATTTGTTTTGGCGGGATTTTGAGCGGCGCGGCTGACGCCGGCGCTTAGGATGTTTCTTGGAGGGGTCATCCTCCGCTGTTCCATCGCCATCTCCTTCTTTTGGGGTGTCCACCATGTATATGTCATATGACGAGGTGGCTTTCCAGGGCCCGATAGGCGCTGGTTCTTCATCGTCTCCTGCATCGGCATCCATACCGTCGATTTCTTCGGAGTCAAACTCGAGCATGTCGGTTAAATCGTCGACAGTGGCTACAAAGTGGGTGGTGGGTGGGCTTTGAATTTCTTCATCGTCCGCATCCCAACCTTGCTGACCATAGTCCGGCCAGGGCTCTCCTGATTAAGAGAGAGACTTTAGTGTCTCCAGAATATCGCCGAAAGGCGAGTGCTGAAAGATGTCCGCGGCAGTAAACTCCATGATCGGCGCCCGATCAGATTCGATTGGCAGGGGCGCGAGGGATTCGGAGTTCGGAGAGGAGTCCGGCTCCTTGGAGTCATGGGTTTGGGGGAGTGCGGGGCTGGTGTTTGGCTCGATCGCCGTTGGGATCGCAGCCCTCGAGGCGGTGTCCAACCACCCGTCCTTGATCGGCGCATTTGGCTCCGAATTAAGGGTCGAAGCCGATGTGGGTGCGGCCTCCAGGGCACTGTTCGGCGGCAGAGCTAGATCATGCTCGTCATGACAGTGCGGCGCGCTCGGCAGTGGCTCGAATCCGTCGAAGATCAAGTCCCCGCGGATGTCAGCCATGTACTTTAAACTTCCAAATCTGACCTGACGGCCAGGGGCATAGCTTTCAATCTGCTCCAGATGGCCAAGTGAATTGGCCCGCAGTGCGAAGCCGCCAAAGACGAAGATCTGTCCGGGGAGGAAGGTCTCACCCTGGACTGCATCGCTACTGATGATCGTAGGAGCCATCAAGCCTGACGGCGATGACACAGAGGAACTCTCAATGAAAACACCAATGTCGGTGTCAAAACCGGCGGATCTCGGGTAGGGGGTCCCGAACTGTGCGTCTAGGCCGGATGGTACCAGGAGACAAGGGACACGATGTTTTACCCAGGTTCGGGCCCTCTTGATGGAGGTAAAACCCTACGTCCTGCTTGATTAATATTGATGATATGGGTAGTACAAGAGTAGATCTACCACGAGATCGGAGAGGCTAAACCCTAGAAGCTAGCCTATGGTATGATTTTTGTTGTTTATGTTGTCCTACAGACTAAAACCCTCCGGTTTATATAGACACCGGATACGGTTAGGGTTACATAGAGTCGGTTACAATGGTAGGAGATCTGTATATCCGTATCGCCAAGCTTTCCTTCCACGCCAAGGAAAGTCCGTTCCGGACACGGGACGAAGTCTTCAATCTTGTATCTTTATAG
The DNA here is from genome assembly GCF_003073215.2 of Triticum urartu. Lineage (NCBI taxonomy): Eukaryota > Viridiplantae > Streptophyta > Magnoliopsida > Poales > Poaceae > Triticum > Triticum urartu. The sequence continues at coordinate 409,020,937 of NC_053025.1, forward strand.
TCCAGGAGTCTGGCTGAAGGTATAGTTCGGCCATCCGGACACCCCCTAATCCAGGACTCCCTCAGTAGCCTCTGAACCAGGCTTCAATGACGACGAGTCCGGCGCACAGATTGTCTTCGACATTGCTAGGCGGGTTCCTCCTCCAAGTACTTCATAGAAGATTTTGAACACAAAGATAGTGTCCGACTCTGCAAAAGAAGTTTCTACATATCGCCATAGAGAGAATAATATTTACACAAATCTAATCTGCTGACGTATTCCGTAGTGTGACATCACACCACGGCCAAGCCTTTATTCGAAACGTTTTACTGTCCCATCTCGGCGTGTTATGCGAGGCGGTTTCCTTGGCACGTCTTGTTAAAGCAGAGATCATGTCCCCTTATTCCGGGATTCTCATCAATACGGGCGTGGGTAACCCAACCGCGCCATTGATTACGGCGCTTGGGAGATAAGCGAGTTTTACCAGGCTGGTGGGGACACATAGTCGCGTCCACCCATATAATGGGATAAGGATCCACCTTTTCACCTACGCCTTCTTCCTCCTTTGCCTATCCATTTTCGCGCACTCGAGTTCCAGCGCCCAAGTCTGCACTCCCCACCTCAACCTTCTCCAGTCATGTCCGGAGCGGGAGGCAAGTCGATGGTCTCCTCCGTTACGGAGGGACACATCAAAAGACTAAGGAAGGCCGGATACTTGTCCAACGACATTGCGCACCGGCTTCCCGAAGAGGGGCAGCTCATCCCTACCCCTAGGCCCCATCAGAGGGTGGTGTTCCTCCCCCATTTCCTCCGCGAACTGGGTTTCCCTCTCCACCCATTTGTCCGGGGGCTCATGTTCTACTATGGCCTGGATTTCCACGATCTGGCCCCGAACTATGTCCTCAACATCTCGGCGTTTATCGTCGTGTGCGAGGCCTTCCTCCGCATCCGCCCCCATTTCGGCCTATGGCTCAAGACTTTTAATGTTAAGCCGAAGGTGGTGCGCGGCAACCAGGCGGAGTGTGAAGGCGCCATGGTGGGAAAGATGCCCAACATCTTATGGCTCGAGGGATCCTTTGTGGAGACCCTGAAGGGGGGGCAATCAGGGTGGTTCTACATCACCGAGCCGCGCGACCCTAAGTGGGTCGCAGCCCCCGAGTTCCGATCCGGACCCCCAACGCGGCTCACGTCCTGGAAAGAGACGGGCCTGTCGTGGGGTAAAAAAGGAGAGCTGACCGGACTCCAAACATGCGTCCAAACCCTGGTGGACAAGCAGCTCAAGCTTGTCAACGTAGTCCAGGTTATGCTCATCCGCCGGATCCTCCCGTGTCAACAACGGGCTTTCAACCTGTGGGAGTTCGACCCGGCGCAGCACCGAACTCTGAGCAGGCTCTTCGACACGACGTATGAAGATGCCTGGAAGGTGCTTTTCAAAGGTGCCGAGGCCCCAGCATCCGCTACCGAGGATCGCGGATTCAGCACACAGCGTCACGCTTGTGTGGTAAGCTATTTTTACCTTCTACAGGGTATCAGTTTTTCATAGTTTGACTCCATGCGGGATCTAAGCTCCCTTACCTTTGACAGGATTGCAGGAGACGTCCAGACAAATCAACTGTCCGGCTCCTTTGCCCGAAGGCCTAGCGGACGCTCGTTTGGCGAAGCTGCTGGTTCTTGCACCCTATGTGGTGCCGGAGAAGAAGGCCAAGAAGAAGGCCGCGGGGACTTGAAAGAGTGCCCGGCGCCAGGAGGTGTCGGATCCATCATCCGATGGCTCCAAGACGCACTCCTCCCACGAAGATGAGGAGGAGGAAGAAGAGACCTCTCCCCCCCCCCAGCAGGGGGAAGGGAAGAAAAGGAAGGCTGCCCCAACTGGGAATGCTGAAGGGTCCAAGAAGAGCAAAAGCCTTCCTCCGGACTACTCCACCGACGCCGACGACGGCGAAGAGGAGTGGCCGCATAGGGACAAGCCCCTGGCGAAATCGTAAGTATCCGGATACCAGAGTAATTCATATTATTCCTTTATTGCACAGCTTCCCTTATGTCGAATATGATTATGCAGCCCACGCAAAGACCGGCTCGACGCGTCGTCGAGCGGTTCACTGGACTCGTCAGATGTGAACTCGCTTCCGACGGCTTCCTCCCCCTACCCTACGGACGACGCTGAAGTGTTGTCCCAACAGGTTCCAAGCCAGGAGGAGGTGGTCCTGGAGGCGCCGCAAGGCGACCTCCCGGACTCCAGGGGTGAAGGGGATAAAATCTCCCAGGGCTCCAAGTCCGGCTCTGGGCCGGACACCACTCTGGAACCTTCAAAGGTTCCAGAGTCCGGCGGGGACCTCCTTCCAAGAGGAGCAAGCCCACCGTGTCGGTGACCCCCGTCCAACCGGAGGCGCCGGACAATCTGTTGGAGGCGTTCCAAGGCACCTCCATCGACGAGGAGCACTGCACCATTATGAGTGTGGTGGTCCAGAAGGTTCAGTCCGCCAAGAGCGGACTGGCTGAAGCTTGTACTAGCCTTTTAACAGGCTTTGAGGTAAGTAAAGAATGTGTAAATAATATTACCGCATAGACAGTAGCCCCTGATGCTCTGTTTGGCGTTCGGGAAGAAAAGCCGAATAGAGGATCAAATAAAATTCGCAGGAGTCTAACAAAAAGGAGTCAATATGCGTATGCAGGCTTCTCTGCTTGCGTCTGCCGCACTGACTGCGGAAGTGGACACGCTAAAGCAGAACCTCGAGCGGTCCGAGCAAGAGCTCGGGCGTGCCAAGAAGCGGCTCGAGGACAATGAAGGTAATCAATACCTTGTTTAAAAATATATATATATAAAAAGGTGCAATTGCAAAAAATGACAGGATTATCGTGGCTATTGTAGGGGCCATGTCTGAGGTGGCGACCCTTAAGCAAGCACTGGTCGAGGCCGAGAAGAGGGCGGCCACAGAGCGCACCGAGCGGGAGAAGTACGAGGCCCAAGTTGGCAAGGTGCAACAAGAGCTCCAGGTTCTCATGAAAAAACATGAGAGTTTGGAGCTTGACTCAAAGACGCGAGCGTCCGAGCTCGCGGCAGCTATTGAAAATGCCAAGTCTGCCAAGGCCGAATCGCAGAAGACCCTCCAGGAGTTGGATGAGGTGAAGAAGATAGCGGCGGGTAAAGCATTCTTTATGCAAAGCAAACACATAAACATGAGTTACTTGTTACTTACCCGAATCCGGAGCTCTCCAGGGGCGTTCGTAGATCTTCCCCGGAGTGTGTCCGATGCTGCCGCATTCTATCGAGCCGAGGAGGGCAGCTCGACAGAGAAGGTGTTCTGGTCTCAGTATGCTGAGGCCGGACACCCCGTGCCCCTGAGCGACCAGCTGAAGCAACTGGTCGAGCTCCACAAGGCGGCCGAACAGGCCATGAAGGGCCTCATAGTTCAGCTGTGGCCTGGAGAGGCTCTGCCTGGGAGCTATTTCAGGCTGGTGCAGCGGCTGGTGGGGGCCTAGTCGAGGCTCGAAGTCATCAAGCGCTCCGTCTGCATTGAAGGTGCCCGTAGGGCCCTTGCCCGTGCTAAGGTGCACTGGGGCAAGCTGGATGCTGAGAAGCTTGTGAAGGACGGGCCACCACAGGGGAAAGAGCATCGCAAGCCCAAGAATTACTATAAGGATGTTCTGAAGGGTGCCTGCCTTGTGGCGGATGAATGTTCTAAGGATGTATTTTTTGAGTAAAACTCACTCGTTTTGTCCTGTGCGCTAAAAACTTGTTCATATGCACTAAGCAATGCTATTGGAATTTAAAATATTACCTTCTATGCGGCTGTTTATCAATTCTGAGAGATGGCGAGTCGTCGGCTTCTGCCCCTGTGCCGCTAGTGCTGGGGTGTTTGGGGATAAACCTGAGCGCTCTTTTTCCCATGTTTGGGTCCTTCGAGGGAGGCGCTCAGCCCAATGAACAAGGCAATCAGACTATAATGCGTGAACACTCTCACTTAGCCATAGAATTCTATAATTTTAAATTTCGGCGAAGCCCTGGTATTCGGAAGACCAAGTTCGGGGCGCTATCCACGCCTTTGCCGGACAGAGCCGACTCCTCACTCTAAGCGGCATAAGTCTTTAAGGACTCGAAAAAACCTCTCGAACAGCGACTAGCTCTCGCTTCATCATGACAGTCAGTTTTAGCTTTCTCCACTGAGGTGCTCGACCCAGCTCAACTGGGGCACAATCACAGTGGTTCTCCTAGTGCTACCTTAGCCGATATAGCGGAATGTAAGGCACCAAAACATAGGAGCCGGGCAAACCCAACTATTGACCCAACACATGATTCAGAGCCGATGCATATAATGCTATAAGTTCGGGGTGCCGCACTTGTTAAAGTGTTCGGACTTCTCACACCATATTGAGGGGTACTAAAGCCCCTGGCGTTTTTTGGCCGTACCAACGTGTACGGGTGCAACATGTCGTTAAGGAACATATATTTATAGAAAAAGAGTAATGCAAAAATAGACAAAAGCTATGCATTGTTTATTAAAGAGGGCTGCGATCAAAGCAGAACGATACAAATAATGCGATAAGAAAAAGGTTGGACTATTTAATATGTCCGTTCCAGGGGCAAGCTGCGGAATGGTATGCGAAACAGGTATACTGCTCGTGATAGAGACCACCTGGGAGTTCCGTAATGTGGCGTGGCTTGTCTGCTTCCCTGGTTCTTGCATCGTTTGTGCGGCAATTGAACTTCCGAATAGGCCTTCCGAAGAATGGAGTCCTGAAAGTAAGAGAAAATTAAAAAATCGGCAGCCCCTGGTGCGGTTTAAGCCGTGTTTCGGGCGTGCCGTGATGGTGCCCCTCCCCCTGTACCCATGGTATTTCTAGAGCGTAGTTATGTACGCGAAGCACTTGTGTCGCCTTTTTGCGAGGGCTGGGGTTGGGGCCGCATTGCTACGCCTGCTCGGATCGTGCCAGGAGGTCTTGTTGTAGGTTACTCCGGGCGCGCTTGATGGTGTCCGGTCGTTTAATGGCCGGACTGGAGAACTGCCTGGAGAGGCTGCTTTGTACTTCCGCTACAAGGGCCGCCGTGTGCTCCTCTGTTCGGAGGGAGCATTCGGTGTTTCCATTGGTAGTAATTACTCCTCGAGGGCCTGGCATCTTGAGCTTAAGGTATGCGTAGTGCGGTACCGCGTTGAACTTGGCGAATGCGGTTCGCCCGAGCAGTGCGTGATAGCCACTGCGGAATGGGACTATGTCGAAGATTAACTCCTCGTTTAGGAAATTATCCGGAGATCCGAAGACCACTTCAAGTGTGACTGAGCCTGTACAGTTGGCCTCTACACCTGGTATTACGCCTTTAAAGGTCGTTTTGGTGGGCTTAATCCTCGAGGGATCTATGTCCATTTTCCGCACTGTATCCTGGTAAAGTAGGTTCAGGCTGCTGCCGCCGTCCATAAGGACTCTAGTGAGATGAAATCCGTCAATAATTGGGTCTAGAACCAATGCGACGAATCCGCCATGACGGATGCTAGTGGGGTGGTCCCTTCGATCAAAGGTGATCGGGAAGGAGGACCATGGGTTAAACTTTGGGGCGACTGGCTCTACCGCGTATACGTCCCTTAACGCGCGCTTCTGCTCCATTTTGGGGACGTGGGTTGCGTATATCATGTTCACCGTCCGCACTTGTGGGGGAAAACCCTTCTGTCCACTGTTGTTCGGCGACCGGGCTCCTCGTCGTCATCGCTATGCAGCCCCTTGTCTTCATTTTCGGCATTTAACTTGCCTACCTGCTTGAACACCCAACAATCCCTGTTGGTGTGATTGGCCGGCTTTTCGGGGGTGCCATGTATCTGGCACAAGCGGTCGAGTATTCGGTCCAAACTGGACGGGCCCCTAGGATTCCTTTTGAATGGATTTTTCCGCTAACCGGATTGAGAGCCTCTGAATCCGGCATTAACTGTCGTATCCTCGGCATTGTCGCTGTTAGTGCGGCGCTTCTGCTTGTTGCGACGTGACTTGCCACTACTGTCCCTGGTATTCGAATTACCAGGGTTCTTGGTTATATTGTTGCTATGAGCAAGCCAGCTGTCTTCTCCCGCACAAAACCGGGTCATGAGTGTTGTGAGTGCTGCCATAGATTTCGACTTTTCTTGTCCAAGGTGCCGGGCAAGCCACTTGTCACGGATATTGTGCCTGAAGGCTGCTAGGGCCTGAGCGTCCGGAGAGTCGACTATTTGATTTTTCTTTGTTAGGAACCGTGTCCAGAATTGCCTGGCTGATTCATCTGGCTGCTGAATTACGTGGCTTAGGTCATCTGCGTCTGGGGGTCGCACGTAAGTGCCATGGAAATTGTCGAGGAATGCGGCTTCCAGGTCCTCCCAACAACCAATTGATCCTGCTGGCAAGCTGTTGAGCCAATGCCGAGCTAGTCCTTTAAGCTTGAGTGGGAGGTATTTGATGGCATGGAGATCATCGCCGCGGGCCATATGGATATGAAGGAGATAATCCTCGATCCATACCGCAGGATCTGTTGTGCCATCATATGATTCGATGTTTACGGGTTTGAAACCCTCGGGGATTTGATGATCCATTACTTCGTCTGTGAAGCATAGTGGGTGTGCGGCACCTCTGTACTGGGCTATATCACGATGTAGCTCCAATGAGCTTTGTCTACTATGTTCGAGCCTGCTGGATTTGTCTCCGCTGTGACGGTTACCGTCTCGAGTCGTGGGGCGCCCACGCGACCCGTAGATCAATCTTGTTTGACTTGCCTTGTCCTCCAACATATCTCACAGGTCTGGCGCATTTTCCCGTGCCTTGGTACGGGGTGCGGCTTGAGTGGACGGCCGAGAGGCCTCTCTGTCGCGGCCACGAGGTGGCCGGTCGGCCGTATCAAGTGCTTCCTCCTCTAATCGGGGTAGCAACCTGCACTTTGGGTAGTGCTTGGAGGGGCGTTCGAGTTTATGCTCTTCGGCCGCAAGGACTTCAGTCCATCTGTCGACTAGCAAATCTTGATCAGCTCTAAGTTGTTGTTGTTTTTTCTTGAGGCTTCTTGCCATGGCCATAAGCCTGCGTTGAAAATGCTCTTGCTTGACGGGATCCTCTGGCACGACGAATTCGTCGTCGTCGAGGCTTGCCTCGTCTTCGGAGGGAGGCATATGATTATCCTCCTCGACCTCTCTGTCTGCCGCTTTCTCATGAGGGCTGGTTTCTCCATCCTCCTGTGCTGAATCTTGCTGGAGGGGGTTTTCTTCGACACTCTCCGGAGTATTATTATCTCCCATGCTGGAATCGCCGTATTTGTTTTGGCGGGATTTTGAGCGGCGCCGCTGACGCCGGCGCTTAGGCTGTTTCTTGGAGGGGTCATCCTCCGCTGTTCCATCGCCATCTCCTTTTGGGGTGTCCACCATGTATATGTCATATGACAAGGTGGCTTTCCAGGGCCCGGTAGGCGCTGGTTCTTCATCGTTCCTGCATCGGCATCCATACCGTCGATGTCTTCGGAGTCAAAGTCGAGCATGTCGGTTAAATCGTCGACAGTGGCTACAAAGTGGGTGATGGGTGGGCTTTGAATTTCTTCATCGTCCGTATCCCAACCTTGCTGACCATAGTCCGGCCAGGACTCTCCTGATAAAGAGAGAGACTTTAGTGTCTTCAAAATATCACCGAAAGGCGAGTGCTGAAAGATGTCCGCGGCAGTAAACTCCATGATCGGCGCCCGATCAGATTCGATCGGCAGGGGCGCGAGGGATTCGGAGTTCGGAGAGGAGTCCGGCTCCTTGGAGTCATGGGTTTTGCGGAGTGCGGGGCTGGTGTTCGGCTCGATCACCGTTGGGATCGCAGCCCTCGAGGCGGTGTCCAACCACTCGTCCTTGATCGGCGCAGTTGGCTCCGAATTAAGGGTCGAAGCCGATGCGGGTGCGGCCTCCAGGGAACTGTTCGGCGGCAGAGCTAGATCATGCTCATCGTGACAGTGCGGCGCGCTCGGCAGTGGCTCGAATCCGTCGAAGATCAAGTCCCCGCGGATGTCAGCCGTGTACTTTAAACTTCCAAATCTGACCTGACGGCCAGGGGCGTAGCTTTCAATCTGCTCCAGATGTCCAAGTGAATTGGCCCGCAGTGCGAAGCCGCCAAAGACGAAGATCTGTCCGGGGAGGAAGGTCTCACCCTGGACTGCATCGCTACTGATGATCGTAGGAGCCATCAAGCCTGACGGCGATGACACAGAGGAACTCTCAATGAAAACACCAATGTCGGTGTCAAAACCGGCGGATCTTGGGTAGGGGGTCCCGAACGGTGCGTCTAGGCCAGATGGTACCAGGAGACAAGGGACACGATGTTTTACCCAGGTTCGGGCCCTCTTGATGGAGGTAAAACCCTACGTCCTGCTTGATTAATATTGATGATATGGGTAGTACAAGATTAGATCTACTACGAGATCGGAGAGGCTAAACCCTAGAAGCTAGCCTATGGTATGATTTTTGTTGTTTATGTTGTCCTACAGACTAAAACCCTCCGGTTTATATAGACACCGAATAGGGTTAGGGTTACATAGAGTCGGTTACAATGGTAGGAGATCTATATATCCGTATCGCCAAGATTGCCTTCCACGCCAAGGAAAGTCCCTTTCGGACACGGGACGATGCCTTCAATCATGTATCTTCATAGTCCAGGAGTCCGGCTGAAGGTATTGTCCGGCCATCCGGACACCCCCTAATCCAGGACTCCCTCACTCCCCCTCTCTTGTGGAGATCTATTCGATGTAATCTTCTTTTTGCGGTGTGTTTGTTGAGACCAATGAATTGTGGGTTTATGGTCAAGTATATCTATGAACAATATTTGAATCTTCTCTGAATTCTTTTATGTATGATTGGTTATCTTTGCAAGTCTCTTCGAATTATCAGTTTGGTTTGGCCTACTAGATTGATCCTTCTTGCAATGGGAGAAGTGCTTAGCTTTGGGTTCAATCTTGCGTGTCCTTTCCCAGGGACAGTAAGGGCAGCAAGGCACGCATTGTATTGTTGCCATCGAGGGTAACAAGATGGGGTTTTCATCATATTGCATGAATTTATCCCTCTACATCATGTCATCTTGCTTAAGGCATTACTCTGTTTTCATGAACTTAATACTCTAGATGCATGCTGGATAGCGGTCGTTGAGTGGAGTAATAGTAGTAGATGCAGGCAGGAGTCGGTCTATTTGTCTCGGACGTGATGCCTATATACATGATCATACCTAGATATTCTCATAACTATGCTCAATTCTGTCAATTGCTCAACAGTAATTCGTTCACCCACCGTAAAATACCTATGCTCTTGAGAGAAGCCACTAGTGAAACCTATGGCCCCTGGGTCTATCTTCATCATATTAATCTTCCAACACTTAGTTATTCTTACTTTGCTTTTATTTTACTTTGCATCTTTATCATAAAAATACCAAAAATATTATCTTATCATATCTATCAGATCTCACTCTCGTAAGTGGTCATGTAGGGATTGACAACCCCTTATCACATTGGTTGCGAGGATTTATTTGTTTTGTGCAGGTGCGAGGGACTCGCGCGTAGCCTCCTACTGGATTGATACCTTTGTTCTCAAAACTGATGGAAATACTTATGCTACTTTGCTGCATCACCCTTTCCTCTTCAAGGGAAAACCAACACAGTGCTCAAGAGGTAGCATCTGCCAAGTGCAAATTCAAGGAACATTCTTCAAGATTGGTTAGACCAAGCACATCACATGAAGATTTCGGAATTGTGGAAACACTAGCACCCAAGTCACACAAAGCAAAACATTCATAATTTTTAATCTTGACTTTGATAGTATGTTCCCATTCATCATACAATTTTCAAGGAATTGAAACTTCTAATTCCAATTTTTCTTCAAGAGCTTTCATCATTGCATCAACAATATGTTTAGTAAAAGCTTTATTTTGTTCATAAGCATGGGGTGAATTTATCATGGATTGCAACAAAGAAGTACAATAAATCAAAGAAAAACTATCATAATTAAAGTCTTTGTGATCCAAAATAGTGGTGCATCACTAGGTAAAGTTTTGACCTCTCCAAACCCACTTTCATCAATTTTCTCAACAAGATTTTCACCCTCCGAAATATTGGGACGCCTTCTACCTAAAGTTGACTCTTCTCCAGTCCCTTTTTCATCATTCTTAACTTTACTAAACAAGGAATCAATAGAAGAAACACCAATCATTTTAAGATCTTCATCACTTTTGCAAGAATAATCACTAGAAAAAGCTATTTCCAAAAATTCTCTTTTAGCTCTAAGCAATGTAGTTCTTTTCTTACTTTCATCCATAGAAACATAAAGAGCTTTAATTGATTCATCTACATTAGGCACAACAATTTTCATCTTGAGATTTTCCGCATCATGAGAAATTCTATCAACACTTCTAGACAAATCATGAATTTTGTTCAACTTTTCTTCTATGGAAGTGTTGAAAACTTTTTGTGTGTTGATAAATTCTTTAATATTATTCTCAAGATTAGAGGTGTTCCTATTATTATTATAAGACTGATTTCCATATGAATTACCATAATTATTAGAGGAATTACTAGGAAAAAGCCTAGGACTAAAATTACCTCTATAAGCATTATTGTTGAAATTATTTCTAGAGATAAAATTCACATCAATGATATCACTATTTTGCTCAATCAAAGTAAACAAAGGCATTGTCGGCATCCTGGGAACGGGGGTACCCAGACTTGCCTGCCTGCTGCCTAGGGCGTGGCTCCACCAACGGCCTGGTACAGACCATCTTCAGCACCAACCACTCAAGACCCTCACGAGGGGCCAAGCCTAGCGAGGCGGACGACACGAAGGCCTCCTCTGGGGCGGTCTCGCTAGGTTGGCTCCCAAGGAGCGGAGATATCTATGCAAGGGACACCTCGTGAGGTCCGTGTGACATGAGCCATGACGACCAAGGCCAGGCGGGCGCCAGCGGGCGCCAGTAGGCGCAGAGTGTCAGTTTCCTCTTTGGTGCTAAGCGAGCAGGTGCAGGCGAGGAGTCCCGAGGCATCAGGCAAAGGTTTCCATATCGGTGCGACAAGACCAAGAACATTAGGACAGCATGACTGAGGTCACTGCGGAGCCATGGCGGCGTCACCACCATAGCCTTTGGCAGGAGAATACAACCTTTTGTCAGGATAACTTGTACTAGTTGTCTCCCTTCAAAATTGGCCGTTGTGGGTTCCCTTCCCGTCTAAACATTTGGGAAGAGGACCAGGGCCTCTATAAATAGGACTAGCCACCACCATAGCAAGGGACGGATCATTCGGACCATCCTCAAGCACAGCAGCTTATCGAGCTCAAGAACACCTCTCCTTAGGAGGTTGGTCATCCACTGTAATAGTTCATTCTCAGCCCACGAGGCAATCCACCACACCACACTGGAGTAGGGTATTACACCACAACGGTGGCCCGAACCAGTCTAAACTCTCGTGTCACTTGTTTCTTGGGTTTGGCGAGCTAGGCCTTGAGATCATTGCGAGGGTCAGCTAGGGAGACAGAGATCTTTGTGTGCACCCGAGTGTTCGAACCTCAAGGGTTTGTCGGAACCCAAAATCCGACATTTGGCGCGACAGGTAGGGGTGCGCCGAAGCTTCGTCTCTGCGCTTGCTTCATCTTGCTCCATGGCAGACGCCATCCCTCCGATTAGGCCGGCGGGCGCCTATGGATGTGCCACGGGCGTCCGGACCTTCACCCTTGCCTTGCGGTAGGTGCGGCGTCCGCTCAAGTTCAAGCCAGAGATTCCTCCCCGCTACAATGGCGCGGCAGATCCAGCGGCTTTCCTGCAGGCATACGAGGAGGTCATTCTCGAAGCCGGAGGCGACGGCCAGGTCATGGCCAACTGGTTCCCCCTGGCGTTGGCCGGCGTGCCACGCACCTGGCTGCTCAGCCTGTCAGGATCTTCAGTAGCTTCCTGGAGGAGCTGCGCGATCTCTTCTTGGTGGTTCGCGGGCACCGCCCATGGGTCGCCACGTCAAGCAGTTCATCCGCCAGGTGGGCGCTGCCCGCGTGTAGTAGGGGGCTCCCCCAGGTTAGGCGGAGCCCCTGGCCGACCTCACCTTCAACTCGGAGGACCACCCAAGCATCACCATGGGCTCGGGCGCGCTCCCAATGCTCTGCACACCCACCATCTGCAACGTGGCTATGGCCAAGACCCTCATCAATGGCGGAGCTGGCCTCAACGTGCTCTGTGTGGAAGCTTTTGGGTTGCTTCACATACAATACGGCCGGCTCAGCCCCACCAAGCCTTTCTCTGGAGTCGGTGTTGGCTCCACCAGCCCCCTGGGGCAAATACACCTCCCGGTCACCTTTGGTACCCGTGACAACAACCGCACCGAGCTGATCGACTTCGACATCGCTCACATCATCCTCCTGTACAACACCATCCTCGGGTACCCTGCCCTAGCTCAGTTCATGGCAGCGACCCATCCAGCCTACAACCTCATGAAGATGCCAGGGAGCAGCAGCGTTATCACCGTGGCTGGGGAAACCATGGAAGCCCTAACGGCTCTCGAGCTCGCCTTCGGGGCTGCCGCAGCAGCACGCTGATACGTCTCCGTCGTATGTATAATTTTTGGTTGTTCCATGCCAATATTATTCAACTTTCATAGTGCCCAGTGCCAGTTCCTGTTTGTTGCATGTTTTCTGTTTCGTAGAAAAACCCATACCAAACGGAGTCCAAATAGAATAAAAACTGATAGAGATATATTTTGGAATATTTATGAATTTTGGGACGTGGAATCATCGCGAGACGGTGCCCGAGGGGGGCATGAGGTAGGGGGGCGCGCCCCAGGGTGTTAGGCGCGCCCCTGACCCGCGTGGCCACCCCGTAAGGTGGTTGGAGCCCTTCTTTCGCCGCAAGAAAGCTAATATCCCGATAGAGATCGTGTTAAAATTTCAGCCCAATCGGAGTTACAGATCTCCGGGAATATAAGAAACGGTGAAAGGGAAGAATCTGAGAACGCAGAAACAGGGAGAGATAGAGAGACAGATCCAATCTCGGAGGGGCTCTCTCCCCTCCCATGCCATGGAGGCCATGAACCAGAGGGGAAACCCTTCTTCCATCTAGGGAGGAGGTCAAGGAATAAGAAGAAGGAGGGGGGCTCTCTCCCCCTCGCTTCCGGTGGCACCGGAGTGCTACCCAGGGCCATCATCATCACCGCGATCTTCACCAACAACTTCACCGCCATCATCACCAACTCTTCCCCCCTCTATGCAGCGGTGTAACCTCTCTCTTACACGCTATAATCTCTACTTAAACATGGTGCTCAACGCTATATATTATTTCCCAATGATGTATGGCTATCCTATGATGTTTGAGTAGATCTGTTTTGTCCTAATGGCTATTTGATGATCAAGATTGGTTTGAGTTGCATGTTTTATTATTGGTGCTATCCTATGGTGCTCTCCGTGTCGCGCAAGCGTGAGGGATTCCCGCTGTAGGGTTTGCAATATGCTTATGATTTGCTTATGGTGGGTGGCGTGAGTGACAGAAGCACAGACCCAAGTAAGTAGGTTGTTTGCGTATGGGATAAAGGGGACTTGATGCTTTAGTGCTATGGTTGGGTTTTACCTTAATGAATCTTTAGTAGTTGCGGATGTTGCTAGAGTTCCAATCATAAGTGCATATGATCCAAGTAGAGGAAATATGTTAGCTTATGCCTCTCCCTCGAATAAAATTGCAATAATGATTACCGGTCTAGTTATCGATTGCCTAGGGACAAATAACTTTCTCGTAACAACAAGCTCTCTACTAAAACTGATTTAGTTGTGTCTTTACCTAAACAGCCCCTAGTCTTTATTTACGTGCTCTTTACTTTCTTGCAAGCTTACCCAGAAACACCTACAAAGTACTTCTAGTTTTATTTTTGTTCTAGGTAAAGCGAACGTCAACCGTGCGTAGAGTTGTATCGGTGGTCGATAGAACTTGAGGGAATATTTGTTCTACCTTTAGCTCCTCGTTGGGTTCGACACTCTTACTTATCGAAAGAGGCTACAATTGATCCCCTATACTTGTGGGTTATCAAGACCTTTTTCTGGCGCCGTTGCCGGGGAGCAATAGCGTGGGGTGAATATTCTCGTGTGTGCTTGTTTGCTTTATCACTAAGTAATTTTTATTTGCTGTTCTTAGTTGTTTCCTATCTTTAGTTATGGGTAGGAAACGCAAAATACCAAAAAAATTAGTTGTACCTACTGAACCAATGGTTGAAGGACCAATCAAAATCTATCACACTGCTGAAGCTTATTACTTGGATCATCTTCGATCCTGATGTGCTCGTGCTAAAACCCCAACTAGCTTAGTTGAGGGCAAATCTTTAGATGAGCATGCTTGTTATGTGCGACACCGTATATCTCAAAAAGGGAAACTTTTACAGCATCAAATTAATACCATGCAATGCTATGCTTGGAATTTATGCTATTATTATGATTTTACTTGTTGTTCTGAAAACCCTAAGAAACACCTTCCCTACCAATGTGAGTTTAGTGATAATGGAATCGTATCTTCGTATGCTAAAGGTGCTTATAGTTACTATGATGCTCAACAAATTGAAGAATTTGTTGCTTTTAAGGGTGCTTATGAAATTGCTTCGTTGATTGAAAAGTATGATGCTACTCTTTACAAATCTGAAAATTTTGCCATACTTGAATATTGTTATGAGAATTATGGTTCTAATGCCTATGTTAAACAATATATTGAGGAGTACTCCGCTGCCCAAGAAGAAACTAATATTTTGCAGGAGTCTATGGAAGAAGAAATTGATGAACTGTGAGCTCATTGGATGAAAAAGATGACGAGGGGAGCGAAGAACAAAAGGAGGAAGAGCGGATTAGCTACCCGTGCCCACCTTCTAATGAGAGTAACTCTTCAACTCATACATTGTTTAAATTCCCTTCGTGCTTACCGAAGGATGATTGCTATGATGACTGTTATGATCCCATTGATTCTCTTGAAATATCCCTTTTTGATGATGCTTGCTATGCTTGTGGCCAAGATGCCAATATGAATGATGCTTATGGAGATGAACTTGCTATAGTTCCTTATGTTAAACATGAAATTGTTGCTATTGCACCCACGCATGATAGTCCTATTATCTTTTTGAATTCTCCTGATTACACTATATCGGAGAAGTTTGCACTTATTAATGATTACATTGATGGGTTGCCTTCTACCATTGCACATGATGATTTTGATAGATATAATATGCATGTGCTTGATGCTCCTACTTGCAATTATTATGAGAGAGGAACTATATCTCCACCTCTTTATGTTTCCAGTATGATAAAATTGCAAGAAACCATTTATACTATGCATTGGCCTTTACTATGTGTGCATGAATTGTTCTTTTATGACAGCCAATGCATAGGAAGAGAGTTAGACTTTGTTGTTACATGATATATGTTACTTTGTGCTTACTACTAAATGCTAAATCATTGTTAATTAAAATTGGCTTTGATATACCTCGGGATCCGGGTGGATTCATTACTTGGGCACTATATGCCTAGCTTAATGGCTTTAAAGAAAGCGCTGCCAGGGAGAAAACCCGGAAGTTTTAGAGAGTCATTTATTTCTGTTGAGTGCTTTCATATAGTTTAAAAACAACAAAAATAAAGAGGGGAACCCAAAACTTTTTCTAAAAGAAAAGTGAAAGTGAGAGAGACGAGCATTGTGAAAGTGGGGGACGTCCTTGAACTTTGTTCATGACCATGGGAACTTTGTGAATCTTAATTACAGAAACCTTTCAACAAAAATAATTATCCCCTTGTAAAATTCCATTGTATTATAAAAATAATGTGCCAAGGTTTGCCTTTAGGATGTTTACATTTGCTTGATGGTTTGTACGGTGCAGGACAGAAACTTTGGCTGTAGTCCGCGATTTTAAATTTTTAGCTGGAACGTCAAATGGTTCTGATTATTTTTGCAATGTCTTCCTATATAATTTTTTTATTTTTCCTAATTCTGGTAGAATTTTTCAAGTATCATAAGTATGGTGAATGTTCAGATCATTACAGACTGTTCTGTTTTAGACAGATTCTGTTTTTGATGCATAGTTTGCTTGTTTTGATGAAACTATCAATTTATATTAGTGGATTAAGCCACGAAAAAGTTATATTACAGTAGACACAATGAAAAAACAAAATATGAATTGGTTTGCAACAGTACTTAGAGTAGTGATTTTCTTTATTATACTAACGGATCTTACCGAGTTTTCTGTTGAAGTTTTGTGTGGATGAAGTGTTCGATGATTGAGAAGGTTTCAATGTGAGAAGAAGAAAGAGAGGCAAGAGCTCAAGCTTGGGGATGCCCGAGGCACCCCAAGTAAATATTCAAGGAGACTCAAGCGTCTAAGCTTGGGGATGCTGTGGAGGCATCCCCTCTTTCTTCAACAAGTATCGGTATGTTTTCGGATTTGTTTCATTCATGTGATATGTGTAATCTTGGAGCGTCTTTTGCATTTAGGTTTTCATTTTTCTTTTATGCACCATGCTGGTATGAGATGGTCCTTGGTTGATTTATAGAATGCTCATTGCACTTCACTTATATCTTTTGAGTATGGCTTTATAGAATGCTTCATGTGCTTCACTTATATCATTTGAAGTTTGGATTGCCTGTTTCTCTTCACTTAGACAACCGCCATTTGTAGAATGCTCTTTTGCTTCACTTATATTTGTTAGAGAACGGGCACATCTTTTGTAAAAAGAATTAAACTCTCTTGCTTCACTTATATCTATTTAGAGAGATGACAGGAACTGGTCATTCACATGGTTAGTCATAAAATCCTACATAAACTTGTAGATCGCTGAATATGGTATGTTTGATTACCTGCAATAGTTTTGCGATATAAAGGCGGTGATATTAGAGTCATGCTAGTCGAGTAATTGTGAAATTGAGAAATACTTGTGTTGAGGTTTGCAAGTCCCGTAGCATGCACGTATGGTGAACCGTTATGTAACGAAGTCGGAGCATGAGGTGTTTATTGATTGTCTTCCTTATGAGTGGCGGTCGGGGACAAGCGATGGTCTTTTCCTACCAATCTATCCCCCTAGGAGCATGCGCGTAGTATTTTGTTTCGATGACTAATAGATTTTTGCAATAAGTATGTGAGTTCTTTATGACTAATGTTGAGTCCATGGATTATACGCACTCTCACCCTTCCATCATTGCTAGCCTCTCTAGTACCACGCAACTTTCGCCGGTACCATAAACCCACCATATACCTTCCTCAAAACAGCCACCATACCTACCTATTATGGCATTTCCATAGCCATTCCGGGATATATTGTCATGCAACTTCCATCATCATCATATACATGACTTGAGCATCATTGTCATATTGCTTTGCATGATCGTAAGATAGCTAGCATGATGTTTTCATGGCTTGTCCGTTTTTTGATGTCATTGCTACGCTAGATCATTGCACATCCTGGTACACCGCCGGAGGCATTCATATAGAGTCATATCTTTGTTCTAGATCCAGTTGTAATATTGAGTTGTAAGTAAATAAAAGTGTGATGATCATCATTATTAGAGCATTGCCCAAAAAAAAGAGAGGCCAAAGAAGCCTAATTAAAAAAAGGGGGGCCAAAGAAGCCCGCAAAAAAGGGGCAATGTTACTATCCTTTTACCACACTTGTGCTTCAAAGTAGCACCATGTTCTTCATATAGAGAGTCTCTTGAGTTATCACTTTCATATACTAGTGGGAATTTTCATTATAGAACTTGGCTTGTATATTCCAATGATGGGCTTCCTCAAATGCCCTAGGTCTTCATGAGCAAGAAAGTTGGATGCACACCCACTTAGTTTCAGTTTGAGCTTTCATATACTTATAGCTCTAGTGCATCCGTTGCATGGCAATCCCTACTCCTCACATTGATATCTATTAATGGGCATCTCCATAGCCCGTTGATACGCCTAGTTGATGTGAGACTTTCTCCTTTTTTGTCTTCTCCACATAACCCCCACCATCATATTCTATTCCACCTATAGTGCTATGTCCATGGCTCACGCTCATGTATTGCATGAAAGTTGAAAAGGTTTGAGAACGTCAAAAGTATGAAACAATTGCTTGGCTTGTCATCGGGGTTGTGCATGATGTGAATGCTTTATGTGGTGAAGATGGAGCATAGCCAGACTATATAATTTTGCAGGGATGAGTTTTCTTTGGCTATGTTATTTCAATAAGACATAATTGCTTGGTTGTTATGCTTGAAGTATTATTATTTTTATGTCAAAGGATAGACTATTGCTTTGAATCACTCGTGTCTTAATATTCATGCCATGATTAGACATATGATCAAGATTATCCTAGGTAGAATTCCACATCAAAAATTATCTTTTTTATCATTTACCTACTCGTGGACGAGCAGGAATTAAGCTTGGGGATGCTGACACGTCTCCGTCGTATCTATAATTTTTGATTGTTCCATGCCAATATTATTCAACTTTCATATATTTTTTGGCAACTTTTTATATTATTTTTGGGACTAACATATTGATCCAGTGCCCAGTGCCAGTTCATGTTTGTTGCATGTTTCCTGTTTCACAGAAAACCCATACCGAACGGAGTCCAAACGGAATAAAAACTGACGGAGATTTATTTTGGAATATTTATGAATTTTGGGAAGTGGAATCATCGTGAGACGGTGCCCGAGGGGGGCACGAGGTAGGGGGCGCGCCCCTGACCCTCGTGGCCACCCCGTAAGGCGGTTGGAGCCCTTCTTTCGCCGCAAGAAAGCTAATATCCGGATAGAGATCATGTTAAAATTTCAGCCAAATCGGAGTTACGGATCTCTGGGAATATAAGAAACGGTGAAAGGGAGGAATCTAAGAACGCAGAAACAGGGAGAGACAGAGAGACAGATCCAATCTCGGAGGGGCTCTCGCCCCTCCCACGCCATGGAGGCCATGGACCAGAGGGGAAACCCTTCTCCCATCTAGGGAGGAGGTCAAGGAAGAAGAAGGAGGGGGGCTCTCTCCCCCTCGCTTCCGGTGGCACCGGAGTGCCACCGGGGGCCATCATCATCACCGCGATCTTCACCAACAACTTCACCGCCATCATCACCAACTCTTCCCCCTCTATGCAGCGGTGTAACCTCTCTCTTACCCGCTGTAATCTCTACTTAAACATGGTGCTCAACGCTATATATTATTTCCCAATGATGTATGGCTATCCTATGATGTTTGAGTAGATCTGTTTTGTCCTAATGGCTATTTGATGATCAAGATTGGTTTGAGTTGTATGTTATATTATTGGTGTTGTCCTATGGTGCTCTCCGTGTCACGCAAGCGTGAGGGATTCCCGCTGTAGGGTTTGCAATATGCTTATGATTTGCTTATGGTGGGTGGCGTGAGTGAGAGAAGCACAGACCCGAGTAAGTAGGTTGTTTGCGTATGGGATAAAGGGGACTTGATGCTTTAATGCTATGGTTGGGTTTTACCTTAATGAATCTTTAGTAGTTGCGGATGCTTGCTAGAGTTCCAATCATAAGTGCATATGATCCAAGTAGAGGAAATATGTTAGCTTATGCCTCTCCCTCGAATAAAATTGCAATAATGATTACCGGTCTAGTTATCGATTGCCTAGGGACAAATAACTTTCTCGTAACAACAAGCTCTCTACTAAAACTGATTTAGTTGTGTCTTTACCTAAACAGCCCCTAGTCTTTATTTACGTGCTCTTTACTTTCTTGCAAGCTTACCCAGAAACACCTACAAAGTACTTCTAGTTTTATTTTTGTTCTAGGTAAAGCGAACGTCAACCGTGCGTAGAGTTGTATCGGTGGTCGAGAGAACTTGAGGGAATATTTGTTCTACCTTTAGCTCCTCGTTGGGTTCGACACTCTTACTTATCGAAGGAGGCTACAATTGATCCCCTATACTTGTGGGTTATCACACGCCTAGCTGACGGAGCCGCCCCGGGGGCTAAGGGGCTGCGCCAGCGAAAAAGAAGCAGTTGTTCACTCAAGATTGGGCTGAAACGAAGCAAGTGCCAGTCGAGGAGGACGGAGCCTCGGGAGCCACTTTCACCATGGGCGCCCACCTCAATCTCGACCAAGAAGACGCACTTGTCAGGTTCCTGCGTGCGAACAAGGATATATTCGCCTGGGAGCCCAAGCAGCTGGTGGGGGTCCCAAGGGGGTGATCGAGCATCACTTAAGGGTGTGCCCCAATGTGCGCCTTGTGAAGCAAAAGGCGCGACGACAGTCCACGGAGAAGCAGTCCTTCATTGTCCAGGAAACCTGCAAGCTACAAGCTGCGGGTGTCATCCGTGAGGTCTGGTACCCAGAGTGGCTAGCGAACCCCGTCATTGTGCCCAAGAAAGGCGGGAAGGAACGTATGTGCATCGACTTCACCAACCTCAACAAAGCTTTCCCTCAAGACCCGTTCCCGCTTCCGCGCATCGACCAGATCGTCGACTCCACCGCCGAGTGTGACCTGTTGTGTTTTCTAGATGCCTTCTCGGGTTATCACCAAATCAAGATGGCGGTGGAGGACGTGGAGAATACGGCCTTCCTGACCCCGTGCGGGGTATACTGCTACACTTGCATTCCATTCGGATTGCGCAATGCTGGGGCTACCTTCCAGCGGCTGATGCACATCACCCTGGGCCAGCAGCTCGGGAGTAACGCTGAGGCCTACATCGACGACATTGTGGTAAAATCTTGGGAGGCGAGGACCCTCATATGAGACTTGGAGGAGACTTTCGCCAGCCTGCGCCAAGTGGACCTACGGCTCAATCCAGAGAAGTGTGTGTTCGGCGTCCATTCGGGCAAGCTACAGGGCTTCCTCGTGTCGCACAGGGGGGTCGAGGGAAACCCAGAGAAGGTCAAGGTGGTAGAGGACATGAGCCTGCCCCAAACTCTCATGGAAATGCAGAAGCTCGCGGGTGTCGTGACCTTGTTGGGGCGCTTCAGCTCCAAGCTAGGAGAACGCGCCCTACCATTCTTTAAGCTGATGAAGAAGAATGGTCCATTCGAGTGGACCCCAGAGTTCGACATGGCGTTTCAAGACCTCAAGAGATATTTGACCAGCCCTCCGGTGATGGTCGCGCCTCGACCTCTCGAGCACTTGGTGCTCTACCTGGCCGCCACGCCCCACTCAGCTAGCGCGACATTGGTGGCTGTCCGGGAGGAGCACCAGGCCAAGGATGTGCCACGTAATGCCATGCCTTCAGCTGGGATAGTGCGGCGCCAAGACGGTGCCACTAAAGCCACGAGGATGCACGCGGACGATTACACCCCACAAGACGGCGTCTCTGGGCCTGCGAAGGCCATGGTGGGCAACCGAGCTCCTGAGCCCCCCTGCCTCGAGAGGCGCCACAACCTCCAGAGGCCTCAGGCTCCACCGACGCTCCTGCCCTCGTCGAGCACCCGGTCTACTTCGTCAGCACGGTACTACATGACGCAAGGGCATGATACCCCATGCCGCATAAGCTTCTGCTCGTGCTCCTGGTGTCCTAACGCAAGCTACATCATTATTTCCAAGGCCACCCAATTATGGTCGTGTTAGCCTACGCACTGGAGAGGGTGCTTCGGAGCCCCAACGCAGCAGGAAGAGTTGCCGAGTGGAACATCAAGCTGCAGGTGTTTCAGCTGGAGTTCAGCACAACTAGGGTCATCAAGGGGGCTGCCCTCGCCGACTTCATGGCAGAATGGACCGACGCTCCAGAGCCTGAAGCAGGCGAGAACCGGTCCCTCTTGCCAGGAAGTGAAGCGCCAGATGGCTGGGTCATGTACTTCGACGATGCTTTCGCACGCTAGGACGCAGGGGCTGGAGCCGAGCTCATCTCGCCCACCCAAGACAAACTCTACTACGCCGTGCAACTCTGCTTCCAGCGGGGCGAGAAGGTCTCCAACAACATCGCGGAGTACGAAGGTTTGATCGCCAACCTCAAGGCTGCGGCGGCCTTGGGGGTGAAGCGCCTCACCATCAAGGGCGACTCCCAGCTCCTCGTAAACTTCTCCAACAACGTGCAGGAACCAAAGGACGAGCACATGGAGGCATATCTCGCGGAGGTACGCAGAATGGAGAAGCAATTCTTGGGCCTAGAACTGCAGCATGTGCCCCGCGGCACAAACAAGGAAGCGGATGATATCGCCAAGAGGGCATCAAGGCGACAGCCCTAGGAGCCGGGCATCTTCGAGGAGCGGCTCTTTACGCATTCAGTGGCCCCTCCGGCTGCGGAGCCTATGCCGCCTCAGGAGGAGCTCCCCCCACCACCAACCTCAGGAGCTCCCGCCTGTGGCCCGACCTCGGGGGCGCGCCTGCTCCATGCACTTGAGACTCAGGAGGGGTGCTGGACTGAAGAATTCAAGGCATACCTGCTGTGGGGGACACTGCCGGAGAAAGAGGAGGACACGGAGCGTGTGGCCCGGCAGGCCACGGCATATTGCATCCAGGACGGTGAGCTATACAGAAAACGACCAAACGATGTTTCTTTGCGATGCATCTCTAGGAAGCAAGCGAGCGAGTTTCTAGCTGACATACACAGCGGGGACTGCGGGCATCACTCGTCATCGCGCACCCTATTTGGCAAGGCGTTCCACAGCGGGTTCTACTGGCCCACGACACTCAACGACGCAACCGAGTTGGTAAGGTCCTGCGAGGCCTGCTAGTTCCATGCCAAGCAAATCCAGTAGCCGTCCCAGGGCCTCCACACAATCCCACTCACGTGGCCGTTCGCAGTCTGGGGGCTGGATATCCTGGGTCCGTTCCCTCGAGCGCCCGGGGGCTACCTCTACTTCTATGTCGCCATCGACAAGTTCACCAAGTGGGCAGAGGTGGAAGCCGTCCGCACCATCCCAGATGGGTCGGCAGTTAAGTTCATCTGGGGCCTCGTGAGCCGGTTTGGGGTCCCTAACTGCATCATCACCGACAACGGCTCGCGTATCACTAGCAATCTCTTCAAGAAATATTGTGCTAACCTTGGAACGCAAATCTGCTATGCTTCGGTGGCACACCCCAGGAGCAATGGCCAAGCCGAGCGCGCCAACGCTGAGGTCTTGAGAGGCCTCAAGACTAGGACCTTCAAGAAGAAGCTCGAGGTATGCAGCAGGGGCTGGCACGACGAGCTCCAGTTCATGTTGTGGTCCATCCGCACCACCGCCACTAAGCCAAAATGCGAGACCCCATTCTTCCTCGTCTATGGAGCAGAAGCGGTTCTCCCTCACGAGGTCAGGCTTCGCTCCGCGCGGGTCCTGGCGTTCGACGAGGCACGTCAGGACGCCATGCGGGGGATGGACCTCGTGTTGGGGGAGGAGCGCCGCCGTCAAGCCTCGCTCCGGGCGGCAAGATACCAGCAGGCGCTGCGACGGTACCACTGTCATAGCGTCCGCTCCAGGATGCTCGAGGTGGGCAATCTCGTCCTGAGGTGGGTGCTCTCTAGAGAAGGGCTGCATAATCTCTCGCCCATCTAGGAGGGCCCATTTAGGATTGCTTGTGTCTCCAGGCCTGGCGCCGCACGCCTAGAGATGCAGGACGGGACCCCCATCCAGAACGCCTAGAACATCCAGCACCTCCGGAAGTTCTACCCATGAAGCAAGGCCCAGTGCCTGTGAAGGTCTCCGCTCGTGACACTCTCACGTAATAATGAGTCGGGTTGTACACGCCCCGGAGTCTCTGGAGTGCCGCCCTCGGGCCTCAGGGGCTCCCTCCCATGTCCTAGTGGCAGCACTTAGTTCCGTGCTGGTGAGAAGACTAGACTAGGTGCCAGACGCGGCTATTCATTTCCTTTCTGTAGTTGGTTTGCCCCCCTTTTTATGGAATTTGGAGTTCTGGCGTTTCTCGATTGCTTGGTTGAACCCTTTGCTTTCTCTACTTCCTCGCTCGGTTCTTTGTTTTGCACCAGGGAGGGCGGCAGTTGCCCGACGCTCTCCCTCGCATGCCTCGCACGGGGGCTGGGCAGGCGTGTGCGTGTGCTGGGCTAACCTAAGCCACAGACACGCCTTGCCAAAGCCCTGTCGCTCCAGAGCTTCGACTCCCCTGACCTTCGCGAGGCTCCCTCAATTGAGCTCGCGGTTGGCGCACCCCCCCTAAGTCCGTGCCCCACGGGTACCGTGACGTGGTGCGCTGGGCCATGATCATGAGGCCTTGCGCAAGAAAGTACAAGGCACCTGAAGGACGTCCTAACAATTTATGCAGCTTTGTGACGCCTCCCGAGGACAACGGCTCCCGAGTCAGCAACAAGGAGGGTTCACCAGGTGCCAGGGGGCACGCCCTCACGAGACAGGAAACTACCTTTGGCGCATCCAGCTAAGTTACCCCTCTATGTGTACATGAGGCGTGAACGCCATAACACAACAAAGGAACAATAAACATAGCACAAAGGAGCATAAGCACTATGGTTCATTACACGCCCTCACAAGGCCCCATACTTGTTTCTTATAAATGCAGGAGGAAAGGAAAGGACAGGCAAAAGCGGCCCCTACATCACAGATGCTCACAAGGATCGCCCCCCCCCTCGGACTCAGTCGGAGCCCTCCTCGCGCTTCACTGGGGCACGGCGATGGGATAACCCGCCACCATCCTCGAAGCAAGCCTGACGACGTGGCGGCTTGATACGTCTCCAACGTATCTATAATTTTTGATTGCTCCATGCTATTATATTATCTGTTTTGGATGTTTAATGGGCTTTAATATGCTCTTTTATATTATTTTTGGGACTAACCTATTAATCGGAGGCCTAGTGCCATTTTTTGCCTATTTTAGAGTTTCGCAGAAAAGGAATACCAAACGGAGTCCAAATGGAATGAAACCTTCGCGATGATCTTTCTTGGACGGAAAGCAAACCAGGAGACTTGGAGTGGAAGCCTGGAACTCCGCGAGGCGGCCACGAGGCAGGAGGGCGTGCCTAGGGGAGTAGGCGCACACCCCACCCTCATGGGCCCCACGTAGCTCCACTGACGTACTTCTTTTGCCTATCTATACTCTTATGCCCTAGATCGATCGCAGAGAGCCACAAAACCACTTTTCCACCACCACAACCTTGTGTACCCATGAGATCCCATCTTGGGGCCTTTTCTGGCGATCTGCCGGAGGGGGAATCGATCACGGAGGGCTTCTACAGCAACACCATAGCCTCTCCGATGAAGCATGAGTAGTTTACCATAGACCTTCGGGTCCATAGTTATTAGCTAGATGTCTTCTTCTCTCTCTTTGATTCTGAATACAAAGTTATGCTCGATGTTCTTGGAGATCTATTCGACGTAATACTCTTTTGAAGTGTGTTTGCCGAGATCTGATGAATTTTAGGTATATGAACAAGATTATCTATGAATATTATTTGGTTCTTCTCTAAATTCTTATATGCATGATTTGATATCTTTGCAAGTCTCTTCGGATTATCGATTTAGTTTGGCCTACTAGATTGATCTTTCTTGCAATGGGAGAAGTGCTTAGCTTTGGGTTCAATCTTGCGGTGTCCTTTCCCAGTGATAGTAGGGGCAGCAAGGCACGTATTGTATTGTTGCCATCGAGGACAAAAAGATGGGGTTTATATCATATTGTTTGAGTTTATCCCTCTACATTATGTCATCTTGCTTAAAGCGTTACTCTGTTCTTATGAACTTAATACTCTAGATGCATGCTAGATAGCGGTCAATGTGTGGAGTAATAGTAGTAGATGCCGAATCATTTCGATCTACTTGACACGGACGTGATGCCTATATTCATGATCATTGCCTAGATATTATCATAACTATGTAGTTTTCTATCAATTGCTCGGCAGTAATTTGTTCACCCACCATAATACATGCTATCTTGAGAGAAGCCACTAGTGAAACCTATGGCCCTCGGGTCTCTTTCTTATTATATTGCATCTCTTTTATTTACATCGCATCTCGTTTACTATTTTGCAATCTTTACTTTCCCATCTATACAACAAATACAAAAAATATTTACTTTACTATCTTTATCAGATCTCACTTTTGCGAGTGACCGTGAAGGGATTGACAACCCCTTTATCACGTTGGTTGCAAGGTTCTTGATTGTTTGTGCAGATACTAGGTGACTTGTGCGTTTTCCCCTACTAGATTGATACCTTGGTTCTCAAAAACTGAGGGAAATACTTACGCTACTTTGTTGCATCACCCTTTCCTCTTCAAGGAAAAACCAACGCATGCTCAAGAGGTAGCAAGAAGGATTTGAGGCGCCATTGCCAGGGAGATCTACGCCAAGTCAAGACATACCAAGTACCCATCATAAACTCTTCTCCCTCGCATTACATTATTTGCCATTCGCCTCTCGTTTTCCTCTCCCCAATTCTAAAACGATTTTCGAAAACCCTTTCCCTTTTCTTCGCCCCTTTTCCGTTCGTCTCTTTTCCCTTGCTTCTTGTGTGTTCGTGTGTTAGATCATTTGTTTCACCTTCATGGCTAGTCCTCCTATCATTGTTAATACTCCCGATAATGAAGTTCTTAATTTTAAACAAAGGGAGGGAGAAAACCTAAAAGATGCTTGGTATAGAATTTGCAGTGCTCAAAATAGATCTGCTAGAAAGCAATCTACTTCTGCTCTTCTTCGAAATTTTTACATAGGCATCACTCCTTGGAATAGGTATGTTCTTGACACCATTACCAGAGGGAATTTCTTGGGAAGCCATACTTTTGATTCTTATAATGCTATGATAGATTTGTTAGGCCCACCACCTCTTCTGGTCAATGGAACTATTTTAACTTTGGAATATGTGATGTAAAGGCTTGATATTATTGATAATAAAATTGCTACTGTAGAGTTAATCAAAAATTTGGATAAAAAGATCCACAACCAAATTACCCAATACGGATCTAAGGTAGGAGTTACTCTGGAAAATCTTAGGGAAAAGTAACCCATAGTTAATGAGAAGATATATCAAGATTCCACTAGAATTGGTAAACTCGAGGATATTATTACCAACTTGGGGACCGCTTTTTCTTCCGTTAAAAATACCTAAAATCCTCCTCCTAGAAAAGTTGCCAAGTTTAACTATGTTCCTAAAAACAAGGGTGAATCCTTTAGTAAGGAAAATGAAGACCTCAAATCAGTAAGTGTTCACCCCAACTTTTTCGATATCATTAAGGAACCTTTTGCTACAAATGAATTTCTTGATTTCTTGCCTAGGAGTTTGATCATTAACAAAAACAAAGAACCTCCTAGGGGTAATGTGTGTTCAATTGAAGAATTGCATACCAAAGATGACAATACTTAGATCTATTCCTGATTTTATGCCTAACTAGGGGCGTTAAACGATAGCGCTTGTTGGGAGGCAACCCAATTTTATTTTTGTTATTTACTTTTTGTTCATGTTTAGTAATAAATAATTCATCTAGATTATGTTATGATTGTGTTTTATATGTTATAATTAGTGTTTGTGCCAAGTAAAGCCTTTAGGATCTTCTTGGGTGATTGTTGTTTGATCTTGCTGATAAAAACAGAAAGTATGCACCCACGAAGATAATTTTCATTTTTACCAGAGAGCGATAAAATACCAATTCCAAATGAACTAGATCAATATACAAATTTTCCTGGTCATCCAATTTTTTCAGAATTTTTTGAGTTACGGAAGTATTTCAAAGTTACAGATTGCTACAAACTGTTCTGTTTTTGACAAATTCTGTTTTTCGCGTGTTGTTTGCTTATTTAAATGAATCTATGGCTAATATCGGGGGGTATGAACCATAGAGAAGTTGGAATATAGTAGGTTTAACACCAATATAAATAAATAATTAGTTCATTATAGTACCTTAAAGTGGTGGTTTATTTTCTTATACTAGCGGAGCTCATGAGATTTTCTGTTGAAGTTTTGTGTTGTGAAGTTTTCAAGTTTTTGGGTAAAGATTTGATGGATTTTGGAATAAGGAGTGGCAAGAGACTACGCTTGGGGATGCCCAAGGAACCCCAAGGTAAAATTCAAGGACAACGGAAAGCCTAAGCTTGGGGATGCCCCGGAAGGCATCCCCTCTTTCGTCTGTCGTCTATCGGTAACTTTACTTGAGGCTATATTTTTATTCACCACATGATATGTGTTTTGCTTGGAGCGTCTTGTATGATTTGAGTCTTTGATTTTTAGTTTACCACAATCATCCTTTCTGTACACATATTTTGGGAAAGACACGCATGAATCGGAATTTATTAGAATACTCTATGTGCTTCACTTATATCTTTTGACCTAGATAATTTTGCTCTAGTGCTTTACTTATATCTTTTTAGAGCACGGCGGTGGTTTTATTTTGTACAAATTATTGATCTCTAATGCTTCACTTATATTATTTTGAGAGTCTTTTAGAACCGCATGGTATTTTGTTTTGGCTATAAAATTAGTCCTAATATGATGGGCATCCAAGATGGGTATAGAAAAAACTTTCATAGAAAGTGCATTGAATACTATGAGAAGTTTGATTCCTTATGATTGTTTTGAGATATGAAGATGGTAATATTAGATTCATGCTAGCTGTGTAGTTGTGAATTTGAGAGATACTTGTTATAAAGTTTGTGATTCCCGTAGCATGCACGAATGGTGAACCGTTATGTGATGAAGTGGGAGCATGATTTATTTTTTGATTGTCTTCCTAATGGGTGGCGGTCGGGGACGAGCGATGGTATTTTCCTACCAATCTATCCCCCTAGGAGCATGCGCGTAGTAATTTGTTTCAATAATTAATAGATTTTTGCAATAAGTATGTGAGTTTTTTATGACTAATGTTGAGTCCATGGATTATACGCACTCTCACCGTTCCGCCGTTGCTAGCCTCTCTAGTACCGTGCAACTTTCGCCGGTATCATAAACCCACCATTTACCTTCCTCAAAACATCCACGCATACCTACCTATTATGGAATTTCCATAGCCATTCCGAGATATATTGCCATGCAACTTTCCACCATTCCGTTTATTATGACACGCTCCATCATTGTCATATTGCTTTGCATGATCATGTAGTTGACATCATATTGGTGGCAAAGCCACCGTTCATAATTTTTCATACATGTCACTCTTGATTCATTGCATATCCTAGTACACCGCCGGAGGCATTCACATAGAGACATATTTTGTTCCAAGTATCGAGTTGTAATTCTTGAGTTGTAACTAAATAAAAGTGTGATGATCATCATTATTAGAGTATTATCCCATGTGAGGAAAGGATGATGGAGACTACGATTCCCCCACAAGTTGGGATGAGACTCCGGACGAAAAATAAAAAAGAAAAAAGAAAAAAAGGAGGTCATAAAAAAAGAGAAAAGGCCCAAATAAAAAAATAAGAGAAAAAGAGAGAAGGGACAATGCTACTATCCTTTTTCCACACTTGTGCTTCAAAGTATCACCATGATCTTCATGATAGAGAGTCTCCTATGTTGTCACTTTCATATAGTAGTGGGAGTTTTTCATTATAGAAGTTGGCTTGTATATTCCAATGATGGGCTTCCTCAAAATGCCCTAGGTCTTCGTGAGTAAGCAAGTTGGATGCACACCCACTTAGATTTTTTGAGCTTTCATACACTTATAGATCTAGTGCATCCGTTGCATGGCAATCCCTACTCACTCACATTGATATCTATTGATGGGCATCTCCATAGCCCGTTGATACGCCTAGTTGATGTGAGACTATTTTCTCCTTTTCGTCTTCTCCACAACCACCATCTATTCCACCTATAGTGCTATGTCCATGGCTCACGCTCATGTATTGCATGAAAGTTGAAAAAGTTTGAGAACATCAAAAGAATGAAACAATTGCTTGGCTTGTCATTGGGGTTGTGCATGATTTAAATGTTTTGTGTGATGACGATAGAGCATAGGCAGACTATATGATTTCGTAGGGATAGCTTTCTTTGGCCATGTTATTTTGTGAAGACATGATTTCTTTGTTAGTATGCTTGAAATATTATTATTTTTATGTCAATATTAAACTTTTGTTTTGAATCTTGCAGATCTGAACATTCATGCCACAATAAAGAAAATTACATTGATAATTATGTTAGGTAGCATTCCACATCAAAAATTCTGTTTTTATCATTTATCTACTCGAGGACGAGCAGGAATTAAGCTTGGGGATGCTTGATATGTCTCCAACGTATCTATAATTTTTGATTGTTCCATGCTATTATATTATCTGTTTTGGATGTTTAATTGGCTTTAATATGCTCTTTTATATTATTTTTGGGACAAACCTATTAATCGGAGGCCCAGTGCCAGTTTCTGTTTTTTTACTATTTTAGAGTTTCACAGAAAAGGAATACCAAACGGATTCCAAATGGAATGAAACCTTCACGATGATCTTTCTTGGACCAAAACCAAACCAGGAGACTTGGAGTGGAAGTCTGGAACTCCGCGAGGCGGCCATGAGGCAGGAGGGCGCGCCCCCACCCTCGTGGGCCGCATGTAGCTCCACCGATTTACTTCTTTCGCCTATATATACTCTTATACCCTAGATCGATCGTAGGGAGCCACAAAACCACTTTTCCACCGCCGCAACCTTCTGTACCCGTGAGAACCCATCTCGGGGCCTTTTTCGACGATCTGCCGGAGGGGCATTCGATCACGGATGGCTTCTACATCGACACCATAGCCTCTCCTATGAAGCGTGAGTAGTTTACCACAGACCTTTGGGTCCATAGTTATTAGCTAGATGGCTTCTTCTCTCTCTTTGATTCTCAATGCAAAGTTCTCCTCGATGTTCTTGGAGATCTATTCGATGTAATACACTTTTGCGGTGTGTTTGCCGAGATCCGATGAATTGTGGGTTTATGAACAAGATTATCTATGAATATTATTTGTTTCTTCTCTGAATTCTTATATGGATGATTTGATATCTTTGCAAGTCTCTTTGAATTATCCGTTTAGTTTGGCCTACTAGATTGATCTTTCTTGCAAGGGACAAGTGTTTAGCTTTTGGTTCAATCTTGCGGTTTCCCAATGACAGTAGGGGCAGCAAGGCACATATTTTATCGTTTCCATCGAGGATAAAAAGATGGGGTTTATATCATATTGTTTGATTTTATCCCTCTACATCACGTCATGTTGCTTAAATTGTTACTCTGTTCCTATGAACTTAATACTCTAGATGCATGCTGGATAGCAGTCGATGTGTGGAGTAATAGTAGTAGATGCAGAATTGTTTCGATCTACTTGACACGGACGTGATGCCTATATTCATGATCATTGCCGAGATATTCTCATAACTATGCACTTTTCTATCAATTGCTCGGCAGTAATTTGTTCACCTACCGTAATACATGCTATATTGAGAGAAGCCACTAGTGAAACCTATGACCTCCGGGTCTCTTTCTTATTATATTGCATTTATTTTATTTACATCGCATCTCGTTTACTATTTTGCAGTCTTTACTTTCCCATCTATACAAAAAAATACCAAAAATATTTACTTTACTATCTTTATCACATCTCACTTTTGCGAGTGACCATGAAGGGATTGACAACCCCTTTATCGCGTGAACTAGGTGACTTGTGCATTGTCTCCTACTGGATTGATACCTTGGTTCTCAAAAACTGAGGGAAATACTTATGCTACTTTGCTGCATCACCCTTTCCTCTTCAAGGGAAAACCAACACATGCTCAAGAGGTAGCACGGCTGGTCGTAGCCACCAATGATGGACCTTTCATCGGAGGAGGAGCTGCCATTGTCGAACGAGCCGCGGCCGTCGCCGGGAGCAAGGCCACCCTCGTCCTCATCGCGGCTGTTGCCAAGGCCGAGCACTTCGTCACCCTTGCTGTCTTTAGGGCAGCACCTGGCGCGGCGACCATCTTCCCCAAACACCCTCACGAAGAGGGTCTCGGCACCATCATACTTTAAGTGGAGGGTGCACCGCCTGTTCAGGCCGCACGCGCAGGGCAAATGTCTGCCAGCCATGGGCCAGGGCTACGTTGCCCACAACGGAGACCTCCACCGCGACCCACGAAGCCTTGCTGCAGCAGCCGTCGGCCTGCAGACAGAGGCCTCCAGGACCCGCGGCCCGTAGCTCACCGGCAAGGGAGTGCGGAAGCTGCAGCCACGTGCCGGTCGGGTTCTCTGACCACACGACGAACTCCGGCAGCACCTCCGCCGAGTGGAAGCACGGCCGGGGAGGTCGGGGGACCATTGCGCGCCTCCCTTTGTGGACGGGACTGCCGCATCTCGGGCGGCTCCCGCCATGCAAGGAGACGCCAACGCGGCCGCCAAGAACTGCACCGGACCCTAAAGAAGTTCGCCCGCGCCCCCGAGCAGCCATGACAGGGGTCACAGCGTGCTTGCGGGGCGGCCATGACCCCGCTTGGGCGGTGGAGAGTCGGGCCCTTCCTGGCGTGCCTTCCCCTTCTCCGCGGCCGTAAATCTCTTTGTCGGCGCCACGGGTGTTGCTGCAAGACAGCAAAGCAAAGAGGAAGAAGAGGAAGCAAGCGGGATGGGGAAGAGATGAGGAATGGGGGCTCCACCCCACTCCTCATTTATACCCAAAGGGAGGCCAACCGCTGGTCTCCATGATCTAAGGTAATGATGGTTTTCTTCTGCATGCAACAGGGTCTCGTCAAGTCAGGCAATTGCCGATGCAACATGGGGAAGTGGAGACGCCCACGACCTATCAATCGCCACATGTCAATCGAGGCCGCAGGCGGTTGGGGCCTGCAGCGCTCCGCACTTGCCCTTTGGCTTAGCCTCGAAGGCAAGTCCGAGCGTGCCTTGGGCCTGGAGGCTACTGTCGGTGTCCTGGGAACGGGGGTACCCAGACTTGCCTGCCTGCGGCCCAAGGCGTGGCTCCACCAACGGCCTGGTACGACCCATCTTCATCAACAACCACTCAAGACCCTCGCGAGGGGCCAATCCTCACGAGGCGGACGACACCAAGGCCTCCTATGGGGAGGTCTCGCTAGGCTGGCTCCCGAGGAATGGAGATATCTATGCAAGGGACACCTCGCGAGGTTCGCGTGACATGAGCCATGACAACCAAGGCCAGGCGGGTGCCAGCAGGCGCAGAGTGCCAGTTTCCTCTTTGGTGCTAAGGAAGCAGGCGCAGGCGAGGAGTCCTAAGGCATCAGGCAAAGGTTTCCATATTAGTGCAACAAGACCAAGACCAGCAGGACGGCAGGACGGAGGTCACCCCGGAGCCCACAGCGGCGTCACCACCATAGCCTTTGGCAGGCGAAGACCAGCTTTTGTCGCAATAACTTGTACTAGGTGTCTCCCTTTGAAATTGGCCGTTGTGGGATCCCTTCCTGCCTAAAAATTTGGGAAGAGGACCAGGGCCTCCATAAATAGGACTAGCCACCACCATAGCAAGGGACGGATCATTCGGACCATCCTCAAGTACACCAACTCATCAAGCTCAAGAACACCTCTCCTCAGGAGGTTGTTCATCCACAGTAATAGTTCATTCCCAGCCCACGAGGCAATCCACCACACCACACTAGAGTAGGGGATTACACCACAACGGTAGCCCGAACCAGTATAAAGTCTCGTGTCACTTGTTCCTTGGGTTTCACGAGCTAGGCCTTGAGAATGCTGCGAGGGCAAGCTAGGGAGAGAGAGATCTTCGTGCGCACCCAAGTGTTCGAACCTCAAGGGTTTTGCCGGAACCGAGAATCTGACAGGCATATCATTAAAATCAATAGGAGCACTTTTACTAGCAACCAATTTCATAAGAGCATCAACTTTTTCACTCAAACAAGAAATTTCTTCAACCGAATTAACTTTTTTACTTATATGAGCTCTTTTAGTATGCCATTGTGAATAATTTGCCATGATATTATCGAGCAATTTGGTGGCTTCACCCAAAGTAATTTCCATAAAAGTACCACCCGAGGCAGAATCTAAAAGATTACGAGAAACAAAATTCAATCCCGCATAAATTTTTTGTATGATCATCCAAAGATTTAACCCATGAGTTGGGAAATTCCTCAGCATCGTGTTCATCCTTTCCCAGGATTGCACAACATGCTAATGTTCAAGTTCCTTGAAATTCATGATCTGGGTTCTAAGGGAAATAATTTTTGCGGGAGGAAAATACTTAGTGATAAAAACATATTTGCATTATTCCAAGAATCGATACTATTACGAGGCAAAGAAGAAAACCAAATTTTTGTAGAATCACGCAAGAAAAATGGAAATAAACCTTGACCACATCATTGTCCACATCTTTTTTTTTTGCATATCGCATAATTCCATGAAGGTACTAAGATGGGATGCAACATCCTCATTAGGAGTACCAGAGATTTGGTCTTTCATAAAAAGATTCAGCAAAGCAGTATTAATATCACAAGTCTACGCGGAGTGCCAATCAAATCATTGTTGTTGGTATTTGAGAAATCACATAATTTGGTGTTTTATTGAGTCATGATGACTATACAACAAGATTGCACTTAAAAATAGATCCGGCAAAAAGGGCGAACGGAAAAATAGAGGAAAATAAAATGACAAATTTTTGTGAAGTGGGGGAGAGGAAAACGAGAGGCAAATGGTGAATAATGTAAATTGCAAGCAGATGAGAATTGTGATTAGGAACCTGGTTATGTTGAAGATCCTCCCCGGCAATAGCGCCAGAAATTCTCCATGATGGCAGCTGGAAGTACGTTGGTATTTCCCCGGAGAATGAGGGGTGATGCAGAACAGTGGCGGTAGGTATTTCCCTCAGTTATGAAACCCAGGTTATCGAACTAGTAGGAGAACCAAGCAACACAACATAAATAGCCCCCGCACACAAATAACAACACCTCGCAACCCGACGTGTTAAAGGGGTTGTCAATCCCTTCCGGGTAACGGCGCCAGAAATTGGTGTGTGACGGTAAAAAGGTTGTAATAGATTGTATAACTAGATCGCAAATAAAATAAAGTGTAGCAAAGTATTCTTGTATTTTCTGTTTAATAGATCTGAAAATAAAAGCAAGGAAAAAGTCGATCACAAAGGCAAATAAATTATTGTTGGGAAATTGATAGAACTTCAAATAATTATGACTATATCCAGGCAATGATCATTACATACGCATCATGTCCAAGATTAGTAGACCGACTCCTGACTGCATCTACTACTATTACTCCACACATCGACCGCTATCCAGCATGCATCTAGTGTATTAAGTTCATTGAAAATCGGAGTAATGCAATAAGAACGATGACACGATGTAGACAAGATCCGTTTATCTATATGGTGGTAGATATAGATCTCGTCTTTTTATCCTTAGTAGCAACTATACATATGTGTCGGTTCCCTTTCTGTCACTGGGATCAAGAACCGTAAGATCGAACCCACTACCGGGCACCTCTTCCCATTGCAAGATAAATAGATCGAGTTGGCCAGACAAAACCCAAATATTGGAGAAGAAATACAAGGCTATAAGAGATCATGCATAAAAGAGATCAAAGAAACTCAAATACTTTCATGGATATAAAAACATAGATCTGATCATAAACTCAAAGTTCATCCATCCAAACAAACACACCGCAAAAGAGTTACATCATATGGATCTCCAAGAGACCATTGTATTGAGAATCAAGAGAGAGATGAAGCCATCTAGCTACTAAATACGGACCCGAAGGTCTACTAAGAACTACTCACGCATCATCGTAGAGCCACCATTGGAAATGGTGAACCCCGCCGTGATGGTGTCTAGATTAGATCTAGTGTTTCAGGACTCTGCGGCGGCTGGATGAATATTTCGTCGACTCCCCTAGGATTCTGGGATTTTTGGGGTATTTATAGAGCAAAGAGGCAGTCCGGGGAGTTCCCGAGGTGGGCACAACCCACCAGGGCGCGCCAGGGCCTCCTGGCACCCCCTGGTGGGTTGTCCCCTCCTCGGGAGTCCCCCAGGTGCAACCAGGGCCCATCTGCTTCCTTTTGGCCCATAAAAATCATCTAAAAGTTTCATGCCATTTGGACTCCGTTTGATATTGATTTCATGCGATGTAAAAAACATGGAAAAAAGGAACTGGCACTGGGCACTATGTCAATAGGTTAGTACCAAAAAATGATATGAAATGACTATAAAATGATTATAAAACATCCAAGATTGATAATAAAACATCATGGAACAATCAAAAATTATAGATACGTTGGAGACGTATCAGGTCCGCACCAGAGTGGTATGGTAATCCTATTCTGGAGGTCATGTTACTTGACCATGACGAACCTACGAACTATGAGGAAGCGATGATGAGCCCAGATTCCACAAAATGGCCCGAGGCCATGAAATCTGAGATGGCATCCATGTATGAGAACAAAGTGTGGACTTTGGTTGACTTGCCCGATGATCGGCAAGCCATAGCGCATAAATGGATCTTCAAGAAGAAGACTGACGCTGACGGTAATATTACTGTTTACAAAGCTCGACTTGTTGCGAAAGGTTTTCGACAAGTTCAAGGAGTTGACTATGATGAGACCTTCTCACCCATAGCGATGCTTAAGTCAGTCCGAATCATGTTAGAAATTCCCACATTTTATGATTATGAAATTTGGCAAATGGATGTCAAAACTGCATTCCTTAATGGATATATTAAAGAAGAGTTGTATATGATGCAACCAGAAGGTTTTGTCGATCCAGAACATGCTAACAAAGTGAGCAAGCTCCAGCGATCCATTTATGGACTGGTGCAAGCCTCTCGGAGTTGGAATATACGCTTTGATAGTGTGATCAACACATATGGTTTCATACAGACTTTTGGAGAAGCCTGTGTTTACAAGAAAGTGAGTGGGAGCTTTGTAGCATTTCTAATATTATATGTGGATGACATATTGTTGACTGGAAAAAATACAGAATTTGTAGATAGCATAAAAGGATACTTGAATAAGAATTTTTCAATGAAAGACCTCGGTGAAGCTGCTTATATATTGGGCATCAAGATCTATAGAGATAGATCAAGACACTTAATTGGACTTTCACAAAGCACATACCTTGATAAAGTTTTGAAGAAGTTCAAAATGGATCAGTCAAAGAAAGGGTTCTTGCCTGTGTTACAAGGTGTGAAGTTGAGTCAGACTCAATGCCCGACCACTTCAGAAGATAGAGAGAAAATGAAATTCATTCCCTATGCCACAGCCATAGGTTCTATCATGTATACAATGTTGTGTACCAGGCCTGATGTGTGCCTTGCTATTAGTTTAGCAGGGAGGTACCAAAGTAACCTAGGAGTGGATCACTGGACAATGGTCAAGAACATCCTGAAATACCTGAAGAGGACTAAGGATATGTTTCTCGTTTATGGCGGTGACAAATAGCTCGTCGTAAATGGTTACGTCGATGCAAGCTTTGACATTGATCCGCATATCTCTAACTCACAAATCGGATACATATTTATGTTGAATGGTGGAGCTGTTAGTTGGTGCAGTTCCAAGCAGAGCGTCGTGGCGGGATCTACGTGTGAAGCGGAGTACATAGCTTCTTCGGAAGCAGCAAGTGAAGGAGTCTGGATGAAGGAGTTCATATCCAATCTAGGTGTAATACCTAGTGCATCGGGTCCAATGAAAATCTTTTGTGACAATACTGGTGCAATTTCCTTGGCAAAGGAATCCAGATTTCACAAGAGAACCAAGCACATCAAGAGACGCTTCAATTCCATCCGCGATCAAGTCAAGGAGGGATACATAGAGATTTGAAAAATGCATACGGATTTGAATGTTGCAGATCCGTTGACTAAGCCTCTCTCACGAGCAAAACATGTCAGCACCAAGACTCCATGGGTGTTAGAATCATTACTATGTAATCTAGATTATTGACTCTGGTGCAAGTGGGAGACTGAAGGAAATATGCCCGAGAGGCAATGATAATGTTGTTATTTATATTTCCTTATATCATGGTAAATGTTTATTATTCAGGAAACTTGGTGTTGGAAATATGCCCTAGAGGCAATAATAAATTAGTTATTATTATATTATATTTCATTGTTCATGATAATCATTTATTATCCATGCTAGAATTGTATTGATAGGAAACTCAGATACATGTGTGGATACATAGACAACACCATGTCCCTAGTAAGCCTCTAGTTGACTAGCTCGTTGATCAATAGATGGTTACGGTTTCCTGACCATGGACATTGGATGTCGTTGATAACGGGATCACATCATTAGGAGAATGATGTGAGGGACAAGACCCAATCCTAAGCCTAGCACAAGATCATGTAGTTCGTATGCTAAAGCTTTTCTAATGTCAAGTATCATTTCCTTAGACCATGAGATTGTGCAACTCCCGGATGCCGTAGGAGTGCTTTGGGTGTTCCAAACGTCACAACGTAACTCGGTGGCTATAAAGGTGCACTACGGGTATCTCCGAAAGTGTCTGTTGGGTTGGCACGAATCGAGACTGGGATTTGTCACTCCGTGTAACGGAGAGGTATCTCTAGGCCCACTCGGTAGGACATTATCATAATGTGCACAATGTGACCAAGGAGTTGATCACGGGATGATGTGTTACGGAACGAGTAAAGAGACTTGCCGGTAACGAGATTGAACAAGGTAT
The DNA here is from genome assembly GCF_003073215.2 of Triticum urartu. Classification (NCBI taxonomy): domain Eukaryota; kingdom Viridiplantae; phylum Streptophyta; class Magnoliopsida; order Poales; family Poaceae; genus Triticum; species Triticum urartu. Next base: position 409,059,308 of record NC_053025.1, read on the forward strand.
CAGGATACCAACGATCGAATCTTGGGCAAGTATCGTAACGATAGGCAAAGGGAATTGTATACGGGATTGATTGAATCCATGACATCGTGGTTCATCCGATAAGATCATTATGGAGCATGTGGGAGCCAATATGGTTATCCAGATCCCGCTGATGGTTATTGATCGGAGAGTTGTCTCGGCCATGTCTACATGACTCCCGAACCCGTAGGTTCTACACACTTAAGGTTCGATGACGCTAGGGTCATAGGGAAAGTATGTACGCGGTTACCGAATGTTGTTCGGAGTCCTGGATGAGATCCCGGACATCACGAGGAGTTCCGGAATGGTCCGGGGGTAAAGATTGATATATAGGAATTATGGTTTTGGCCACCGGAAGTGGTCTGGGCATCACCGGTAGTGTACCGGGACCACCGGAGGGGTCCGGGGGTCCACCGGGAGGGGCCACGGGCCCCGGAGGCATACATGGGCCAAGTGTGAGAAGGGACCAGCCCCTAGGTGGGCTGGGGCGCCTCCTCAGCAAGGCCCATGCACCTAGAGAGAGGAGGGGGCAAACCCTAAGGGCAGATGGGCCCTAAGGCCCATGTGTGGTGCGCCTCCCTCTCCCCCCACTTGGCCGCCACCCCAGATGGGGATTGGGGCTGCCGCCACCCCTAGGGTGGAAACCCTAGGTGGGGGCGCAGCCCACCCTCTCCCCCTATATATAGTGGAGGCAAAGGGGCAGCCCAACACACGAAGTTCTGTTGGCGCAGCCCTACCCCTCTCCCTCCTCGTCTCTCGTAGTGCTTGGCGAAGCCCTGCTGGAGTCCCGCGCTCCTCCACCACCACCACGCCATCGTGCTACTGCTGGATGGAGTCTTCCCCAACCTCTCCTTCTCCCCTTGCTGGATCAAGGCGTAGGGGACGTCACCGGGCTGCACGTGTGTCGAACGCGGAGGCGCCGTCGTTCGACGCTTAGATCGGAATCAACCGCGATCTGAATCGCTACGAGTACGACTCCTTCATCCGCTTTCTTGGAACGCTTCCGCTTAGCGATCTACAAGGGTATGTAGATGCACTCTCTTTCCCCTCGTTGCTATATTACTCCCTAGATTGATCTTGGTGATGCGTATAAAATTTTAAATTTCTGCTACGATCCCCAACAGTGGCATCATGAGCTAGGTCTATACGTAGTTTCTATGCATGAGTAGAACACAAGTTGTTGTGGGCGTCAATTTTGTCAATTTACTTGCCGTTACTAGTCTTATCTTGATTCGGCGGCAACGTGGGATGAAGCGGCCCGGACCGACCTTACACGTACTCTTACGTGAGACTGGTTCCACCGACTGACATGCACTAGTTGCATAAGGTGGCTAGCGGGTGTCTGTCTCTCCCACTTTAGTCGGGTCGGATTCGATGAAAAGGGTCCTTATGAAGGGTAAATAGAAATTGGCATATCACGTTGTGGTTTTGGCGTAGGTAAGAAACGTTCTTGCTAGAAATCTATAGCAGCCACGTAAAAACTTGCAACAACAATTAGAGGACGTCTAACTTGTTTTTGCAGCATGTGCCGTGTGATGTGATATGGCCAAAAGGATGTGATGAATGATATATGTGATGTATGAGATTGATCATGTTCTTGTAATAGGAATCACGACTTGCACGTCGATGAGCATGACAACCGGCAGGAGCCATAGGAGTTGTCTTAATTTATTTATGACCTGCGTGTCAACATAAACGTCATGTAATTACTTTACTTTATTGCTAAAGCGTTAGCCATAGTAGTAGAAGTATTAGATGATGAGACAACTTCAAGAAGACACGATGATGGAGATCATGGTGTCATGCCGTTGACAACGATGATCATGGAGCCCCGAAGATAGAGATCATAAGGAGCAAAATGATATTGGCCATATCATGTCACTATTTGATTGCATGTGATGTTTATCATGTTTTACATCTTATTTGCTTAGAACGACGGTAGCTTAAATAAGATGATCCCTCGTAATAATTTCAAGAAAGTGTTCCCCCTAACTGTGCACCGTTGCGAAGGTTCATTGTTTCGAAGCACCACGTGATGATCTGGTGTGATAGATTCTAACGTTCGAATACAATGGGTGTAAGCCAGATTTAGACACGCAATACACTTAGGTTGACTTGACGAGCCTAGCATGTATAGACATGGTCTCGGAACACGGAAGACCGAAAGGTCGAGCATGAGTCATATAGAAGATACGATCAACATGAAGATGTTCACCAATGTTGACTAGTCCGTCTCACGTGATGATCAGACACGGCCTAGTTGACTTGGATCATGTTTCACTTAGATGACTAGAGGGATGTCTATCTGAGTGGGAGTTCATTAAATAATTTGATTAGATGAACTTAATTATCATGAACATAGTCTAAATTGTCTTTTGCAAATAAGTTGTAGATAAATAGCTCACGTTGTAGCTCCCTGTTTCAATACGTTCCTAGAGAAAGACCAAGTTGAAAGATATTGTAAGCAATGATGCGGATTGGGTCCGTAGTCCGAGGAGTGTCATCACTGCTACACAGAAGGCTTACGTCTTTGATGCACCGCTCAATGTGCAAACCCCTACAACGTCGTCTGTGGATGTTGTGAACACCTGACAAACACATCTTGATGACTACTTGATAGTTTAGTGCGCCATACTTTACGGCTTAGAATCGGGATTCCAATGACGTTTTGAATGCCATAAGACATATGAGATGTTCCAAGAGCTGAAATTGGGATTTCAGGCTCATGCCCGTGTTGAGAGGTATGAGACCTCTGACAAGTTCTTTTGCCAACAAGATGGAGGAGAATGGCTCAGCTAGTGAGCATGTGCTCAGAATGTCTGGGTGCTACAATCACTTAAATCAAGTGGGAGTTAAACTTACAGATAAGACAGTGATTGATAGAGTTCTCTAGCCACTATCACGGAGCTACTAGATCTTCGTGATGAACTATGACATGCAAGGGATGGAGTTGATCCCGGAGCTGTTCGCGGTGCTTAAGACCGCAAAAGGTAGAAATCAAGAAGGAGCATCAAGTGTTGATGGTTTGACAAGACCACTGGTTTCAAAAAGGGCAAGGGCTAGAAGGGAAACTTCATGGATGGCAAACCAGTTGCCGCTCTAGTGAAGGAACCCAAGGTTGAACCCAAACCCGAGACTAAGTGCTTCTATTGTAAGGGGAACGGTCACTGGTAGAAGAATTACATTAAAAGCATGGTAGATAAGAAGGCTGGCAACTTCAACAAAGTATATACGTGTTATTAATGTGTACCTCACTAGTACTCCTGGTAGCACCTGGGTATTGGATACCGGTTCAGTTGCTATTATTGGTGACTTGAAGCAAAATCTACGGACTAAACGGAGACTGGCTAAGGGCGAGGTGACGATGTGTGTTGGAAGTGTTTCCAAAGTTGATGAGATCACCATCCGACGCTCCATCTGCCTTCAGGATTAGTATTGAACCTAGATAAATGTTATCAGGTGTCTATGTTGAGCATGAATATGATTAGATCATGTTCATTGCAATACGGTTATTCATTTAAGTTAGAGAATAATGGTTATTCTGTTTACATGAATAATACCTTTCATGGTCATGCACCCTATGTGAATGGTTCAGTGAATCTCGGTCGTGGTAATACACATGTTCACGCCAAAAGATGTAGAGTTAATAATGATAGTACCACTTTCTTGTGGCACTGCCGCTTAGGTCATATTGGCGTAAGATGCATGAAGAAACTCCATATCGATGGATGTTTGGAGTCACTTGATTTTGAATCGCTTGACACATGCGAGCCATGCCTCATGGGCAGGATGACTAAGACCCCGTTTCCAGGTACAATGAAACGGGCAAGTGACTTGTTGGAAATCATACATGCTGATGTGTGCGATCCAATGAGAATTGAAGCATGCGGTGGATATCGCTATTTTCTCATCTTCACTGACGATTTGGGTAGATATAGGTATATTTACTTAATGAAGCACAAGTCTGAAACGTTTGAAAAGTTCAAGCGATTTCAGAGTGAAGTTAAGAATCATTATAACAAGAAGATCATGTTCCTACGATCTGATCAAAAGGGGATTTTCTGAGTTATGAGTTTGGCAATCACTTAAGACAATGTGGAATTGTTTCGTAGTTGAAGCCACCTGGAACACCACAGCGTAATGGTGTGTCCGGACGTCGTAATCGAACCTTATGAGATATGGTGCGATCTATGATGTCTCTTACCGATCTACCGTTTTCATTTTGAGGTTATGCGTTAGAGACAGCTGCATTCACTTTAGATAGGACACCATCTAAGTCCGTTGAGGCGACGTCATATGAACATTGGTTTGGAAAGAAACCAAAGTTGTCGTTTCTTAATGTTTGGGGCTGCGATGCTTAAGGCTTCAGCCGGAGAAGCTCGAACCCAAAAGCGGACAAACACATCTTCATAGAATGCCCAAAGGTGACAGTTGGGTATACCTTCTATCTCAGATCCGAGGGCAAATTGTTTGTCACTAAGAACGGGTCCTTTCTCGAGAAGGAGTTTCTCTCGAAAGAATTGAGTGGGAGGAAGATAGAATTTGATGAGGTTGTCGAACCTTTGTTTCAACCAGCGAGTGATGCAACACAGAAAGATGTTTTCTATGGTGCCTACGTCTGTTGAAGAGGAAGTTAATGATAGTGATCATGAAGCTTCGGATCAAGTTGCTGTCGAACCTCGTAGGTCGACTAGGATATGTACTACTCCTGAGTGGTATGGTAATCCTATCTTAGATATCATGTTGTTAGACAACAATGAACCTACGAGCTATGGAGAAGCGATGGTGGACCCGTATTCCGACAAATGGTTAGAAGCCATGAAATCCGAGATAGGATCCATGTATCAGAACAAAGTATGGACTTTGGTGGACTTGCCTGATGATCGGCGAGCCATTGAGATAAATGGATCTTTAAGAAGAAGACGGACGTGGGCGGTAATGTTACCGTCTATGAAGCTCGACTTGTGGGAAAGAGTCTTTTCACAAGTTCAAGGAGTTGACTACGATGAGAATTTCTCACCCGTAGCGATGCTTAAGTCCGTCGGAATCATGTTAGCATTATCTATATTTTTCGATTATGAAATCTGACAGATGGATGTCAAAACAAGTTTTCTTACCAGTTTTCGTAAGAAAAAGTTGTATGTGATACAACAAAAGGTTTTGTCGATCCTCAGGATGCTAAAAGGTATGCTGGCTCCAGCAATCCTTCTATGGACTAGAGCAAGCATCTCGGAGTCGGAATATATGCTTTGATGGAGTGATCAAAGCTTTTAGGTTTATACAATGTTTGCTAGAAACTTGTATTTACAAGAAAGTGAGTGGGAGCACTACAACATTCCTGATAAGTATATGTGGATGACATATTGCTGATTCGAAATAATGTAGAATTTCTGGAAAGCATAAACAGTTGTTTGAAGAGTGATTTTCAAAGGAAGACATGGATAAAGCTGCTTACATATTGGGCATCAAGATCTATAGAAATAGATTAAGACGCCTGATGATACTTTCAAAGAACACACACCTTGACATGTTTTTGAAGGAGTTAAAAATAGATCAGTCAAAGAAGGGGTTCTTACCTGAGTTGTAAGGTGTGAAGTTGTGTAAGACTCAAAGCTTGACCACAGCAGAAGAAAGAGGAAGGACGAAGGTCGTCCCCTATGCTTTTGTCATAGGCTCTATACAGTATGGCATGCTAAGTACCGCACCTGATGTGTGCCTTACCGCATGTCTGGCAAGATGGTACAAAGGTGATCTAGGAGTGGATCACCAGATAGCGGTCAAAAATATCCTTAGAGGAATAAGGAAATGTTTCTCGGTTATGGAGGTGATAAAGAGTTCGACGTAAAGAGTTTCGTCGAAGCAAGCTTAACACCTATCTGGATAGCTCTGAGTAGAGATACTAGATACGTATAATGGAGCAACAATTTGGATAGCTCCAAGTGGAACGTGGTAGCAGCATCTACGATATGACATAAAGTTTTGCGAAATACATAGGGATCTGAATATGGCAGACCCATTGACTACAACCTCTCTCACAAGCATAACATGATCAAACCCAGAACTCATTGAGTGTTAATCACATAGTGATGTGAACTAGATTATTGAGTCTAGTAAACTCTTTGGATGTTGTTCACATGGCGATGTCACCTGTGAGTGTTAATCACATGGCGATGTGAACTAGATTATTGACTCTAGTGCAAGTGGTTGACTGTTGGAAATATGCCCTAGAGGCAATAATAAATTAGTTATTATTGTATTATATTTCATTGTTCATGATAATCATTTATTATCCATGCTAGAATTGTATTGATAGGAAACTCAGATACATGTGTGGATACATAGACAACACCATGTCCCTAGTAAGCCTCTACTTGACTAGCTCGTTGATCAATAGATGGTTACGGTTTCCTGACCATGGACATTGGATGTCGTTGATAACGGGATCACATCATTAGGAGAATGATGTGATGGACAAGACCCAATCCTAAGCCTAGCACAAGATCGTGTAGTTCGTATGCTAAAGCTTTTCTAATGTCAAGTATTATTTCCTTAGACCATGAGATTGTGCAACTCCTGGATGACGTAGGAGTGCTTTGGGTGTGCCAAACGTCACAATGTAACTGGGTGGCTATAAAGGTGCACTACGGGTATCTCCGAAAGTGTCTGTTGGGTTGGCACGAATCGAGACTGGGATTTGTCACTCCGTGTAACGGAGAGGTATCTCTGGACCCACTCGGTAGGACATTATCATAATGTGCACAATGTGACCAAGGAGTTGATCACGGGATGATGTGCTACGGAACGAGTAAAGAGACTTGCCGGTAATGAGATTGAACAAGGTATCGGGATACCGACGATCGAATCTCGGGCAAGTATCGTACCGATAGACAAAGGGAATTGTATACGGGATTCATTGAATCCTTGACATCGTGGTTCATCCCATGAGATCATCGTGGAGCATGTGGGATCCAATATGGGTATCCAGATCCCGCTTTTGGTTATTGACCGGAGAGTTGTCTCGGCCATGTCTGCATGATTCCCCAACCCGTAGGGTCTACACACTTAAGGTTCGATGACGCTAGGGTTATAGGGGAAGTATGTACGTGGTTACTGAATGTTGTTGGGAGTCCCGGATGAGATCCCGGACGTCACAAGGAGTTCCGGAATGGTCCATAGGTAAAGATTGATATATAGGAAGTATGGTTTTGGCCACCGGAAGTGTTCCGGGCATCACCGGTAGTGTACCGGGACCACCGGAGGGGTCCGGGGGTCCACCGGGAGGGGCCATGGGCCCCGGAGGCATACATGGGCCAAGTGTGAGAAGGGACCAGCCCCTAGGTGGGCTGGGGTGCCTCTCCACCAAGGCCCATGCACCTAGAGAGAAGAGGGGGCAAACCCTAAGGGCAGATGGGCCCTGAGGCCCATGTCTGGTGCGGCTCCCTCTCCCCCCACTTGGCCGCCACCCCAGATGGGGATTGGGGCTGCCGCCACCCCTAGGGTGGAAACCCTAGGTGGGGGCGCAGCCCTCCCTCTCCCCCTATATATAGTGGAGGCAAAGGGGCAGCCCAACACACGAAGTTCTTCCCCTGTTGGCGCAGCCCTACCCCTCTCCCTCCTCGTCTCTTGTAGTGCTTGGCGAAGCCCTCCTGGAGTCCCGTGCTCCTCCACCACCACCACGCCGTCATGCTGCTGCTGGACGGAGTCTTCCCCAATCTATCCTTCTCCCCTTGCTGGATCAAGGCATAGGAGACATCACCGGGCTGCACGTGTGTTGAATGCGGAGGCGCCCTTGTTCGGCGCTTAGATCGGAATCAACCGCGATCTGAATTGCTACGAGTACGACTACTTCATCCGCGTTCTTGCAACGCTTCGGCTTAGCGATCTACAAGGGTATGTAGATGCACTCTGCTTCCCCTTGTTGCTAGATTGCTCCATAGATTTATCTTGGTGATGCGTAGTAAATTTTAAATTTCTTCTACGATCCCCAACACTTGGTACATGTGTGAATACATAGACAAACATAGTGTCCCTGGTATGCCTCTACTAGACAAGCTCGTTAATCAAAGATGGTTAAGTTTCCTGACCATAGACTTGTGTTGTCATTTGATGAACGAGATCACATCATTAGAGAATGATGTGATGGAAAAGACCCATCAGTTAGCTTAGCATTATGATTGTTTAGTTTTATTGCTATTGCTTTCTTCATGACTTATACATGTTCATCTAACTATGAGATTATGCAACTCCCAAATATCGAAGGAACACCTTGTGTGCTATCAAACCTCACAACGTAACTGGGTGATTATAAAGATGATCTATAGGTGTCTCCGATGGTGTTTCTTGAGTTGGCATAGATCGAGATTAGGATTTGTCACTCCATGTATCGGAGAGGTATCTCTCGGCCCTCTAGGTAATGCTCATCACTATAAGCCTTGCAAGCAATGTGACTAATGAGTTAGTTACGGGATGATGCATTACAAAACGAGTAAAGAGCCTTGCCAGTAATGAGATTGAACTAGGTATGATGATACCGACGATCGAATCTCGGGCAAATAACATATCAATGACAAAGGGAACAACGTATGTTATTATGCGGTTTGACCGATAAAGATCTTCGTAGAATATGTAGGAGCCAATATGAGCATCTAGGTTCCGCTATTGGTAATTGACTGGAGATGTGTCTCGGTCATGTCTACATAGTTCTCAAACCCGTAGTGTCGGATTTCGGGTTCCGGTAGACCCTTGAGGTTCGAACACTGGGGTGCGTGCGGAGATTTCGCCTTCTACCTACCTGCACCCCTCCGCCTCGCAGAGATCTAAGCTATGGGAAGAACAGTACAAGAGACACAGGGTTTATACTGGTTCGGGCCACCATTGTGGTGTAATACCCTACTCTAGTGTGTGGTGTGATGGATTGCCTCTTGGGCTGATGATGATGAGCAATACAAGGAAGAACAGCCTCGCGAGGGTCTGTTCTGGGCTATGGGGATGAACTGCTAGGAGGAGTTCAGTCACCCTTCTCTCTCTGTGTGTGTGTGATGTTACTCGATCCGATTTTCCCTTTTTTTTCTACCCTGTGGGTGGCTAGTCCTATTTATAGGCAAAGGCCCTGGGCCTCTTCCCAAATATTGAGCGGGAAGGGCGCCAACAATTGGCCATTCTGAAGGGGAACATCTGGTACACTTAGCCTGACTAAAGTTAGTCCTCGCCTACCAAAGACTCTGGTGGTGACGCTGGCCTCGGCTCCACAATGACTTCCTCCCTGCCGTTGGACTGGTCTTCGTCTCGTTGCACCGAAATGGGTGCCTTTGCTTGATGCTCTCGCCTGCGCTTGCTCCCTTTGCACCAAAGAGGAAAGGAGGACGCTGCGCGGGCTGGCGCCCGCCTAGCGGCCTTGGTCGTCATGGCTTGCGTCACGGGCACCTCGTGCGGTACCCCGCCTTGATCTCTCCGCCTCCTCGTGAGCCAGCCTGATGTGGCCGTCCCTGAGGAAGCTCCGGGTCGTCCGCCCCGCGAGGCTTGGCCCCTCGCGAGGGTCTTGGGTCTGCGTCGATGAAGCCGGGCCGTGCTGGGCCCCCTTTGAGCCACGCCGCAGGCAGGCAAGTCTGGGGACCCCCGTTCCCAGAACACCGACAGTAGCCCCCGGGCCCAAGGCACGCCCGGACTTGGCCGTGCAGGGAGGCGAAAGGACAAGGGTGAAGCGCCGCAGGCCCTAACAGCCTGCGGCCTTGAGCGCCGCGTGGCGGTTGATTGGACGTGGGCGTCTCCACTTCCCCATGGCGCCTCGGCAACTGCACGGATTGGACAAGTCCCTGCATGCAAAGCGGGTCATGATTACTTGCGATCGTGGAGGTCGGCGGTTGGCCTTCACCGGCCATAAGTACGGAACGGCGTGCGCTCTTCCAGTCCATCCCTTCTTGCTTATCCTTCTTCCCGGTCCTTGCTCCGTCTTGCTGCGATGGCTCCAATCCGCCGGTTCTTGTCGGCTGAGAAGGGAAAGGCTCCCCGAGAGGAACCAGACCCGCTCCCGCCGAAGAAACGGCTCGCCCTCCGCGGCCCGGACGAGGGGGCCCATCAGGTGGTGTCGAGGCCCTGGTGCGAGCGGGCACCACCGAGGTTCCCGCTTCCCTTGTACGCCCACATCGAGGGCCCTGAAGGAGTTGATGCTGATCGCCACGGGCGGCGCCGCCATCGGCACCGACGGGTCACGAAGGTGTGGGTCGTCCCTCCTGGGGTCCACACTGAGGGCTCCTCCCGAGAGTTCGTGCTCCGCGCCGCCATGCTTCCTCAGTCTTGGATTCACATTCCTCCCTTCTTTGCCTCCATCATCCCGCAGGGAGAACTCCTTGAGCTTTGGCTGCAGCACGCTGGCTGCAGCACTGTCGCGACCGAGGCAGAGGTCGCGGTCGTTGCTTCGGGCGAGGTCTTCATGACTCGAGGCTAGAGCAAGATCGCCCGGGTTTGCAGGACAAGAGGCGCCTTCACGATCCACTTGGAGTACGATGGTGCTTCGGTGATGTTCTTCAAGGTCTTCGATGCAAACGGGCGCCGGCTGGAGTGCTGCCCCAGGAGAGGTGGTCAGGACCCTACTACGGCGAGGACTGGGCCCGCCGACCGCTCCCTTGGCGGCTCCTCAGGCGGCGGAGGCGTCGGAAGTTCCAGCGACTCCGGCGAGCTCTTCGCGACTCCGGAGACGAGCGACGACAGCTACGAGCCCCCGAGCCGGCGCCGCTCCTGGAGCAGGGCGGGCTCGTCAGGCCGTCCCCGACTCTGATCTGGATGGGGTTGGCGCCGGTGCTTGACGGCCCACTGTTGATGATGGCGTCTTTTGCAGGGGCGCGTGTAGTTAGCGTCCCTTTAGGATCCGTTCCCTGCGAGGAATCAAAGACGCGTCCCGTGGGGGCTTGTAAGGTGCCTATGATCCTGTTTTGTTAATATAACCCTTGTCGTAGAATTGTGCGAGTTGCTCATTCCGTCTTAGCTCAGTTCTCCCTTTCGAACCTCACGAGGGCTTGGTGCTCTGCGCCGACAGGTCCCGGTCCCAAGGCGGCTTCAGCCATCGCTGGTATGCCTGGTTGTGATGCCGTGGTCAAGGCCAGGAGGTGAGCGACCCGGGGTCCGGTAAGAGCCCTAAGTCACGATTCTCAGGAGGTCCCCTTTGGCGCTCAAGCAGCCGTTGTTCGGTGAGAAAGGGGAGCGGCGTCGCTAACACGGCATTGCATTAGGTGCGGGGATGGTGCCACGGTAGCTGGTGCTTCCGGGTGGTGACTTATCTCGAGAATCAGTGGCCGTTCTCTGGTGTGTCGTCGGGTCCGTGCATCGGCAGGTGTGAGGTTGCTCGGTGAGGTCCTCGCGTGTCCCTCCCCTCTCGCCTTTGCTCCCCTTTCTGCTCTACGTCCTCGGGTGCCGGCCCTCGTGCGAGTCTCAGCCGTCGCTGGTATGCCAGGTCGCGATGCCGTGGACAAGGCCAGAGGGTGAGGGCTGGAGAGCCAGTAGGAGCCCTGAGCCGCGATGCTCAGGCACCCCCCCCTTTAACGTGCAAGCGGTTCGCGCGGATGAGAGTGAAGGAGACACCGCAAGGGCCTCGCCTGACGCAGCTCCTTTAGGAGATCCTGTAGACCTATCATAGAAAGAACGAGGGGTTGCCATGACAATTGACAGTCAGCCGTTGGTTGCTTCCGAGGGGCGATGAGGCACTGAAGGCTTGACAAGGTGGCGCCATGCGGGGCTTCCGCGGCCAGAGCTCAGCCATTCAGGTATGTCGGCGTTGCAGGGACGGACCCATGCGCAAGCGTCGTGCCGTTTGGGAGCAGCTCCGTTAGTTGGCGTCAGTTGAGCGGGCAACTAGGTCAAACTCATTAGCCGCGAAGGAGCGGATTCATTCAAGTAGATGCTGGGAAGGCGGACATCACTGGGTCTGGCCCGAGCGACTTGGAGATGATGCAGCCCGTGGGGCGCCCCCTACAAGGTAAGCTAACAACATGAAATAAAAGGGATACATGCCGAAGGGACGGACCCACGCGGCCTGGGAATAATGCAGCCCTGGGGGGCGCTCCCAGCTGGAAGTGAAACTTGAAAGATGTCACCTGATGATGTTGAGGACGAAGGAGTGTTGGTGTAGCAGACTCGGTGGGTTGCGAAAGCCGATCCTCACGAGCCCCTAGGCCCAGGGGCCTCGAGAGGCTCCGGAGGCGCTGGTGGTTCCTTGCGGACCATCTCCATCTCCGCCAGGGCTGTGGAATGCCTGGCCTCTTGAGCCTCCATGATGCCCCTCGTGAGGCGCTGGTACGTGGCAGCCGCGTTCGGCAAGCCGTAAGGCATGCGAACATAGCTGTGGGGTGGACCTTCGCAGCGCCCCACTCGCGAGGGCCAGAGGCGACTCGATTGAGCCCTGGTATGTCGATGCAGACGCGCAGCCCACCATCCTCGCCTGGATGGGGAGCCACAGCTGGTAGGCGGCGGCCGCCTCTCATGACTCTTGACTCCTGTAGCTCCTGAATGGCCTTGCTGACGAACTCCTGAGGGTCTGGCTCTCCTTTCTTTACTCCTTCCTGAGGGCAACGTGCTTCGAAACACGCCTCCATGTGGTGCCCAAGCGCCTCCCTCGTCACCTTAGCCAGGTCGGTGGCCCTCCAGGGGAGAGCCCCCGAGCCCCGCCTGAGGAGGGCGCCGGGCGCGCTTTCCTATGCGATGGAAGGAGGTTCCCCCTGGGCTGGCGCGGGCCCTAAGGGGCCTGCCTCCTGAGGGGCCGGGCCGGATGATGTCTTTTTCTTCTTGGGGGCGGTCTCGGGAAGCCTCCTGCTTCCGCGATCCGGGTCTTCCAGTGACGCGGCCTGAAAGGCTCGTTCCAGGGAACACACCACGTCCTTCTCTTCACAGGGCACCGTGATGACTCCACCACTTCCTGGTATCTTGAGGACGTTGTAGCCGTGGTGAGTTACGGCCATAAACTTGGCCAGCGCTGGGTACCCAAGGATGGCATTGTTCGGCAGGCGAATGTGAGCGACATCGAAGTCAATGAGCTCGGTGCGGTAGTTGTCGCGTGTCCCAAAGGTGACTGGGAGGCGGACCTGCCCAATCGGGACCGTGGAGCCGTCGGTGACTCCGGAGAAAGGCTTGTGGCTGAAGCTGGTTGTAGGGCACTTGGAGATTGTTGAATGTTCCAATGGACAGGACGTTGAGCCCTGCCCCGCCATCAATGAGGGTCCTGGTGACCACCACGTTGCTGATGATTGGGGAACAAAGCATCGGGAGGACTCCGGCTGTAGCTGCACACTTGAGCTGATCTGCTGAGCTGAACGTGATGGCGCACGCCGACCACCTGAGAGGGCGCGTGGCTTCCAGCTTGGGGAGGATTGCATTCACTTCGCGGGCGAACTGCTTGAAGATGCGTTTAGAGGCTGGGTCTTGAGCCCCGCCCAGGATGCAGGCGACTGCACGCGGCTCCTGGAAGGCCCCAGCCCCCTCGTCCTAATGGCGGTCCTCGTTTCTCCTTGGCTGCGGCGGTAGCGGAGGGAGGCCTGCGTTGCCTTGTGGGCGATCCTCGCGAGGCTGATCCCTCCAGTCTCCCTCGCAAGGCGGTTCTTGCCAGCGATCCTCGCGAGGTTGATCGCGCCACTCTTGGCGCGGGCCGTGTGTCGTGGTTCTAACTCTGACATTGAGGTAGGGGGGTATGTATGGAGAGGCTAGATCTCACCTATGGAGAAGTTGTAAATACACCAGGATGTACGAGTTCAGGCCCTTCGCGGAGGAAGTAACAGCCCTACGTCTCGGTGCCCGGAGGCGGTCGACTGGATTATGTGTGTATGAATTACAGGGGTGCCAACCCCTGCTACTGAGGAGGGGGGTGGCTTATATAGAGTTCGCCAGACCCCTCCGGTCCTCAGTAATGCAGGGTTAAAATACATTAATACTGGGCGTTACTGGTAACGTCCCTAATAAAGTGCTATGATGACCATAAAGACTACTTAATGGCCGACCGTTTGCTTGCGGAGTGACTTTAGATCTCCTGTCAGTCGAGTGGTTGGCTTCGTAGTCGAGTGGTAGCTTCCTGGTCGAGTGTCTTGAATCCGTCGAGTGGGATACCTTCAAGTCGATTGAAAGGTGACTTCTTCCAGGGATGTCCTTGGGTAGGGCTCTTAGGACAGGTCCATGCCCCTACCCTAGGTACATAGCTTCATCATTAGCCCCCGAATGGATCGAGGTTCGAGTGGGGAAGGAGTTGGGGGTCCTTCCGACTGGTTCTTAGCGTTATACGAATGTCTTGTACTGGATCAATCGTCACGGATGACGTTGTCAACTTCTTTCGGTCACCTTGATCCATTCTTGGTCTCTCGTCGAGTGAATTTCCTTACTTGTGGAATACCGAGTGCCGGCACGAGCGGGCTCTTGTTTGATGAGTTGTTCTGCAGCCCGCGGATTTTGCGGGATTTGAATTTCGGGAAGCGAGCGGGACGGGGGCGCGAAGTAATCGGATGGGATAGGATGGAAGCTCCTCGATCTCCGCGCCACCTTTTTCGCCACGTACCGCGCGCGCCTGTTGCGGGATTTGACGGGATCGCCTGGGCCTACCGGTCAGCCACTCGGAAGCGGCTCCTTATAAGTTGCCGGCTCGGGGCTCCCCAACAGTGTGCTCTCGCCTTTCCTTCTCCCCCCGCAAGGTCCTCGCCACCTCCGCTCTCACCCTAGCGCCGTAGGTCCGTTCGAGCCTCGCCGGCGACGATGGTGAAGGACAAGACGTCGGCTTTGGAGCGCGCGAAGAAGGCGGCGGTGCAGGGGAAGGGGAAGAAGTCCGCTCGGGGCGGATCTTCCTCGAGGACTGCTCTGCCCAGGGATTGGATCCAGGGCGACTGGATGCCCTCGGTGATTCGGCAGGAAGATCTTGACGACATGGTCGAGGGGGGAGTCATTCCCCATGAAGCTGCGCGTCTCCCGGGGAGAGAAGTCGAACCCCAACCTCGTGACGGTGAGTGCGTCCTCCTCGCCACCCATATCGATCGCGGATTTTCTCTACCTCCTCATCCTTTTTTCCGGAGCTTTTTGAACTTCTTCGGAGCGCAGCTCCACCATTTCACTCCCAATTCCATCGTGTATCTTGCGGCTTTCGTTTCCTTGTGCGAAAGTTTCTTGGGTTGCCGCCCTCATTGGGGACTCTTTAAACACATCTTCACTTGCCGTTCCCAATCGGTAAAGAAAGCCAAGTCGAGTGACGAACGGACGCAAGTGATCCAGCTATGCGGGGGCCTGGCGATCCAGATGAGGGGTAAAAAGTTCTTTTCCGTCTATCACTTTTCCCGAGTCGGTCCGTGGTTGGCAGTCGACCTGGTTTTATTGCCAAGACCAGGTGACCCCAGGGCAGTCGACTGGTCTTCCCCCTTTCTCTCGGACCGAGCTCAAAAGCCTGCCTCTCTGAAAGTGCTGCCGGAGGAAAAGGCGCAAGTCAAGGTGCTGGTTGGTCGAGTGGTTCTTGTCCGAGAGGGCGTGACCGGCATGGACTTGCTGGAGGTCTTCCTTCGGAGGCGCATCCAACCGCTTCAGGCTCGTGACCACCCTATGTGGCTGTACTCGGGTCTCGACGACACCACTCGGGTTCACCCAGAGGAGGTCACCGACGAGATGCTGGAAGGGTGGCTGTCGAGCATCACAGGGAACAAAGACAACCCCCGAGGAGCCAGGAGGGTTCCCGCTTGACAGTACATACGACGTGGACCAGGTCTGACCTTGTGTTCCCGACTGAGATCTTGCTTTCTTCATTTGCTCTCTTTGAATCGGTCGACTGACTTTCGACTTGTCTGCTATTCTCCAGGCAACTACAGAGATGTACTCGACACCCAACGGAGCACAGGGCAGGCCGAGGAAGGGGAGGCGAGCGGAGGCGAAAGCGGAGACGAACAGGGGGAGTGGGAGTCTGACGGCGAAGGAGAGGGAGACGACGACGTCGACTCCAGCGAAGAGGAGGAGGAGGAGGAAGCTGAACCTCCCCGCTCGGAAAGGCGATCCAAGCTTACACACGACCCTGCGCGGGAACGTGGTAAGGCGACTGCTCCCGTTGGGCAGTCGTCGAAGCGCCCTCGGACCTCTTCTCCAGCGCCGACTGAAAAAGCTCCCAAGCACCCCCGCGCGGCGCCGTCCAAGCCACCCAAGGCTCTCCAGGATGAGGATGACTGTCCCCACCATTTCTGGGTAATGATAGAACTTGTTCTCCTTTGTCGACCGTGGACGGATCCTTGGTCGATCCACTGAGCCGACTGATGGTCTTTCAAAATTTGCAGTGCTGCTACTTCTGAGATCTCCGCCAAGGACGATGATCAAGAGATGGAAGATGCTGTTACTTCCAACCCTGGTATGATTACTGATGTTCTGCCTTGAATCGACTGACGATTTCTTATAACTCTGGTCGATTGAATTTTTCTCGTAGCTCCTCCTCATGTTATTAACCTTCCTGACGACGAAGACGAAGCGCCGCTGAGAGTGAGGCGGAACAGGAAAGCGTCGGCTGGCGAGACTCCCACAATCCACTCCGGCGCCTGAGGCCGTAGCTCGAGACGGTGGCGATACCACCCGGGCTTCTGTGACTTTCGCCAATCCTCTGACGAGTGTGCGGCCCTCGACGTCGACCGTAAATCCGCCTTCGCTCTTCGCCACACACCACGTCCCTGAGGACCAAGTGGGTGCAGCTAAGGAAGCTATACGCCAGGCAGGCATCATGATGGAGCAGGTCAAGGTGGTTCGAGAAGCCAGCCAAGCGGCTTATGACGCGAGTTCAGCTCTTCAGAGTAACGTCCAGGTCAGTCGATTCACTGCTTGTTCTGTTAGGGTATGCTGTCTGAAGAATCTCTTTTCCGAAGATCTTTAAATCTGTACACCCACTGGGTGTTTCTGTTAAGTTTTTGGTTGAGTGGGGGCACGCTAGTGCACCCACTGGGTGTAGTCCCCGAGACTACGGTGGACTGCTGGCAGTCGACTGTAGTCTTTATATTGTGTTGCTGTAGTTTTACTCTTCACTCGGTCTGGCCAGGCCATGTCGAATGAAACTGTATCCGGTCGACTGCGGGCAGTCGATTTTTTTAAAACCAGTGGGGGCACGCTGAGTGCACCCACTGGGTGTAGTCCCCGAGACTACTGTTGAATGTTTTTGATTCAGCTGTAGTCTTAGAAACGTCATCATTGTCTCTTGGTTACTCGGAAGCAACTTATCTTGGACCTCTGTCGACTGACTTTTGCAGAAATCCTGTGAACTTGTGGCTCTCTACACTGAGTTGGAGAACAAACAGATCCAGCTGACCTTGACTTGAAGCTCGCTCAACAGAACCTGCAGAAGGCGCAGAGACGAAGCAAAAGGTATGGCTGGCGAGGTTTCTCATTCTTGACGAGTGACTTCCCTTTCTTGCCCATTCTTGATGTTGAGTTCACTCGACGTTCTGTAGATAAACTGGAGGAAGCTCTGAAGAAGAAGGATCAAGATCTTGCCGAAGCACAGAAGGAGGCCTCGAGCAAAACGAAGCTTGCAGAAGAGAAACTGGCTTCGGTCGGAACTCTTGAACAGGAGAACTCCAGACTGAAAACTGCTCTCGAGACAGCTAATCGAGAGGTCAGCCGACTGAAAGAAGACAAGATGGTTCTGCACGACCAGGCGGGTGAGCTGGCGGGGAAGGTAAACGATCTGGAGGCCTTATCTCGGTGGACTCGCCAAGAATCTGTTCGTCATGATCGAAGGTAATTATTCCGACCCGGCTGTCTTGCAGTTACCAAGCCCGCGTAAGGCCACTGTCTTATTCTTGAATCGTGTTTGCAGAATTCTGCCAGAGCTTCGAAGAGGAAACCAGTCGAGTGGTGCCAGGCTTGGATCCCGCCAATTCTCTCGTGAAGGACGAGGCTGCTATGAACGTGCTCCGACTGGAGTCTCGTGTTACCAGCTTTGTTGACTATCTTGCTCGGCTGAAGGTTGCGATGTCGCGGATCGACACATCACTCTGGCCTGGAACGATGCTTCAGAACGACCTCGAGTCCCTGATGGTTCGACTGGATGAAGTCCCAGGTCGAGTGGCGGAATGGAAGAAATCTTCTGCTAGATGTGGTGTTGATGTCGCTCTGTCTCTGGTCCGCTTCCATTGCAAGGAGGCGCGAGAAGAAAAGCTGGCCGCCATCCAAGTTGCCAATACCAGGAAGCACAGCTTTCAAGACTTCATGGAGACTTTCATTGCTGCTGCTACTCGTATTGCAGACGGGATCGACTTGGACGAGTTTGTCGCCCCTTCCAGTCCTCCGCTTGAGGAATGAAAAACTTGTATGCTTCACTTTAAATTTGCCTCGGAATGCCGAGTGGATTCTGTAACCGTTAAACTCTGTCGAGCCGAGGGCTCGAGTACTTTGATCTAAGGTCTTGGACCTTTGGGTTTTATCCGAACTTGATTTATCGTTGAATATCTTCGGGAATTATCTGCCGAGTGGAACTTGGCCTTCACTCGAAATAACTTCGTATTTGTGGTGCAGCTCCGAAGGAAAAGGTAACAGTCGATTCGTATCTTGCCGTCCTTGTGGATTGGGACGTGTTCCGAACTTAGGCAAGCACTAGGCTGCAGCTAAGCCCCCAAGTGGGAGGTTTGCTTTCCACTCGGTGGGATTTTTGAACACTTAGGCGAGCACTGGGCTGCAGCTAAGCCTCCAAATGGGAGGTTTGCTCTCCACTCGGTAGCATTTTTGAACACTTAGGCAAGAACTGAGCTGCAGCTAAGCCTCCGAATGGGAGGTTTGCTCTCCACTCGGTAGGATTTTTGAACACTTAGGCGAGCACTGAGGTGCAGCTAAGCCTCGAGTGGGAGGTTTGCTCTCCACTCGGTAGGATTTTTATATACTTAGGCGAGTACTTGGACTGTAGCTAAGCCCCCGAGTGGGAGGTTTGCTCTCCACTCGGTAGGATTTTCAAACACTTAGGCGAGCACTAGGCTGCAGCTAAGCCTCCGAGTGGGAGTCTGGCTCACCACTCGGTAGGATTTTCAAATACTTAGGCGAGTACTTGGACTGCAGCTAAACCCCCGAGTGGGAGGTTTGCTCTCCACTCGGTAGGATTTTTATATACTTAGGCGAGCACTGGGCTGTAGCTAAGCCCCCGAGTGGGAGTCTGGCTCACCACTCGGAAGGATTTTCAAATACTTAGGCGAGTACTTGGACCGCAGCTAAGCCCCCGAGTGGGAGGTTTGCTCTCCACTCGGTAGGATTTTTATATACTTAGGCGAGCACTGGGCTGCAGCTAAGCCCCCGAGTGGGAGTCTGGCTCACCACTTGGTAGGATTTTCAAACACTTAGGCGAGCATTGGGCTGCAGCTAAGCCTCCGAGTGGGAGTCTGGCTCACCACTCGGTAGGATTTTTAAACACTTAGGCGAGCACTCGGCTGCAGCTAAGCCTCTGAATGGGAATCTGGCTCACCACTCGGTAGGATTTTCAAACACTTAGGCGAGCACTACGCTGCAGCTAAGCCTCCGAGGGGGACTTTGGCTCACCACTCGGTAGGATTTTCAAACACTTAGGCGAGTACTTGGACTGCAGCTAAGCCCCTGAGTGGGAGGTTTGCTCTCTACTCGGTAGGATTTTTATATACTTAGGCGAGCACTGGGCTGCAGCTAAGCCTCCGAGTGGGAATCTGGCTCACCACTCGGTAGGATTTTCAAACACTTAGGCGAGTACTTGGACTGCAGCTAAGCCCCCGAGTGGGAGGTTTGCTCTCCACTCGATAGGATTTTTATATACTTAGGCGAGCACTGGGCTGCAGCTAAGCCTCCGAGTGGAATTCTGGCTCACCACTCGGTAGGGTTTTCATATACTTAGGCGAGTACTTGGACTGCAGCTAAGCCCCCGAGTGGGAGGTTTGCTCTCCACTCGGTAGGATTTTCAAACACTTAGGCCAGCACTGGGCTGCAGCTAAGCCTCCGAGTGGGAGTCTGGCTCACCACTCGGTAGGATTTTCAAATACTTAGGCGAGTACTTGGACTGCAGCTAAGCCCCCGAGTGGGAGGTTTGCTCTCTATTGGGTAGGATTTTTATATACTTAGGCGAGCACTGGGCTGCAGCTAAGCCCCCGAATGGGAGTCTGGCTCACCACTCGGTAGGATTTTCAAACACTTAGGCGAGCACTGGGCTGCAGCTAAGCCCCCGAGTGGGAGTCTGGCTCACCACTCAGTAGGATTTTTTTGCAAACTTAGGCGAAACGGATTCGCAGCTAAGCTACCCACTGGGGGATTTCGTACGCAAACAGAAGTGACAGCAATTACAGGAAGAACTGGGACACTCTTGTCTTTGATAAAAATAAACTACAGATGTTTTTCTTATTACACCTCATCCGAGTGAGAATTCAAGTGTAAAATGGGCGGAGTAGTTCCGCATTCCAAGCTCGTGGCTCGTTGATCCGGTGATCAACGTTGTAGAGATGATATGCTCCATTGTGGAGGACTCTGGTGACGATGAAGGGGCCTTCCCAAGTAGGAGCAAGTTTGTGTGGTTTCTGTTGATCCACTCGGAGGACCAAATCTCCTTCTTGGAAGGCTCGGCTCTTCACATTTCTGGCATGTAATCGACGCAAGTCTTGCTGATAGATGGTCGATCTGATCATAGCCATTTCCCTCTCCTCCTCTAGGAGGTCGACTGCGTCTTGCCGGGCTTGCTCTGCTTCGTCTTTGTTATAAAGCTCGATTCTGGGGGCGTTGTGAAGTAGATCACTCGGCAGGACGGCTTCGGCTCCGTAAACCAGAAAGAATGGCGTTCTTCTAGTCGACCGGTTCGGGGTGGTCCTCAGTCCCCACAAAACTGACGGAAGCTCGTCGACCCAAGCGCCTGCTACGTGCTTGAGATCACGCATCAGTCGAGGCTTCAGTCCTTTGAGAATCAGACCATTTGCTCTTTCAGCTTGTCCATTCGATTGGGGATGCGCGACCGACGCATAGTCGACTCGTGTGCCTTGAGAGGCGCAAAAAGCTCTGAACTTGCCTGAATCGAAGTTTGACCCATTGTCAGTGATGATGCTATGCGGGACCCCATATCTGAATATCAACTCTCTGATGAAACTGATAGCAGTGCTAGCATCAAGATTTTTGATAGGCTTGGCTTCAATCCATTTGGTGAACTTGCCGACTGCCACAAGCACATGTGTGAATCCGCTCCTGCCTGTTCTCAGTGGACCAACCATGTCCAGTCCCCAAACAGCGAAGAGCCAGACGAGTGGAATGGTCCTCAGAGCTGATGCTGGCTTGTGCGACATGTTGGAGTAGAACTGGCAGCCTTCACACTTGTCGACTATCTCTTTCGCCATTTCGTTTGCCCTGGGCCAGTAAAAACCCGCTCGGTATGCTTCGGCCGCGATGGTCCGAGAGGACGCATGGTGACCACAGGTCCCCGAGTGGATATCATCAAGGATTATCTGACCTTCTTCTGGTGTTATGCACTTCTGACCGATTCCAGTTGCGCTTTCTCTATACAACTGTCCTTTTATGACTGTGAAAGCTTTAGATTGACCGACGATCTGTCGAGCCTCTTCTTCGTCCTCTGGAAGTTCTTTCCTCAAGATATACACGATGTATGGTATCGTCCAGTCGGGAGTGATTGCCAAGACCTCCATGACTAGGTCGACCACAACAGGAATTTCAACTTCAGTCGGATCTGTGGCACTTTTCGGTTGCGGGGCTTCTTCTGTAAAAGGATCCTCCTGGACTGACGACGAGCGGATGTGCTCCAAAAACACATTGCTGGGAATGGATTCTCTCTTGGAGCCTATCTTTGCCAGATCATCAACTGCTTGATTTTTCAGTCGGGGGATGTGATGAAGCTCTAACCCATCGAATTTCCTTTCTAGATTTCTTACTGCGTTGCAGTAGCCAGTCATAGCTGGGCTTCTGACGTCCCACTCCTTCATCACCTGATTAACCACCAAATCTGAGTCGCCATAGACCATGAGGCGAGGGACGCCGAGTGAAATGGCCATGCGCAACCCATACAAGAGTGCTTCATATTCTGCTTCATTATTGGAGGAATCGAAGTGAATCTGGAGAACATATCTGAGCTTATCTCCTCGGGGGGAGACCAATACTACCCCAGCACCGGAACCATTCAGCATCTTAGATCCATCGAAGAACATGGTCCAGTGCTCCGAGTGAACTTGAGTCGGAAGCTGCTGTTCAATCCACTCGGCGATGAAATCTGCAATTGCTTGGGACTTGATAGCCTTCTTTGCTTCAAACTTGATATCTAGGGGAAGGAGTTCAATCGCCCACTTCGCCACTCGACCAGTTGCATCTCTGTTGTGCAAAATCTCTGACAGTGGAGCGTCGCTGACGACTGTAACGGAATGGTCGGAGAAGTAGTGTGCAACCTTCTTCGTGGTCATGTAAATCCCATATACAAGCTTCTAGTAATGGGGATATCTTTGCTTCGAAGGAGTCAAAACTTCAGACACATAATATACTAGGAGCTCAACTCTGAAGGCCTTTCCTTCTTCTTCCCGCTCGACCGTAAGTACTGTATTGACAACTTGTCCCATGGCCGCAATGTAAAGCAGCAGAGGCTCTTTACTGATTGGGGCAGCAAGCACCGGCTGGGTGGAGAGCAGAGCTTTGAGCTCTGCAAACGCTGCATCAGCTTCTGGAGTCCACTCGAACTTGTCAGACTTCTTCATCAGTCGGTAAAGAGGCAACGCCTTTTCACCGAGACGAGAAATGAATCGACTTAGAGCGGCAAAGCAACCTGTAAGCTTCTGGACATCGTGCACACGCACAGGGCGCTTCATCCAGAATATGGTGCCAACTTTCTCGGGATTGGCGTCGATTCCTCGTTCGGAAACGAGAAAACCGAGTAACTTTCCACCTGGAACTCCGAATGTGCACTTTGATGGATTGAGCTTGATATCATATCCCCTGAGGTTAGCAACGGTTTCGGCAAGGTTAGTCAGCAGGTCGGAACCTTTCCGTGACTTAACCACAATATCATCCATGTATGCTTCTACGTTCCGACTGATCTGAGTGAGCAAACACTTCTGAATCATCCTCATGAACGTGGCTCCAGCATTCTTGAGGCCGAAGGGCATGGTGATATAACAGAAGCACCCGAATGGGGTGATGAAAGCCGTTTTGATCTCGTTGGGTCCATACAGACAGATCTGATGGTACCCTGAATAAGCATCTAGAAAAGACAAACGCTCACACCCCGCGGTCGAGTCGACTACCTGGTCGATGCGGGGGAGAGGGAAATGATCTTTCGGGTAGGCCCGATTGATATGTTTAAAGTCAATGCACATGCGAAGTGACTTGTCCTTCTTGGGGACCATGACAACATTAGCGAGCCACTCGGAATGGTAAATCTCTCGGATGAACTCCGCTGCTAAGAGCCGAGCCACCTCCTCGCCAATAGCTTTCCTCTTCTGGACGGCGGACCGTCAAAGATGTTCTTTCACAGGCTTGAACTTCGTGTCGACTCGTAGACGGTGCTCAGCCAGCCCCCTGGGAACTCCAGGCATGTCAGAAGGCTTCCATGCGAAGATGTCCCAGTTCTCACGGAGGAACTGGATGAGCGCTTCTTCCTATTTGGAGTCGAGCGTCGTTGAGATGTGAGTCGGAGCAGCTTTGGGGTCGGTCGGGTGAATGTGAACTGGCTTAGTTTCACCGGACGACGGAAAAGCTGATTCTGAAGCTGGCTTCTTGGCTCGCAGCAATTCACTCGGATCAGCAGTCTTCTGGTACTCTTGCAGCTCGACTACTGACATCTGAGCATCAGCGATCTTTGATCCTTTCTGAAAACACTCCTCTGCTTTCTTCCGATTGCTTGTAACGGTGATCACACCTCTGGGGCCGGGCATCTTCAACTTGAGATACACATAGCACGGTCGAGCCATGAAGCATGCATAAGCTGGCTGGTCCAGAATAGCATGATAAGCACTTTGGAAGTCCACAACCTCAAATGTCAACTTTTCCTTGCGGTAATTCTTTGAATCACCGAAAACCACATCGAGAGCAATCTGGCCGAGTGACTCGGCTTTCTTTCCAGGAATGACTCCATGGAAACTCATGTTGCTGGCACTGAGCCTGGACATCGGAATGCCCATCCCTTTTCAACGTTTCTGCATACAGTATGTTCAGGCCGCTGCCACCATCCATCAGGACATTGGTCAGTCGAGTGCCTTCGACAACTGGATCGACCACCAGAGCTTGCCTCCCAGGGGTGGCAATGTGCGCAGGGTGATCGGACTAGTCGAACGTGATGGCAGTCTGAGACCACTTCAGGTAGCTGGGTGTTGCCGGGGCAACAATATTCACTTCACGGTTAATGACTTTTAGTCGACTTTTGCTTTCGACATCAGCAAAAATCATCAAGGTGGAATTGACTTGGGGGTATCCATCGTCACTATCTTCTTTGTCCTCAACTCTGTCTGACTCTTTTTCCTTGTCTTTGGACTGCTTGCCCTGAAACTGCTGGATCAGGAGCCGGCACTGTCGAGTGGTATGCTTTGGGTAAATAAGATTACCCTCTTCATCTTTCTTGGTGTGGATGTGACATGGCAGATCCAAAACATCATTTCCATCTTGATCCTTGACTTTCTTGGGGTTCCAGGGCCCCTTGGGTTTTCCCTTGAATTTTCCCTGGGTTACGGCCAGGGCCTCCCCAGGAGCGGCTGGCTCGGCCTTCCGCTTCTTCTTCCGACTGGAATTGCCTCCGGTTTCCTGGGCGACTGCTTTCTCCTTGCCACTTCGGAGTCGATCTTCATCTTCTCCGTTAGCGTATTTGGTGGCAATTTCCATCATCCGATTCAGAGACATTTCTCCGGTCCGACCGAACTTCAGGTTCAACTCTCTGTTCTTGACGCCTTCTTTAAAGGCACAAACTGCTTGGTGATCCGGTACATTCTCAACTGTGTGATGCAAAGTGATCCACCTCTGGATGTAATCCCTCAGAGTTTCACTCGGTTTCTGCACGCAAGACCGCAATTCTGTAAGGCCTGCCGGTCGCTTGCATGTTCCTTCAAAGGTCGTGACAAACACTCGAGAGAGATCCTCCCAAGTGTAGATGTTGCTGGGTGCTAACTGATTCAGCCACGCTCTGGCTGAGCCCTCTAACAGGAGAGGCAAATGCTTCATATCCACCTCATTATTGCCGCCACCAATCTGGAAAGCCACTTGGTAGTCTTCGAGCCAAGTGTCAGGCTTAGACTCGCCGGTGAACTTGCTGACTCCAGTCGCCAACCGGAAGTTGGGAGGAATCACTGCGGCCCTGATGGCTCGACTGAAACACTCTGGCCCCGAAACACGTACTCTGCTGCTGGCAGGCGCATCCCTGTCGTGGCCTTCTCGGTGAGCTTTGTTCCTGTCAACAAGACCCTGAACGAGGATGGATCTCGCATCAAAGCCTGGGTCCCTGGGGTCGACTGGAACTCTCTACCCAACACTATGAGGGTGTCTGCATCCTGCTGTCGAGGCGCATATGACCCACTCCTCGGGGGAGGGGTTGGCACTCGACGTCGATCGAACCGGTGATCATACTGCTCATTTCTTTTGTACTGATCGTGCCGGTCTCCGCGTCCCTCACACCTTGGGGGCGATCTTGGGCTGTGAGCCGACTGGACTGTATCCATTGCAACGAATCAACGGATCGACTAGGCTGAGAAACAGCGGAATTCTGGTTTCCCGCTGCCCGGAGCAACGCTCTGATTTGCAACAAGCCCCTGCCAGCCTCCGACTGGGAGGGCTGAATCGATTCTACTATACGGGCCGCGGCTACCAAATTCTGAACTGGGGTTCGATATACCTGCATAGGCGGGAAGAGCTGACGTCGATTGGACTCGGGAGCTCGCTGACGCGCTTGCTCGTCGAGTATTCGCTGGAGATTCTCCAGTCGAGTGCGCTCGGCCAAGTTAGCCAAGCGCGCGTCCTCCAAGGCCCGGGCCTCAGGGGTTTCTCCGATGATAGGAGTGTGGAGTGCATCCATGTTCCGGCGGCGAAGCTCCTCTCGCTGCAATGACGTGAGAGGTTCGGGGAGATACTCATTGTGGGGATGCAATGGGTCGCCTCCACCCGCGCCTCCATCGGTGCGAGGGAAACCGGGAGGACTATGTGTTCCATCGACCGCCAGAACCTCAGCCGCCGGGTCGCTGCTGTCGCACTCGGATGCGGTCTCCACGGAGCCAGTCGACAGGTCGAACAGGCCGTAGAGGGATTCCTCGGGCTCAATTGCCGCGACTTGTGGGGCTGCCGACTGGCGGGCCACGGCATGCATCACCCACCTCTGAAGTCTCGACCGGCCGGAGCTCTTGCGCCGGTGGGAGACAGGGCGGGAAGATGACACGGGAGCCGACCGATACTGGGTCGACGACTGTCGCAGGAGGACGCCACGAACACATGCGCGGAAGTGCGTCGCACCGCGGACGGGGAGGGCGTCGATGTCGAGTGGAGCCTCCTGAAGCCAAGCGGAGTTGTCGGCGATGAATGTGAGTGCGCCGAGACGGATCTCGCGGCCCTCCACCAAATCTCCGCACGAAAACATGATCAAAGGGATCGGAAAAATCGCAACTTCTCCAGCTAGGCTCTAAGACTCCTGCCCCACGGTGGGCGCCAACTGTCGTGGTTCTAACTCTGACAGTGAGGTAGGGGGGTATGTATGGAGAGGCTAGATCTCAGCTATGGAGAAGTTGTAAATACACCAGGATGTACGAGTTCAGGCCCTTCGCGGAGGAAGTAACAGCCCTACGTCTCGGTGCCCGGAGGCGGTCGACTGGATTATGTGTGTATGAATTACAGGGGTGCCAACCCCTGCTACTGAGGAGGGGGGTGGCTTATATAGAGTTCGCCAGACCCCTCCGGTCCTCAGTAATGCAGGGTTAAAATACATTAATACTGGGCGTTACTGGTAACGTCCCTAATAAAGTGCTATGATGACCATAAAGACTACTTAATGGCCGACCGTTTGCTTGCGGAGTGACTTTAGATCTCCTGTCAGTCGAGTGGTTGGCTTCATAGTCGAGTGGTAGCTTCCTGGTCGAGTGTCTTGAATCCGTCGAGTGGGATACCTTCAAGTCGATTGAAAGGTGACTTCTTCCAGGGATGTCCTTGGGTAGGGCTCTTAGGACAGGTCCATGCCCTTACCCTAGGTACATAGCTTCATCATTAGCCCCCGAATGGATCGAGGTTCGAGTGGGGAAGGAGTTGGGGGTCCTTCCGACTGGTTCTTAGCGTTATACGAATGTCTTGTACTGGATCAATCATCACGGATGACATTGTCAACTTCTTTCAGTCACCTTGATCCATTCTTGGTCTCTCTTCGAGTGAATTTCCTTACTTGTGGAATACTGAGTGCCGGCACGAGTGGGCTCTTGAGTTTGATGAGTTGTTCTGCAGTGCCCTGCGTTCTTCCCAGCGCCCTGCGTTCCTTCCTCTTCCTCGACCGTAGCCACGGTCACCGCGGTCGGGGCGACGGCCGATCCTTCCTTCTCGCACGGCTCGGAGCTCTTGACATTCGTTGGTGTTGTGGGTGTGGAGGTCGTGGTACACACAATACCGACTGCCCTTGGGAGGTTCGGGCAGATCTCTGCCCCGCTTGGTGTCTGGTTCTGCCACGAGCATGGCAGCCCCCTTGCGCTTCACATCCTTGGCCTTGGGCTTCTTCTCTTCTGGGTCTGTGGCAGGCAGATCGAGGAGGGAGAGACGCCCTTCCTCAGCCCTGGCGCACTTGGTTGCCAAGTTGAACAACTCCAAGGAAGTGCACAGGTCTTCATGCATCGCCAGCTCCTCCTTCATCTTGACATCGCGCACGCCGTCGGAGAAGGCTGAGATGATGGCCTCCTCGCTCACCTTGGGAATCTTGAGGCGTGCATTGTTGAAGCGTTGGATGTACTTCTGCAGGGTCTCTCCGGGTTGTTGCTTGATGCGGCGCATGTCGCTCACGGCGGGTGGCTGGTCGCGAGTACCTTGGAAGTTGGCGATGAAGCGGGTGCGCATCTCGTCCCAGGAGGAGATCGTGCCTGGGGCCAGGTTCAGGAGCCAGGTGCGTGCTCCATCCTCGAGCTCCATGGGAAACCAGTCCGCCATGACCTTCTCGTCTCCGTTGGCAGCTTAGATGCCCAGCTCATAGAGCTGGAGGAACTCCGCAGGGTCGGCCGTGCCATCGTAACGAGGAGGCAGGTCTGGCTTGAACTTGCCGGGCCACGCGACGCTGCGTAGCTCAGCGGTGAATGCACGGCAGCCTGCTGTGGCCACGGGAGGCCTTGGGTCTTGACGCGCGGGAGCAGGAGCATGGTCGCGACGTGCTGGAGCAGGGAGCGCCCGGGTAGCTTCTTGCGGGCGAGGGACTTCTTGGAAGCTCTGCTCTTGCCGCGTTGGCACCTGACGGAGCGGGTTCCGCCCAGGGGCCACGCGCCTTGGAGCCATGGCGCCTTCTTGAGAAGGAGGCAGCTGGGGCGCCGCCGGAGCTTCATCGCCCGCGCGGGGCGGGGTGCGGTGCAGCGGAACGGACGGCGTAGGAGAGCCCCCTGCGGCGCAGACGAGCTCGGCGACGCGGTCGAGCCATTCTTCGTAGACGTCGTCGACGGGACGGTAGCGCAGGAGCTCGTTTGCCGTGATGAGTGCAGCTCGAGCCTCCATGGGTGCGCGGAGCGCGCGGGACGAAGAACCAACTGGGGTGAGCGAGGGAGTAGCGGTGCGGCCGTCTTGCCGCATGGGCTGATGCTGAGACGACGCTTGCTGCTCGTCCCCCACCAGGCCGGTGGCGGCGTTGACGGCAGGTGACGAGGAACGGCGAGGACGCCCGCCGACAGGAGCCGTTTGGGCAACGCGGGAAGCGAGAGCGGCCCAGCGCTCGGCGCTGGCCCGACGAGCGTCAGACATGGACGCGATGGTCAGAGGAGAACGGGGTGGTGGAAGACGAATTCCGGCGCACCCCTACCTGGCGCGCCAAATGTCAGATTTCGGTTTCCGGCAGACCCTTGAGATTCGAACACTGGGGTGCACGCGGAGATTTCGCCTTCTACCTACCTGCACCCCTCCTCCTCATAGAGATCTAAGCTATGGGAAGAACAGTACAAGAGACACAGGGTTTATACTGGTTCGGGCCACCGTTGTGGTGTAATACCCTACTCCAGTGTGTGGTGTGGTGGATTGCCTCTTGGGCTGATGATGATGAGCAATACAAGGAAGAACAGCCTCACGAGGGTCTGTTCTTGGCTGTGGGGATGAACTGCTAGGAGGAGTTCAGTCACCCTTCTCTCTCTCTCTCTGTTTGTGATGTTACTCGATCCAATTTTCCCTTTTTTCTACCTTGTGGCTGGCTAGTCCTATTTATAGGCAAAGGCCCTGGGCCTCTTCCCAAATATTGAGCGGGAAGGGCGCCACCAATTGGCCATTCTGAAGGGGAACATCTGGTACACTTATCCTGACTAAAGTTAGTCCTCGCCTGCCAAAGACTCTGGTGGGGACGCTGGCTTGGGCTCCATAATGACTTCCTCCCTGCCGTTGGACTGGTCTTGGTCTCGTTGCACCGAAACAGGTGCCTTTGCTTGATGCTCTCGCCTGCGCTTGCTCCCTTTGCACCAAAGAGGAAAGGAGGACACTGCGCAGGCTGGCGCCCGCCTGGCGCCCTTTGTCGTCATGGCTTGCGTCACGGGCACCTCGTGAGGTACCCCGCCTTGATCTCTCCGCCTCCTCGCGAGCCAGCCTGATGTGGCCGTGCCTGAGGAAGCTCCGTGTCGTCCGCCCCACGAGGCTTGGCCCCTCGCGAGGGTCTTGGGTCTACGTCGATGAAGCCAGGCCATGCTGGCCCCCCTTTGAGCCACGCCACAGGCCACAGGCAGGCAAGTCTGGGGACCCCCGTTCCCAGAACGCCGACACGTAGGGTCCGCACGCTTAACGTTCGATGACGATTTGTATTATGATTTATGTAATTTGATGACCGAAGTTTGTTCAGAGTCCTGGATGAGATCACAGACATGACGAGCAGTCTCGAAATGGTCGAGAGGTAAATATTCATATATTGGAAGGTTACATTCAGACACCGGAATGGTTTTTGGAAGTTTTGGATGAGTTTCGGAGTACCGGGGGTTATCAGAACACCCCCCCCTCCCCCGGGAAGTTAATAGGCCTACATGGGCGTTAGTGGAGAAGAGAGAGGGCCGACCGGGAGGTGGCGCGTGCCCCCTTGCCAATCCGAATTGGACAAGGGGTGGGGGCGGTGCCCCCCTCCTTCCTTCTCTCCTCTTCCTCCTTCCCTCCTCTCCTATTTGGAATAGGAAAGGGGGGAGAATCCTACTTGGACCAGGAGTCCAATCAGGACTCCCCCCTATGGCGCGCCCTCCTTGGGCGGGCCTCCTCTTCCCCCCTCCTTTATATACGTGGGAGGGGGCACCCCAAAGGCACACCAAGTCTTCTCTTAGCCATGTGTGGTGCCCCCCTCCATAGTTACACACATCGATCATATCGTCGTAGTGCTTAGGCGAAGCCCTACGCCGGTAACTTCATCATCACCATCGCCATGCCATCGTGCTGACGAAACTCTCCCTCATCCTCAACTGGATCAAGAGCTCGAGGGATGTCATCGAGATGAACGTGTGCTGAACACAGAGGTGTCGTACGTTCGGTGCTAGGATCGGTTGAATCATGAAGACGTTCGACTACATCAACTACGTTACTAAACGCTTCCTCTTTAGGTCTACAAGGGTATGTGGACACACTCTCCCCTCTCGTTGGTATGCATCTCCTAGATAGATCTTGCGTGATCATAGGAATTTTTATGAAATACTGCGATCCCTAACAAACACCACCCCAACAGGTCAACAGGCTACACGCCTTTCTTTATGGTCTATGGGGTGGAGGCGGTTCTTCCAAGCGACATCCGTCATTACTTGTCTTATGTGGCGGCTTATGTTGAATCTTATAATGAGATAGCACGTCAAGATGCACTTGACGTGTTGGATGAAGAGCGTGACCTTGCGGTGGCTCATTCGGCGATCTATCAGCAAGATCTGTGTCACTATCATAGCCATAGAGTCAAAACCCGAACCTTTCAAGAAGGCGACTTGGTGCTCCGGTTAATCCAAGATCAAACAGACATGCATAAGCTATCCCCACCTTGGGAAGGACCTTTTGTTGTCAGCAAGAACCTGAACAATGGGTCATACTACGTCATTGATATACGAGAACATAAGGACTCATGTAAGTCGGAGGAGGAGACCCGTCGGCCCTAGAACATCGCTCATCTTCGGCCTTATTACACTTGAGCCATCGGCTCTTGTCTCTATACATACTATTATCAATGTATATATTATGATCAATATAATGAAGCCGGCATCCCTGATAATTCAGGGCCTCTGTCATTTCATTTCAAAGCATCTGAGTCTTTATTATTTGTTCATAAGGTCACTTGGGGGCTTCCAACCGACCGGGTTTAGCTTTCATACCCTCTTGACAAGGCGTGGACACCGAATACTGAGTTATCCTGCCTGTTTGCTTGATGCTCCTCTACCAGGTAATCCCAAGTGACCCGCCGAACTCTTAACAGTCAATCTTTTTTAAGACCATGAACTCGTTAAGGTTAAAATGGCGGTTTGCCACGTGAGGGTCGGCTTACAGTGAGCGAGGATTAACTCTAAGGCTGTGCAGCCTATGAAAGCACATGGCTTTATTAGCCAGTCTGGTCATGCATTGATGAGCTGGCCAGATAATTTTTAAGGCTGTGTGGCCTACGAAAGCACTTGGATTTCTTTTGAATCTTTTCTTTTGAGCATTTTGGAGTTGTATCCCTTAAAAGATTTTTTTGGCTCAAGTGTGTTTTTACAATTCGGGCCATGCAGTCCTGATTATATGACTCATAATTGAGCATTTTGGGTTTGGTAACCCGCCCTGGTGGCAGACTTTAAGTCGCCAGGATACTTTTTGCCTTGAGCAATCAAGGTCATGATATTTCGTGACTCCGGGTTGATACCCTCTACGGATATTAATTATCAAGATGCCACCATCGTCTCAACCTATAGGTATGTCTTTCAACAATTAAATGAATATTTGGGGTTTGGAAGAAGTACCACCTTTGTTGTGCATGTAGAATGTTGTATGAGAACAAGCTATAAAAAGGGGTCTGGTGAGATAGATAGTTCGATGAGTGCTAGCTCCAAATTTAAAAGGAAGCTGAGGATCGATGGATCGGGTGATCTGGTAGCCAGCTTTTTGACTTGATGGTTGCTCTGGGATGTTTTCCGGTTTTGTTTGTTTTAACCGAATTAATTTGGTTTTAAACCAAAAAATGAAATGAATTTGGTTTATTGTTTTGCAAATTGAAACCATAACCTAAAAAAATCAAAATTCGTTTTCAGTTTGATTTTTTCCGTGTTTTCGGTTCGGTTATGCACGCCCTAAGGCATTTCCATCCCCTCAACCCTCAATTATTTGCATGATCTTAATTAGTGAAGCGTCTTTTTTAATCCATCAAACTGAATGCCTGGCCAATTATTTGGCGTAGATCCAAAAAATGGATGCCAACCAGACGAGAACCAAATCAATCAGTCAATTTCCAAAAAATTGTGGCGACACCCTACGCCAAGAGACTCGACACACTACTCACTATGTACATAGCTATGGCGTGGGCTATATGGACACGTTGCTACTTGTTCCTTTCTAGTCTTGTTTATGGGTTGTGTTTTCATGTCTGAATTATTTCTGGCATGGCCTGCGAGTTGCACGTCGCTACTTCGGCCATTTTCTTTCCTTGGTAGAAACCTAGCCACACACTGTTTATCTCCACTCACCCCTCCGTCCCTTCTGGGCCCAGCCACTGCTCGATCCCAGCCTCTCCTTCCCCTCGCGTGTCGTGCCATTGCACGCGGCCTTCTCGTAGCTGGATTGTGACGCCCCTGATTCAATCTACACTACTCATACACGCAAACGTGTATGATCAAGATCAGGAACTCACGGGAAGATATCACAACACAACTCTAAACACAAATAAAAGGATACAAGCTTAATATTACAAGCCAGGGGCCTCGAGGGCTCGAATACAAATGCTCGATCATAAATGAGTCAGCGAAAGCAACAATATCTGAGTACAGACATAAGTTAAACAAATTGCCATAAGATGGCTAGCAAAAACATGGATACATATCAAAAAGGTGCAGGCCTCCTGCCTGGGATCCTCCTAAACTACTCCTGGTCGTCAGCGGCCTGCACATAGTAGTAGGCACCCTCGGTGTAGTAGAAGTCGTCGACGGTGGCGTCTGGCTCCTGGGCTCCAACATCTGATCACAGCAACCGGGTATAGGGGAAAAGGGGGAAGCAAAGCAACCATGAGTACTCATCCAAAGTACTTGCAAGACTGACATAAGATCTACACTACATATGCATCGGTATCAATGAAAGGGGTAGTACCTGTGGACTGAACTGTTGAAAGCCAGAATAAGGAGCGAGAATCTAGTCCTATCGATGACTACACTTCTGGCAGCCTCCATCTTGAAGCATATAGAAGAGAGTAGCAAGTAGCATCAAGTAACATCGTATAGCATAACCCTACCCGGCGATCCTCCCCTCGTCGCCCTGTGGGAGAGCTATCACCGGGTTGTCTCTGGAACTTATCTCGGTGTGTTTTATTAAGTATCCGGTTCTAGTTGTCAGGAGGTCAGAATACAAATCCAAGTCGTCTTGTTACTGTGGACATGGCTATTCGAATAGATAAACTTCCCTGCAGGTGTAACATCCCAATTTTCAATTTGGATGTTATACATAGGTCATCATATGCATAACATATTTTAATTGCATTTTGGTTGTGATCCTAGAAATCTTAACCAACTCAAGGACCCAAGGAGAGAGTTGGGGATTTCATTTATTTTCATATTTGAATTTTTCTCAAATTTGAAAAGAAGACCAATTTGGTTTTAATATTTTTCTCTCCAATTATTTCCAAAATTTAAATTAAAAGAGAGAAGATAATAGGACTTCTTCAAAAAGAGAGGAATATTGGAGGAAAAAAATTTAAAATCGAATAAATATTTATTTGAGACTTTATTTGAATTAGAAAAATATGCATTTTTTAAAATTGCATTTTAGGCCAGAAAAATGTTCACTTTGTTTTAAATATTTTATTTAGACGGTGAAAATTGTTTTTGGCATTTTTAAGAATTGTTTATATTTTATTAGGATTTTATTTGGGCGAAATTTATTTAAAAAAAAAAGTTCTCCGCCCGACTGGGCCAAGGCCCAGCCGAGCCGGGCCGCCGCCGCCTTCCCCACATGGGAGCCGCACCACCGTCGGACTCCCGGAGTCTGAGCTGGACTACACCACCACCGCCCCCTTGCCCAAGGAAGCCACCCCCCTTATATATGCTGCCACCTGGCCCCTCTCCACCCCAAGCCGCCGCCCGCAGCCGCCGCCCACCGCCGCTGGTGCCTGCTGCCGCCGTTTCTCCGCAGCCGACGCCGCACGCCAACCCGTGCCGCCGCTTGCCGAGGACGCACGCTGCCCCGCCTCGCCGGATCTCGCCTCGCCGCCATCGTCTCTGGTTTTTTCGAAGAATCGGTAAGAACCGACAAAACCTTTGCCCCGGTTTTTTCGTTAGATCGGTTTAGTTTGGTTTTTCCGGTTTCGCTAATTAGCGAACATTCATCCAAACGTTTTTGTTAGTGAACGTTTTTCATCCGCTTGTCCCTAATAGCGAACGTTCATTCAATAGTCTTTTCTTCTATTTTATTTTCTGCCAGGGACCTATCCACGATAATTTTTATCGTAGATTAGCCCCTGATCTTCAAATGCTCGCAACTTTTTGCTCGCTTGTCCAAATCCAGTGAAACCAACGCCAAAATCTTCATCTCGGACCCCTATTTCCAGTTAACCAGCTTGAACATGATTTTGATAATTTAAAATTTGATTGCAAGCCGATTTGAATTTGAATTTCTTTTGACCGTAGCTTGAGTTTCGTAGCTCCGATTTGATTGATTCTTTTTGCAAATCGAAGCTCTTCTCTTTTACTTTCGATTTGGATCTTTTCTCTTGAGTTTTACCCTTGAATATATTGCTTGAGTGCTTATGTATGCTATTTCTTGCTTGCGATAGAGTTTCAGGAGTGCGAAGCGTGGTACTACGAGTCACTAGGGTTTTCAGATCGTCAGCAAGGCAAGTGACACTTTGATCATACACCTTTATTACCTAGTTTTTATGCATTAGTTTCAAACCCTCAAATATTGCATGAGTAGGAACTATTTAACATGTGGGTTTTGGGAAGTAGTTGATGAGTTAGTACCTATTGCCCTTTTCAATTAAACCCTGGGAGTTACTTCTACATTATGCTTGTACTGCTATTGCTATGCTCGTAGACGTGGTTTGGTTTGAGTGATTCATGATGGTTGTGAGCATTATTATGAACTAAGTGTTTATTTAAGGTGGCTAATTTAACACACATCTGGGTTTATTGTTTGTGGGCACCTGGGGTAATCCAGTGTCTCGGTCATCCGTTTACCCGTCAAAAGGGCTAATGCTTCTGAAAGACTGTGTCTCGGTCATCCGTTTCTCAAACATCATGTAGTGCGAGAAATCAAACAGAGGAGATCGAGTCTTGTGGGGAAAAGTGCGCAAAACTCTGTAGAGTGTACAAACTAATCATGGTTAGCCATGTCCCGGGTTATGGACATCTTGAGTATCTCGTGCTTGAATTATTATGTTGATCTCATCACTTTACTTAATAATTTGTTGGGTTAATGATTATAAATTTTGGGATTGAGATGGGGTTACCATTCTCAATGTTTTCAACAAACTTTTAATTAAATAAAATATATTCCTTTGTTGTTGGGAAAACTAGCTTTCTATAAAAATAACCATAGAGCCTCCACCAGCCAAATATGCATATAGTTATAGCTGCTACTTGTTCATTGCTCTACAATGTTATTTTGCCAGCATATTCCATGTGCTGACCCATTTCGGGCTGCAATGTATTATGTTGCAGACTTTTCAGACGAAGAGTAAGATGCGCTAGGTCGTTGTCTTGCACTCAGCTATGCTGTTGAAGTTGATGGACTCATTTTACCTTCGAAGCCTTCCGCTATTATCTTCATCAGATGGCCTTGAGCCATATTATTGTAATAAGTACTCTCTTTTGAGATATTCGATGTAATAATTGTGTGATTGAACTCTGTTATAAATCCTCCAAGTACTGTGTGTCAGCATTACCGATCCAGGGATGACACTTATGCATAGATATTTGACCGTTTGAGGTCGGATCGCTACAAGATGGTATTAGAGCACACGCTGACTGTAGGACGCGGCCACTAAGATAAGCCTTAGGTCACTCTTCTCTACTCATTTCTAACTCTTCTCCACTTTCCACTATATAGATGGCGGATTCAAGGAACAAGTTTTCTCAACCGGATGAAGACTCCCTTTTGGACGACACTTGAAGGAGGCCACTAGATACCTGAACATCGGAATACCAAGCTTTACCGGGACCTACACTGCCACTCTACCAGAAGAAGAGCGTTGGACCATTTGAGTACATGTCCCGGGAAGGAAATTCATACCAGTTACTGAGCCCATAGAGTTTTGCTTCGATGCACCAACCTGGAGTCTAGGAAAGAGCATGGCAGCTCACATCGCCATGGGACGCATCGGCGAAGGATACCGCAAGGATCTTAAGGACACCATCTACCAGATATGTGGACGCCGAGCTGAGCAACGGGAGATGATCAGCACCAGGAGGGACAAGTCCATTGCATCCTACATCCAGGAGTTAAACCAACACATTCGTCGTCAGGAGAACCAGATGTGCGCCAGCTTGATAGACCTAAAGAAGGTGATGACCAGGAACATGGAGCTAGAAGAGGAACTCAAGTCTACACGTGATGGATAAGAAGAGGAAATTGCAGTTCTATTGGATAAGAATGAAGATCTGAAGAAGAAGCTAGGAGTATTCATGGGAGACCCTGTGCCAGGAGGTGACGACCATCCCGAAGACTACATCATCATCATGACACTAACTCCGACCCTGACAGCGATGATGACTATGAAGACGAAGCTAGAGCAGATATCATGGAATCTTCTTCCGATCAAAATTTCTAGTTGACCACCATATTATCAGTAGTATTCCCCCATGTATATAGAATAGTCCGAGTATTTTGTAATGGTAGTCAGATCGATTGTATGCCCTTGTTTGAATTGAGTGGTATGATATGATTGTGTTTGTCTCATGTGCATATGGGTAGTGATTTTCTCCTTAGACCTCACTCTGTTATAATCTCTCCCCTCTAAGACCTATCAAATGCCTTTGAGACGTGACCCCAGATTTGTCTTCCCACCGGAGCTCACCCAGTTGATCCAGGAACAGAATTCCTTAATGCAGCTACTAGTCCAGAACCAAGGCAACAACAACAACAACCCACCACCACCACCTCTAGTTGACAACTTAGCCCGTTTTCTGAGCTTGAATCCACCGGTGTTTTCCAGTAGCACCGAGCCGATTGTTGCTGATGACTGGCTCCAAAGAATTGGAAGGGAGCTGACCACCGCAGGTTGCACAGATGCAGATAAGGTGCTCTTCGCCACACATCAAATGGATGGACCAGCGGCCTCATGGTGGGAGAATTACACAGCCACTTTTCCCATAGCCAATGTCACATGGGATCAGTTTCAGCAAGCTTTCCGTACCTCCCATGTCTCAACTGGAGCAATGAGTATGAAGAAGCATGAGTTTCACAACTTATGCTAGGGAAATCATACTGTGGGATAGTACGTGGATGAGTTTAGAAAGTTAGCTCGTTATGCCCCGGATAATGTGGCCACAAATGTCGCGAAGAAGGAGAAGTTTATGGAAGGGCTAAATGATGAGCTCAGCATGCAGTTGATGGTGGCAACATTCAATAACTACCAGGACTTGGTAGATAGGGCCCTTATGATTGAAAGCAAACAACAGCAGATAGAGAGCCGCAAACGGAAGTATGGAAAGGGAAGTACAATTTTGGAGCTCAGCAGAAGCCTCGCTTTACCCCTAACTCTGGAGGTTACACCCATAACCATGGAGGCCATACCCACAATGGAGGAAGCTCACATAACCATAGTGTGCCTAAGAATGGAAACAGGAATGGAGCAAGCAGCAACCAAAACCGTCCCAACCCAGCAGCGGCCGCCAAGGACCTGAGCCATGTTACCTGTTACAAGTGCGGGAAGACTGGACATTATGCCAATGATTTCTCAGAGTTGAAGAATGGCAACGGAAATGGAAACTCTGGGAAGAAGCCAAATCCCTTCACCGGAGGTCAGGTGAACCACATCAACGTGGAGGAGGTTGAAGATCAGCCTGACGCAGTGATTGGTAAGTTTTTGATTAAGTCATTTACCACACTTGTTCTTTTTGACACTAGTGCATCGCATTCATACATATCAAGGGGATTTGTGGACAAGTTTAAGTGGCCAACCCTAGCCCTTAGGTCACCCATGTTAGTAAGCTTGCTAGGCTCGGAGTATATGGCTAGCGATCGTGTGATCGGTTACCCTTAATATTATGCATGGATTGTTTATCGAAGTATGGAGGAAACATCGATTGTGCTAGTATGTCAATTTTACTCACCACCCCGGAGGGAAAAAGGATCAAGTATGTGTCTAGGCATGCGCCAAGGAGGACCCAAATAAATTCTCTCTTGGGAGTTGTTCAGGAAGAAGTGCGTGTGGTGAAGGATTACTTGGATGTATTTCCAGAGGAACTACCAGGCATGCCGCCAGATTGATACATAGAATTTTTGATTGAGCTGTTGCCAGGCACCGGATCAATATCGAAGAGACTGTATCGGATGCCCGCAAATGATTTGGAGGAAATTAAGAAGCGGACTAAGGAGTTATTGGAGAAAGGTTACATCTGACCAAGTTCATCACCGTGGGGAGCCCTAGTGCTCTTAGTTGAGAAGAAGGATGGATCTTTGAGAATGGTTGTCGATTATCGGGCCTTAAATGAAGTGACGATCAAGAACAAGTACCCACTACCGACGATCAATGATCTATTTGACCAGTTGCAAGGAGCTAAGTATTCTCCAAGATCAATCTGCGATCGGGATACCATCAACTGAAGATCTGAGAATAGGATATACCTAAGACAACTTTTACCACAAGGTACGGGCTATATGAGTACATGGTCATGTCATTTGGAGTGACTAATGCCCCTGCCTATTTTATGAGCATGATGAACAAGGTGTTCATGGAGTTTTTGGATAATTTTGTAGTAGTGTTCATTGATGATATTTTGGTGTACTCGAAGAATCAAGAGGAACACAAGGAACACTTGCGCTTAGTTCTCGAGAAGCTTAGGGAACATCAATTGTATGCCAAGTTTAGAAAGTGTGAGTTTTGGTTGAAGGAAGTTGGATTTCCTGGACATGTTATATCAGGAGAAGGTATAGCAGTAGACCCCACCAAGTTTCAGTCGGTCACCGAGTGGTTGGCACCCACCTCAGTTGGAGAGATCCGCGGTTTTCTGGGACTCACAAGATATTACAGGAGGTTCATTGATAATTTCTCCAAGATTGCGAAACCCATGACCGATTTTTTGAAGAAGGACACCAAGTTCAAATGGACTGAAGATTGTGAGGCCAGTTTTCAGGAGTTGAAGAAACGTTTGGTTACAGCCCCAATGTTGATTCTTCTAGATATACACAAGGATTTCCAAGTATATTGCGACGCTTCTCACTTAGGACTTGGAGGAGTACTGATGCAGGACGGAAGAGTTGTTTCATATGCCTCATGATAGCTTCGACCTCATGAGTTGAATTATGCCACACATGATTTCGAGTTAGCAGCCGTAGTGCATGCGCTCAAGACCTGGAGACATTTTCTGATTGGAAATAGATGTGATGTGTGCACGGATCACAAGAGTTTGAAGTACATTTTCACGTAGAAGGAGTTGAATCTCAGGCAGAGGAGATGGTTGGAGCTCATAAAGGATTATGATATGAAGTAGCACTATCATCCAGGGAAGGCCAATGTCGTAGCAGATGCTTTGAGCCACAAGAGTTATGCCAATACCCTCGTAAGCGGAGGATTACCGCGGGAGTTAGTTGACGATCTCAAGGAACTTCGTTTGGAGATAGTTCCAAGAGGTTTTTTGCAGAAATGGAAGCTTAGTCTACGTTATTGGGAAGAATTCAAGAAGCTTAGAATGATGATAAGGGAATTGCTGAGATAAAGGAGAAGATTAGCAAAGGAAAAGCCAAGGGTTTCCGTGAGGATGAGCAAGCGACTTTCTAGTTTGAGGATCGTATATATGTGCCCAATAATCCAGAGATCAGGAAGTTAATACTTCAGGAAGCTCATGACTCGCCATACTCGATTCACCCCAGAAACACCAAGATGTATTTGGATTTGAAGGAGCGTTTTGGTGGACAAGTATGAAGAAGGATATTGCCGAGTATGTAGCAGTATGTGATGTATGTCAGAGAGTGAAGGAAGAACATCAGAAGCCGGCAGGATTGCTTCAGCCTATTCCGATACCCGAATGAAAGTGGGACAAGCTTGGCATGGATTTCATCACCGGATTACCCAGGACCCGATCGGGATATGATTCAATCTGGGTATTAGTTGATCGCTTGACCAAGGTAGCTCACTTTATCCCAGTGAAAACCACCTCTCCAAGCGCGAAGTTGGCCAAGATATATATGACCAGGATCGTATGTTTGCAGGGAGTTTTGAGGACCATCGTATCAGATAGAGGGAAACAATTTATTTTGAAGTTTTGGAATCAATTGCACCAGACTTTGGGTACTAGGCTAGAGTTCAGTACAGCCTTTCATCCGCAGACCGATGGACAGATAGAGAGATAGTCAATCAGATTCTCGAGGATATATATGTTGAGAGCTTGTGCGCTAGATTATGGATCTAGTTGGGATCACAATTTGCCTTACGCAGAGTTCTCTTAAAAAAACTAGTTATCAGGCTAGTTTGAAGATGGCACCTTTTGAAGCCTTGTATGGAAGGAGATGTGGGACACCGTTGATGTGGGATGAAGTTGCAGACCGTCAGTTGTTTGGACCAGATCTGATCAAAGAGTCTGAAGAGAAGGTTAAGTTGATTTGAGATAGACTAAAGGTAGCTCAGTCCAGGCAGAAGAGTTATGCCAACACCAAACGCAAGGAGGTAGCCTATGAAATTAGAGACAGAGCATATCTTCGTGTGTCACCAGTCCGAGGAATTGAACGATTTGGAGTTAAGGGAAAGTTAGCCCCGAGATTTGTAGGACCGTACCGAGTTCTGGAACGTATGGGAGAAGTTGCCTACAAGTTGGAGTTACCCGAAGGATTGTCAGGAGTTCACGATGTGTTTCACGTTTCCCACTTGAAGAAGTGCCATGCGGAGATGGCTGATATTCCTCTGAGAGATACAGTTCCCCTAGAAGCAATTCAGTTGGATAGTGACCTAACCTGAGAAGCCCGTCAAGATTCTCGAGTCTTCCAGCCGAGTTACACGCGGCAAGGTTATCAAGTTTTGCAAAGTTCAGTGGAGCCACCATACCGAGGACGAAGCCACCTGGGAGCAAGAGGAAGACCTACGTAAAGACCACCCACACCTATTTTCTAGCCAACGAATCACGAGGGCAAGATTCATCTTAAGGGGGATAGGTTTGTAACATCCCAATTTTCAATTTGGATCTTATACATAGGTCATCATATACATAACATATTTTAATTGCATTTTGGTTGTGATCCTAGAAATCTTAAGCAACTCAAGGACCCAACGAGAGAGTTGGGGATTTTATTTATTTTCATATTCGAATTTTCTCAAATTTGAAAAGAGGATCAATTTGGTTTCAATATTTTTCTCTCCAATTATTTCCAAAATTTAAATTAAAAGAGAGAAGATAATAGGACTTCTTCAAAAAGAGAGGAATATTGGAGGAAAACTTTTAAAATCAAATAAATATTTTATTTGAGATTTTATTTGAATTAGAAAAATAGGCATTTTTGAAAATTGCATTTTAGGCCAGAAAATTGTTCACTTTGTTCTAAATATTTTATTTAGACCGTGATTTTTTTTTTGCCATTTATCGAATTTTCTTATATTTTATTAGTATTTTATTCGGGAAATTTTTTTTAAGTTCTCCGCCCGACTGGGCCAAAGGCCCAGATGAGCGGGGCGCCGACGCCTTCCCCGCGCGGGAGCCGCGCCGCCGCCGTACTCCCGGAGTCCGAGCCGGACTCCACCGCCGCCGCCCCCTCGCCCAAGGAAGCCACTGCCCCCCCTTTATATACGCCACCACCCCGGCCCCTCTCCACCCCAAGCCGCCACCCATCGCTGCCCGTAGCCGCCCACCACCGCCTGCAGCTGCCCGCGCCGCCTTCTCGCGCCGTCGGCGCCTCATGCCGCCGCTGCTCCGCCGCCGACGCCACCCGCCAGCCCGCGCAGCCGCTCACCGACGCCGCACGCCGACGCACGCCGCCCCGCCTCCCCGGATCTCGCCTCGCCGCCGTCCTGCCAGTTTTTTTTTGAAGAATCGGTAAAAAGCGACAAAACCGTCGCCCCGGGTTTTTTGTTAGATCGGTTTAGTTTGGTTTTTTTTCGGTTTTGCTAATTAGCGAACGTTCATCTGAACGTTTCTGTTAGCGAACGTTTTTCGTCCATTTGTCCCTGATAGCGAATGTTCGCTCAATAGTCTTTTATTTTATTTTATTTCCTACCAGGGACCTATCCGTGATTATTTTTATCACAGATTAGCCCCTGATCTTCAAACGCTCGCATCTTTTTGCTCGCTTGTCAAAATCCAGTGAAACCAACGCAAAAATCTTCGTCTCAGACCCCTATTTCCAGTTAACCAACTTGAACATGATTTGACAATTTAAAATTTGATTGCAAGAATATTTTAATTTGAATTTCTTTTGACCGTAGTTTTAGTTTTGTAGCTCCGATTTGATTGATTCTTTTTGCAAATCGAAGCTCTTATCTTGTACTTTCGATTTGGATATTTTCTCTTGAGTTTTACCCTTGCATATATTGCTTGAGTACTTATGTATGCTATTGTTTGTTTACGATAGAGTTTCCGGAGTGCGAAGCGTGCTACTATGAGTCCCTAGAGTTTTCAGATTGTCAGCAAGGCAAGTAACGCTTTGATCATACCCCTTTATTACCCAGTTTTTATGCATTAGTTTCAAACCCTCAAACATTGCATGAGTAGGAACTGTTTAACATATGGGTTTGGGGAAGTAGTTGTTGAGTTAGTACCTATTGCCCTTTTCAATTAAACCCTGGGAGTTACTTCTACGTTATGCTGATATTGTTATTGCTATGCTCGTAGACATGGTTTGGTTTGAGTGATTCATGACAGTTGTGAGCATTATTATGAACTAAGGGTTTATTTAAGGTGGCTACTTTAACACACATCTGGGTGGATTGTTTGTGGGCACCTGGGGTAATCCAGTGTTGTCCAAGGAGATCCCGGGGAATTCATGTGATCATCCTATGGTCCGCCACCCAGGCTCAAAGGGATCATAAAATTATTCATGCTAGAAACTTCCGTGTGCAGCCACAAGCCATTATGGGCTCTGGCATTGTTGAGTATGTTGTGTGACCTCTTTCAGTGGTAAACTAGCAGATGTAGGGGATGTAGGTGGTACGGTTTACCCGTCAAAAGGGCTAATGCTTCTGAAAGACTGTGTCTCGGTCATTCGTTTCTCAAACATCATGTAGTGCAAGAAATCAAATGGAGGAGATCGAGTCTTGTGGGGAAAAGTGTGCAAACCTCTGCAGAGTGTACAAACTAATCATGGTTAGCCATGTCCCCAGTTATGGACATCTTGAGTATCTGGTCCTTGAATTATTATGTTGATCTCATCACTTTACTTAATCAATTTGTTGGGTTAATGATTATTAATTTTGGGATTTAGATGGGGTTACCCCTCTCAATGTTTTCAAAAAACTTGTAGTCAAATAGAATATATTCCTTTATTGTAGGGAAAAACTAGCTTT
Organism: Triticum urartu; assembly: GCF_003073215.2. NCBI lineage: Eukaryota > Viridiplantae > Streptophyta > Magnoliopsida > Poales > Poaceae > Triticum > Triticum urartu. The sequence goes on from NC_053025.1 coordinate 409,103,250, forward strand.
CTGCAAAATAACCATAGAGCCTCCACGAGCCAAATATGCATATAGTTATAGCTGCTACTTGTTCATTTCTCTACAGTGTTATTTTGCCAGCATATTCCATGTGCTGACCTGTTTCGGGCTGCAATGTATTATGTTGCAGACTTTTCATATGAAGAGTAAGGTGCGCTAGGTCGTTGTCTTCCACTCAGCTATGCCGTTGGAGTTGATGGACTCATTTTACCTTCGAAGCCTTCCGCTGTTATCTTCATTAGATGGCCGTCAGCCATATTATTGTAATAAGTACTCTCTTTTGAGATATTTGATGTAATAAGTTTTTGATTGAACTCTGTTATAAATCCTTCAAGTACTGTGTGTGTCAGCATTACTGATCCATGGATGACACTTATGCATAGAGATTTGACCGTTTGAGGTCGGATCGCTACAGCAAGGGTGCACCACATTACCCGACACACTGGATCCCTATGGCCAGGCACACTTTCCTGGGTCATGTCTGACCTCAGAAGATCAACACGTCGCATCCCTACCTAGTCCCAACAGAGAGGTCAGCATGCCGGTCTAAATCCTAAGTGCGCAGGGGTCTTGGGCCCATCGCCCATTGCACTACTGCATGTTGTGAACCCGGCCGGTGAGTAGACCTAGCAACTTCCATTACAAAGGTGGTTGCTTTACGTAGTCCAACCCGGCGCGTGCCACTCAGTCGCTCACGTCTCTCGTAAGCTTTGGCTGATACTACGATGCCGGCTGCCTGATACATCTCCAACGTATCTATAATTTTTGATTGTTCCATGCTATTATATTATCTGCTTGGATGTTTTATATGCATTAATATGCTATTTTATATGATTTTTGGGACTAACCTATTAACCTAGACCCCAATGCCAATTCCTGTTTTTTTCTTGTTTTAGAGTTTCATAGAAGAGGAATACCAATCGGAGACCAAACGGAATAAAACTTTCGCGATGATTTTTCTTGGACCAGAAGACACCCAGGAAACTTAGAATGCAAGTCAGAAAAGCCATGAGGTAGCCACAAGGGTGGAGGGCGTGCCCAGGGGGTAGGGCGCGCTCCCAACCTTGTTGGCCCCTCGGTGACCTCCTGACCTAGATCTTCCTCCTATATATACTCATATACCCCAAAACCTTCCGGGGGAGGCACGAATCAACTTTTCCACCGCCGCAACCTTCTGTACCCGTGAGATCCCATCTTGGGGCCTTTTCTGGCGTCCTGCTGGAGGGGGATTCGATCATGGAGGGCTTCTACATCAACACCATTGCCTGTCCGATGAAGCATGTGTAGTTTAGCACAGACCTACGGGTCCATATCTAGTAGCTAAATGGCTACTTCTCTCTTTGATTCTCAATACAAAGTTCTCCTCGATGTTCTTGGAGATCTATTCGATGTAATACTCTTTTGCGGCGTGTTTGCCTAGATCCGATGAATTGTGGATTTATGATCAGCTTATCTATGGATATTATTTGAATCTCCTCTGAAATCTTATATGCATGATTTGATATCTTTGCAAGTCACATCAAACTATTGATTTGTTTTGGCCAACTAGATTGGTTTTTCTTGCAATGGTAGAAGTGCTTAGCTTTGGGTTGAATCTTGCGGTGTCCTTTCCTGGTGACAGTAGGGGCAGCAAGGCACGTATTGTATTGTTGCCTTTGAGGATAAAAAGATGGGGTTTTCATCATATTGCTTGAGTTAATTCATCTACCTCATGTCATCCTGCTTAAAGCGTCACTCTGTTCTTATAAACTTAATACTCTAGATGCATGCTGGATAGCGGTCGATGTGTGGAGTAATAGTAGTAGATGCAGAATCGTTTCGGTCTACTTGACACAGACGTGATGCCTATGTTCATGATCATTGCCTTAGATATCTTCATAACTTTGTGCTTTTCTATCAATTGCTCGGCACTAATTTGTTCACCCACCGTAATAATTCCTTTCTTGAGAGAAGCCTCTAGTGAAACCTATGGCCCCCGGGTCCATTTTCCATCACATAAGTTTTCGATCTACACTTCTAGTTTCCTATTTACTTTCTTTGCAATCTTTTACTTCCCATTCCATAAACCAAAATACCAAAAATATTACTTTGTCGTTTATCCATCTATATCAGATCTCACTTTGCAAATAACCGTGAAGGGATTGACAACCCCTTTGTCGCGTTGGGTGCAAGTTGGTGTTTGTTTATGCAGGTATTCGGTGGCTTATTGTATTGTCTCCTACTGGATTGATACCTTGGTTCTCAAAAGCTGAGAGAAATACTGACTCTACTTTGCTGCGTCACCCTTTCCTCTTAAAGGGAAAAACCAACGCAAGATCAAGAGGTAGCAGGAAGGATTTTTGGCGCTGTTGCCGGGGAGATCTACGCCAAGCCAAGACATACCAAGTACCCATCATAAACTCTCATCCCTCACATTACATTATTCGACATTCGCCTCTCGTTTTCCCGTCCCCCACTTCTAGAACGATTTTCTAAAAGATTCTCCTTTTCTTTGCCCCTCTTCCGTTTGCCTTCCTAGTTTGCTCGTTTGCCGCCACCATGTCTGAAACTGGGGAGGTTATCGCTAAGAAGGATAGTAGTAAAGATGGGGGAAACTTTGATGCTTTTGCTAATTCTGATCCACATGAATAAACTACTATGTTGCACGATAAGAAATTCCGCATAGGTAGCGGAAATATTATTGGAAAGGGGGTTATTCAAGATTTCCTTACTTGTGCCGGTGCACTCCCCACTATGGGTGGATCTATCCTCCATAAAACTAGTAGCCTTGTGGATTCTATATCTTTGCTTGTTGTTGAACTTGAAAGACAATTTGTTCACATGCATCCATCCATACAAAGGATTTTTCTAGAGTTTTCTAATATTGAGCATTATTCTGTTAAGCGCGCCGCCACTATATTCCTAGCTCATGAGTTTAGATTTATTATGAAAGAAGCTAGTGAAATTTTCGCTCATTATAAAGTAGATGGTGGTCGTCCTCCCATAGAGGGAACTCTCCTTAATCAAGAGGATATAATGCATTTACGATCTTTAGATTAGGTTGCTTATAATGAAAATTTAAGAAAGAGGGTTCCTACCGATGTTCTAGTCAATAAGATTTCTGAGCTTAATGATGATTTTGCTATTCAAAACAACAGATTGGGTTTCTCTCTTGGACACAAGCTCATGACTTTTTGCCAAAAGAATGCTTATAATGATGAGTTGGTCATACAATATGAAGGGCCGAAAGAGGAACCAATTCCTCCCGAGATTGATCTTGGGGATTCTTATCCCATTAAATTTAGCCCTTTCGATTTTTTTTGCTTACCTCAAAGAAAACTTTTTGCTGAACGAAGGGAGTATGAGATGAGTTTTCGAGATTTTCCTTATCATTATTAGGATTACACTTAGATATATTCCCATTTTATGCCTAGCTAGGGGCGTTAAACAATAGCGCTTGTTGGGAGGCAACCCAATTTTATTTTTGTTTTTGCTTTTTAGGTTCTGTTTAGCAATAAATATTTCATCTAGCCTCTGTTTAGATATGGTTTTATGTTTTAATTAGTGTTTGTGCGAAGTAAGACTTTGGGACAGCTTACGATGATAGTTGATTTGATCCTGCTGAAGAAGAGAAACTTTTGCACCCAGGGTATTAGTTTTAATTTTTTACAGAAGCACGATAAAATACTGATTCTTTTTGTAGAGGATTAATAAAAAAATTGTCTAGGACTTCCTAATTTCTCAGGATTTTTGGAGTTACATAAGTATTCGAAATATCCAGATTTCTAAAGACTATTTTGTTTTTGACAGATTCTGTTTTTCGCGTGTTGTTTGCTTATTTTGATGCATCTATGGCTAGTATCGGGGGATATGAACCATGCAAAAGTTGGAATATAGTAGATATTACACCAATATAAATAAATAATGATTTCACAACTGTACCAAAAGTGGTGATTTATTTTTCTTATACTAACGGGGCTTATGAGATTTTCTATTGAAGTTTTGTGTCGTGAAGTTTTCAAGTTCTGGGTAAGGATTTGATAGACTATGGAATAAGGAGTGGCAAGAGCCTAAGCATGGGGATGACCAAGGCACTCCAAGGTAATATTCAAGGAGGCCAAAGAGCCTAAGCTTGGGGATGCCCCGGGAAGGCATTCCCTCTTTCGTCTTCATTTATCGTAACTTTGCTTGAGGCTATAATTTTATTAAACACATGGTATGTGTTTTGCTTGGAGCGCCTTGTATGATTTGAGTCTTTGCTTTTTAGTTTGCCATAATCATCCTTTTGGGAGAGACACGCACGAATCATGATTTATTAGAATGCTCTATGTGCTTCACTTATATCTTTTGAGCTAGGCAAAATTTGCTCTAGTGCTTCACTTATATCATTTTAGAGCACAGCGGTGGTTTTATTTTATAGAAATTGATGAACTCTCATACTTCACTTATATTATTTTGAGAGTCTTTATAATAGCATGGTAATTTGCTTTGGTTATAAAATTATTCCTAATATGATAGGCATCCAAGAGGGATATAATAAAAACTTTCATATAAAAGTGCATTGAATACTATGGGAAGTTTGATTCCTTCTGATTGTTTTGAGATATGAAGATGGTGATATTAGAGTCATGCTAGTAAGTAGTTGTGAATATGAGAAATACTTGTGTTACAGTTTGTGAGTCCCGTAGCATGCACGTATGGTGAACCGTTATGTGATGAAGTCGGAGCATGGTTTATTTATTGATTGTCTTCCTTATGAGTGGCGCTCGGGGACGATCAATGGTCTTTTCCTACCAATCTATCCCCTAGGAGCATGCGCGTAGTACTTTGTTTCGGTGACTAATAGATTTTTACAATAAGTATGTGAGTTCTTTATGACTAATGTTGAGTCCATGGATTATACACGCTCTCACCTTTCCGCCGTTGCTACCGTCTCTACTACCGCGCAACTTTCGCCGGTACCATAAACCCACCACATATCCTTCCTCAAAACAGCCACCATACCTACCTATTATGGCATTCCCATAGCCATTTTGAGATATATTGCCATGCAACTTTCCACCGTTCCATTTATTATGACACGCTCCATCATTGTCATATTGCTTTGCATGATCATGTAGTTGACATCGTATTTGTGGAAAATCCACCATTCATAATTATTTCTTACATGTCACTCTTGATTCATTGCACATCTTGGCACACCGCCGGAGGCATTCACCTAGAGTCATATTTTGTTCTAAGTATTAAGTTGTAATTTTTTAGTTGTAAGTAAATAAAAGTGTGATGATCTCCATTATTAGAGCATTGCCCCAAGTGAGGAAAGGATGATGGAGACTATGATTCCCCCACAAGTCGGGATGAGACTCCGGATGAAAAATAAAAGAGGCCAAAAAAATGATAGAAGGTCCAACAAAAAAATGAGAGAAAAGAGAGAAGGGACAATGATACTATCCTTTTGCCACACTTGTGCTTCAAAGTACCACCATGATCTTCATGATAGAGAGTCTCCGATGATATCACTTTCATATACTAGTGGGCATTTTTCATTATAGAACTTGGCTTGTATATTCCAATGATGGGCTTCCTCAAAATGCCCTAGGTTAGGGCTGGCAAAAAAGCTCGAAGCTCGTGACTCGGCACGAATCGACTCGAACTCGAAGAATAACGAGTCGAGCCGAGCTTTAGTTTAAGATCATTTATAGACTAAGTTAAATGAGCCAATCTCACGAGTACTCCTATAATTCATTAGGCTCGGTACAAAAGATCGGGTACTCCCAATACAAAAAAGATCAGCCACTCAGCACCCTATGTCCTAGGCGCACAACATAAGGCCTAGCCATTGAAGGCCCAGGCGCCCAAGAGACTCATGCATTACAAGGAAATTACTATTGTTTAGTGATATATATGTTTCATATATACATAATCATTTTTATAATATTTGAGGGTTTTATGTTCATATCTTTAACAAGCTTAACAAGCTAAACGAGCCAGCTCGTGAGTTATACGAGTCGAGCCAATCTTGGCTTTGAGCTCGTTGTAATAATAAGTCGAGTCGGGCTAGCTCGTTAACGAAATGAGCTCTAGTGAGTCGAGCTAAGCTGGCTCGACTTGGCTCAAATTCCAGCCCTACCCTAGGTCTTCGTGAGCAAGCGAGTTGGATGCACACCCACTTAGTTTTCTTTTTGAGCTTTCATAAACTTATAGATGTAGTGCATCCGTTGCATGACAATCCCTACTCACTCACATTGATATCTATTAATGGGCATCTCCATAGCCCGTTGATACGCCTAGTTGATGTGAGACTATCTCCTTCATTTTTTTCTCTCCACAACAACCGTCTATTCCACCTATAGTGCTATGTCCATGGCTCACGCTCATGTATTGCGTGAAAGTTGAAAAAGTTTGAGAACATCAAAAGTATGAAACAATTGCTTGGCTTGTCAACGGGGTTGTGCATGATTTGAATATTTTGTGTGATGAAGATGGAGCATAGCTAGACTTTATGATTTTGTAGGGATAAGCTTTCTTTGGCCATGTTATTTCGAGAAGATATAATTATTGTGTTACTATGCTTGAAGTATTATTGTTTTTATGTCAATATGAAACTTATGTTTTGAATCTTACAGATCTGAACATCCATGCCACAATAAAGAGAATTACATGGAAAAATATCTTAGGTAGCATTCCACATCAAAAATTATGTTTTTATCATTTACCTACTCGAGGACGAGCAGGAATTAAGATTGGGGATGCTTGATACATCTCCAACATATCTATAATATTTGATTGTTCCATGCTATTATATTATCTATTTGCATGTTTTCTATGAATTAATATGCTATTTTATATGATTTTTGAGACTAACCTATTAACCTAGAGCCCAGTGCCAGTTCCTGTTTTTTCCTTATTTTAGAGTTTCGCGGAAGAGGAATACCAAACGGGGTCCAAACGGAATAAAACTTTCACGATGATTTTTCTTTAACCAGAAGACACCCAAGAGACTTGGAGTGCAAGCTAGAAGAGACACGAGGTGGCCATACGGGTGGAGGGCGGGCCCAGGGGGGTAGGGCGCGCGCCCCCAACCTTGTGGTCCCCTCGGTGACCTCCTGACCTAGATCTTCCTCCTATATATACTCATATACCCACAAAAACTTCTGGGGGAGCCACGAAATCACTTTTCCACCGCCGCTACCTTCTGTACCCCTGAGATCCCATCTTCAGGCCTTTTCTGGCATCTTGCCGGAGGGGGATTAGATCATGGAGGGCTTCTACATCAACAACATTGCCTCTCCGTTGAAGTGTGAGTAGTTTACCATAGACCTACGGGTCCATAGCTAGTAGTTAGATGGATTCTTCTCTCTCTTTGATTCTCAATACAAAGTTCTCCTCGATGTTCTTGGGATCTATTCGATGTAATACTCTTTTGCGGTGTGTTTGCCGAGATCCGATGAATTGCGGATTTATGATCAGCTTATCTATGAATATTATTTGAATCTCTTTTGAAATCTTATATGCATGATTTGATATCTTTGCAAGTCTCTTTGAACTATCTATTTGGTTTGGCCAACTAGATTGGTTTTTTCTTGCAATGGGAGAAGTGCTTAGCTTTGGGTTCAATCTTGTGGGTCCTTTCCCACTAATAGTAGGGGCAGCAAGGCACGTATTGTATTATTGCCATCGAGGATAAAAAGGTGGGGTTTTCATCATATTGCTTGAGTTAATTCCTCTACTCATGTCATATTGCTTAAAGCGTTACTCCGTTCTTAATACTCTAGATGCATGATGGATAGTGGTTGATGTGTGGAGTAATAGTAGTAGATGCAAAATCGTTTCGGTCTACTTGACACGGACGTGATGCCTATGTTCGTGATCATTGCCTTAGATATCATCATAACTTTGCCCTTTTCTATCAATTGCTCGGCAGTAATTTGTTCACCCACCGTAATAATTCCTTTCTTGAGAGAAGCCTCTAGTGAAACCTATGGCCCTCAGGTCCATTTTCTATCATATAAGTTCCCGATCTACACTTCTAGTTTCCTATTTACATTCTTTGCAATCTTTTACTTTCCGTTCCATAAACCAAAAATACCAAAAATATTACTTTGTCGTTTATCCATCTATATCAGATCTCACTTGTTAAATAACCATGAAGGTATTGACAACCCTTTTGTCGCATTGGGTGCAATTTGGTGTTTGTTTGTGCAGGTATTCGGTGGCTTGTTGTGTTATCTCCCACTGGATTGATACCTTGGTTCTCAAAAGCTGAGGGAAATACCTACTGTACTTTGTTGCACCACCCTTTCCTCTTCAAGGGAAAAACCAACGCAAGCTCAAGAGGTATCATTGCCCATATCTTGACCCATGTGGCGGTTAGTGCGTATAGGTCAACAACAAACTCACATCAAATATCCAAACTCGTTAGGCGTGTTAGTTGATACCGCGGATGCCAACCAGGGACTAGGCCCACCTCTCTCCTGGGTGGTCTAAACCTGCCTTGTCGCTCCGCCACGAAGTAACACTCGGGGGGGCGGGGGGGGAGGCGTCGGGAACCAGGTCCATCAGTACCTGGATGGAACCACCTGTCCCTTCAGCCCCCACATTCATGAATCACTCACGCGTACTCTACGAGCCGACCTGTCGTGGACTTAACACGTTAGATGCCCTAGCAAAAGGACTTAGGTGTGGAGCCATCGCAGCTAGGTTAGCTTCCCGGGGTTAAACGGGACAAGGTACACAGAGAGTTTACCCAGGTTCAGCCCATCTCAACGAGGTAAAAGCGTACTCCTGCTTTAGGTTGTATTTCTTGGGTTTCCATTACTAGGGAGCGAATACGCTTGACCTAGTTCTCGATGAGTTGTTTCTTGAGTTAACACGCCGCTGGGTCACCCCTTTATATACAGGTTGATGCCCGGTAGCTTACAGAGTATTGGCCGGCTCATACGAACATGTCCGGCTCGGTATCTAACTAAGCTTGCCTTACAATACAAGTCAAACATATCGCGGCTCACACACTATGGGCGTCAAGTCGTCCCGGTGTCTTGGGCCTTCAATAAGCTTACTCTATGAACCGCCATATTCACATCTTCTTGGGCCTCTTCATCTTAAGCCGCCAATGGCATGACCCGGCCCCTCCTGGGCGGGTCATACCCAGTAGTTATATCCCTAACATTAGGCCCCAGGTTGATTTGAACTTGTTCACATCAATCTTCAACACTTGTCTTGGGCAGAATCTTCCATCATCAACTTTCATGAACTTGTTATAACCCACCATGACGTCAAGTCACAGAACCACGGTAACCCGCCATGACATCAAGTGCATTAATTACGCGTAAACCCAGGATATCTCAACATATTCTTTTAATGAACCTCTGAAAATCGAGGCGCCCTTGTATCCACATAATCATATTTCCACATCCTCGATTCCTGTGCATGCCATTTATCCACTCCCTTATAAATATGGACGGGGGTCCTTATTTTCATTTTTTACTCTGGCCCCTCGTCTTTGTCTTCCTTCTCACGACACCCTAGCAAGCCCGAGCTCCGCCGCCGCCGTCTCCGTCCAGCTTCCTCAACTCCGGCCGCTGCATCGACCTGATCGGACCAAAGCACTACAGCACACCTTCGTTGTTCCTTGACATCAGTAAGTATTCACCTTTCCCCGTAGCAGATCTGCATTAGGGTTTTCACCGTTCATCGATGTTCTTCACCGTTCCTCGTTTTCCTTTCTTGGTCCCGTAGTTTGATCTGAACATAGTACTGAAGTTGTGCGGCAGTAGTTTAGCACCCCTTTTCAATCATAGAAGATCCTTCCTGTGTACAAAAATTTCAACTGAGCATACGAGTTCTTCTGCTGCCGCCACCTTAGGTTTAGAATTTACTTTATTTCTGAACTGTTGTAGATCTAAAACCATAGAACCAATCTGCGGAATATGTTTGTCCATCACTTAGCAAAAAGAATCACTTGTAGATCTGTTGTACTGAAAACATGCATGCGGCTCACACGATAAACCATAACCCGCCATATATCATTAGTCCCCTTGTTACACCACCAGTATATGCTCACCATCCATATAACCCGGCACTGTTTTACGGTTTAACCATGTAATATTCATAGCAATTACTCTTCTGTCTTAAGAATTGGCCTTGCATAACACACTTTACTTTTGATCACTGACCGGCTTAACAGCATAATCATAAATTGGCAATATTTTTCTTTTTAGGCTTCATCACCAAAATGACCAAGTTTGTCACCTCACGCAACTGGGGCGCTTCCCGGGTTGCCGAGCAAACACTGAACAAGCACATTCAAGTGGGAATTTTAGCCGCAAAGAACGTTATCCATTGGAGGGTCCCAGGCACAGAAACTACTCCTGACCCCAAGGAAGGCGAAGTCATTGTCTTTACTGATCATATGCTCTAAGGGTTTACCCCACCTGGCTCAAAGTTTTTCCATGATGTAGTGCATTTTTCAAGCTTCATCATCAAGATATCGGGCCCAATTCTGTTTCAAACATCTGCAACTTCCAAGTCTTCTGTGATGTGTATCTTCAACAGGAGCCCATTGTTGAGCTGTTCAGGGAATTCTACTACCTGAACCGCCAGACTGAATTCACGGACGGGCCCAGCCTAGAACATGGGGGTATTTCATTTCAGAGGTGCAAAGAAACCACCTTTCCTGCCGCCACACTCCCCACTCATCCCAAAGACTGGAATCAAACATGGTTTTACTGTAAAGACACCTATCCGGAAGGTGAGAATCCTCTACCGGGTTACCGTGAAACCCGGCTTAGCAACAGACACCCTCCTCCAATCGGATTAGCACAAAAGAATGGGTCAAGTATATGCCCATATTTTCAAAGATCAGGGCATTGATGGCCAATGGTTTAACCAGAGTTGATCTGGTCCGTTGCTCGGTCGCATGGAGGATCTTGCCCTTAAGCCGCTGGTCCTGCTTAATATGCGAGTATGCCTGCGACGTCAAAGATCCGCTGTGTTACTCCTCAATCCATCTAGATGATAAATCCATCAATGATATGACAAATACTCTGATCAATGAGTGTCTAGCAACTTGCAGCAAAGTGGGGCTGAACCCCTTCTGCGCGCTCAACAAACCGCCGGTTGTAAGCATTTTCCAAGCAACCTTTATTAACTCTTTATTTATCAACTTGTCTTCTCATTATCACTTGAATTTTTGCAGGCTGACTCCCCCTTCTGGAGCAGGAAGTTGCAAGATAAGCCGGCCAAGAAGACCCATACAAAGAATAAGGCTCCAAAAAAGCCTGCCAAGAAGAAAACCAACCCCTCTAGGTTATTTAACTTGGATGATGACGGGTCGGAGGTAGAACTTGACTCCCTTGGCTCATTTTTTGTACATCTTATTGACAATGATCACTATTAGGATGACGCGGAAGGCAGCCACACAGATGGTGAAGAGGTAACTATCCTTTCCTCTGACATGGATCCTCTGCCAAGACAGAAAGTTCATCAAGCAAGCCAGAAAGTAAGGTTTTCTCACCCTTTAGCTTACTTGGATCCCAACTTTATTTTGAAGAAGTAGCATGAAGCTCGCCGCACAACCCGGAATAGCAGCGGTGGGATTCTCTCCTCCGACTTACCCAACACGTCGGCTCCTCGCAAGCGCCGTCCAGAGGTTTCACAGATTTCCAACTTAGCTTTTCCCAAGGCGGGTCTTTTTCAACAACCTCTTAACCCTTCCGATTCAAACTATCAGGGAACCTCTCACTCTTCATCTGGCGATTCCATTGGGACTCTGGCTCCTCTGTTCAAGACGGTTCCTGGGTGAGAACACTTAAGCCTGCTTGCCTTAACACCTTACTCAATTGGTATACTAATCTCATCATGTGTTTGGCTTTCAGCGCCATGTCCAAACCCAGGTAGAAACTAAAGGTAAATAAGTCGGCGGAAGATCCCAAGGTTGATGACCCGGAGAAACAGACAATGTCTACACCCTTGCATCAAACTTCTGAAGCAGCCATGGACGATCTGTCGCCAGAGCAGCAACCTATCACCATGGACCCCATGAATGTTGACCCGAAGAATGCTAAGCCACCCAGTCCCGCTCAGCCGACTCAGGAAACTGAAGACATAATAGTTACTGGGATGGCTTATACTGCACCAGGCAACCCCACCGTCTTATCCAAGCACAGCATCAAAGAAGAATTTTCTGCTGTTGATAAGGGCAAGTGGAAATTGGACTTGGAAAGCTATGCCTAGTTCAATGCTCAGGAGATTTATTCAGGTTATCTAAACCGCCTTCACACCAGCCATGACTTTGAAGCCGGCTTGGTAAACCTCATGAAGGAATGTTTTGATGTAACCACTATAATCTTTTCCATATAAGTATATCTCCGCCAGCCGCCAAGTCTACTGGATATGATAGAATTGAATATATTGTAGACTTCAGATAGCCTCTTTAATCTTTCATTGATGTCATATCATGTTGGAGTTTCATAATCAAAATGAGTAGCCCCCAAGGGCCGGCTTTAGCTGCATAGCTAAAACCGGGACTTCAAATTGTAGTCCTTAACTTTGCATATGTAGCTCCCAAGGGCCGGCTTAAACTGCCAAGTTAAGCCGGGACTTATCACCATAATTATAAATAGAATCCAGATATGTAGCCCCCATGAACCGGTTTTAATCATAGAAATTTATCCGGGTCATCATAAAATTTGTCTTCAAAAAGAGCAATGTGCGTTAGCCCCCAAGTGCCAAGTAAAATACTTGTATTATGCTTGGGACTTTAAATAAGATGATCATCATAACATCATACTGCCTGCCTTTTTGTGTGACAGGCTAAAATGAATATGAAGGAATCTCAAGTCACTGATCTGAGGCAGAACATCCAAAACCAGCAAATTGAAACCTCCAAAGCCAAATCAAAGCTGAAGACCGCTTTAGAAAACATTGAAAATTTGAAAAGGGACTTCAGCACTGAAAGAACCGGCTGCGAGACCGAGAAGACAACTCTGTTAAAAAAGAGCAGAAGATGCTGAGGCTGCTCTTAATCCGGTGACTGACGAGTTACCCGGATTAAAGCAGCAAATCAATAACATGACAGCTGCCATCTTCGGTAAGTAATAGAGTACTTTCACTTGTATCATCAGTGTATCACAATCATTGGCCAGTTTACCAATATTTTTGCCGATGCAGGCTCCAGAAGCTCCAAGCTAGGTCAAGAGATGCACGTAAGGCTTAAAGCTGTGTATACCCTTGTGGAGCAGATGTATACTGGTGCGCAACGGGCTATTTCTGCTGCCTCCCATAAGTAGCATCCACCTTCCCTCATCAAGGAAGTGTTGGAGAAACTATCTATGCTACCCCAAAGGTTTGAAGAATTAAAGCGAACGGCCGGTAGAGCCGGTGCCATTATTGCACTAAGCCGAGGAAAGGCATGGCAAGCGGAACTTGACCCGAAAGAGCTAGCCACTGGTTGCCCGAACTTAAAAGAAGATGGGTCTCCCTTCAGCGCCGACGACTTTACCAATATAGTAAGGGAAATGCGTCCCTTGGCAAGAAAATTGGCTGAGGAGACTGACCTCTCCAAGTACCATCCTGTTTATGATGTGCAAAACGCAAAGGTTAAGGCGCTGGTTCACGAGGCCGTGGACCTTATGCCGCCAACACGTAAGCACACCTTTGCTCCTGATATTGACCCCTCAAGCCTTATAGATGATGAAGTTGTATTTAGAGCTTTCACCGAGATCAACTGGACCACATCTGACTTCCATCCAATGGGTGAACAAGAAGAAGAACAAGAACAAGTGCAGGATGACCCAGAAGCTTCACCACGCCAAGACCAGGGCCACTGAACCATGACCCGGCTCTCGACCTGCCATATAGCAGTTGTGCGCAATACAAAGGCAGGAGGTGGCCACGAGGCAGGAGGGCGCGCCCAAGGGGGTAGGCGTCCCCCCCACCCTTGTGGGCCCCTCGTAGCTCCACTGATGTACTTATTTTTCCTATATATACTCTTATACCCTAAAACATCCAGGGGAGCCACGAAACCACTTTTCCACCGCCGCAACCTTCTGTACCCATGAGATCCCATCTGGGGCCTTTTCCGGCGATCTGCCGGAGGGAGATTCGATCACGAAGGGCTTCTACATCAACACCATAGCCTCTCCGATGATGTGTGAGTAGTTTACCACAGACCTTCGGGTCCATAGTTATTAGCTAGATGGCTTCTTCTCTCTCTTTGGTTCTCAATACAAAGTTCTCCTCGATGTTCTTGGAGATCTATTCGGTGTAATATTCTTTTGCGGTTTGTTTGCCGAGATCCAATGAATTGTGGATTTATGATCAAGTTTATCTATGAACAATATTTGGTTCTTCTCTGAATTCTTATATGCATGATTTGATATCTTTGCAAGTCTCCTCAAATTATCGGTTTAGTTTGGCCTACTAGATTGATCTTCCTTGCAATGGGAGAAGTGCATAGCTTTGGGTTCAATCTTGCGGTGTCCTTTCCCAGTGATAGTAGGGGCAGCAAGGCACGTATTGTATTGTTGCCATCGTGGATAAAAAGATGGGGTTTATATCATATTGCTTGAGTTTATCCCTCTACATCATGTCATCTTGCCTAAAGCATTATTCTGTTCCTACGGCCTTAATATTCTAGATGCATGCGGGATAGTTGTCGATGTGTGGAATAATAGTAGTAGATGCAGAATCGTTTCGGTCTACTTAACACGGACGTGATGCCTATATTTCATAATCATTGCCTAGATATTCTCATAAATATGCGCTCTTCTATCAATTTCTCGGCAGTAATTTGTTCACCCACCGTAATACTTGCTATCATGAGAGAAGCCACTAGTGAAACCTATGGCCCCCGGGTCTCTTCCTTATTATATTGCATCTCTTTTTATTATCGCATCTTGTTTACTATTTTGCAATCTATACAACAAAAATACCAAAAATATTTATCTTATTATTTTTATCAGATCTCACTTTCGTAAGTGACCGTGAAGGGATTGACAACCCGTTTATCACGTTGGTTGCAAGGTTCTTGATTGTTTGTGCAGGTACTAGGTGACTTGTGTGTTATCTCCTACTGGATTGATACCTTGGTTCTCAAAACTGAGGGAAATACTTACGCTACTTTGCTGCATCACCCTTTCCTCTTCAAGGGAAAAACCAACGCATGCTCAAGAGGTAGCAAGAAGGATTTCTGGTGCCGTTGCCGGGGAGATCTATGCTCAAGTCAAGACATACGAAGTACCCATCCCAAACTCTTCTCCCTCGCATTACATTATTTGTCATTTGCCTCTCGTTTTCCTCTCCCCCACTTCACCTTTGCTGTTTTATTTGCCCCTTTTCCGTTTGCCTCTTTCCGCTTGCCTCTTGTGTTCGCTCTTAGTGCGATTTGTTGCAATCATGTCTGAAACTGGGGAGGTTATCATTGAAAAGGGTAGTAGTAACGATGGGGGAAACATTGATGCTTTTGATTATCCTGATGAAGAACCTACTATTTTACACAATAAAAAGTTTTGGATTTTTTCTTGCCTCAAAGAAAACTTTCTGCTGAACGTAGGGAGTATGAGATGAGTTTTCGCGATTTGCCTTATCATTATCATGAAAATACCTAGATCTATTCTTGCTTTTATGCCTAGCTAGGGGCGTTAAATCATAGTGCTTGTTGGGAGGAAACCCAATTTTATTTTTTGTTCCATGCTTTTTGTTCCTGTTTAGTAATAAATAAATCATAAATCCTCTGTTATGATTGTGTTTTTTATGTTTTAATTAGTGTTTGTGCCAAGTAAAGCCTTTAGGATCTTCTTGGCTGATTGTTGTTTGATATTGCTGATAAAAACAGAAAGTATGCACTCACGAAAATAATTTTCATTTCTTACCAGAGAGAGATAAAATACCAATTCCAACTGCATTAGATCAATATACAAATTATTTAGGTCGTCCTAATTTTTCAGAATTTTTGGAGTTACAGAGGTATTCGAAACCTCCAGATTTCTACAGACTATTTTGTTTTTGACAGATTCTGTTTTTCGTGTATTGATTGCTTATTTTGATGAATATATGGCTAGTATCGGGGGGTATGAACCATAGAGAAGTTGGAATACAGTAGGTTTAACACAAATATAAATAAAGAATGAGTTCATTATAGTACCTTAAAGTGGTAGTTTGTTTTCTTATACTAACGGAGCTCAGGAGATTTTTCTGTTGAGTTTTGTGTTGTGAAGTTTTCAAGTTTTTGGGTAAAGATTTGGTGGATTTTGGAACAAGGAGGGGCAAGAGCCTAAGCTTGGGGATGCCCAAGGCAACCCAAGGTAATATTTAAGGACAATCAAAGGCCTAATCTTGGGATTCCCCGGAAGGCATCCCCTCTTTCGTCTTCATCTATCGGTAACTTTACTTGAGGCTATATTTTTATTCACCACATGATATGTGTTCTGCTTGGAGCGTCTTGTATGATTTGAGTCTTTGATTTTTAGTTTACCACAATCATATTTGTTGTACACACCTTTTGGAGAGACACACATGTATCGGAATTTATTAGAATACTCTATGTGCTTCCTTTATATCTTTTGAGCTAGATAATTTTGCTCTAGTGCTTCACTTATATATTTTTAGAGCACGGTGGTGGTTTTATAGAAATTATTGATCTCTCATGCTTCACTTATATTATTTTGAGTGTCTTTTAGAACAGCATGGTAATTTTCGTTGGTTATGAAATTAGTCCTAATATGACAGGCATCCAAGATGGTTATAATAAAAACTTTCATATAGAGTGCATTGAATACTATGAGAAGTTTGATACTTGATGATTGTTTTGAGATATGAAGATGGTGATATTAGAGTCATGCTAGTTGCGTATTTGTGAATTTTATAAATACTTGTGTTGAGGTTTGCAAGTCCAGTAGCATGCACGTATGGTAACCGTTGTCTAACAAATTTGAAGCATGATGTGTTTCTTTGATTGTCCTCCTTATGAGTGGCGGTCGGGGACGAGCGATGGTCTTCTCCTACCAATCTATCCCCCTAGGAGGATGTGCGTAGTGCTTGGTTTTGATGACTTGTAGATTTTTGCAATAAGTATGTGAGTTCTTTATGACTAATGTTGAGTCCGTGGATTATACGCACTCTCACCCTTCCATCATTGCTAGCCTCTTCGGTACCGTGCATTGCCCTTTCTCACCTCGAGAGTTGGTGCAAACTTCTCCGGTGCATCCAAACCCGTGATATGATACACTCTATCACACATAAGCCTCCTTATATCTTCCTCAAAACAGCCACCATACCTACCTATTATGGCATTTCCATAGCCATTCCGAGATATATTGTCGTGCAACTTTCCACCGTTCCGTTTATTATGACACGCTTCATCATTGTCATATTGCCTTGCATGATCATGTAGTTGACATCATATTTGTGGCAAAGCCACCGCTCATAATTTCTTTATACATGTCACTCTTGAATCATTGCACATCCCGGTACACCACTGGAGGCATTCATATAGAGTCATATTTTGTTCTAGTATCGAGTTGTAATTTTTGAGTTGTAAATAAATAGAAGTGTGATGATCATCATTATTAGAGCATTGTCCCATGTGAGGAAATAAAAAAAGAGAAAGGCCAAATAAATAAAAAATAGAAGGCCCAAAAAATTGAGAGAAAAAGAGAGAAGGGACAATGTTACTATCCCTTTTCCACACTTGTGCTTCAAAGTATCACCATGATCTTCATGATAGAGAGTCTCTTATTTTGTCACTTTCATATACTAGTGGGAATTTTCATTATAGAACTTGGCTTCTATATTCCAACAATGGGCTTCCTCAAAATGCCCTAGGTCTTCGTGAGCAAGCAAGTTGGATGCACACCCACTTAGTTTCTTTTGTTGAGCTTTCATACATTTATAGCTCTAGTGCATCCGTTGCATGGCAATCCCTACTCCTTGCATTGACATCAATTGATGGGCATCTCCATAGCACGTTTATTAGTCGGGTCGATGCGAGACCTTCTCCTTTTTTATCTTCTCCACACAACCTCCATCATCATATTCTGTTCCACCTATAGTGCTATGTCCATGGCTCACGCTCATGTATTGCATGAAAGTTGAAAAAGTTTGAGAATACTAAAGTATGAAACAATTGCTTGGCTAGTCATCGGGGTTGTGCATGATGGGAGCATTTTTTGTGACGAAAATGAAGCTTGGCCAAACTATATGATTTTCTAGGAATGAGCTTTCTTTGGATATGTTATTTTGAGAAGTCATAATTGCTTGGTAAGTATGCTTGAAGTATTATTATTTTATGTCAATATTAAACTTTTATGTTGAATCTTTCGGATCTGAATATTCATGCCACAATAAAGAAAACTACATTGAAAATTATGTTAGGAAGCATTCCACATCAAAGATTCTGTTTTTATCATTTACCTACTCGAGGACGAGCAGGAATTAAGCTTGGGGATGCTGATACGTCTCCAACGTATCTATAATTTTTGATTGTTCCATGCTATTATATTATCTGTTTTGGATGTTTAATGGTCTTTAATATGTTCTTTAATATTATTTTTGGGACTAACCTATTAACTGGAGGCCCAGTGCCAGTTTTTGTTTTTTTGCCTCTTTCAGCGTTTCATGGAAAAGGAATATCAAACGGAATCCAAATGGAACGAAAGCTTCGCGATGATCTTTCTATGAAGAAACG
Organism: Triticum urartu; assembly: GCF_003073215.2. NCBI lineage: Eukaryota > Viridiplantae > Streptophyta > Magnoliopsida > Poales > Poaceae > Triticum > Triticum urartu. The sequence goes on from NC_053025.1 coordinate 409,121,923, forward strand.
CAATCCAGACACGGAGTGGAAGTCAGAGACGCAACAAGGCGGCCACGAGGCAGGAGGGCGCTCCCCCACCCTCGTGGGCCCCTCGTAGCTCCACCGACGTACTTCTTTCTCCTATATATACTCTTATACCATAAAAACATCCAGGGGATCCACGAAACCACTTTTCCACCGCCGCAACCTTCTGTACCCGTGAGATCCCATCTGGGGCCTATTTCGGTGATCTGCCGAAGGGGGATTCAATCACAGAGGGCTTCTACATCAACACCATAGCCTCTCCGATGATGTGTGAGTAGTTTACCATAGACCTTCAGGTCCATAGTTATTTGCTAGACAGCTTCTTCCCTATCTTTGGTTCTCAATACAAAGTTCTCCTCGATGTTCTTGGAGATCTATTCGATGTAATATTCTTCTGCGGTGTGTTTTCCGAGATCCGATGAATTGTGGATTTATGATCAAATTTATCTATGAACAATATTTGGTTCTTATCCGAATTATTATATGCATGATTTGATATCTCTGCAAGTCTCTTCAAATTATCGGTTTAGTTTGTCTTACTACATTGATCTTTCTTACAATGGGAGAAGTGCTTAGCTTTGGGTTGAATCTTGTTGTGTCCTTTCCCAGTGATAGTAGGGGCTGCAACGCACGTATTGTATTGTTGCCATCGAGGATAAAAAGATGGGGTTTATATCTTATTGCTTGAGTTTATCCCTCTACATCATGTCATCTTGCCTAAAACATTACTCTGTTCTTATGAACTTAATACTCTAGATGCATGCTGGATAGCGGTCAATGTGTGGAGTAATAGTAGTAGATGCAGAATCGTTTCGGTCTACTTAACACGGACGTGATGCCTATATTGAATAAGCATTGCCTAGATATTCTCATAACTATGCGCTCTTCTATCAATTGCTCGGCAGTAATTTGTTCACCCACCGTAATACTTGCTAACATGAGAGAAGACACTAGTGAAACCTATGGCCCTCGGGTCTCTTCCTTATTATATTGCATCGCTTTTTATTATCGCATCTTCTTTACTATTTTGCAATTATACAACAAAAATACCAAAAATATTTATATTATTATCTTTATCAGATCTCACTTTCGTAAGTGACTGTGAAGGGATTGACAACCCCTTTATCACGTTGGTTGCGAGGTTCTTGATTGTTTGTGCAGGTACTAGGTGACTTGCGTGTTATCTCCTACTAGATTGATACCTTGGTTCTCAAAAACTGAGGGAAATACTTATGCTACTTTGCTGCATCACCCTTTCCTCTTCAAGGGAAAAACCAATGCATGCTCAAGAGGTAGCAGCTACCAACTGAGCCGCCAGCCCAGCCTCCCGACATGCCCTGCCCTAATCCACCAAAGCCTGAGCATCGGTACCAGCACACGGCGGATCATGCCTATGAGGCTGGTGATGGTGCCGCTCACTGGTTGAAACTTCTGCCAAACCAATATGCCTGCTATAACTCGGGCTAGGACGAGGGGTTGAATGAATCCGTTTACGACTGTATGAATAAGCCGCCTGTTGAACCACCGCTGTCTGAAGAAGCACCCAGCCCTCCATATCTCCATCGCGGCTAGAGACTCGCCTTCAATGGGGAGAGCCGCCAATCGCATAGCTGTCGCAATCATATTGTCCAGAGGGTTAGATAATGACCCGGCGGCATCGGAACGTGCTAAGACGGAGTTAAATTCAAATGAGGCGGGTCTACAGCATGTGGCTGAACCGGCATTCCGATCATGGGTGCCTTGACAACCCGTTTTACCGCAGGTGGGTCACTAGTTCCTGACCCGGGTGTATTGAAGAGGTTCCTAGCCTCAAACTCTGTGGGTAGACGGGTCTGGTGCCTCCTCAAAACGGCGTTTGAAGCGTTCTGGTCGAAGTTAAGCCAGAACGACTCTGCCTGAATCCATTATGTCTCAGCGTCCAAAGCGACTCGTTCCGTTGCCATCCTAGAATTCTCAGCATTAAATTCCTCCTTGGCTTGAGCTCCCTCATCTCGCAATTTCGCAACATCCACCTTATGTTGTGCGTGATTTTCTGGTATCGCCTCCGTGGTCAATAAGGTCGCTAAAGCCCCCAAGAGCTCGGATGACACTTGAGCCGGCGGGCGCACAGAGCCGCTCACCCCGGCTGTCGCCGCAACCGTTGAACTAGAGGTCATAGCCGCATTAATCGTCGAACCGAGCACTAGTTGTGTGCCGGCCATGAAGATCGCAACCCTGTTCGACGGCTCATAGGGGTCCAGAATACTGTCACCATCGGAACAGCCCCCAAGCCCACCATCGTGCACTTGATATATCGAATCGGTCTCGCCGGTTGAGGACTCATCACCAGAATAGATGGCCGCCTCTCCACCAGACACAGATTCTTCCTCAAGGTCCACTCCTTGAGTAAAACCCACAAAAACGTGCTTTATAGCGGCTTGAACCTTGACGGGTCGTGCACGCCGAGCCATCTCGATGATGTCGGTGCAGATGTCCGGCTTAGGCTCTGACTCGCCGATCTTACCGATGGAGATGTGGATTCAGCCGATGGGGACCAGGCATCCGTACTCGATTGAGCCGGCCTTAGGGTCCTAGACAGCGTCATCAATGTAGAGCTTACCGCGACGGCTTTTAGTCATCCGGACGATGTTGTATCGCTTGATTCCTATGAAGCTGCCCTTCAAGAACTCAAAACCACCATGCGCTGGCCCCATGGTGGGTGCCAACTATCATGGACTTAACACAGCAGATGCCCTAGCAAAAGGACTTAGGTGTGGAGCCATCGCAGCTAGGTTAGCTTGAAGGGGTTAAATGGGCCAACGGACACAGAGAGTTTACCCAGGATCGGCCCCTCTCAATGAGGTAAAAGCCTACTCCTGCTTTAGGTTGCATTGATTAGATTTCGATTACTAGGGAGCGAATACGCTTGACCTAGTTCTCGATGAGTTGTTTTTGGAGTTAACCCGTCGCCGGGTCACCCCTTTATATATAGGTTGATGCCCGGCGGCTTAGAGAGTCCCGGCCGGCTCATACGAACATGTCCGGCTCGGTATCTAACTAAGCTTGCCTTACAATACAAGTCAAACATATAGTGGCTCACACCCTATGGGCCTCACGTCGTCCCCGGGTCTTGGGCCTTCAATAAGCTTACTCTATGAACCGCCATCTTCACATCTTCTTGGGCCTCTTCATCTTAAGCCGCCAGTGGCATGACCCGACCCCTACTGGGCGGGTCATACCTAGTAGTTATATCCCCAACATGACCCAACTTTAGTCACCACATGTATCAAGTATAGTAAGTATGTATGTATATACCCGTGATCAACACCTGACATGATCATGGCCCGATAGTATAGCATGGCAGATGGACAAGAATGTAGGGACACTGATGGAATACTAGCATTCTATACTAAGCATTTAGGAATGTAGGTAAAGGTAATAATAGTAGTAACAAGGACAAACTATGCAGCAGAATAGGATCATCCAAAAAGCAGTAACAGCTACACTACTCTAATGCAAGCAGTAGAGAGAATGAGTAGGCAGTATCAGGATGATCAAGGAGGTTTTGCTTGCTTGGAAGCTTTGCGGAGAAGGACGGGTCGTCGTTAGTGTAGTAGACGTCAGGAGCACCGGCGTGAGTCTCGAAGTCTACTGATACCTCCATTTTGCATCATGCTTTTATGTTAATATTTATTGCATTATATGGGTTGTTATTACACATTATGGTACAATAGTTATGCTTTTTCTCTCTTATTTTACAAGATTTACATGAAGAGGGAGAGTGCCGGCAGCTGGAATTCTGGACCGGAAAGGAGCAAATCTGAGATACATAGTCTGCAAAACTCCAAATGTCCTGACACTTTACGGAGAATTATTTTGGAATATATAAAAAATATTGGGGAAGAAATACCAGAGGGGGACCCACCACATGGCACAAGCCTGGGGGCGCGCCCTACCCCCCAGGGCTTGTGGGCCCCCTGGCAGGTCTCTGGTGCCCATCTTTTGCTATATGAAGCATTTTTACCTGGAAAAATCATAAGGAAGCTTTCAGGACGAAGCGCCGCCGTCTCGAGGCGGAACCTGGACAGAAGCAATCTAGGGCTCCGGCAGAGCGATTCTACCGAGGAAACTTCCCTCCGGGAGGGGGAAATCGAAGCCATCATCATCACCAACGATCCTCTCATCGAGAGGGGGTCAATCTTCATCAACATCTTCACCAGCACCATCACCTCTCAAACCCTAGTTCATCTCTTGTATTCGATCTTTGTCTCAAAACCTCAGATTGGTACCTGTGGGTTGCTAGTAGTGTTGATTACTCCTAGTAGTTGATGCTAGTTGGTTTATTTGGTGGAAGATCATATGTTCAGATCCTTAATGATATTCAATACTCCTCTGATCTTGAACATGAACATGCTTTGTGAGTAGTTACGTTTTTTCCTGAGGACATGGGAGAAGTCTTGTTATAAGTAATCATGTGAATTTGGTACGTTTGATATTTTGATGAGATGTATGTTGTCTTTCCTCTAGTGGTGTTATGTAACATCGACTACATGACACTTCACCATGATTTGGGCCTAGGCAAAGGCATTGGGAAGTAATAAGTAGATGATGGGTTGCTAGAGTGACAGAAGCTTAAACCCTAGTTTATGTGTTGCTTCGTAAGGGGCTGATTTGGATCCACATGTTTCAGGCTATGGTTAGATTTATCTTAATTCTTCTTCGTAGTTGCGGATGCTTGCGAGAGGGGTTAATCATAAGTTGGTGGCTTGTCCAAGTAAGAACAGCACCCAAGCACCAGTCCACCCACATATGAAAGTAACGAACGCGAATTATATGAGCAGGATGAAAACTAACTTGACAATAATTCCCATGTGTCCTCGGGAGCACTTTGCTTTATATAAGAGTCCGTCCAAGCTTATCCTTTGCTAAAAAATGATTGTCCACCTTGCTGCAGTTTTGCTAAACTTGTTACTTGTTACCTGTTACAAATTATCTTGTCACAAAACTATCTGTTACCGATAATTTCAGTGCTTGCAGAAAATACCTTGCAGAAAACAGCTTGTCATTTCCTTCTGCTCCTTGTTGGGTTCGACACTCTTTCTTTTCGGAAGGACGATAGATACCCTATACTTGTAGGTCATCAAGACTCTTTTCTGGCACCGTTGACGGCGAGTGAAGCGCCTTTGGTGAGTGGAATTTGATAAGAGAAAATTTATATTACGTGCTGAAATTTACTATCACTTGTCACTATGGAAAATCATCCTTTGAGGGGTTTGTTCGGGGTACCTTCACCTCGAACGGAAGAACAAGAAGTTTCCCCTCTCCATCTACTCAAAATATTTATTATGAAATTCCTTCAGGTATGATAGAGAAACTTCTAGGTAATCCTTATGTAGGAGATGGAACACTACATCCTGATATGCATCTAATCTATGTGGATGAAGTTTGTGGATTATTTAAGCTTGTAGGTTTTCCCGAGGATGGAGTCAAGAAGAAGGTCTTCCTTTATCTTTGAAGGGAAAAGCGTTGACATGGTATAGGCTATGCGATGATATTGGGTCAAGGAATTACAATAGATTGAAATCGGAATTTCATCAGAAGTTTTATCATATCACTAGTACGCGTCAGTGCTATACAAACAGTTTTTAACCCCTTTCCGTGAAGGCATTTGGAACCATCGCCAAGTGAGTGTGGGTGATAGGGGGGTCCTTCCCACACGACTAAAAAATCGTTGGGGATAGGCCCTCCTGAGACACGGGCTGGGGCCGTGTGCGATCGGGCGAGGCATCGAAACCCAATTATTTTCGTAGGTATGTACATCCCACACGGTGAATCCCAGAAAAACATTTCCGTAGGTATGTACATTCCACACGGTGAATCCCAGAAAAAACATTTACATAGGTATCTACATCCCACATGGTGAATCCCAGAAAAACATTTCCGTAGGTATGTACATCCCACACGGTAAATCCCAGAAAAACATTTCCGTAGGTATGTGCATTCCACATGGTGAATCCCCAAAAAAAATTCCGTAGGTATGTATATCACACACATTCAATCTAAGGAATATGTTTTCGTTCTTATGTACATCCCACATAGTTAATCCAGGGAAGCCATGTCCATTCGTATGTACATCCCACGTAGTTTTATGTGTAGGCTCATGTGTGAAAGGTGTAACTATCACACACGGTATGCCTTGGTTAACTGTTTGCTTTTATCAACTACATCACGCACGATTTGATGAAGAAAACTGTGTGGCATTGGGCTATCCATCGCAAGCGCTTTTACCGCTAGAACCGTTTGCAATGGTCCATGGCACATTTAGCAGGTTTATTAGTTTACAATTAATAATTCCAGTATTACGCAAATTCACATTTCATATCGAACAACTGTTTGCCAATTTCATATCAGGCACATAAATATATTATAACATCATAGTACGATAGCTACATGAAAACACCACAGTACAACATATAGCTAGTTCAACTTCATAAGAACAATATATTCATTTCCCTAATCGAGATCATCCAGGCTCGTCTTATCCACCTCTGCTTTCAGTTCAGTAAGAACCTGTTTTGCACTGGCCAACTGGGAAAGTGCCTCCTCCTTCGCCAACACCATCTTAGCAAAGTCTGATTTAAAAACTCTGAGCTCATTCTCCACCTTCCTCTTTTTATCCTGCATCTTCAAATATTCTTCAGCGTTGACAACAGTTTCTCTAAGCCCACGTCTGTTTTCTTCCTCATACATGCTCTAGAGCTTCGCTAGGCACATCTTCAAAGACTGTGGCCACTCTTGATCAACCCACTCCAGGTAAGAACACTTCTGTTCATCCTATAATATTTAAAACTAGATCAGTAACAATAGTAGGGGAAATGGGTTTATTGCAACATAGAAAACCACCAATGCTTATTTTGAAAAACTAAAGAAACATGTTAATTATTACATATCTTCCCAAAAAGATCAATGTGCAAATGAATTAATTGCTACTGAGACAACAACCAAATTCTGGAACATCAGAAGCTATAATTAACTACAACAACGCTACAAGTTCTTACTCAACTGTACAATAAATAACAAATTGAACATTTTATGAGGAAGGTAAATATAACTGCAACAACATAGCGACAGTGTTTGGATGATAGCAAATTGATACTAACAGGTGTGTACATGCACAAATACATATAACAAATAGTACTAAGGTCGTCCACTATGTATCCAAAAACTGGGGTGAAGACAACTGTTGCTACATCTCACACCGGTGCCCTACAGTGGCGAGCCGATGCAGCGGAAAAAAATCAGGGACCCGGACTCCGGAGCACGTAGTTGCTCCGATGCCCAGTTCCTTCGTGCCATAAAGATTTAGTATTTTACTGCTTGGCTACTCGGATGTGTGGACCAAAGTTGGCCGCACAAACTGCTGAAGCGGCACCAAATAATTTTCTAATGGCACCATTGATGAGATGGCAACAATTTAAGATACTAGGTACAAACTGTGACACTGTCTTAGGATGTGTTTGGTTGAAGGTGTGGTATGAATGGGTTGGTACCGTGACAGTGTCTAAATCACATCTAACAAATCATTTGTAACAATGAAAGAGGGTCTAACCTTCTCTGCGCATGCTAGAAACTTCCTCCCACTGTCCATAGATTCAAACGCAACTAGCTTCATGCATGGAGATTGATGGTGATAACGAGCAGATAG